>NW_026527002.1:51224552-51909518 GCF_024362965.1 Panthera pardus
GCCCTGGAATTAGCAGCTGCTTCCTACAACTGCCATTGGTGATAACTTGGTGTTATCAACCTCAAACCTAAACTATTTTTTATATTCTATTCTGTCTCCGGGCTATATTGACTGATAAAGCAATATGGATGTACAACATAACTTCCTAAAGCAGAAATACATGGATTGATAAAATAATTTTCCTACTAGTTAATGTTATAAGTTAACATGGACACATATGTGATAACTGATAGAAGCTATCTGAACTTTGCAAAAAGAAAGAGTTCATATATAAGATATATATAGTTCTATATGGTTCAGGGATATAAATCATAGTTCTTCTCATGACCCAGCATAGCTTCTTTTTTAATTTTTTTTATTAAAAATTTTTAATGTTATTTCTGAAAAAATAGTTTTATATTTATTTCTGAAAGAGAGAGAGAGAGAGAGGGAGGAAGGGAGAATGAGTGGGGGAGGGGCAGAGAGAGAGGGAGACACAGAATCCAAAACAGACTCCAGGCTCTGAGCTGTCAGCACAGAGCCTGACGTGGAGCCGGAACCCACAAACCACAAGGTCATGACATGAGCTGAAGTTGGATGCTTTACCGACTGAGCTACCCAGGCGCCCCCCAGCATAGCTTCTTTATCAACCTTTTAAGGAATTTAACATTGACTATATATACTCTATGTGTATGGGTGTATGTATGTGTATCTCTATATGTGTAGTTTATATGTATATATGTGTGTATTTACACACATATATATAATTGTAAAAATGTGACAGGAAGACAGGAAGGAAATAACTTACAAAGTTAATGTGGTTGTAAAATAGATCAATCATTAATTTTTAAAATGGATTCATTTCCTTGTCCCACTTGCATCTGAATTCTGGACTCTGAGTACTAAATTCGTTGGTTAGCAAAATACTTAGCACATCTGGTTACACATTCATCAGCTCAGTGGTGTTTGCATTGTTCTTTTTTTTTTTTTTTAAGTTTTATTTGTTTATTTTGAGAGAGAGAGAGAGAGCACATAGGGGATGGGGAGTGGGAAGAGGCAGAGAGCTACGCAGAGAGAGAATCCCAAGCAGGCTCTGCACAGCGCTGAGCCGAGGGCTCCATCCCACGAACCCGAACCTGTGAGATCATGACCTGAGTCAAAATCAAGAGTGGGATGCCTAACCAGCTGAGCCACCCAGGAGCCCCTCACATTGTTCTTATCAACAAGGTTGTTCCTTCTTCCCATTTACTCTCTGTCCTGTTCCTACTAGCATCTGAACTCAACCACTACATTTGACCTCAATTAAAACCTAATCTTCTCAACCTTCTTCATGCATAGGGAGAAAATATGCCAAGTGCCAATCAATACATGCCACATTCTGTGTTGCTGACTTGGACTGACCTCTCCTAGCTCCTGAAGTTTTTGGCCACCTTTGCCTGTCTTTAGCCATAACTACTTTTATTCCCGATATTTTGAGCTTACTCTGGGTTCCTGACTTGTCCCAGACTGCATTTCTGGCTTACTGCTTCCCTTTGCTGCAATTGCCTCTTTATGGCTGGGTTAGTTATATAGTAACCATGTGAAACTCATCCCTTTCTGTCTTACATCCTGTAATTGCTGTTCCTTGACCCTGGAAATTTCTCAAAATTCTGGTTCTCCTGTGTCCTTTCATCTTCCCTGAGGCCAGGGTTAGCCTTACTTAGCCTTACTGCTTCCCAAGCTGGCCAGCCTCTACTGAAAAAAAAAAAAAAAAAAAGAAAGAGTCGAAAAGCCTAGGCCAAAGTGGGAGAAGTAATAGGTAACTATTTTTGTATTTCTGGTTCTCTCCAAGTATTCAGGGAAGGATGTTGTAAAGCCTTATGGCTGAGTTTGTTGGCTCTGGAGTCAGAATGAACTGAACTCAAATCTTGGTCCAACCATTTACTAGTTGTGTGACCTTAGGCAGGTTTCTGCCTCTCTACTTCAGTTTTCTTAAGTATAATATGAATACAACATATCTGCCTGAAAAATATTATAAAGATTAAGTTGAATAATCCATATAAATTGCTTAGAATTGTTCAGCACAGAAAAATGACTCAAATGTTAGCAATTGTTTGTTACCCTTCGGTAATGATACTTGATGACTTTGTTGAGTCTAAAATTGAATATCATGTCTAAGTGACTGTTTTCCTGATTCACTAACATTATGGAAGCATTATTAAGTAGACATCGCTTACTTACACAACTATCAAACCCTCCATCTGTTTGTGGCACCTATTTCCATAAATGAAAAAGGAAGAAAAATCACTACTGATAAAATCCTTTAGAATGTAATTTCAGCCTGTCTTTGAAAGGCCCAAAGATCGTAGGAATCTGGAGGAAGCAGTTACCAGAATAGAAATCTTAGAACAGCCTGTTCAAAGCCAGGCTGCTGGGTTAAGCAATTAACAGTGTAGCTGGGTTCATACTTGAGCTCCACGTATGAGACAAAGGATATTATTTTCACCTATGAAAGTGAACCTGCATGTAATTGGCTAACACTTTTTTTGCCCTAGACAATGATAGTTACTAATGATATACATCCTATAGCAATAACTCTTAATCTAATCATACATTTTAATTATCAAATAACTCTAAAGAATTTATTAGGGTTTGCAGAGTTTCTTTGTAAGCATGGTTACAATTGATCACATTTAACTTTCAAGATTCCAACAAAACTTGATATAATTATCTATATGAGGGACCAGTCCAAAGAAGTAGAGTTCATATAATGTGTCCAGTGTAACCCAGCTAGCAATCAACAAATTGTTTACCCCAAATTTGTTCCTCCAAATTGAATGTTCTTTCCATTACTGCAAGGTGATGCCAGTACTCTCTTGCTACTTCATAAAATGTCATAGAGTTTGGTGGTAACAATGGTAAAGATGAATATCATTAATGTTTGAATATTTAATACCTTAATAATTGAAGAAACAAGTAATCTACAAATCAAAGTAATTATGTAACCTGATTTTAGAGACTCACTAAAACAGTTTGATTTATTTTCCCACTCAGAATATTGAATATTGAGAAGAAAATCCCTAGCTTCAAACATCTCTTCCAAAAACAAAACAAAACAAAACAAAAAACATGATAGCCAAGATATCAGTGTTTATTATGTGCCAGGCACTACAGTAAGTATACACATGTTTCACCTGATGTACTGCTCATTGGAAACCCACAAAGTAATTACAAACTTCTCACTAAATGGATGAGAGGGGGGAAAAAAACCTTAAAGTTTAGAGAGGTTAAGTAATTTGTCCAAAATCACACTGTTTCTAATAAGGGGAGTCAGGATTCACACTCAGACTAAGTTCTGAGCCAATATTCTTTTTTTTTTTTTTTTTTTTTTTTAATTTATTTTTGAGAGAGAGAGAGAGAGAGAGGGCGTGTGCTCACAAGCAGGAGAGGGAGACACAGAAGGTGAAGCAGGCTCCAGGCTCTAAGCTGTCAGTACAGAGCCCAGCACGGGGCCAGAACCCACAAACTGTGAGATCGTGACTTGAATGAATTGAAGTCAGACGCCTAACCAACTGAGGCACCCAGGCACCCCATGAGCCCATATTCTTAATCACAGTGCTGTATGCTCTTGATTTTATGTAGGTTAGCCTTAATAAGCTGTTGACTTTTCCAATTCAGTGAGGTTTAGGAAAGCAATGATTGGTTAAAACTCCAAAAAGTTTCACTAGTCCTGCGGCCACAGCCCAGATGCTGTTGTCATCCCACACGGCTCACAGTGGAAGCATGTGCATTCTGATGGACCACACACTTCCAGCAAGCCGCATAAAATCACTATTCATGATTCAACTTATACTGATGACCAGCATTTTATTCTTGGGTATGATTGACTGGCAGCTATGACTCTAAATACACAGAATGACATGCAGAGAATAATTTAAATAAGAATCCTTTCAAACATTGTACCTTTCTATTGTCTTAACCATTTTTAAGTGTACGGTTCAGTAGTGTTAAGAATATTTGCACTGTTGTAAAAGAGAGATGCAGAACTTTTTCATCCTGTATATCAAAAACTTTATAAACCTGATTTTTTTCCCATTTTCCCTTGTCCCCTTAATGCTAACCCTTGGTAACTACTATTCTACTTCCTGTTTCTTTGAATCTGACTACTTTAGATGGCTTATATAACTGGAATCATGCAGTATTTGTCTTTTTTTGACTGGCTTCTTTTACTTATTAGTGAAAAAAACAAAACAAAACGCTTTATGCTCATTAGTATAAAGTTCTCAAGGTTCATCCATCTTGGAACGTCTGACAAGATAGATCTCCTTCCTTTTTAAGGCTGAATATTATTGCATTGCACACACATAATACATTTTATTTATCTATTTATCGATTAGTAGACATTCAGGTTGCTTACAACTCTTGGCTATGATGAATAGTGCTGCCATGAACATGGGGGTGCAAATATCTCTTTGGGACCTTGTTTTCAATTCTTGTGTATATAGATACAGAAGTAGTTTGCTGGATCTTTCGTAGTTCTATTTTTAATTTGTTGCAAACCCTCCAAATTGTTTTCCATAACGATTTCACCATTTCACAGTCCTGCGTTTAGTGCACTAGGGTTCTAATTTCTCCACATCCTCATCAACACTGGTTATTGTCTGTAAAACATTATATCCTTTTCAATTTTTTGATGGAGCAATATAACTTTGATTTCAGAAAATGTAATATCACTGAAGCTAATACTTTGCAAGGAACAATATGGGGGCAGCATATTTAAATGTTTTCCAGGCTTCTAAATGTGTTTAATTTCAGAAGCTAAATATTTCCCAGAACATTCCTTGCGTAAATGAATAACTTGCTCTTTTGAACCTAAAACACATATTTGTTTCTTCATTCTTTGGGCTACCACTGTCTTGCCCAGCTCTAAAATCTTCTCAAAATTAGTCAGAAGGAGACAAGTGGGAAGGTGTAGACTTCTCACTTTGACAGTTTGCTAAAGATGGATAAAAAATGGTGCTATTCAAAGACACTTTGTACTTGGATATTTAGAATTTAGGATGGAAATAAACCCAGTGAAATAGCAAGAATGTTTGAAAGAGAAGTCGCCAACCCACTGCTACAGAAGGCTGAATTCCAAGGAAATATGCCCCATATGTATGAAGCTGAGAAGTAAGTTTCTAAAATCATGCCTTTCTATTATCCTATTTCTCATTTACTTGAAATGTCAATCATTAGTTGGGGAAAGCATAGTCCTGCTAGCAAAACATGGAAATTAACTAAATGATAGAATCTTATGCAAATAACAGTGGATTTGGAGATCTGTATAGTGGCCCTATTATTGAGTAAGTACCAAAAATTGCCAACCTTTGACTTTAAGAAGAAAGCACTACTTATATTAGCTAACTATAATAATGTGATACTTTGGTAGGAGTTTTGAAAAAACTCTTAAAACATTTATCTTATTTCTATTAATATTGTTTGATTTTTCTTCCTTACATTTCATATTTCCCTGTAGAAATTTCTAGAAGCAAATGTCCTTTTCTCGCTAAACAGTAGAACAGATGAACAAAATGAAATTGTAATACATTTAATCTCACGTGTATTTACAATAAGGTAACAATATTTAGATTCTCAAAAGAATTGTTAATATGGAAAAAAATCGGAAAATTTAACCTTTTATAGCCAGTGACTGATAAATTTTCTAATGCTATCAGATGATTTATAAAAATAGTTGATAAAAAAACATAGCAATTCAGGTGGGGTTTTTTTTGTTTGTTTGTTTTGTTTTGTTTTGTTGTTGTTTTAATGTAAAGAAAAATATTGGCCAAAACTCATGGTAGCTCACTTGGAAAGAAATAAAAATAACAAAAGCCTACTAGGTTAGGTAAGACAAGATTATGTGGAGGTATAAAAGTGAATTATAAGCTAAAAACAAGGCACTTGTTCTGTGAGACAGCTAAAAGTAGCAAACCTGAGGACAGTGTGATTTCCTTTTCCATATTTATTCTGTGTTATGGATATCTAGCATGATGAACAAAGCAGAAATGTCCCTGCCATTGTAGAACTTACTATAATTTCTTCTTGGTGGTAAGTATTCAACAATGGAGAATACTTTTATTTTGAAATAAAAATAGAGAGTCTTTTACAACATTTCAACTTTGCCTTTGCTAATCTTAAAAAGCCAAATTCCTTATTGAGTTTATGCGTAAAGCTGAATAATAACAAAGTTGGGGGGGGGGGGAAACACCACATTTTATGAAGTAGAAAAAGAAAATTCATGAAGCCACAAACAGTGTTGTATTTCCTGGTTTTAGGAAAATAACTATTAAAACTTATTGCTTGACTAGCAGGCTTATTTTGTGAAGGAATCGTTAATGTATACTACAGTGAGATTTTCGAGAGGCCTATAGAATTGGTCACAAAGTGCCATGAAACAAATAGGAGATTTTGTAGAAAATTGGGATAGAAAAGAGAAAAATGAAGACCTTTGACTTTTCCAGGGGCCTTTTTAGTAATAGTTGGAAAATAACAAGTAATTGCAACCATAATTATAATAGTATTTTATTTCTTTCTAGTCTAGTGAAGTCTTTAGCCAATGAAATAAGAAGGGAGCACCATTTTCTGATGGACCCTAATAACATAGCCAACAAGCTATTTGACTTACTTTGTTACAATACTCATTTCAGATAGTAGATGAATTTCTATGGACTTCTAAGAATTATGCCAGAGGATGTTTAACTACATATAATTACTCTATACTGCTAGCCCTTAAGATGTCTTCTGGAATACCCCTTCTCTCACTAGGTGTTCTCCTTGCATGAGTCCTTTTCTTTTTTTTTTTTTTTTTTTAATTTTTTTTTTTTTTTCAACGTTTATTTATTTTTGGGACAGAGAGAGACAGAGCATGAACGGGGGAGGGACAGAGAGAGAGGGAGACACAGAATCGGAAACAGGCTCCAGGCTCTGAGCCATCAGCCCAGAGCCTGACGCGGGGCTCGAACTCACGGACCGTGAGATCGTGACCTGGCTGAAGTCGGACGCTTAACCGACTGCGCCACCCAGGCGCCCCACATGAGTCCTTTTCTAACAACTCCACAGAATTAGCTACTGTGACATCTTGGTAGTAACCTACCATGAAATCTGGTTTCCAGAAAATAGACTACTTTGCTCTGCCATTGGTGGAAGTGAAGTTCAATGCCTACACAGACTCCTTCTCTTTCTCTGGCCAGCCAAATGTAGGTAGGTTCTCTAACTATTCGTTTTGATGACTCTCACTTGACTTGATATGGGGAGGAAGATTTCCTTGTCCTCTTCCCCAACCGTATGGGTTTGGGGGTAGAAACACAATATGTTGGCCAGTTTCTTCAAATAAATTCTTTTTTGGCATCTTCCATATCAACTGTTTCATACCTCTTAGGTATGTGGTGGCCAATGGTGGCCAAACCGTGTTTATAGTCTCTTAGCATCACTTTTAGGATATGGAGATATTTGGTACCTACTTCACTTTCAACCTTGGTCCTCAGCCAAAACTGAATCAAAGTTCTACTTCCATAACTTCTGTACTTCTATGACAGATGTAGTTATGCTATTTTTAAACTTATTCCCATCAATTAGGAGTTAAAACAAAAAAATTTTGCTGAGGTATGATTGATATACAAAAAGCAGTGTATATGGTTACAGCTTGATTAGTTTGGAGATAAGTATGTATCTGTGAGGCCATCTATCCCATAAATATCCATCATCTCCAAAAGTTTTCTCCCACTCTTCTTACTTATTTTTATGATAAGAACACTTAACATAAGATACACCCTCTTAGAATTTATTTTAGTATACAATACATTAATGTTAACTATATGCATTATGTCGCCCAGTAGATCTTTAGAACTTACTCATCTTGCATAACTGAAACTTTGTACTCTCTGACTAATAATTCCCCCAAGCCCCTGGTAACCACCATTCCACTCCGCTTCTATGAGTTTGGCTATTTTAGATTTCTCATATAAGTGGTATCACACAGTGGTGATTCTTCTGTATCTGGCTTCTTTCACTTAGCATTATGTCCTCCAGATTCATCAATTAGGTTTTTAGTTGGGAGGAGGGATTATTTGTTGGTCTTTTGTGAAAAAGACTATTTAAAGTTATTTGGGTTAAAATATGTAACTTCTATAAACTGAATGTTAATTAGAAAGCACAGTTTTTCCTTTAGGTTTAAGCACAATTCAGAGGTCTAGGTATTTTTGTATAAAAATATAGTTATTTGAGAGGCACCTGGGTGGCTCAATCAGGTAAGCATCTCACTCTTGATTTCAGCACTGGTCATGATCTCATGGTTGTGAGATCAAGCCCCATGTTTCGCTCCACACTGAGCCTGCTTAAGATTTCTCTCTCTCTCTCTCTCTCTCTCTCTCTCTCTCTCTCTCTCTCTCTCTCCTTCTGCCCCTCTCCCCACTCTTTTCCCCATATGCTCTTTCTTATGCAATCTCTCTTGCTCAAAAAAAATACATAGTTACGTGATTCCATTAACTCGTAAGTTGAACGGATTAAGTTCCCTTGAGATTTATTTCCATTTACAAACCTAGTTAAATAAGCTTCCTTAAACATTTTAAACTACAGTTTTTTAACACTAAAAATGCTTGATGGGGCAAATTTAAAATATAATAAGCCAATAATTTCTAGGTACTTAAACAACTCCTATAAAACAAATCATATCTATAAATGTAGTAAATTAGATTTTCCTAAGCATTTCAAACATCTTAAAATCATGACTGGAAACAAGGCTTTCTGTTAAAGATGGCAGGTGAAATATAACCATTAAAGTTTCATTTCAAAACTCAACCATATACATAGTAAAGTGATTTTTGTTTGAGAGAGATAGAGCGCGAGAGAGCTCATGCATGCATGTGTGGGTGGGAGCAGAACAGAGGGAGAGAGAGAATCTTAAGCAGACTCCATGCCTCATGCAGAGCCTGACGCAGCTCGATCTCAAGACCAAGAGATCATGACCTAAGCTGAAATCAGGAGTCGTACACTTAACTAACTGAGCCACCCAGGCGCCTCCGGTAAAGTAATTTTTTAAAAGAAGGAAACATTGGGGCACCTGGGTGGCTCAGTCAGTTAAGTGTCTGACTCTTGGTTTCGGCTCAAGTCATGTTTGAGCCCTGCATCGGGCTCCGTGCCACCAGCATGGAGCCTGCTTGGGATTCTCTCTCGCATGCTCTCTCTCTGCCACTTCTCTGCTCACACCATCTCTGTCTCTCTAAAAAATAGATAAAAATAAACTTAAAAAAATAAAAGAAAAGAAGGAAACATAGGACAAAAAGAACCAAAATTGAAAGAGGGAATAATAGCAAACAGTTTTGGAAACTGGAAAGCAGAGAGCTTAGGAGAGAGAGAAGCTAAGAGGCACCATATTTGCAGTGCAGAATTCCTGAAAGTCAGTTGGTCATACTGAGTCTGAAGATAAGACTAAAAAGTCGGTTTATAAAGTAGATTGACCCAAGAGAAAAGACCTGAAGTTACTGACATTAAGAATTCTATGAATCAGCTCCACCAGAGGATCTTCCAGTAAAGAGTACAGCCTACAAGCCTCACTGCCAGTAAGCTTTTTTAGTGTCCTGCTCCTAAGTAGGAAAGCTGTTAAGGTGCATTCCAGAATTTAAAGTTTTAAATTCTTAATTTAAGTACTCTTAAACCTTCTGATATGAGAATATTGACCGAACCAAACACAGAAAAAAAACAAAAACAAAAAAACATTTGGAAGGAACAGAAAATATTCCGGCGGGGCGGGGGGGGGGGGGGGGGGGGGAGGGGGCAACTTCTAAAACAAAACAAAAAATAAAAGCTCTAAAATATTAAAGATATGAGTGCGTAAATGAAAAACTCCGTAAAAGCTTTTGAAGGAAATCTTCCCCAAAGTAGAACAATAGGATAAAGGGATGAAAATAAGAGAAAAATAAATAGGAGAATTAGAGGGCCAGTCATGGAAGTCTATCATCTACACAAGAGTTTTAAAAAAAGACACAAGGGGGAAAAATTGGAGTGGAGAGAAGTCAGAGAAATAACTCAAGAAAATTTCCCAGAACTGAAAGACATGAGTTTCCAAATTGAAATATCCCAGTACCAAGAACAATGAAAAAGAATAAATCCACACTCAGACATATTATGAGACTTAAGAAAACTTGTGACAAAGAAAAGATCCTCACATCTTCTGGAAGACATATTTATTTACTGGATCAAGAATCAGAATGGTATAGAACTTCTCTGCACCAAACTAGAAGCTGGAAGACAATGGCGTATGCCTTCAAAATTCCAATGATGAATTATTTCCTACTAGAAGTTTTACTGAAACTATAAGTAATATGTGAGAGTAGAATAAAGGCATTTTCATACATGCATGTCTTTAAATTTTACCTCCCATGCTCCCTTTCTTGGGTGCTCTGTCAATATAAGGAACTCAAACAAGAAAGAGAAAGCAATAGAATCCAGGCAGCAGGAGATACCCCTAAGGGAGAAGTGAAGGGGACCTCCTGAAGGGCAGTTCCCCTGAGATAGCTATCCTAGATAACAGCAGTCCAGATCGGAGCAGCTCAGAATGGAGAGAGCTGGAGACTGGCTCTGGGGAGTGCAAAGAGATTGGAGGAACTGCTTTATTTTATAAGATGCCCAAAAGAACTAATTGTTAGCTTCTTTAGTTCATATGAAACTTCGGTAAAAATTAAAACTAAGATTCTAACGAGACAAAACATAATCAAACCATCATGTTTTAGAAGATTCATAAACCCAATTTGTGCAATATGTGTTTCTTTACCATCCCTGTAGTTTTTGGTATACCTTCCTGGTGTTAAAAATTCTAATTCAACCAAGGAGACTGTTACCATCATCTCCAGCCTACTGTAGCAACTGTGGTCATTGATTTGGGTTGTGGATGGTTCTGGATGGTGATTCTGGGATTCTTAGTGCTTCTTCTAGGAAAATTCTACCAAAATACAGGTTAACAAGCCAAATCTCTTCTTTCAATGGGGTTTTTCAAGCCCACCACTTTTCTTAATAACTTAGTGAATCACATGTTCCCGTGTTCATTTTTATCTCCTATCATCTCAGGCAACTTTTGTCTGAACTAATATACTAGGTTATGTACCCATTATTCAGAATACAAGTTATATTTTCTGCCCAAGGGAATTTATTACAGTTTTTTTTTAACATCTCATTATTTACCATTCTACATACTGTAGTAATCTGGTTCTTCTTGGAGCTTATATGTCAGTAGATAAAGATAGAAAAAAAAGAATGAACATCATAAATAAGTAAATTTTATAATAAATTAAGTGATAAGTGCTAATGAATAAAGAAAATAGTAAAGGTAAATCAGGAGTGCCAGGGAAGGGGTGTGTTGTAATTTTCTTTAATGGTAGTAAGGGTAAGTCTCATTAAGATGACAAAGACGAGCCCTTTTAGGAGGGCTAGAAATACAGATACCTGGGGAAATAGAATTCCAGGACGAAGGAAAGAAAGGCCCAGAGGCAGGAACTTGCTTTATGTACTTCAGGAACATCCAAGGGAATGAATTGGAATGAAGTGAATAGGGGAGAGCAAATAGGAAATGAGTTTGGAGAGATAATGGGGGGGGGGGGGTGACATCATGTAGCATCTTAGAAGATTTTATTCTGCATTGTAGGGCTATATCTCTTACCTAGAGTAAAAACAAAAGTGATAAATGATTGTAAAAAAAGAAATGGCAAGATCTGACTAACATCAGAAAGACTGACTCTTATTTTTTTTATTTTGAGAGAGAGAGAGAGCAGGAGTTTAGGTGACTTTCTCAAGAGCAACCTTTATTTTCCTTCATAGCACTAATCACTGCTAGGGCATAATATGCATTTGCTTTTCTAAAAAGAATGTTTATTTATTTATTTTGAGAGAGAGAGAGAGAGAGAAAGAGAGAGGGCATGTACACTGGAGGGGCAGAGAGAGAAGAGGAAAGAGAGAATCCCAACAAGACTTCATGCTGTCAGCATGGAGCCTAACACAGGGCTCTATCCTACGAACCGTGAGATCATGACCTGAGCCAAAATCAAGGGCCAGGTGCTTAGCCAAGTGAACCACTCAGGCACCCCTAAAAGACTTATTCTAATTGGAATGGAGAGAGTAGAGCACTGGACCAGTAAGAATGGAAACAGACCAGTTAGGAAGTTATTGCTGTGATTCAGGTGGGAAATAGTGACAGTTTAGACCAAGATGGTAGTGATGGAAGTAATGAGAGGTGGTCACATTCTGTTTATATTTTAAATGTAGAGCCAACAAATTATCCTGATGGATGGGATGTGGGGTTTGAGAGAGTAAAAGTAAAGATAACCAAAATAAAGAGTTAAGTATTCCTCCAAGGTTTTTTGGCCTGAGCAAATCGATTTTTCCTCAAGTGAAATGGAAAAGATGAGGGTGAATGTTTGCAGGGAATTCATGAGTTTATTTCTGAACATGTTAAGTTTGAGATGTCAACTTAGGTGTCCAGGTGGAGAATAAGCAAGTTGGCTCTATGGATCTGGGGTTCAGGGGGAAAAAATCTATGCTGGAAATACTGCTTTGGGAGTTTCCAATATAGAGATGATAACAAAAACCATGATGAGCTCACCAAAAGAGGAAGCATGGACAGATGACCAAGAACTGAAACCTAGGTGCCTCCAGTTTGGGGAGAAGAAGACCTGAAGGAACAACCAGTTCAGTAGGAGAAAAACTATGAGACTGTGATATCATAGAAGCCAGTGAAGAAAGTGAATGAGGAAGGACGTAGAGGTCAAGATGTTGAGTGAGAACTGAGATGACCATTGGTTTTATGAAGGTGGATGGAAGACGTTGATGACTTGAACAAGAACAGTTTCAGTGCAGTAGTCAGCTGGAATCCCAACTGGACTGAATTTAAGAGAGAGAGAGAACGTGGGAGGTATTAGAAATGGCAAATATAGAAAATTTCGAGGAGTTTTTCTGCATAGGGCAGTAGAAGAAGGGAGTACTCACCCATGGAATAAATTGGGTCAAGAGAGAGCTTTTTTAAGATGGGAGAAATAACAGCATGTTTTTATGTGAATGCGAGTAATCTAGTAGAGAGGGGGAAATGTGACAATGTGCAGTAGAGAGTTCCAGAAGAATTGTCTTTGAATAGCTGGAAGAAGAAGGGGCTAAATGAGCTAAAATAGGAGCAGATAAGAAGCTGAGTGAGTGGCTGTGGGTGCTAGTAGGAGCATTGATGTGGCACTAAGAGTCTCTGCAAGTTCTCTGAATGCTTCACTCTTTCCAATAAGTTAAGTACCAAGATCATCAACCAAAAATATGGATGGAGGAAGAGTTCATTAGGGCTTTTTTAGGAGTGGGAAAATGGCGGGAGAGTGCATAATGGGAAAAGACAGTACACCTGCCAGGCAGCACTCTGGGTCCTCTTGAGGTTCACAGAAATATCTCTGGAAAGCCTCCTTGTCATGCCTATATGGTTAAATTTGAAAATACAAAGCAAATTTACAGTTGTTTCTTTTTTAAGATGGACTTTATACAATGTTCTAAAATAATGGGCTGAATTTCTCGTAGAAGTCCAAATAGGTCAATGCATGATCATTAGTGGGTTTCTGTTTGATGTATATGCACATTCATGGCTGCTGCTGTGCCTAGATAAACCTACCACCTGCCTTTTCACCTCTTCCTCTTCTTCAAATCTCTCGGTATCCCTTCCATAGGTTTCTCTTTCTTTCTGGTGTGTATTCCCCTTTCTTAGGGCATTCCTAGATGGAAATGTTAATATTTGAACCGATGAGCACTACCATTATTTTTGAGTTGGGTGAAAAGAGAAAAAACAAAACAGATACTAAAATGCCTGAAGACAGGGGCGCCTGGGTGGCTCAGTCGGTTGAGCGTCCGACTTTGGCTCAGGTCAGGATCTCACAGTTTGTGAGTTCAAGCCCTGTGTCGGGCTCTGTGCTGACAGCTCAGAGCCTGGAGCCTGCTTCAGATTCTGTGTCTCCCTCTCTCTCTGCTCCTCCCCAGCTCATGCTCTGTCTCTCTCTCCCTCAAAAATAAATAAAAACATTAAAAAAAATTTTTTTAAATTACTCAGAATGATAGGCCCATGAAAGTAAGTCTAGCAGAACTATATGAACAACAACGGTAAAGAGAAAGCAGGGTGATGGTGTGAGATAGATCTCAGAAGGATGCCTAAGCTGTTTTGAATTACTTTTAGTGGCATTTCCACATATTGGGTTAACTTAATACTGAATCTTTTATTTAATGATCTAATTTTTCAAGCAAGGGGGAATATATTTTTTGCTTCTTTGTTTTCATTTATTTATAAGAAATTAGTATAATTTCTCATTTACTTTTAAACCAAGCAAATTCTTTTTCTTTAGGACTGAAGTATTTATTTATTTATTTTTTTAAGTTTCTTTCTTTAAGTAATCTCTACACTCAGCCTGGGACTCAAGCCCCAAGATCAAGAACCCCATGATCAAAAGCCACATACTCTCTTTCTACTGAGCCAGCCAGGTACCCCAAACCAAGCAGTTTTTTTACCATATGACACTATAGTTAAAAGCTTCCTATCAGGGTTTATGTATCTCTGCTGCATGATCTTAGACAAATCACTTAATCTCTCATTGCTTGGTGTTTTAAAATCTAACTCACAGGGTTGGTCTGAGAATTAAATAGTATTATTAAAAACAAGCTACTTTTTTTTTAAAGTTTATTTATTTACTTTGAGAGCGAGAGAGAGAGAGAGGCAGAGAGAGGGAGAGAGAATCCCAAGCAGACTCCACACTCAGTGCAGAGCCTGATAGGGGCTCGAACTCACTAACCATGAGATCATGACCTGAGCTGAAATCCAGAGTTGGAGGCTTAACCAACTGAGCCACCCAGGTGCCTCCGACAAGCTACCTTTTTATTATTTATTCCCAAAATTCCAAGGTCATACAGCTAGTAAAGAGTGGAACTGGAACTATCACTGCCACCAACACCACAGTTTTTAAGTCTGATTCTTATAGGTTCCATGACTAACTGCTTCCCACTTGGAAATAAAATCAGGAAGAAAGAATGAGTTTTCCTTGATCCTTTAATTGAAAACTCCATTTTTACAGGAAGAAAAGAGTATACACAGCATTTCTCCAAAGATATCAGTTTTATCTTCATCTTGCAAAATGTAATGACTTGATGGAATATTTAATTCTAAGTTTTTCAATTAAAGGGAGAAGAGAGGACACCTGGATCTTAAAGCTACAGGTGCATTTTTGGCACACTGCTGCCCCCTGCTGCCTGATACATGACTTTACTTTTCTCACACATCCTACCCTTATAAAATTAACAAGCTGAATCTCCTATTAAGAGTCATACTAAAATGGGGACGCCTGGGTGGCTCATGGGCTAAGTGTATGACTTTGGCTCAGGTCATGATCTCACGGCTTGTGAGTTTGAACCCCGCATTGGGCTCTGTGCTGACAGCTCAGAGCCTAAGGCCTACTTCTGATTCTGTGTCTCCCTTTCTCTCTGCCCCTCCTCTGCTCATTCTCTGTCTCTCTGTATCTCTCTCTTTCTCTCTAAAAAATAAACATTAAAAAAAGAGTCATGCTAAAGAGTCATACACTCAGGAAACTGAGGCCCCAGAGTGACCAAGGTGACACAAATGGTGGAAATTTAGGATTAAGACTACTGAAAAGTCACTTCCTGCTTTGCTATATTGTCCTTCCCCTATTAAATGTGAACGAATTATTTATTGGGTGCCTACAATGAGCTTGGGGCTGTTAGAAGCACTCAAAGTAGAGAAGTGAAAACCAGGAAATCTGCACTGATAAAATCTATATTGTAGTGTGAGGAAACAGCCAATAAATAAGGGAAAGTATCAATAAATAAAATAATTTTAAGGTTATGATAGATACAGTAAGTAGTAATAATGATAACTAATGTTTACAGGTCACTATGAGAAGAGCAAGTGAAAGGCAGTGTTCATAGTGTCTTCTGTGACTTGCTTTGCTTGATTTCTTGTAGCAACTCTCAAGTCGCTACTGTACCTTACAGAAGAAGATGCTGAGGCAAGGCCAGCATGAACCAGAATTTGACACAAAACCCCTCTGACTCCAGAAGTATTTAGGGCATACTTCTCTAGGGAAATGACACTGAATTGGAAAAACCAAGCTTTTGAAGCTCTAGGGGACAGCCGGCCAGGCCGAAGGAACAGCATGTGCAAAGGCCCAGAGGTGGAAGTGAGTTCGGAGTGTCTGGGTGCAAGAGAAAAACAGCCATATGGCAGCAGTAGAGAAGCATGCAGGGAAAGCAACAGAGGCCAGGCCATGCTGAGGAGCTTGGATTTTATTCTAATCACGAGAGAAGTTTATTCTAAACTACAAGAAATTTTTGGAGAATTGTTAATCAGAGTAATAACCTTATTCCTGATGAGGAGCTCAGCATACATATGGAAAGGAAAATAGACTGTAGGAGGACGAGAGTTGGTGAAGGCAACTAGTTAGGAGAATGGTAACTTCTGTCCCACCTAGAACTCCTCTTCCAGAGGGCTAACATTCCTCGTTCTCCAGCCTTTCTTCTCACCACACCTTTCAGCCTGGTTGCTTTCTAACCTGCTCTCGTTGGTCCGTGTCCCCCTCACAGGGTGGCCCCCGCCATGGGGCAGGGTACTGTAAATCTCCTCTCACAATGGGACAATAATTTCTCTTAATCATGTATCATGCCCTCAAATGCAACCGGAGGCTCCCTCCTCTTTTCTTCCTCACGTGGCCATTTGGGGACAGGATTGGATTTGTGGCCAGCCAAGTCACCATGTCTTTAGTAGTTGATCCTAGCAAAGTCCAGAATCCCACATCATGTAGCTAGAAGACTTCTTTTGGATACTTCTTTTTAGGAAAATACGAAGACCAACTCTCATGTTTATAAATATAAAGCCCTATTTTGATCCTGCACTTTCTTCCTAGAAATAAAGGCATGGCGCTCTTACTTTTAAATACTTCTGATTTCCTTTCATGTGAAAATTTCCTCCCTGCCCAAATTTTGAGTAAACTGTTCCAAAACTCCTTCCCTACTTTATATGGACATTACCTGGATTAGCACTTTATGAAAGAATAAAACCCTTACGTTCCATGAATGCAGCAGAAGAATTACAGTGGAATGACAGAGAATCCTCAACCTTGTTTCCCTAAATTGTGAATGTCAGTGAAAATAATCTGGGTAATCAGGACGAAGTTCTCCATGATATCAGTGAAAATATATATGATATCTATATCAAAAAGGGATTCTGTTTAGCTCGTGGTAACAGAGAGACAACCACACTATTTAGACAAACATTCAAAGTGACCAGCGATGTGCAGGTCAGGTTCCAGAGAGTGATCGGGCTTTGTTAGTCTGTTCTGCCATCCTTAGGGCATGGCTTTTGTCTTTAACGTGCCTGCTACCACTCCAGCCATCATGCCTCCCAAATATCTTCACTTGAACAGCCCCTCCCGCCCATTAGGCTCCTGCCTCTCTGGAAGTCACCTCCTGCCTTTTTCTGATTTATATCGGTAGCACTGCCGCTCTGCATTGAAACCTATGGTATCAACACTCTCTCTCCCAAACAAGCAGATGCTAAGTCTGACATATGCTTCCCCTGAATTGTCAGTGAAATCAACTTTCCCTTTGCAAAGTTTGCTCCTTCATGTCCTCATGGTCTCTCACCTGAACATTGCAGTCATCTTTCTATCCTTTTTGTTCCATTTCTATTACTTTTACCTGTTACTGCCAAAGCATTACTCCGACTTGTCTAATGAGAAGAACACTTATGTTTAGGGACTCTGATATGGTAGGGCTTGACTCCAGCTCTCTCATTTATTAGCCTGCACAGCTGAGGGGACATTAACCTTCCTAAGGTCAGTTTCCTAATTTGTAAAATGAAGATAAATATCTATATCTCTCTTGGGATATATATTTGTAAGATAGATAGATAGATAGATAGATAGATAGATAGATAGATAGATAAATATCTGTATCTTTCTTGGGTATATATTTCTTGGGATTGTCATGAGAGTTAAATGAGATATTGTATGCCAAGAGCTGAGTAAAATGCCTGGCACGTGGTATGTATTCAGCAATTGTTAGCTGTTATTTTTATCACCTGTTCCTGCTCAAGAACAATTTAGACAATGGCTACTACATTACAAACAGAATCCTCAGCTTTGGCCTTCAGTGCTTTCCACATTGTGGACCCAATGTACTACAAAGCCTCTCCTCCCTTTTCCACCATTTATAGAAACATTACATAAACCCTTGCAGTGCTGAACCGTATCATGTTTCCTGAATGTGCTCCTATGTTCCCCTGTCCTGTTCCTTTTTCAGCCATCTTCCTCTATCTAGAACCCTTCCCTGGAGCCCTCTCCTCCTTTCTGCTGCAGCCTCTTTCAGGTATTTTTTTGTGTGAAGCTTTTCCCAATTCCTCAACTGTATAATAATCCCATCCTTTGGATTGTGGTATTTCAGGCATAACTTTTCTGCATTAATCTCTATCCTAAGATGTTCATTAAATATCATCTCATTGGCCATTAGATTCTGATCATGAGTTCAAAGAGTAGGACTTTCAGGGCCACCATGTGTGAGTGTGTATGTTGACCCCTTCACAAAGGCACCCGACTAAACCTATGATTTGCAGCTGAACACCAACCTTAACTCTACTCACCAAATTGACGAGCCCCGTAACACCAAGCCCATTTGTTGGGCTGCGTCCACCAAGAGGAGTTCTTTTTTTTCCTAATTTGCATACAGGTGCCATATAGAATACTGCCGGGATTGATTTCATTGCTCTTTGCCTGTAGCGTGTAGACCTAGCATGGGAGCATGCGCATAGTAGGTTCTGGATCGACCTGGTTTACTTGATTCTGATTTAACCAAGTCTGGTTGCAGAAAGTAAGACCATGAAATCAAGGTTTAGAGTGTATTTTGATTCTTTTCCAAGGCTGTATACAGAAAGGAATGAAGTTGAGGGTCCCAGCAAGCCCATATCTCAGTCTCAAACAGGGCAAGTGAAACTTAAGTGTCTATAGATTGTTGAGGCCTTAGTTTTTTATTCTCTAACTGGCTGTTTATAGGACATGTGGCTCTGTCTGATTTGAGGGCTGGTTTCTTTCTTGTGTCCAATGAAGTAAATCCTTAATAGCGGCATGTTAACATCAATATTTCTGTGTAAGGGAAAAGTCTCATCATCTTTTAAATTAATTCAAAATTAAATTAGCGAATCATCTAGTTCACTTGACAGTTTGGAAAAGTGGTCTTGAAATTAGTCAAGTTAGGGGTCCTCTTGGTTACACACAAGAATGGAGGCATGATGTTGGGCCCCCACAGAATCCTTGGAAACCTATTCCCTAACTACTGCTTACTTGTCTACTATTTCATTTTAAGAGCTTTATCATTTATTTGAGGTATAGCTCCTGTTTGGAGACTTCTTGAAGTTCTCATCTGTCTTTCTGCCTTGAGTGTGAACAAGTAGAGAATCTCTTCTAAGAACTAGTTCCGTTAAAGAAACCAAAAATCACCAGCACCTAAAATTTCAGAGGATGCCAGCCTGGGCTGATATGAGGCATGGTATCTGGAGCCCAAGGACACTAGTAAGAATAGACCGATCCATATTGCTGTTAAGAGTCCAAAGGAACCTATGAACCACAGACAGCAGAGTTGGGTACAAATGAACCAGAACTGGTCTCTCTTCACCCAAAAGGTGTTCAATCTTTATATAATCCCCTGCCTGTGGGAGCAAGTACTACCGAGGAGGAGAAGTAGGCGGTGGGAGATTCTGTGTGGGAGCCAGATGTGGCCTATGGACCACCAATTTGCAACCCTTGCTTCAGAATTACAATTGAGGGGCTCCTGGGTGGCTCAGTGGGTTAAGCATGATATCCCAGCTCATGGGTTCGAGCCCTGCATCAGGCTCTCTGTTGTCAGCATGGAGCCTGCCTCGGGTCCTCTGTCTCCCTCTCTCTCTCTCAAAAATAAATAAACGTTTAAAAAAAAGAAAATAAAATTACAACTGAGCCCTGTTTTCAGGACTTTGAGAAAGAAGCATGTGGAGAACTTGCTTTTTGCTTTCCTAACAACCAGTCACATCATTACATTCCCTGTCCGAATAGCGGCATCATTTCCCCTTAACAATGCCAGAACTGTACCTCATGGGGGAAAAATTAATAAAGCCAGCATTTATCTAGTTCTTATGGTCACTTTTACCAGCATGCAATAATAGTGGAAGTGGCCTTTACCCCCTTGCTTGTAAAGGAGCCCACCGGCATAATAGGAATAAGGCATATCCAATAAACGTGGCAAATAAAACTCCTGGAGCAGAATTCAAATTCTCTGAAATTAAATCCAGCATACACTTGAGTATTTTTGGAAATGAGGCCTGCGGCCTTTCTAGCTACAGGCTAAGGGATCCAAGCTAGAGGAAACCAGTTAATAGGAACACTTGTAAAAGAAAGTGTGGAACAAGGCTTTAAATTTTTGAACTCATTTCAAATGGTTTTTATTCTTAATTTTGTAATTTCTGTTTACCATATATTATTTTCAAAATATAAATTGTTGCAAAGATTTCTACCAGACTTCCCTTTTATCTAGTTATTCGTTCGGTTAATTCAATATTGATTAACACTTACTAGTGCTAAGAACTTATATGAATATAAGAAACCCATCAACTAACAAAAAAGATAAAGATCCCTGCCCTCAAGGAGCTTATATATTGGAACTAATAAATAACAAATTTGCAGATATGTTAGAAGAAAATAAGTACAATGGAAAAAGTGAATGAAGAGCAGGCTAAGAGGGGCTGGGGGTGGGGGTGTACACTGTATTTTTTTTATTTTTTTTTAATTTTTTAAATGTTTTTTTCTTATTTATTTTTGAAGGAGAGAGAGAGACAGAGTACAAGCGGGGGGAGGAGCAGACGGAGAGGGAGACCCAGAATTTGAAGCAGGCTCCAGTCTAAGCTGTCAGCACAGAGCCCGATGCGGGGCTCGAACCCACAAACTGTGAGATCATGACCTGAGCCGAAGCCGGATGCTCAACCGACTGAGCCACCCAGGCGCCCCTACACTGTATTTTTAAATATGCAAGTCAGTGTGGGCCGCACGTGACTTTTGAGCAATGACCCGCAGAGGGAAGCTCGGTGTTTTTTACTGTTTCCCACTCTGTTTTGCTTTTTGTTTCCACTTAACAAAGCAGCATAAGCTAAGTGGTGAAGAACTGGTATGTGGTATGTATTGATAGAATACATATCTTTAAAGTAAAGAGGGGAAGACACATTTAATACAAAATAAACCTCTTAAAGAACATCTGGTTTCGGTTCTTGTATTTTTCCAGTGAGGAAAGGAGTAACGTTACAGCATGTTTCTATAAAGCGCTATAGTTTACAGAGTCCTCCGTATACTTTTGTTTGATGTTCATCGTAACTCAGTGAGGCAAGTAGAATTATTTCTATTAGGTGAAGAAATGAAGCTTAGAGATTTGCTCAGGTACTTACCCTTCAGTGGTTCCTCATTGCCTCCCTCTGGTTCCCCATCTCCCAAACCTCTGATCACGACTCACAAGGCCCTTCATGATCCCGTCTCTGCTTACCTTTTCACGCCATCTCTTGTCAAGTTCCCTTTCACTATGTACTGTCAATGCCCCTTTCCAGCCATATTGAGCTGCTCCCTTTTCCCCATTTGCTGAGCTCTCCTGCCTCTGGACCTTTGCACATGCTGTTCTGGGTCACCTTTTCTGGCCACTCTCAAAAGATCCTTCTGGTCTCCACTTGGGCATCACTTCCTCTGGTGAGACCTCCCTGATTCTACAAAAGCTGAAATCAATGCCCCCCACTTCCATGTTTCCCCGGCACCCTGTGGTCATCCCTATCGAAGTACTCATTGGTCCTTCTGTGATTGCTTCTTTGTGAGCTTCTGGAGGACAGAGGCTGTGTCTTTTTCCACCACTGTATCCCCACTTCTTAGTGCAGTTTATGGTCCTATGGGTCTTTCAGCTGATGAATAAAGAACTTGATTAATCAGTTGTTCAGGCTGTATAGGAAGCTGCAATTCTAGACCCTCCCATTCAAAATCCTCTAAGTCCAAGGCCTTCCATAGCTTTCACCTGGTCATTAATTTGTAACGGCTCCATCACTACAGAAGAGAAGGTAACCCTCTTTCTCTAGGTATCTCTAGAACTCCTCTAGTTTGGTAATGACTTTCCTACATCTGGCAGTTTCTTACTCCTATTGTGACTGTCCTTTTCTTTCCATGAAAACAAACCCAGTTTGCTCACTGGAGTTTGACTCCTTTCAGAGTTACCTGCCGCTTCATCTTCTCTTTGCAAACAAAGCATAGATCTTGCATATGGGTGGAAAAGATCCACAGATGTCTTGTTCATGGTTGCGACTCCCTTGATCAGAGCAATTAGCACTAAACATTAACTCAAAGAGAGATTGGCACCATAGTCCAGTTTGCCTGCCATACATAAGTTTGGCTGAGGGTATACCAACATTGCCTAGTTATTTTCATTTTTCGCTCCAGTAGAAATAGAACTTTGGGAACTTCTTCTCCTGGATCACTTCTTCCCAGGTATAATAGTGGCAGATTGCTGGCTCCCATGGGGAGACTAGAGTACGCTAGAACGATTTAATTTGGACATTTGGTTGGTACATGAGGTTTTTTAAGGGACTTCGTGTAGATGAAGCTCTCTGACCCATGCTGTCTCATTTGGTTCTCACAAGCCCAGGGTCACACAGAAGTTGCAGAAACAGGGCACTAGCCCAGATGCTTCTTCTTCCACTGAATCATGCCACCTCTCACTCGCTCTTGTTTATACACAGTCTGTGCCCTAACAGAACTTGTCCTCTTTGTAATGCCAGGGGCATGGCTTGAGATCAGAGCATCTCGTAGAGTTCTTCAGCCATTACTCTTACTGAGTCTTCGTGATGAGTTCTGAAAAACTGATAAGCATTCTGATTTTGACACAAATTCCTGACATTCTCATATATAAACATAGAAAAAGCTCTCAGACGGGATGTGTACATGATCTTGCTTGCCTGAATATTCAGAACAACAAATGCAGTTCAGAGAAGTACAAGGGAAAGGGGCAATTTTCAACTACCACTCTGTGCCTCAGGGTTTTTTTTTTTTTGTTTTTTTGTTTTTGTAATGTAGAATTTTAGCTGTTTGAAATGCTGTGAAGGAAAGAACTGAAAGCGAATTTTTTAAACAACTGTCAGTACCAAAAATATATAAATATTCAACATAATCATAAATAAAATTTAGACCGAAAAGACCATTATAAATGATGGTGTTAATGATTCACAGATGGGTATGCTGCGTGTCTGAGCCCTTACTGTATGTGCTTTTTAATCTCCCAATTTTAGAGCATTTTCTAAAAATAATCAGGAAGCTAGGCAAGTCTGCATTTCTGCAAATCCATGATATTTAGAGTTCACAAAGGGATTATTGTTAATGTGTGAAATTGCACCCCTGGTAACACAAGTGTGTCCCATGAAACCAAAAAATGTCCATGAATATCTGAAGTTATATTTTCATTTTTACTTATGTTTATATTTTGTATTAAGTGAACCAAAAGTTGCAAAATTTAAAAGGCAGCTGTTTTTAAGCTATGTGTTACATAGCTATATAGTAATTCCAACTAGTGCCTTTTACTATTTTTGGAAAGCATAAAAATATAAAAACAAAACTCATGAGCAGAACTGTTGCTAACTTTGAATTGCTTAATATTTATATTTATATAATCTAGTTGTAATACCGTCAGGATGAAATTTTAGTATAAATTTCACCTTTGAATATAGTCTGAAAAATTTAATTCGAAACTGTGGGATATCTTACACTCAGAAAATTAACAGGAGGTACCTCATGTTTTAAGTAAATGTAACTGCCTTAAATTGAGCATGACTTTGTGAAGAATGTATTATTTATTGCCTGTCAAATGCTATCATATTTGGATTAGTATCAGCTGTGGATTATGAATCATAATTGGCTAATTGACTGGGGTCACATTCGATCAAGCTGGTAATACGACTTGTGAAATTCATTTATCCTCCAGGATTGTCACTAGTTTAAGCTATTTCTCAAGACATTTTTTTGCCTGTAGCCTCTGTTATTACACCTAACATACCTGATTCCTACGGTGCTCAGGAAGGCACAGGTGTGAACACTTCTTTGCCTGCTTGAGATTCTCTCTATTTCCCTCTGCCTGTCTCCCCTGCTTATTCTGTCTCTCCCTCTCTTTCCCTCTCTCCCTCTCTAAGGGAAAAAAAAGACCTCTTTCATTAAGGATGCTAGCTGAAAGGCAAGTAAGAGGATAGTGTTATCTTCTTCTCACAACACACACTGTTCTTTCTTCCCAGTTGCTCTTTATTACTGAGAAGAAGAAATGTCAGCATCCCTTCATCAGACAGTAATTCAGCATCTGAAACTAAAAATGAGCAGTAGGACATGAAGTCTATCCACCACAGTGGTTAAAATGTTCACTAAAAAAAATAAAATACCATTGTAACTCAATGCTCTGAAATAAAAAAGAACTTCGAGGATGAAGTCAATATTTGCATGATTAGAGAGACTTCTTACTTCATATGTATTTCTTCAAATATCTGAACTGGGTCATATTTATTCTTCAACCAGGAACAAAAAGATTTGTTATCTTTTGGTCCACAGATGTATTAGATTGTTATCAAATTTCTTACTGGAAAAGGTTAAGTTAATATTTTGACAACAGATAAAATCTTCAAAGTGAGCCACAAGCTCAAGTAATGAGAGTTAGATTTTATGGGCTAGAATGCCAAGGATAAAGAGTACAGAAAGGGTTTGAAAGTCAAGCAGTGATGATTATTCTTAGTGTAACGCTTACATCCCTCCATTTCAACAACTCTCTTAGCATGGCATCTTGTCCTTTATAGTCAGGTGTTGAAAAAGACCTTAGAGAGTCCAGGGGTGGCAGACCCACATGCTTGTTTGAGCTCGTGAATGACCATATCCATCATCTGCAAATAATAGAAGTGATAGAAACCACAGGAATTCTAGAGCTTACACCCTTTCTAAGGACATTCAAGCCAATTTAAAGTAAATATTGTATCTCCCAAAAAAACCCATCTGCAAAATAAATGTGACCTATGTACCCCAATTTGCTACCCTATGACTTAGCCCAACCCAAACAGCAGTTTCTTCCAACATACTATCCAAGCTTCATATCCCTTCTCGAACACTCCTGCCAAGTGGCTGTTCACTTCTTTTGGAACAATCCCAATGACAAGAACGTATTAACTTTTGAAGCTGCCAAGATTTTTATCAATTTTATCAGCAATGGTAGTAAAAGTAGTCTCTTTTGTGGTTGAGGATATTAATAGCAATGATTTGTGAACTTTAACAGTAGATGGCTCTTATCAGCAAGAGTCCCATAGGCCTCTCTCTTTTGTGACTATTACTTGAGAGTCTGTCAGTGTTGAGGGTTCTCTTTGCTTCATGGGTGCTACAATTACTTCCACAACTGCAAAAAGGGTCCTCATATTTGTCTATATTATTTCAAGTTTACTTGCATTGCTCGTGGTATGCAGGCTGATCTTAGAAAGGCCCATTTTCCATTAGCATTTGTTCATCCCAACACATATGCAATTTCTTGGTGCTAGGCTCTGAGCTAGGTCCTGGGATACAAGGCAGAAAGACTCTGCTTTACATAGGCTTACATTCTAGTGGTAAATGAACAAAACACAAAATAATTTTAAAAGTTCTCTGAAGGGAGGAGAAGCTGAAAGCAGGCGGGAGCCATATCATAGAAGGACTTTTGGCCACTAGGTGTTTGGAGTTTTCTAGGATGATGAGAAGCCATGGAAAGATTTAAAGCAGAAGAATGACATGACTTTAGATTTTGCAGAGGGAGAATGCTAGCATATTGTCAGTGTAGAAAATTCAGAAAATACAAAAAACTTTAAAAAGAAAATGTACCATGCAACATACCGTCATCCAGAGCCAAGTATGGAATGGAAGATACAGAGAATTCTGTACTAGCCAGTTCAGGCTAGTATAACAGAATAGGTGGCTTAAACAACCAACATTTGTTTCTTACAGTTGTGGAGACTGGGAAGTCCAAGCTCAAGGTGCCAGCAGATCTGGTGTGTGAGGAAGGCACTCTTCCTAGTTTGCAAAGGGCTGCCTTCTTGTTACATCCTCACATGGCAGAGAGAGAGCGCTGGTCCTTCCCATATAAGGACACTGACCCCATCTTGGGATCTCTACCCTCATGACTAATCTAACCCTAATGACATCTCAAGCCCCACCTTCTTATACTATCCCAACAGAGTAAGGGTTTCAACATATGAATTCATGCAATCCATACAAGCTCCCAAGACTCTCATCCTCTAGTAGACATCCCTGTACACTTTTTCCCATTCCATGAGCATGGGCAGGAATATGAATATGAATTTGAAGACCTATC
The DNA here is from genome assembly GCF_024362965.1 of Panthera pardus. NCBI lineage: Eukaryota > Metazoa > Chordata > Mammalia > Carnivora > Felidae > Panthera > Panthera pardus. The sequence continues at coordinate 51,250,968 of NW_026527002.1, forward strand.
ACTCCCATGATTAGGTTATATTGCATGGCAAAAGTGAAAGGATTTTTGGAAATGTAATTAAGGTCCCTAATCAGTTGATTTTAAGTTATTTCAGAGGGAGATTATTCTGGGTAGGTCTGGCCCAATCATGTGAGCCCTTTAAAAGAGGGTCTAGAGATCCCAGACAAAAGTCAGACATATTTAGATAAAGCAAATATGCTTTCCTGTTGGCTCTAAAAAGCAGACTGCTGTGTGGAAAGGCCCATGTGGCAGGGGACAGTACATAGTCTCTAGTTGCTAAAGGCCCCAGCCCTACAACTGCAAGGAATTGAATTCTGACAACAACCAATGAACTTGGGAGAAGCTCAGAGGAGACTAGTGGCCCCAGCCAACACCTTGACTTCAGTCTGGTGAGCTCTTGAACAGAGAACCCAACAAAGCTATGCCTGGACTCCTGATCCAAAATAATAATAATAATTTGTAATAAACTGTAAAATAATAAATTTGTGGTTTTTTTTTAATTTTCTTAATGTTATTTATTATTGAGAGACAGAGAGACACAGAGCGTGAGCAGGGGAGGAGTAGAGAGAGGGTGAAACACAGAATCTGAAGTAGGCTCCAGGCTCTGAGCTGTCAGCACAGAGCCCGACATGGAGCTCGAACTCACAAACTGCGAGATCCTGACCTGAGCCAAAGTTGGTCATTTAACCAACTGAGCCACCCAGGCGCCCCAAATTTGTGTTGTTTTTAAGCTGCTACATTTAGAGTAATTTGTTACACAGCAATAACAATTTAATACAAGCGGAATGATATGATCTTCTTTATGAATAATCTGAAGGACACCAGGGAAACCATTTAGAGTCACTGTCATAATCCAAGCAAAAGATAAGGGCAGCTTGGAGTAGGATGCTGGCAGTAGAGACAGAAGGAAGTAGACAGATTTTAAATAAGTTTGGAAGTGAAGCAGGACTTGCTGATAAATAGGATTTAGAGGATAAAAGAAATAAGCAAGAATGATTCTTAGGATTTTGGCATGAGCAAATGAGTGGATGGTAGTGCCATTTACTAAATCTTGAAAGAATAGAGGAGGGACATTTTGGCCTACAGGGTGGGGTCAGAAGATGGTGTTCAATTTTAGAAATATTATATTTCACCAAGTTGGTAGTTATATAAATATAACATGTATATTTGCATATATATATATGCATGTATATATGTAATATGATTTTTTTGTCTTAAAATTAAGATGATAGTACAGTTCATTTTACTTTTTATCGACTTAACAGTAAAAATATGAATTTTAGTGATTGCATAATATTCCACTGTATATTAATCTTTCTGGCAAGTCCCTTATTCCTCTATTATGTATGGTTAAACTGTTTATATTCTTTTCATGTTTATGAAGGATTTCCTAGTGAATAATCTTTTTTTTAAAATTTTTTTTAATGTTTATTTACTTTTGAGAGAGAGAGAGAGAGAGGTGTCGGGGGGAGATGCAGAGAGAGAGAGAGACACAGAATTCGAAGCAGGCTCTAGAGTCTGAGCTGTCAGCACAGAGCCGACGCGGGGCTCGAACCCACAGACTCATGAACTGTGAGATCATGACCTGAGCTGAAGTCGGCCGCCCAACTGACTGAGCCACCCAGGCGCCCTGTGAATATTCTTTTTTTAATTTATTTTAACCCCGGTAGACTTAACATACACTGTTATGTTAGTTTCAGGTATACAATATAGTGATTCAACAATTCCATAGCGGTGCTTATCATGACAAGTGATTAATTCTCATCACCTATTTTCCCTGTGCCTCCATCCACTTCCATTCTGGTAACCATCAGTTTATTCACTATAGTCAAGAGTCTGGGGGGCACCTCTGACTTCCGCTCAGGTCAGGATCTCACTGTTCATAAGTTTGAGCCCCATCTCGGGCTCTGTGCTGACAGCTCAGAGCCTGGAGCCTGCTTTGGATTCTGTGTTTCCCTCTCTCTCTGCCCCTCCCCAACTCATGCTCTGTTTCTGTCTCTGTCTCTGTCTCTGTCTCTGTCTCTGTCTCTCTGTCTGTCTCTCTCAAAAATAAACATAAAAATATTTTAAGAGTCTGTGTCTTGGTTTGTCTCTCTCTCTCTTTTCTTTTTCCCTTTGCTCGTTTTGTTTCTTAAATTCCACGTATGAGTGAAATCATACGGCATTTGTCTTTATGATTCTCGTATTTAGAGTAAATCACCAGAATTGGAGTTACTGGGTCTGATGGGCATGAACATTCTTATGGTCTTATAAATTCAACTGTATTAAATCATCTTCTAGAAAGCTAGGACCAATTTACATTCCTTCTAATAGTATATGAGAAGTTGACCTCACTTTCACCACTGAGTATTATTACTTTAAAAGCATCTTTGCCAATTTAAAGGTGAAAAAAATCCATTTCTCTATTAATTTTTCACAGCCTGTGTGTCATGAAGGTATGCTGCAGTCTTTGGTTTTGCTTTCTTTGGTTCTTTCCTGCCTCACCTGGCCCCCATCACTATATTCTAACAGCATGTGAGTGGAGTCAGGGTCTGTCATTAGTAAGCACCAGGAGGAGATAGACTGATGCCATTAAGACAGTCATCCTTTATGAAAATATGGGAATTTTTTCTGATATATTTCCCCAAATTATATCTAAAATCAGGAAGTCTTGATGTGTCCTTATCATCAAATTAGCTTTCTTCCAAACAGAGCGTAAAAAACTTTTTATATAGTTTTTCTATATACAAAAGGAAGAACAAAAAATGGCTAACGTTTTTCATCCTATTTAACTACATTTTTAAAATGGTATATGGTAGATAATACCATCATCCTTCTGAGCTAAACTTATCGGTTAAAATCTCTGCAGTATATCTCAAGAATTGTCAACTAAAAAGGTATTCAGTGTATTAGGTTGTATGTTGTTTAATAATGGTTCCCTGTGGGTGATGGGCTTAGGATGGGTGGTTGTTATTTTATTACTTTTCTGTATTGCCCAGATGTTTAATATTGAATATGTAGTCTCCTCTAACAATTAAAACTTTAACAGAACTTTAAATTTTAATTAAAAAGTGCTTTAAAATGTCTTACAAAACAATTCCTTGAAATTATTTAAAAGTCAAGAACAGGAGAGGGACACCTGGGTGGCTCAGTCAGTTAAGCATCTGACTTAGGCTCAGATCATGATCTCACGGTTCGTGAATTCAAGCCCCACATCGGGCTCTGTGCTGACAGCTCAGAGCCTGGAGCCTGCTTCAGATTCTGTGTCTCCCTCTCTCTCTGCCCCTCTCCCACTGACACTCTGTCTCTCTGCCTCTCTGTCTCTGTCTCTCCCTCCCTCAAAAATAAATAAACATTAAAAAAAAAATGAAGAACAAGAGTAACTGAAACATTTGCAGGGATTAAATAGAAAAATTTTGAAAAACCAGGCTTATACAGTGTACTAATTGTATGTCATAACACTTGACCTCAAACCAACAATTACACTTTTGTAAAAACCCAAGCCATCTTTTAAATATGTTTTCGAACACCTTTTTAAAAATGGATCAGGGAAAAACAAATTCAAAAGGACTGTGACTTCCTATTGGTGAAATCAGAATGCTGTGAAGATAGAAAGCTTGGCTTTCAGAGGGAAAGTCCTGTCACAGCTGAGCGTCAAGGACAAATGTGAGTTCTTAAATGGCATTTGCAAACCGTATTAAAAGACCTACAGTTGTCTCTTTGTTAATAATAATGTCTACTGTTTGAGTATTTTTCTATGTGCCGGGTAGTCTGCTATGTGCTTTACATGTACTATCTTGTTGAAGATTTTAAAGATTTTTTTTTTTTTTAAGTTGCCCAATTGTCTAAATGAGGAAACAGGTCAGAGAGAGAGCTTGCCCAAGATCACCCTTTGGTCAACAGTGGGGTAGGGTTTAACCTCAGGATTATCTTATCCTAATGCTTACTCTCAGCTATTACTCGTAACCCTTAGCCTTCTATCTTATCTAAACTGTTTTTCTTCCAAGTATAAACAATTGAACATCCACTGCTTTCAAGAATAGCTGTCACTGAATCAGACTGTGTGCAACTTGCTTCTCTGCCATTATCACTTCTAATCATTGCTCATCCCTCTTCACTGGACTTGCCGGGTGCACAACCTTGCTCACTGGCCCACTTTGCTTCAAACTGGAGACCCCACGTTCTTCCTTTGGCCCCTCAAAGCACAACTAAAACAACATTAAGAGTGACACTTTATTGGATGTAGGAGGGTGGAAGAGAAGACATGGTGAAAGTGATTTCTGCAAAAAGCAGGAAACAGTATTCAGTATCAGATTCAGTATCAGTCACCACTGTTCCTAGGGAATTACCCACAATTCCTCACCACAGGGGATTTCTTTTTCAGACTCAGTCCTCTTGACACATTGCTGGGCCCTTTGCTTTTCTTCTGCAGCCTGTTCTAATAACCCTCATCTGGCTTCCAACTCTCTAACACGTCTGGGAACTGGGAAGGTCGAACAGCTGTTGAGCTCTTCACCCCCCGATCCCAGCCTAGGCTCTGGCCCTAGGTTTGTACTGAATAACTCACTAAGGTGTTCTGCTTAGGACAGTGCCATCTACTCAGGTACTCCACCCTCACCTTTACAAAGGACTGGCTACAAATTTGAAATTATATTTTCCTCTTTAGCCTCTCCTGAATCCAGTGTGTCCACTCCAACAAGCTCAGCAAACCTTAAATATTAGTCAGGGTCTTCCAGAGAAACAGAACCATGGGAAATGTATGTTACAATATTAATATATTGATTAACATAATAGTAACATAATATAAAATAATAGTGTATTATTTATATGCGTTATGTTTTATATGTGTGTACACATAAAACATATAATGCATAAAATATATATAATCTTTCTCTCTCTTTCTCTCTGTCTCCATTGATATTTATTTTTTTTAAAAAAATGGTTCATGCAGTGTGAGAGCTGGCACACCAGAAATCTGTTGGGCAAGCTGGCAGGCTGGAAATTCAGGTTAGAATTGATGTTGCAGTCTTTGGTCTTAATTCTGCAGGACAGGACAGGACAGGACAGGACAGGCAAGCTGGAAAGGTTTCTGTGTCCCAGTCTTGAGCCTTAATTCCTTCTTCTTCAGAAAATCTCAGTCTTGTCTTTTATGACCTTCAACTAATTGGTTAAGACCTATCCACATTAATGGAGCTTAACTCAATTTGCTCAACATCCACAGATTTAAATGTTAATAACATAAAAATTGCCTTCACAGCTACATAGTGATTGGTATTTGACGAAACAGCTGGACATATCACCTAGCCAAGTGAACACATAAAATTTACCCAGCACATTCTAGATATTTGAATTCCTGTTATGTGCCAGGCACAAACATGGTCTTACCCTCAGTGTACTTAAAAGTTAGTTGGAACTCTTTCACCTAGGATTCTTTGAAATAGTCCTGCTTTCAGAAAGATTCACTTACCCATTATGCCCAATCCCTGTATGCAGTACCATCAGATTTACAAAATTGGGGTGAAGGCTAAGACCTCTAACATCAGCTTAGGTTCCATAGCGTTATTGAGTAAGGAAGCATGACCACTATGGGAATTCTGGGCATGGTTCCAGTTATTCCAGGCAAACACAAGCATTTATGATTGTGGAGGAACCTGATTAGCTACTGAGAAGAAACTATCTTTGGGTGTAATGGTGATGATTGTGTGGCATAATGGAGATGGACAGTCCTGAGTTGAAAATCCTACAGTTGGACACAAGTTCTACGATGTTGAACAAAACCTTCCTTTTCATTGTCTATAAAGTAGGAGTGATATTTTTTTTAATAATTTTTTTAATGTTTTATTTATTTTTGAGAGAGAGACAGAGCACAAGTGGGGGAGGAGCAGAGAGAGAGGGAGACACAGAATCCCAAGCAGGTTCCAGGCTCTGAGCTGTCATCACAGAGCCTGACATGGGACTCAGACTTGTGAACCATTAGATCATGACCTGAGCTGAAGTTGGACGCTTAACCATCTGAGCCACCTAGGCACCTAGGAGTAATATTCTTTCAGAGCTTTAGTAAGGGTCAAACAAAATACATATATATATATATATATATATATATATATATATATATATATATATATATAAATTTCCCCACAGTGTGTTTCATACTGTTTATGTAGTAGTGTTCTTTCAAGTCAAGGCTGAGTCACAAGAAATTAAAACTGACCCAATCATATTTAAAAAAAGATAGAGATGATAATGATTGGGCAAGCATCAACACCCACAGCTTCATGGAGACAGGACTTGGTCCTAGAAAGTCAGGAGTCAAGGTTGTCTCTCTCTTTCTCTGCTTCCCCAAGGTCTCTCATTTTCACATTTCTCTTCCAGTCTTTTCCATTCTCCTTTATAGACTAGTTTCTTTCCTTATCCATTAACTTGCATGTGACTTCTGTTGTTATGACTTCAATTAGGCCCTAACTCTACATAGTCTTTGATTTTCAGAATTTATCTCTTAGTTCTGATTGCCCAGACTGTCTGCCTATGGAAGAGCAACCCTTGAGTCAAGTGTCAGGTGGGACCTCATCGTATAATCAGCCCGAGGAAAGGGTCATGAAGACAAATATGCCAACATAGGCCTATCTCTTCAACAAGTAGAAAATGTTAGACTTGGATGACATCCCTAGATGTGCACCTGTAGCTGCAGTGAAATCATATCACCTTGAACTTACTCAGACTCAAACCTCATATAAAGTATAGAATGTGCCGCCATTATTGTCATCTAACCCTCACAATAAGTAAATCTAACATTATAGAGCTTACTGTGAATAACATAATTAAAAAGGTGAGTATACCAACAAACAACCAGAAACACTTTGTAATTCCTCATCCATATCCCATTCACCACTAAGGTTTCATAGTTATCTTAAATGCAATGTGGTTTGAGTGTCCAAACATCTGCATATAGACTTTCCTTTTGTTCTTCCTTAAACGATACTTTATTGTGCTTATGCACTTTTCCACATGTGGTGCATACACCAAACCATGCATACCATGTGTATGGAAGACTTAATATTGTTTTCAATCATAAATTTGGCAATACATGTTTCTTAGCTCTTCCTTGTTGACTTAAAAATCACCCTTGTGTAAGCTGGTATTCCAAGTGGTCACATTATCACTGGTCATTCCAAATGGAATATAATTATTCTGAATTACAGATGGTGCTGATTAATACTTGATCTTATTATTTTGGTTAATTATGTTGCTAAAATAGGTGGTAGAACAGGAAAGGATTTACTAAATTTCATTTAAAAGACCTAAGGTTTTGCAACTAATTAGTTGCTGAGCCAAATATTTGACTCCTGTTTTTGTGCTTTTCTTCCGGAATTTACTGTCTTCCTGAAGGTTTGCTGTGTTCTACAGTCATGAACTACCAAGTTATTTGAAAAAATAGGCTGTTAATAGCCAAGAACTACAAAAATAAGGAAAATATGGCTATGCGAGGACAAGGCATTGCTAGTAATGGAGAGAGTATAAAACTTATTCCCTATGCTCACGGTTTTGTACCATCTTGTAACAGGGAACACAAAATATGTAATTAGTGGGACAAATCTGCATATTTACATGAATTTTAAAAATGCTTAGATGCCACCACCTTTTCCTTTTCTGTCATGTACAGTATTGTTGATAACCACCAAATTCGATATTAGCTTTTAGCTTTCTATAACATTCTGTGGGCATTGTTCTTTTTAAGACTTGCAGCATGAGAAATCATGCTTATGAACTCATCCATTTGTTTTCTGGGAATAGTTGCAGAAATCGTAGCAGTAACAAAACTCTGTTGCTTTATTTACTGAAGTGTTGGATTGCATGATTTTAAACCAAGGACAAAGAGAAAAGAGGAAGAGTTTTACTAACACTGTCAATTGCCTTTCCAGCACACAGCTGATTAAGAAATGCTTGTACAGCTATTTGCAATAACGTAGAAGACATGTCTACTCTTTGATAATTGCTATATAAGTTTTCCTTGTTTATTCTCACAGAGTGGTTCTCAAAAAGTTTATGTAATGTGTGGGAGGATTATACCAAGAAGGAAGTGTTTCAGAAATGGTTTAAGCTGCTTCTGTATGTGCATAAGCATGTGAGCATGTTTGTGTGGCCCATGTACACGTGTACGTGTATGATTCATGCATCTCTTTGCACAAAGGATTTGAGGTCACAGGATGTCATTCCGGGTAAAAAGGCACATCAAATTATAATCAGCTAATAGAGCAGGCACTACATAATGTTCTCTTCGGCATAGATTTCTGGAAATCTTACAAGCTGAAGAAGGTGAGATCCTGGGGCTTTTAATTTGCACGAGGGTAAAATCATCCCTTTGCGCTGAAAGGGTGTGAGGAAAAGATTTCCCTAGGGAAGGCAAGCTTTTAGAAGAGCTCACTGTACAATTCATAAAGACACAAACTGTCATATTTTACATTTGAAAACTAAAACTTTAAAAATTATTTATCAAAATTAAAACTACAGGAATTAAAACATAAGGGCGAGGTGTGGCTGGCTTTTGACACTGCTAATCTGGTTTCTGTCTCAGGTCTATTTGTATGGGTCAGAAGCTCTTCCTTCTCCAACAAGACTCAGCCTAGGCTTGCCTAATAGCCTGCTGTAATTGAGCCAACCACCTTCTGTAGGGGAGGAGCCAGGACAGAAATAGCTAGGATTTAATGTTGTGAACAAGGGCTTCCTAAAAACCTTAAATCTTATCTCCTACTTCTCATTTGGGTTGAAAGGACATTAACACTAAGCTTCAAGGAATGGAAATTAGTTATTTGCGATAAGGCCCTTTTTCCTTCCTGGTTGAAAGCAACCATTACAAAGTAGTCATCCTAACAAGTAAATACTCATATTGTTTTTATTATGTGTGATTATAATCCATTCTTGTCCCCTGATGTCATGACATAAGTATCTTTGAGTAGAACTCTATTAAGGAACTTTCTAAGAAAGAAAGATGGTAATTTGAGGGACCTCTCTAGATCTTTTGGGAGAATTGGGAGGGTGAGAAAATAGTGGTTAAGAACATGGGCTTTGGTATCACAGCAGAATACAACTTCCCTAAGCCTCCATTTTTTTTCGTAAAATGGGGGATAATAAATAGGTCCTGCCTCAGATATGGCATATAAAGTATTTAGCAGATCTACTAGTTTCCTGTTGCAGTTGTAACAAATTACAAAAATATGAGTGGCTAAAAACAACACAAATTTAAAATTTTATAGCTTTGGTGATCTGAAGTGCAAAACGCTTCCCATAAGGCTATGTGGGTAGGTGGGGCTGCTTTTCTTTTTGGAAACTCTAGGGAAGGATCCATTTTCTTGCCTTTTCTAGCTTGTAGAGGCCCCCTGCCATGTTCAAAGCCAGCAGTGGCCAGTCAAGTCTTTCTCACATCACATCACTCAGCCACAGACTCTCCAGTCTCCCTTTTCTACTTATGAGGACACCTGTGGTTACTTCGGTCCCATCAGGATAATTTCCTATCTCAAGGCCAACTAATTAGCAACCCTTAATCCCATCTGCAAGCTGAATTCCTCCTTGCTGCGTAAGGGAACCTTTTCACAGGTTCCAGGGATTAGGACAAGGACACGTGTAGGGGTCATTTGTTCTGCCTACCATACCAGAATACCTGCCACTAAATCAACCCACAGGAGCTGTGTCGGTTTTTGCCATTCTTACCCCCCCCAAAAGGAAGAAACCCTCTCTGAATGGTTTTTGTTGTTCAACAAGATGCCAGCTGACCAATGTCCCAGAAACCAGATAAATACAAAGCCCTCCCTCACTCCATTTCAAAACCCTTTACAAACAGTAGTTTTGGCACTCTGCCTTTAAAGCTGAAAAAAAAAGAAGAGTGTTGTTACATCTGACCTAAATACACGTGGTCTACAGCATTCTTGTTCTCTCTTCACACTTCTTTCTTGAGGATATCGTCTGCTATGGTATCAACTCACCTCTATGCAGCTGACTCACCCAAAGTAGAACTTGAATGCTAACCTTTCTGTCAAGCTTAAGGGACCACATGTCCAGCTTGAGCTGGGAACCTCCTCCTGAATATTCTGCGTGTCCCTGAAATATCTCCGGAATTCAAATGACTGCCTTTGACTCAAACCATCCTTCCTCCCTGCTGGTTGCAAGGGCAGCGCTCCTCTTTCTGGCATGTAGACAAAAACACCTGCCCCCCTCGTACTCCTTATCCATTAGCTTGCATGCGGCTTCTGTTGTTAGGACTTCAATTAGACTCTGCCGCCCTTGTGCTCCGTACCACTCTTACAAGTGCCATCCAAGTTCAAGCTTCTTGTACCTTTGTCAGGACTATAGGCAGAGCCTCCTAATTGTCTCTTGTTTTCCTCCCTTCACTGATATGTGCCAATACCCCCAGGAAGCCTCAGGTCCCTTCTTTCCATACCTTTGGCCTTAAATCAATCCCACTTTGTATTAAATCCATTTTTGTCAGCATACTGAAGGGCTCAAGGAATTATTTTTAAGTACCTACCATTTGATAGACATTGTATTTAGACATTTCACATGCAATATCTCATTTAACCCTAATTTAATGCCCTAGCAGGTAGATGTTATTTCTACTTTTTAATTAGTGAGGCAATTGGGGGTTAGAAAGCTTTGAATATAATTCAGCCAAAACTACACAGTAAGCGGCAGAGAGAGAATTCAAACTCTGATGTATCTGATTTCAAAGCCCCTGTTTCTACCACTACACTGGAGCCCTCCCATTTGACTTTTTTAAGGCATCTGTTTTGTGAAGGCTTGCTCAAGTTCATGTATTTTAACAGCAAATCTTCCAGTAGCCTCATGACAAACATATGTGTGCTCATGCTGGTGGTGGTTTCTGTAGGCAGCTAAGGACTGCTGGTGTGTTTTTGGTTTTGTTTTTGTTTTTTCTCAAAGATCTAGGACTTGTCAAACCTCTGCTGTTGACATGGCTTGTAGATAAATCTAGGTGCATTTCTTACATCCGGAAAAAAAAATAGAAAAGAAAAACAAAAACAGATGGTGTGAGAAGGAAGTTATTTGTCCATGTGTGCATGGGTTTTACCCATGTTAAGGCTCTTCTGAAGTTAAATAATCCTGATAAATCTGTTCCCGTTCCATTAGAGATCAACTCTCAGTGACAAGCCAAAACATGCTTTTCTTCTTTTACCAAAACACCCACAAAGGAAATAGAAACCAGTTTAGCAACTTTGTAAGTGGGTGCGAAAGGATTCCTATAAATAAAGCCTCCATTGTGCCACTCTGTTCATGTTAGGTTTGGAATGCTGATGGTTTATGTTGTCCTACTCTGAACTTTTACTGACAACCTAGTGAATTAGCTCTAGCTGACTTCGATACTTCTTAAAGTATCGAACAATACTTTATGAACACGTGCTTAATCACAAACAATACTTTATGAACAGACTTTGTTCCCCTCCACCACTACTCTTCATCCTTTCCTGATCAGTTACTTTCTTAAAGAGAGAAAAACAAATAATGTAACTCAAACTAGGTGATCTTAATAATAGGAAGAATGCTGTCTGGGACATTAAGAAGCTTTATTGCTCATTTAAAAAAGTATCAAAGCAATACTATAGAGAGGTCAGTTTGGGCAACTCTTTTCTATTCACATGGTGGCTCCCCTGCCTCCCCCCCTTTTTTTTTGAGTATGGAACCATAGAATGTAAAGAGCTGCAAGAAATAGACTTCAGTAATGTAAGGAAGTATCCTTGCAAATCTTATTCTTTTATAGGTAGGAAAATGCAAACAAAATTAACTACTAAATGTTGTTCTTGGATTTTTGTGTAGTTGTGAAAGCTAAGCATAGCAGAAGAAATTGACCTTAAACTTGAGAATTAAAAATGCTGTCTGGAGTTATTATTGGGTCATTATTCAAAATTGGAATACTGACAATGGGTCATATAAAAGTATTATGTCAATGTGAAATTGAGGTTGAAAACAACTCTATGGTTATTAAAAAATATCCATATTCATCCATAGTCATAGGAAGTATACCTAAGTATTTAGGGACAGAGGACCATGATGCATGTAACTTACCCTCAAATGGTTCAGCAAGTATATACACTGTGTGTGTGTGTATAAATATAAATATATATATGATGTATATATATATATATATATATATATATATATATATATATACACACACACACACACACACATATTTACATATCATGGAGAGAAAGAAAACACAAATGTAAAAGAAATGGGATAAAATATTACAGTGGTTGAATCTATGTAAAGAATAATGAGCATACCTTTGTCCTAAGCAATGTTAATTTACATAGATGAGCAAATGATGCGTGAATCTAGATTTCCATCCAAGAAGATTATAATTAACAATAGACCTATAAATTCAAGTGTTTACTAACCATATCCATTAGGACATTCCACAGATAATTCAAAATTAACCTTTCCACAATTGGTTTTACAAGGTCCCCCTTTAACCTGAATTTCTTCATTGTTTCTGGTACCAAACTAGATCCTTTCCTCTATTTCCCTTACCACATCTCCTCCACCAACACAAGGAAACATTCATGACACTCCAAGTCTGATCAAATCAAAAGTTAGAATCAACCCTTAAAATAACAAAAAAATTGGATTATTATGAATATATTTTTGAAACTCGCATCAGGTGTGTACATATTCATTCAGTCAATATGGTTTTCCACAGCAACTTCTGTGTCTAGCAACTTCTGGTTGGGTCATTGGACACATACTTATTGGCCTCCTACAGTGTTCTAGAGGCTGTTTTGGATGTGAGGAATATAGCAAGGAACATTCTTAGAGCTTAAATTCTAGTGGGGGTGGTTATTCAGAAGCAGTGGTAAGTGTCATGAAAGAAAAGTGTATAAGGGGGTGTTTCCTTGGGTACTGTAATCAGGGAAGACCTCTCTAGTGAAGAAGTATGTGAACAGGGATTTAATATAATGGTGAAGCAAAGTCAGGCTAATGTCTTGGAAGAACATTCTAAGAAAAGGGGAATTTCAAGTGTGAAGGCCTTAGGCCAGGAGTATGCTTGGTGTTCAAGGAACAGCCGAGAGGCCTATGTGTATTATTATACTCAGTGAGCAAGAGGATAAGGAAGGAAGGGAGTTCCTAGGTCTGGATCCTATGATCCACTCTGTGAGCAGTGAATCCACTCTGCCAGGTCTAATTTAGTCTGGGTATTGATTTCAGTTGTCCTCATGATTTTGTGCTTAGACTGAGAACACAAACTGGACTGCATTTTGTGGGGAAGAAGGGATATTGAGGACCAAGGACAAGGTGAAGGAGTCTCCCAAGTGCAAAGATGTTGCCCTGAAGATTACTGACCCCGAACTGGATAGACCCCAGAGAACTGAAAGTGTGGTGTCAGAAAGATGACAGCAGGAGGAGTAAAACCTTTGTCCTGCGTGAACTAGCATCACTGGTCAAACAGCCTGGACACCCCAGTCTCTTCTCTTTGCCTCCTCCCCTCCCCATTCATTGTTCCAAATGACTGTTCCAAAATTAACTAAGCTGATATCTAGGATCCTTTCTAGCCTTTAGGTAGTGATGGAGAGTATTTTGCTTTTGTACTAAAGCAGTGACTTTTGTCAGGAAGTGTAATACATTGTTTTAATAAGGAAAGTAACTCGATGCCACACTATCTCAACTGATGAATGGATAAAGAAGACGTGGTACGTATGTACAATGGAATACTACTTGGTGATCAAAAAAATGAAATCTTGATTTGCAACAATGTGGATGGAGCCAGAGTGTGTTATGCTAAGCAAAATAAGTCAGTCAGAGAAAGGCAAATATCATATGATTTCACTCATATGTGGAATTTAAGAAACACAACAGATGAACGTAGGGGAAGGGAAGGAAAAATAAGATAAAAACAGAGGGAGGCAAACCATAAGAGACTCTTAAATACAGAGAACAAACTGAGGGTTGCTGGAGGGGAAGTAGTTGGGGGGATGGGCTTCATAGGTGATGGGCATTAAGGAGGGCACTTGTTGGGATGAGCACTGGGTGTTGTATGTAAGTGGTGAATCACTGAGTTCTACTCCCTAAACCAATACTACACTGTATGTTAACTAACTTGAATTTAAATAAATAAGTTTAAAATAATAATAATAAAATAAAATAATGAATTCCAGTTTTTATATCAGTTTCTAGGCACATGGTCTAGGCACATAGACCAAATATAATATAATTTTAATTTACATACCTCTGTATGGTAAAAAAAAAAAAAAAAAAAAGTGCAAACAACAAAAAAGGTCATTCTGTTTTTTTCAAGAGAACTGACTTTTTTCCAGGATTGACTTAATGACTGAAACAGCTTGAATTATTTTCTAAAATATCTATTCCATTTTATTTTCTTATTCATCAGTTTCTAATCAATTCATCATTTTTCTTTCTCATTTTATTCTTCTCGATCTTTGTTGTTTCCCCTTCTTGATGTCCATAATCCTAAAGATTGTCTTCCTTTTGCTGAAAAATTCTGTCTGATAAGCATACCCTTTTCAAGTTCAGGTAAAATAAATATAAAGTAAGAGTAGAAGACAAAATGGGGCAGAACATCATATGGAAATGAAAACAGTATATTCAAGGCACACTCTTCATATTTTATAATTAATAATTATAATTTACAAAGTAAAAAGTTAAAAATATATGCTATTAGGCAGTCTCCACAGCACCATTGATTGATATAAATATTTTAATCAGACGTTAACTTTAACATAATTCTTTTAGGATATAATAATTTTCATGTACTATATAGCTTCTTATGCATGTAACCATTCATTTTCTTCTGTAGACTTTATTGTAGGATCTTGAAATCAAGCTTAAAACTCATTCATCACGATGATCTGCATTTTTTCTTTTATTTCCTTTCTTTATCTCTTCTCATGATAATTTTTAATTTTCCAAATCAGACCAGAAAAGCTTTTTTTTAGATTATGGAAACACTAATTTGAAAAGACATTTGCACCTCCATGTTTACTGCAACATTATTTACAGTAGCCAAGATGTGGAAGCAACCTAAACGTCCATCCATAGATGAATGGAGAAAGATATGGAATACTACTTAGCCATAAAAAAAAAAAAAAAAAAAAATGAAACCTTGACATTTGCAACGACATGGATGGATCTGGAAGGTGTAATGCTAACTGAAATAAGTCAGAGAAAGACATACCATAGGATCTCACTCATATATGGAATTTAAGAAACTAAAACAAGAACTTCCTTTCTTGGGTGGCAGCCAGAGCAGAGAGAGCGCCCTGAAGGCCTTGGGCACACTGGGAGAATACAAGGTAGTGGGGTGCCTCCTGCCCACCCCCAAATGCCACACTCCACCCCTCTATTACATGCGAATCTTTGCACCTGATCATGTTGTCACCGAGTCCCGCTTCTGGTACTTGTGTCTCAGCTGAAGATGAAGTCTTCAGGGGAAATCGTGGACTGTGGACAGGTGTTTGAGAAATGAGAAATGCCCCTTGAGGGTGAGGAACTTCAGCACCTGGCTGTGCTCTGACTCCCGCAGGGGCGCCCACAACCTGTACCGGCAGTACCGGGACCGACCGCGGCAGGCGCTGTCACCC
This sequence comes from Panthera pardus, assembly GCF_024362965.1. Taxonomy (NCBI): domain Eukaryota; kingdom Metazoa; phylum Chordata; class Mammalia; order Carnivora; family Felidae; genus Panthera; species Panthera pardus. The sequence continues at coordinate 51,266,549 of NW_026527002.1, forward strand.
AGTGCTACTGAGACACGGGCGGGTGCTCCACACCGCGCCGGGCTCACTCGATCCAGGTCACGAAGGTGGAGGAGACTGCAGCCAGCAAGTGCCACCAGCCCTCAGGCCAGCAGTTCCGGGACTGACGATCAAGTTCCCGCTGTCCCACCGGCTGCTGCATAGCCAGCACAATCCATAATGCACTGCCAGGGACCCAACACATTCTTGAAGATGCAGAGACTCCCTGTCCCCAGGCTGGCCGAAATAAACTCCTTGGGGGAAAAAAGACAGAGAGAGAGAAACAAACAAGCAAAAAAGGAACAAAGGGGAAAAAAAAGAGACAAACCAAAAAACAAACTCTTAACTGTAAAGAACTGGTGGTTACCAGAGGGGAGATGGTGGGGGGATGGGTGAAATAGGTGAAAGGGATTGAGACTTAATTTTTATGATGAACACAAGTAATGTATAGAATTGTTGAATCAACACAGGTATCAGGTTGTATACCTAAAAGTGATAGAACACTCTATGTTAACTCTAATGGAAGTAAAATTAAAAAAAAAAATAATAAAATAAATAAAACATAAAAAATATGAAATAAAATAAATTTTGAAGAGAAAATCTTTTTTAATGTTTATTTATTTATTTTGATCCAGAGAGAGAGAGAGAGCAAGCATGAGGGAGGATCAGAGAGAGGGAGAGAGAGAATCCAAAGCAGGCTCCTTGCTGTCAGCACAGAGCCCTATGTGGGGGTCGGTCTCACAAACGGCAAGATCATGACCTGAGCTGAAAGGAAGAGTCAGACACTTAACTGACTGAATCACCCAGGTGCCCCAAAAGAGAAGATATTTTTTTTTAAATGTTGAATACAGGTCACACATGATGTTCCAATTTCAGGTATATAACATAGTGATTCAACAACTCTCTATATATGCTGTGGTCACAGGTGTAGCTGCCATCTGTCACTCTGCAACACGATTGCAGTACCATCGACTATATTCCCTGTGCTGCACTGTTTATTCCTGTGACTTATTTATTCCATACTGGAAGCCTGTAGCTCCCACTGCCCTTCACCAATTTTGCCTGTCTCCCACCCCCACCCCTCGGGCCATCATGTTTGTTCTTTGTATTTATAGGTTTGATTCTACTTTTTTGCTTGTTTGTTTGTTCGAGCTTTGTTTTGAAGAGTTCATTCTAATCAATTTTTGCATTATAAAAAATGTTGTACAAACATGGCTTGTCTTGACATGGCAGGCAATATGTGAGATTTCTACACATGCTTTTATAGCTGTCTCTTCATGATGATCATTTAACAAGCTAGCATTTATTGGGTACTTACTTTAGGCCAAGTACTGTTCTACGTACCATGTACGTATTAAGTCATTTAATCCTGATAGCAGCCCTAGGAGGTAGGAACTATTAAAATCCTGGTTTCACAGATGATAAAACTGAGAGGCAGAGAGGTTGATAATTTACCCCAGGCCTCATGTCTGTAAAGTAGAGAACCAGAGATTTGAGCCCAGGCAGACTGGCTCCAGAGCCTTAACTGTTCATCACTCTGCAACACTTGCGTTAGCTGATGTAGCCCAGAGAATGCGGGAGGGATGCTGACTACTGAGTGCAGACTGCTGAGCAATGTAACAGGAGGGAAGAACAGAATGGAAAATTTGCTCCCTGCTTGATATGTGACATGTTTCCCAAAAGCACAGAACTGTAAGAGACTTTATTTTTTCTTTAGTCATAAAGTATGTGCACAAGGAAGAAGAGAATTTAAAAGGCTGTGTGTAGGCGTGCCGAGGTGGCTCAGTTGATTAGGTGTCAGACTTCAGCTCAGGTCGCGATGTCACGGTTTGTGAGTTCCAGCCCCATGTCGGGCTCAGTGCTGACTGCTCAGAGCCTGGAACCTGCTTCGAATTCTGTGTCTCCCTCTCTCTCTGCCATTCCCCCTCTCACACTCTGTGTCTCTTTCTCTCTCAACAATAAACATTAAAAAAAATAATGATAAAATAAATAAAGGCTGTGTGTAACAGGTGGCTGCATCCGCACTGTAACCTCAGTGTTTAGCACAGGCTTGCTTCAAACATGTAGTTGTTCAGTAAACCACATTAAGTTTTTTTACAGGCTACCCGATTTGCTTTAGTAAAAGCTCTTTTATGAATTTTAAACTTACAGCAGTTTTGTGAGGCATTTCTTTTCCATGAAGCCTAACACTTAAAATACCCTTTATGTATCCAACGGTAAGTGCTGCTATAAGCAGTTCAAAATCTCTTTGAAACACTCCCTCCGTTAAGAAAAAAATTTGTTAAATACTTGACAAGCACCCTTTCTCCTAGAGAAGCTAGAGGGTTTCTACGGACCAGGGGAAATCGCCTCTCCTTCATCCATCCCCTTGAGAATCTTAGTTGAGAATTGACACCATTCATCATTCAGCATCGTGACCCCGTTTTTTCCCATTCAGTACTTCACCTGAGAGGGGAAGTGCTCTTACTGGTCTTCTGCAGGGTGCATTTTGAAAAGGGTGCGCACTACCTGTAAAATTCACATCTCAGGTTAAGATTGTATCCTTGGCATTGTAATGTGATATTAGCAAAAGTACTTTTATAATCCTACCTGCCAACAATTAACATCTATAAATAGAAAGATCACATGATTCCAAAATTACCCAAGTCTTGGAAAGAGTTTTTATCATAGATCTTCCTTTAGCCAAGGGTCTTTTCTCTACCAACTTCAAAAAAAAAGCTCAATTTGAACAAACTCTGATGATGTAATCAAGCAGATTTATCCATATCATAAAAATAAACCAACACACTTAGGAATTTAAAGTCACATTATCATAGTCAACAATAATGTATGGTACACTTAAATTTATTTTAAGAGGGTATATCTTATGCTAAATGTTCTTACCATAATAAAATTTTAAAAATACTTTCAAAAAATAAAATAAGTCACATTACCATAAATTCATTAATCTACATGCTGTAATAACAGATATAATATAAAGAAAAAAAAAGGTAAACTAGGAAAGGGGAGCCTGGGTGGTTTAGTTGGTTAAGCCTCTGACTTCGGCTCAGGTCATGATCTCAAGGTTTCTGAGTTGGAGCCCTGCGTTGGGCTCTGTGCTGAGAGGGCAGAACATGCTTTGGATCCTGTCTCCCTCTCTCTCTGCCCCCCCCCCAAATAAATAAACATTAAAAGAAATGTAAACCAGGAAAATAAATTAAAAACTAGGCTAGAAAAATAATCTAGAATAGGGGATCCCCTGGGTGGCTCAGTCAGTTGAGCATCTGACTCTTGATTTCAGCTCAGGTCATGGTCCCAGGGTCATCGGATTGAGCTACTGCTCAGTGTAGAGCCTTCTCGGGATTCTCTCTCTCCCTCTCCCTCTGCTCTTCTTCCCTGCTTGTGTGTTCTCTCTCTCTCAAATAAATAGATAAGTATTACATATATAATATAAATAAAATAAATATAATAAAATAAATAATATATATTATGTTATATATATTATTTATTTTAGAGAGAGAGAGAGAGCAATGTGGGTCTCAATCCCATGAACCATGAGATCATGACCTGAGCTGAAATCAAGAGTTGGACGCTCAACCGACTGAGCCACCCAGGTGCCCCATAAAAATAGATTAAAACCTTGGTTTCTGAACATAACTTGTTCTGGAAACATGCTTATAATCCAAAGCACTTACTTATCAAAGCGAATTTCCCCATAAGAAATAGTGGAAACTCAGATGATTCATTCTACAACCCCAAAATATTCATATAAAAATGGTTACAATACTGTAATACACAATAATAAAGAAAATACAAAATATAAAGAAAAATAAATTAACCTGCACTTACCTTTGAAAACCTTCATGGCTGGTGTGAAGCAGACAAGAAAGAGGAGGGTTATTGTGTAGGACAACTTGCACTATCACTAATGGAATCACTGCTATCTATTGACTCAATGGAATATTTCTTTCTTTTTTTTTTTTTGTACAACTTTAAGAAGGAACCTATCCAATGACCTAGAATGAAGCAAAGCATTCCTTAGCTTACTCTTGTCTGGAAAAGCAGAGGGCTGTCCGTAGGTGCTTTGAAGTGACAAAAACACACTAGTGCCAGTTGTGGGCACCTTCCAACGTTCTGAAAAATCACTGATTCCTGCCAAACACCACAGCCTGAGACAGAGCATCTGAGTATGGGAGACAATCACCCACAATCCCGCAGCAAGACAGAGAGAGAGAGAGAGAGAGAGAACCATTGGCTCAGTTGTGATCATGTGACATTCAGCATCATAAATTAAAATTTATTAGAAATGTTTGCTCTTCTGGTGGAACACTTACAGAACAAGTTACTCACAAGGCAAGGTTTTACTGTATTTTTAAAGAAGAGCTCTTAGCAACCTGGATCCCAAAGGTGATGGACAGCTAAGAGAAAGCAGTGCCTAAGAACCAGTACTACTCATAGGAAACTATGCACATCAGAGGCCTAATGGGCAGGTCTAAACACAATTAAAATATTGAGTTGGTCTTACAAAACCCTGAAACAACTACACTTAACTGATGAGTGAGTCACGTCTAGCTCCTATCAGATTCCTAATGAGAGCAAATAAGAAAGAGCAAATGACAAAACATTGGGAAATCTCTATCTTGTGTAGATATGGCGCATATATAGATGTAGATATTTGCTTATATAGGCACCTGTCACATACCAGTTCACAAGCGTGTTTGATATGACAATGTGTGTGTTTTTGTAGCTTTCTTGTTCATATTCAAACACAATGCAAATATAGATAGCATTCCCATCTATGTGAGATATAGAAATGTCAAAACCCTCCTTTGCATCTTCTGCAGATGTTGAAAACCACGTGTGTATATTTTGTTCAGGGTGTGTGTGTGTGTGTGTGTGTGTGTGCTTTTAACAAGAAGTCTAGTTTAAAAAAAGAACCAATTCCTTCCATTTTTATGTGCTGTTCTTGTTTCCTGGGAGTCTGAAGCTATGCTAAATTATTTGAAGATGAACATCAGCACATCTTCAGAACACCTCTGCCCTCTCTTTTTGCTCACCACTTAAAGCTGCGAGGAAACAGTCTGTCATTTTCTGTACATAGCTAACTCGGCAAAACTTTTGAGGATAAGCAGCATCTCCCAGTGTGGTTGTGTACATAACAGGAGAATATTAGCTGAAGCACTTCGTAAATGATAGAGCATTAAACATATGTAAGGCACTGTGGCCATTAGCATTACTTTAAGCCAGCCATGTCATTAAGGGAAAGAATGGAAATTAATATCTATTAAGGACCTAGTTATAGCAGAATATCAGGAACTTTACTAGAAGTTTTACATATGTTGTCTTATTGAATAGCGTTCATAGAGAATACTGCAGGAACTCTTTTCTCTTTTAATGTTTATTTATTTTTGAGAGAGAGAGCGCGCACATGGGCCTGTGTAGGTGGGGAGGGCCAGAGAGATGAAGACAGAGGATCTGAAGCAGGGGTTGCACTGTAATTAGGGGCTCGAACTCAGGAGCAGAACAACCATGAGACCGTGACCTGAGCTGAAGTCAGAAGCTTAACTGACTGAGCCACCCAGGTGCCACACTACTGGAACTCTTAAAGGTGCCAAATAAAGAGTTTGTAGTGGATACAAACGTAGTTCCATAGGAAAGATGTGACATCATAAATCTTTATTTGAAAATGAATCATAGTGCCAGTTTATAACATTTCCCTCTAAAAAGCATTGGTTTGCTTTACTAGGCAATGAGTAGTTCATTATGGAGCTGTCAGAACTTGGCGAAGGCTATAGATTCTGTATTGCATACAAAATCTTAGTATCTTTGCTGTGATATAGAGTGTCATTTTTATAAACTGGTAGTAACATGAACTCTGCTTCCTTTATAACCATTGTTAGTTCGTTACAGTATCCTAACTCTGCACACAGTTTTTACTGACCTTTATATCTTTTAAACTGCCCCTGAAGCCCACTGTCTTGGCATCCAGTAATCTTTGGACTTGCAAGGATCTGAGTTGATATTTTTTGCATTCTATGATCATGATTCCTACCCCCAAATAAAATACAGAATTATATGTGTATATCTCAGTGAGCTGCATTGAAGGATCTCATAAAAAATGTGATGACAGGAGAGAATTAAAAAAAAAAAAAAAAAGCATCCACCAAAATCTTCTCCAGGATTTTGAAGTTAAAAGACATTCGCATGGAGTCAGAGAAAGTCAGGCTCTTGAGGCTGCCATTTGCTTCCATAGAGCTAACAGGGAATGTGGATTAAGAGGGCACAAGGAGAGAATTATTATGACTTCTATGCATTCATTCAATTACTAAGTGTTCAGCACCATGATGGATGTTGTGGTGGACTCTCTCCTGTACTAACTGGGGAAAAAAAAAACACAGAAAGAAATAACAATAATAGCATAATATTAATATAAGGTATACTGTATCATGATGCAGTTGGAGGTTCTAAGGGAAAAATGAAACTTACGTTTGAACAGTGAGCTCACAGCATTTAAATACCTGTAAAGGTACAAAACACCAGCTAGGTCAGTACCCAGCTTATCAAATGTACTGCCTGTCAGTGCTATTAAGACTAAATAATAGAGATTTGTTAAAGGTGGTCATGCCATTGATTTACCTTATGATAAGAAACTGTACAGAAGTTAGATACGGAGTTATTTTGTCATTTCATGGTAGACTTGTAGGGTCAACTTAGTAACATATTATGCGGAGCATGCTGGCACTGTTTCCAAAATATTCGATGAGCCAAGAGCAAGTCCACAGTCACAAGGTGGGTACAGTTTCCTGTGTGCAGAAACGGAAACTTCTGAATCTCCCACACTGCCACCAGGGGTCAGGCACCGGGTGGGAGGAGAGGGCACTCTCCCAGACAGGAAGTGTTGTATTACCCAGGGCAGCACCAGAACCACAATCCCTGTCCTCTCTTCCTGAAAGCAGCATATTGCTGGCTGAGTAGATTTGAAGGGAGGACCTCAGAAATGTTCTGCCCTCGCAAAGGTATGTGTAAGTGCTCTCAGCTTTAAAGAAGTCATTTTGGAAAGTCAGATAAGGCTGGCTTTGTGTTGTATTTTCAAAATCCGGATAAGCTATATAGAAATCTTGGTTACTGCTTCTAAAAAGGGAATGTTTGGTAGGGGAGGTCCAGAGAGGGTAAACTATGCTGAAATACTAAATCTAAATATAGAATCTAAAAAAGACTTTCGGTGCATGTACATTATTTGTCCCTGATTTACTATAGGTACTGCTGCTAACTACAATTCTATCAGGAGTTGCTCCCAGATATAGATTCAGACATAGTGATTTAGAGTGATCTGAAGTTTTCATGTACAATGGCCACTTATAACAAGTCATCAGTGACTTCTTTTCATGCATTCACTGGAAGTCATTTGTCAATAAGGTTTCCATATTGTCTTACCTTGCCCCTAACTGAAAAATTGTGCACAGCTCAGGTAGTAACAGTGATCAAGTCACATGCTTATATTTTATCACCACTGCTCTGGGTTTCAAAAACTGGTAATACATTTCATTAGACTCTCCTCACCATCTGTTTAACACTTGGCTTAAATGCATTTGTTTTCCTTCAGCATTTTATTCCTTTAAGTTCTCTGGGCTCCAGAGAAATGAGGAGAGAAATAGGAGGTTTTTGTATTTTTTTATTAAGTTTTGGTCAAACAAGTCAAAATAACATTATTATTATTGATGGATCGGCCTGTACTTTTAAATGGAAGGAATAAAGCTATAAAAAGATCTGATGCATGTGAGTAACCTCTTTGATTTTTAATGGCATGCAGCTGATGGAATTCATTATTGACTTTTAAAAATAAAATTGCTCTGCATTATTATTTATTTATAATTTTGCCTTTCTAAAGAAGTGATTACCATTACTAGGTTAGTTTTTCCTCAATCACAGCAACTATGTGACAACATCAGAATGTGTAATATTACCACTTAGTCATGAGGCTTAATGATGTTGAGGATATTATCTCTTTCAAATTAGTAATAAATTCATGAGCATAATGCACAGCTAAAAGGTTGAGGATCTTTTCTTTTTATTTGAGTAATTTCAAAAGTAATTATTTCACATTATAGGGCAATTTATGTATACAATTCTCATTACAGAAACAGAAATGTTTTTAATTAGAAACAATCTAATTTCATTTTTCCAGTTCAGCACACAGATTTTGGGATGGTAATCATGATATATGCAAAATGCCCAAGTAAAATATTTAGATGATTAGTTTCAGCTCAGACAACTTTTTAATTTTAATCACAAATTCTAAAGCTTTTAGGTCATCAAGGAAGTTGATCACCAGTCATAACAAGATTTAATTTCCAAGCATTGCCCAACATTTAATCATTACATTTAGTTCAAATTTGAGAAATAACTAGTTCAAATCTGAGAAATTGTCTAGTTTTCAGTCTTCATGATTCAAAAAATATGCAAGGATGGAAAAATCTTCAGTATTAGACATGAAGCCAGAGATGATTGAACAATGTATGAAACCCTTTTTGAAAGCTGATGTTTTCAAGTATCATTTCATACATAGGACAGCAGTTATTGCTTATATAATCAGGGGAGCTGGTACAGACCGGATTCAGACCACCATTGAGTTTCAGTGAAGCTCCTGGTTAAATTAGATCAATCCCTCCTCCATTCTTCTACGTCTCCTCCAGGCCATCCTCGCCTCCCCTAGTTGCTTCCTCCTATCCTCCTCTTCCTCTTCCTCCCTTCTTTACCTTGTACCCTCTTGATGCTTGCACACTCAGACATCTTTTTGCACAAATGGATCTGTTTTTTTTTTAGCAGTGGTCAACACTGTGAAACTGAAGGATAGTAATTAATATTTCATACATAGCACTTAAGCTTCTTCACCTAGATTATGCATTTTGCTTCATTGTACCCATCCATAGGCACTTAATAAATGCTTATTGATTGTCTAGTAAGGTTGTGTTATGACTTATTTACAGAAATTTCATACCTTCTGCAGTTACCAATACTGTATTTCTTTGATTCTAAGATCTGCCTTCCCTCCATCGCCTGCCCCCCCATTTTAGCTTTTTAAAATTGATGGATGGTGTATCATGGTTTAATTAATTTTTCAATCTTGGTGGTACACCTGATAAGGCATGCTGTTCTAGACATGAAATATGGCCGTGAAAATATAGATAAATCTAGTACTTGCATAATATGATAAAGGCTGTGCATTTCACATTCAAACAGGTGAAGAGTATTCTTTCTTTGTTATGTGGCTGGCTTATCCGTTGCCAGTTTTGGTCTCTCCTCACCACCTTCCTTTACCCTGATTCCCTTATCCTGTGGTTCTACCTGTTCTTGAGTCTCTGGAAAATACTCAAAGAATTTTATTAGTACATTAACTACCAAAATTTAACTGTCATGAAATGGAAAGAGTACAAGGTTTTAAAACTAAAGACATAGGTTCAAGTTATGGTTCTGTTCCTTAAAACTCTGAGTACTTAGTGATCCAGTAACTATTCTTAGAGCTTCAAATTATAGATCTAGGGGCACCTGGGTGGCTCAGTTGGTTAGGGATCTGACTCTTGGTTTTGTCTCAGGTCATGATCTCATGGTTCGTCAGATCGAGCCCCATGTTGGGTTCTGTGCTGATAACACAGAGCCTGCCTGGAATTCTCTCTCTCTCTTTCTGCCCTTCCCTACTCGTGGTCTCTCTCTCAAAATACATGCATACATGCATACATACATAAAGTTATACATCTAAAGAACAGAAATAATATGAATAACTTGAATAATTTCTTCATCATAGAATTGTGAAGACAATTTGTAAAAAAAAAAATTGAGCCAGTTAAACTATTGAATATGAAATGTATAAGACAGTACCTTATAAACCATGAAATACTATTTGCTTATAAATTCTAAGCATCAACATTAAAAAAAAAAATTAGACAAGCCTATGTGTAAGTGGAAATTGGGAGGAGGAAGGAAGAAGAAATGAAAGAATTTTCCCCAAACTAAAGAGAGTGAATTCCGCATTTTAATTAACCCATTAACTCACTGTCTGAATGACAAGGAGCACTGTGAGATCTCTCCCCAGAGAACTTCCAGCAGAGTCCTAGTTATTTTTGAATCCCCCTGCTGAATGCTTGCCAGTCTCTGAGAGCTTGTATCCTTTATTGAATTAGCAGAACCACAGCCCACAGCACCTCCGTGGCATTAAAAATAAAAGAGGTTACTTAGATTCCCAAATTCCTTTCCTATCTTTGTTCCTTCCACTTAAGAGACAAATCGATCTGTAAATTACAGTAAGGCTTTTTGGCTTTAGAAAATGTAAGTATGTTTAACAGTGAGTTTGGGAATCCTTGTATGACAAAGAATTTTGTCTAACTCCCCGACTTTTGGAGGAAGACATGGTGGAGGGGAGTGGGGTGGGTGGGTTGCCAGCAATTAGTATCTTTCTGCATTTGTTTGCATTAATTTCTTGGTCTGGTCAAAGCAACCAAACCCTAGTTTGTTGTCTATTTGTTCGTCCCCAGTGTTAATTTATTTACCAGGCCCTGTTATACATAAAGACTTAAACTAAAATGGAATTTTCACATGAACATACATTTTAATAGAGCTTTACCTTACACAGAAACAGAATTCTAGGTAGGTATAAGCTAATGCCCACTGGAAAAAACACTACGAATTGCGATATAGTAACTGTGGAAAGGGTCCCACTCTCTGGTTCTAGATATTCAGGAAGGGGTACTGATACAATATCAATGGAACCAGATAAGATGAGTCACATAGTTACTGCCATAGCCAGGACCCTTTTTCTGCCATAAAACAGACTTCAAATATTTTCAATTTGAAATTTCATCTATAGTTCACCAATGAGAAATGCACTGCATAGAAGGACACAGGTACCATCACATAGAAGCCAAAAGTGTGTTATTTTCTTTTAAACTGTTTAGAATTTCAGAATTCTCTCATACTTTTATTGTATTGGCTTTCACAGTTTCAGGAACATAATAGTAAAAAATAAATGTCACTGCTGTTTCTTCAAAACACAGGGAACTTCAATGGTACTTAAAGCAGTACTGCTTAGTGTAAATTCCATTGCAATAGTGAGTGTGAAACAGAGACTGTTTTTTAAAAGGTAGTGTGTGTGTGTGTGTGTGTGTGTGTGTGTGTGTGTTGTTTATGAGGATAGGGATACTTTCAAAAGTCCAGAGTAAAGAAAAGAAAGAGGTGCTGTATTAAAGGCACTTGTAGGTATGAAAAGGAGGATTCAAGGAGTCAGAATTTGGTTAGTACTTGAAAATCTTGTTTCCTTTCCTGTCCCTGCCAGTGGAGAGTCTTTCAATTTCTCATGTCAGTCACTTGATTTCCAGAGACCATAAGTTGTAACTCTAACATGAACAATTGCCATTTAATAAAATACAGGGATTTAAAATTTTCCTGTCTCAATTTATTAGTAATAACAGCAAACATGAACAGAAGAGTGACTTGGTGTTAGGTACTATACTAAGTGCTTTACATATATTAACTACTTAATATGTTAATACATTTAGACATGATGGTAAGAATCATACATTAGCATTTCAGTTCATAAGCACCATTTTTCTAGATGTTCAGTCCAAGAAATATTGGTGTAATTCTAGACTCTTCTTTTTCCTCTCCCACTTTGCATCTTTCCTCCTGGGTCCAGATTCCATCATCTTATGACAACAACTGCAGTCTAACTAGTATTGCTCCCTGATTGGCCTCCTTCTTGCTGCCTTTGCTCTCCTCTGCAAAATTCCCCAACTCCCACCCCACTCCTGCCGCCCCACCCCCAACCGGTCAGCTTTCAGTGAGACAGCTGGAGAAATATGCGACAACAGGAATCTCCTTCTGTCACTCCTCCTGTGCCTAACTCCTGCAAGGCTCCCGTTTCTCTTCAGAAGCTGAAGTTGTCATGACAGCACACAGGGCCTGACCTGATCGCCCGCCTGCATGGGCACAAGTGTGTGCCACACATACACACACACACACACACACACACACACACACACACACACCTGTTGTCTATAATTTCCTCCTTGTTCACTCCACTTCAACTACACTGGCCTTCTTGCTGTCCGTTGAACCCACCAGGCATGCTTCTTTCTTAAGGTTTTTGCAATTTACTGTTCTTTCTGCATCGAAGGCCTCCCCATCGAGACTGATGCTGCCACTACAGTCACTTTCATTAGTCTGTATTCAGAAGTTGACTTTCCAGTGTGACCTTCCCTGGCTGCCCTATCTAAAATTCCAAATCTCGTCTGTTCCTCAACAGTTCATATTCCTCTTCTCTGCTTTTCTTTTTCTCCTTAGCACTTATCTCTAACACATATATATGTATTTATGTTTATCTTGCTAATTGGAATGCAAACTCTACGAAGAAGAAGCTTTTTTTTTTTTTCATATTTGATCACTCATATCAAGAACAGAGCCTGGTATATAATATGTCCTAAATAAATATTTGTTGAATATGTCCTCAGATCAACCCTGTGCATTAGATATAATTATTAGCCCCATTTACAAATGAGAAAGTTAAGGCACAGAAAGATGAAGAATTTGCCTAAGGTCAAACAAGCTTATTAGCGAGTGTTGGAGCCAGAATTCAAACCCAAGGCCCTGCTCTAGAGTCTGTGTTCAAACCACTCAGATGACTGAGTAAATTAATTGGAAAATTGAACTATATGTAGATTCATCTATTCACTGGGATTTTCTTCAATATACTTTCCTTCCAGTTAAATGGAAAATAGTTGTCTTTCTTAAACAGCACAGTCACACATAACAAATCCTCTTTACTTCATCACTTTTGGAATTTTTTTTCTAAAAAGAAGGTATGAGTTTTTAACATAGAAAAATATGAAAACAAATGACCCAACCCCACTTCTGTTGGCTGTCAAACAGCAATAATAAAGTAACATATGGGAAATGTTTTTTTTTTAAAGTTAACAAAATGGAGAAGTATAAAATGGAAACCTTTATTGAACACCTGCTATGCTGTGTAACAAATAAACCCCGGGACTATATATTTGGTAGTACAAGTAGAATCTAATGAGAGAGACAGACACATACACAGTTATAATCATGCACTTCTTGGGACACCTGGGTGGCCCAGTTGGTTAAGCATCTGACATCTTCTCAGGTCATAATCGCACAGTTTGGTTCGTGGGTTCAAGCCCCATATCAGGCTCTGTGCTGACAGCTCAGAGCCCAGAACCCGCTTTGGATTCTGTCCCCTTCTCTCTGCCCCTCCCTGCTTGCATTCTGTGTCTATCTCTCTCAAAAATAAACATTAAAAAAAATTTTTTTATATCATACACTTCTTTAAGTGCCACAGTAGGGTTATATATAATTTTGAGTAGGAATTTAGAAGAAGAAACACCAAACAGAGATCTGCTGAAAGCTGAAAGCAGGGCTTTACAGAGTGAGTTGTGGAACAGGTAGATAAAACAGTGAGTGGAGGGGAATTAAGGGTCTCAAAGCTGAAGACGGTGGTACATGGCTGGCTCAGTAAGTAGAACATGAAGTTCTTGATCTTGGGGTCATGAGTTCGAGCCCAACATTTAGCACAGAGCTTAGTTAAAAAAAAATAAGAAGATACAATTTTTGAAAGAAGATGTTGGGGAATGCCAATAAGTAGGTGTGCCATATCACAATTTTGCCTTAGGGGATGAGACTAAGAGCAAATATTTTAAAATAACATTTCATATGCTATAGAATAGAAATTATAGGAAAATGAGTTATCTGAACAATAAGTACGTACATTTTGAATTTAATTCATAGAAGAATATCTTTACTTATCCAAATGCAGCGTGTAGAAAATTGTCAATTTCATCTTTTCAGGCTACTTCAATCTCATTTTTCATAGGATTCAGGTTGCAGGGTACTGACAAAAAAGAACAAGAAATTCTACTCTCCAAACTGTTATTTGCTTAATATGTTAGGCCGGTTCCAACTTCTTATATGTAAGGGCAAAGCAAAAAAAAAAAAAAAAAATTATCCTGAGTCTATTTCTGTTCAGTGTTTTTTGTCCTTGTATGTTTCCTTCCCCACCTCGTTCATCTGGAAAGTCAAGTTTCCAACAGATCATCTCTCTGATTTGACAAGGTCACTGTGAACTTCCTGTCATCCAGAATGTTAGCAGTTTGATCTTGCTTAGTGACAGACTGCTTGGTCAGTCAGGTCCTCCTTCCAAAAAAAGGGCACAATGCTCTTACGTAGCAGTGACTTTATCCATAAACAACTAAAAAATAAATAAGAGATTTAGGTGATAAATGTTAAAAAGAAAATAAAGGTCATGTGAAATTGGAGTGGGGCAGGGCTGTGGCACAGTGGTCTTTGATATTGATGGGGGGCATGGATGAGAAGGTATCATTAGAGCTGAAACCCAAATGATGAGAAGCCATACACGCATCCAGGGGAGTAGCTAACCATGTAGAGGGGGATAATAAGTGCAAAAATTAGGGGATGAAAATGAATTTGGTTCAAGGAACAACAACAAACAACAACAAAATACCAGAATGCCTGGAGAGGGTGGTAATACTGACAAAATGAGGTCTCAGAGTTAACCAGTGACTTGATGTACCCTCATAATTAAACTTCATTTCTGACTATGAACACTGGAAATGTTATTCTTCTTTACCTGTATCTCAATTATAAATCTGCTATTTCTAATAGAGAATTATTGAATTTGCTCTGCCCTGCATGATTTGTAATGACCTTTAACATACATTCTAATTTTACATGAAGTTCCCCAATAGCCCCATGAAGTAAGTAGGACTAACATTGTTTCCATTTTATAGGTAAGGAGAAGATGGCAGGTAAATGTCACACAATGTGCTTAGATAGGCCTGCAGCGTCCCCTCTCTGCTCCCCCTACTCATCCTGATTTCCATGCTTCATCAAGATTATCAAAATGTCAAAACTGTCTTTTAGCCCAGACTTGAAATGAATCTGGGGCTTCAGGATAACTAAGGGTTCATCCTTGCTGAAAAAAGAAAAACAAAAAGAGTTGGTATAATGAATAAATTAGCACTAACAGCACACGAGTTATAGCAAGGATCTACACACTCGCCTTTTAGCCACATCACTGATTCTGTTCGTGGCTGGTTGATGCATCATGTGATGTTCCCTGTCAGATTTGAGTTTTAAACGATTCATTCTGGAACATGGATTTGAAGAAAATAGGACAGGTTACTCCAGTGAGACATGGTGACGACCTGAACTGTGTTAATTACAGTTTAGGTCTCCTAGCCTCAACCACCTTAGTCACCAAGGGGATTCTGCACTATGTCATCAGTAATTCTTCCCTATCGGAGCCTTCTTGCACTGCTGGTGGGAATGCAAACTGGTGGGGCTGCTCTGGGAAACAATGTGGAGGCTCCTCAAAAAACCAAAAATAGATCTACCCTATGACCCAGCAATTGCACTACTAGGAGTTTATCCAAAGAACACAGGAATGCTTATTTGAAGGGGTACATGCACCCCAATGTTTATAGTAGCACTATCAACAATAGCCAAAATATGGAAAAAGCCCAAATGTCCATTAACTGATGAACGGATTAAGAAGATGTGGTGTGTGTGTATATATGTCCACAATGAAATATACTCGGCAACAAAAATGTAATGATATCTTGCCATTTGCAACAATGTGGATGGAACTGGAGGGTATTATGCTAAGCAAGATAAGTCAGTCAAAGACAGATATCATATGATTTCACTTGTATCTGGAATTTGAGGAACTTAATAGATAATCATAGGGGAAGGGAAGGAAAAAGTAAAAAACAGAGAAGGAGGCAAACCATAAGAAACTCTTAAATACAGAAGCAAACTGAGGGTTGATGGAGATGGGCTAAAGGGGTGATGGGCGTTAAGGAAGGCACTTGTTGGGATGAGCACTGAGTGTTATGTGCAGGTGATGAATCACTGTATTCTACACCTGAAGCCAAAAACTATACTGTATGTAATCTAACTTGAGAATAAAAAAAAAAATTCCCTATCTTACTGAAATGGTGTCACATGTGACACCTAATTTTTTTTTAAACTGAACTATATTCTTCTATTTTTCATATGCTTACTTTATCATAAAAGGATATTAGATTATTTATAAGTTATTATAGGAATTAGTTATACTTAATGCATACCTTTTTCTTTTCTATGTGCTTGAAATTTGCTCTTTTAAGTTCATATCTTTTCAAGTACTGATCTATTTATAATTTTCAGGGTTAAAAAATTCTTTTGTATCATGAAATACTATCTTGGTGTGTTCAAGGTTTTATTTGTGTGTGTGTGTGTGTGTGTGTTTGTGTGTGTTTTCTTACAAGAAAAAAAATTGAATTGAAAACTCAATCTAGGGGCACCCAGGTGGCTCAGTCAGTTCAGTGTCTGACTTCAGCTCAGGTCATCATCTCACAGTTTGTGAGTTCAAGCCCCGCGTCAGGCTCTGTGCTGACAGACAGCTCAGAGCTTGGAGCCTGCTTCAGATTCTATGTTTCCCTCTCTCTCTGCCCCTCCCCACTCACACTCTGTCTCTGTCTCTGTCTCTCAAAAATAAGTCAACATTAAAAAAAAAGAAAAAGAAAAATCAACCTAGACAAGCGAGAAATATCTCAGGGTTGAAACTATCAAGCTCACTTAGAAGCTCACTTACTAGAAGCAAGTCAGGGTTATGCAGTTAAACACAAATTCTGTTATTTAGTTCTAAAAATTAAATTATTAAGTAGAAGTATGATATTTGCTGTCCCAGCCTGTTCACTAAAAAGACCTTTTTACCTTTTGTAATTTTTGATGGTTAAATTGAGGTGTTTATGGAAATCAGTTTTTAAAAACTAGTCTTTCCTGCTTTTTTGCCTGTGGTGTTTATACAAATGTCATTCTCAGTAGGACATGGCTGTGGTTGAAGTTTGGTGGCTTTTCCCTTTTAATTCAGTCTTTTTTCATATTTTTAAATTCATTTGCTAACTTTTGCTTATTTTTTCTTGTGGTTTCTTAGCACTTACTCTGTCTGGATGATTAATCGTGGTTGTAATTTTTTTACTTTAAAAGTATCTAATTTTCTTGCTTTTTTCTTAAACTCATTCACATTTATTAAACGTGTGATAGTATTTAGGAATGTCTTTTTTTCCTCCACTTTTTCTTCCAAGTCTCAAAGCTCATTTCCTGATTTAACATTTGTAGATTCTTGTAATAATCAAAAAACAACCACTACCACCAAGTCTTAAACTTGAGGAAAAGATCTCATGGTTATTATTCACTAGTGTTGTGATAACTTTTCTCAGTTTCAGACACATTAAATAAATTTAATACTGTATATTTTTAAATAAGTTATTTAGAACATTTACAGTTCTCATTTTCATCGTATATTTCAAACCAGTTTTAAAATTTATATGATTAACATTTTAAATGCAACATGATAATGTGTTCAATAACTTTTTAATTTTTTTTTAGAAATGTTTATTTATTTTGAGAGGCAGACAGATAGAGACTGAGAGAGCACATGTGTGCCCATGTGTGATCGGGGGAGGGGCAGAGAGAGAGGAAGAAAGAGAATCAAAGAAGGCTCCACAGTATGACCCACAGAGCCTGACATGGGGCTCAGTTTCACGAACAGAGAGACCATGACCTGAGCCAAACTCAAGAGTCAGGTGCTTACCGGACTGAGCCACCCAAGTGCCCCAGTTTAACAATAATTAAACAAATTTTTTTCATTGTTTATTTTTGAGAGACAGAGCATGAGCGGGGGAGAACCAGAGAGGGAGGGAAATACAGAATCCAAAGTAGGCTCCAGGCTCTGAGCTGTCAGCACACAGCCTGACACGGGGCTTGAACCCACAAACTGTGAGATCATGACCTGAGCCACAGTTAGACACTCAACCACCTGAGCCAGGTGCCCCATAAGTAATAATTTTAAAGGGCTAACACACATTTTGCTTTTATCACTTTAAAACTGCAAATCCTGAAAAAACATAAAATGCTGAAACCCTTTTTCTTCTTTATGTCTGGACTCTTTTCTATCTCCAGATAGTTCTCTGTCATGTCGTCACCACACGTACCTCAAAGTACATGACCCTCTTATGCAAACAACTGAAATCAAGGCAACTCTGATAAAGCATGTCTTGTTAAGCAAAACTGGATCAGAGCACATGCAGAAAGGGAAGAATTTGGGATACAAAACGTGGTATTTCAAAAGAAAACTTGGTTTCGCATCCATTTCTTAAGATATATATTATGCTGGGACACAAGCAAGAGAGCAGTCCTGATTTATCTGGCTTCTGGCATTCTGGCAGAGTTGCCTTCAACATGCTTTTAAATTCCATTAAATTCCTTGCTCTTTTGAAATATACTTTTTACTATTGAGAATCTCTAGCAAAAATAGGGGATAGAGATTACTTTTTTACAGTGGAAACATTAAATGCTGGGATAAAGAAAATTGGCTTTTTGAAGCAGAAATAGATGAAACACTAGGTGGTAAACCTGTGTTGGTGTTTTACATCAACGCTACCATTGTGTAATATATTACTCTTGAATTAATGTATAGATGGATGATGATGACATCATCTACAAATAAAGATGACAAAAATGGTAAGAAATCAAACTTCAGTTCTTTAATTTTTTTAATGTTTATTTATTTTTGAGACAGAGAGAGACAGAGCATGAACGGGGAGGGTCAGAGAGAGAGGGAAACACAGAATCTGAAGCAGGCTCTAGGCTCCAAGCTGTCAGCACAGAGCTGGACGTGGGGCTCGAACTCACGGACCGTGAGATCATGACCCGAGCCAAAGTCGGAAGCTCAACCGACTGAGCCACCCAGGTGCTCCTCAAACTTCAGTTCTTTTAGAGAATATGCTTCTACTTCTCCCCTAAGGCCAAGAAACAATCATACTGATTATTTAGTTCTTCCAGTTCTAGAAGGGAGCTTACTTGCTGCCTTTCATTGATGATCAAAAACTCATGCCACTTAGTAACAAAGAAAATGAATCTGAAAAGACCACCAGTCACTGGTACAATTCTTAGCTTGAAAGAATTAGCATATAGGCAAGCCCTAAAGCTTTTGCCATTATAGGATACGGGAAGAGGTAGAGGTTAAGTCACAAGGGATATGCCAGCCATCCCTTCTGAAGGTCTATAATGCTGCATTTAGGATTTCCCATGCTACTATTTTTTTTTTAATGTTTACTTATTTTTGAGAGAGAGACAGAGCGTGAGTGGGGGAGAGGCAGAGAGAGAGGGAGACACAGAATCTGAAGCAGGCTCAGGCTCTGAGCCATCAGCACAGAGCCCAACGTGGGGCTCGAACTCAGGAACTTTGAGATCGTGACCTGAGCCAAAGTTGGACACTTAAGTGACTGAGCCACCCAGGCACCCCTCCCATAGTACTATCACTCAGGGTGATTTACTGCAAGCAATTTTTAACTGGACTTCTAACCTGTCTTCTTTCTCCCTGCCCTTCCAACCCATTATCCATACCATCATCTTGATGATCTTTCTAAAACATAGAACTCATTGGTTCTCTCTTAAAACCCTCAAAAGATTTACCATTGCCTACTACATATATTCCAGCCTCCTTATTGTGGCACACATACTGTTCATGGTTCGGAAGCTATCTTTCTAGCATCTGTTGTGTTCTGTGTCCTACTATCCATTGGATTGTTGCAAGAGTTCAATCAGAAAATATATAATAGAGCATTTAATAATAACTAGTATTTACTGAACGCTTACCGTCTTACCAGGTTTCACGGACTGGGCTGGGTACTTATGTGTATTCTTTCATTTAATCTTCATATAACCCTATGAGGTGGAGATGCTTGTATAATCTCCATTCTCTAGACAAAGAAACAGATTTTGAGAGGTCACACAACTTGCCCAAGGTCACACCTGTAGACAGAAATGGACTTGTAATTTTATCTGTCCAACTCCAAAACCAGTGCTTTTATAGACTTCACTGCTGCCTGGCACATTGCCAGGTGTACAGTTCGGTTTGATAAAATATTCATTTTCCAAAACCCATCACTGTAAAACTGACGGTATCTGGAAAATGACCTTCCTTTTCTTGCTTCCACCGCCCACCAAGGCTAACCGATAAACCACATCTTTGACTTTTTCTGGATGCCCTAGACACTTCTATACTGTCCCCCTTCACCTTCACACTCCCCATAGTGCAGCGCAATGACTTCTTGAAATGTCCAACCCCTCTGATCAGTTGGCGGTTCCTTGGGTACAGGCACCATATCTTCATTGCCTTTGTATTCTCAGAGCAGAGCATGCGGCACCCAACAAATGCTGAGCAGATGAAGTGACGCAAGCTCTGAACAGAATTTCAAAATATGTGGGGCTTTGCTCTTTCTCAGAAGTGAAGTATCCCTACTTCTACTCAAGGTGTAACTGCACTAACCCTTCAAATAACAATCAGATTTTATGAAGGAGCACAATCAGACTCAAGGAGGTAAAAGCGCTTGAAGAGAAGACGAAATTGTCCTCTTTTCCCTCCATAAAATTGAGGGATTTTCCTACCAAAGGAGAGATGATAACATTTAGAAATAGTGTTACTTAAAAAAAATTTTTTTTAACATTTATTCATTTTTGAGAGACAGAGGGGGACAGAGCGCAAGTCGGGGAGGAGCAGAAAAAGAGGGAGACACAGAATCTGAAGCAGGCTCCAGGCTCAGAGCTGTCAGCACAGAGCCCGAGGCGGGGCTCGAACTCACAGACCGCGAGATCATGACCCGATCTGAAGTCGGGTGCTCAACTGAGTGAGCCACTCAGGAGCCCTTGCATTATTTAAAAAAAAAAAAAAAAAAAAAAAAAAAAATTAATGTTTATTTATTTCTGAGACAGAGACAGAGCATGAGTGGGGAAGAGCCGAAGAGAGAGGGAGACACACAATCCGAAGCAGCTTCAGGCTCTGAAGAGCCCGACGCGGGGCTCAAACTCACAGACTGCGAGATCATGACCTGAGCCGAAGTTGGACGCTCAACTGACAGAGCTACCCCGGCACCCCTAGAAATAGTGTTATTTGAAATTTGGAATTTAAATTCTCTTAAAAGTTTAAATTCTCGTAAGAACAAATAATAGTCATGCCTCATGCTAAGTTGGCTAAGACTCATCTTATGCTTTGTCCCCCGCTGGTTCTTTTTACTTTTCCCAGAGTTATAGGTATGCTCATTCCATTTCCCAGCGGTTAGTGAAGTTAGGAAACACTCCTAAATTCTAACATCTGAGAGAAGAAGGGAGATCAACTGATAGGCCTGTGGTCACTGCATGTGTCAGTGCAAGTCCCAGAAACAGAGCTTGGATCTTTTGACTACCAGTCCCAGGTTCTACTACCATGTCCCCTGAGTAACCTGGTAAAAATAGAGGCTGGTGCAGTTGGCAAAATACATCAGTCATTGCTAGTGTTCATATTCCATTTTTCCATGTTTAATGGAGTAATAATTTAAACTCATGAATGTTTATGTTCTTTTGGTGAGTATATAATAGTATGTCAAGAACACCGGTATAGAAATGATTCTAGAATTTACATTATCCCCCCAATTAGAGAGAGTCCACATATACCAGATTATAAAATAAATAATATTTATTGACCATCATTATTCTTTATGAAGAGGAGGGCAAAACACTATTTTTAATAAACTCTTTTTTTTTAATTTGTGTAGCAAGATCTTCCATCCCTGAGAGATCCAACACTTACCAGGTCTAGAGCAGACATGGTCTAAATACAGTATGATATATCTGTAAATTATAATCCCATGTCTTAAAGGAGTGAAATTCCCCACCTCCTATGGTCTCCTAAGGTCTATGAATTTGAGGGTGAGCCGTAAAATCTCACCTGTTTGACCTCCTTTGTCTCCTTTTTGTTTCGGGGAAATGGTGGCTTAGGTTTCTCTGCAGAGAGAAAAGTCAGCTGATTCCTGGGTTTAGTTCCTTGCACTGCTGCCTGCCAGGTTTGCACCAGCGGACAAGTCATTGAGCCTCCTCCACCTCTCCTTTCTACATCTGCAACGTGGGGATCATGTTACTCTCCTTCCCCCCCACCCCAAGATTGTTGCAAAGATTAATGGCATGTGTATAAACATGGGCTTAAATTCTAGAATCTTGGCATGAAAAGGACTTTTCCAAGGTGAATCTACCTCACCATATTTTCAGCTAAGAAAACTGAGATGCAGGAATGGTAAATGCTTTGCCCAAGATCATTTGGCCAGGGTCATAAATCTGAGCCTAGAAACCAAATATTTTGCTTGAGTGTACTTTGTTATTATTTTTTCCACTTGATAAGCACAGCAGAACTGATATTCTCACGGGAGGAACATAAAGACTATGAGAGAATGAGCTGAAAGAGGAAGTAGGCTTTTCACACCAAGTAATATGACAGCAGATGAGAAAAGAAAAGAGGAAGGTACAAGGAAGAATATTTATTGGAGTGTTCATAGCATAAACATACATTAAAAAGTTAAAAACTTTTAATTACCTGATTTGTATTACATAGTTAAAATATCTTTTAAGGATATTTTTAAGTTAGCAAAAACATATCCCTTCCTTTCCCTGTTTCTGGTACGCTTCTAATTCTTGGACTTGGCAGGTCTTAACAATAAGCAGCAAATCCCTGCTGTATGCTGTGTTGCCACCTGTGCTGGCTGGGGGTGGAGGGGGCAGTGAGGATGTTCACGGGGCTAAGCTGGGAAGAGTAGCTACTTGGATTAGATGAGGAGTACTGGTGAGACCCCTCAGAAATGACTCTTCAGTGCTTTCCATTCTTAGAGGTTCAACTGGATTTCTAAGTCGTCTTGCAGATACTCTCCTAAAGTATTTACATCCCTGTAAATTACTTCAGTGACAATAATTCTGTGTTTCTTCTCTCATCGTATCACCTGTCACCTTTCGTAGAAAAGAGGTAAAAGACAGTGTAACTGAGAGCTTAAAGCCCTTAGGAAAGGGCTCGCCTTGATGAGATTTGAGTAGTAGATTCCAAAGGACATTAAGTGCCAGCAGTCAAGAGAAGCTCCTTAAAAGTGTGTGTGTGTGTGTGTGTGTGTGTGTGTGTGCCCGTGCGCGTGCACGCGAGCGAGAGAAAGGAGAGATTCTAGAAACAGCCTTTGGCTACTTTGCTTTTTTGCTTAGAGCTATAGAGGTACCCACTTAAAATCCAACATGTGATATTACCCTTGGTTTCATGCTGTAGGACTTGATGTTGAGTGCTGTATCTCATACGTGTTGGGGATAACAAGTCCAGTTACAGCTGAGGATTAGCAGCCACCATAGTCTACAACCATGGAAAGGTGACAGAGCTGGAAAATGAGAACCTAAATTCAAGTTCCTACTCGAAAGGAGGGGAAGTGCCTCTGTCTGCAAGTCAAGGCCCCTGATGACAGTCACATAAAGCTGTGTTTTCCTCTTGTGGAAGAAATCTAGAAGTAGACAATCACTGGTATAAATCCAGGATGTCAAGTCTCTAATTTTTCTCCACCGTTTCCTCACGGTTCTACAAAGCTATAGCTCTGGCCCTCACATCCATCTTTAAGACAGGAGGAAGGTAGGGACAGAAAGGAGTGGCACCTGTATCGGTGAAGCAGAAAGTTTCCCAGAAGCCTCTAGGAGAATTCAGTTCATGTCTCAGTGTCCAGAATTATGTCACAGGGCTATCTAGAAAAATAAAGTGAAAAAATATCTTTATTTTTGGGGCGCCTGGGTGGCTCAGTCGGTTAAGCGTCCGACTTCGGCTCAGGTCATGATCTCTCAGTCTGTGAGTTCGAGCCCCGCGTCGGGCTCTGTGCTGACAGCTCAGAGCCTGGAGCCTGTTTCAGATTCTGTGTCTCCCTCTCTCTGACCCTCCCCCGTTCATGCTGTGTTCTCTCTGTCTCAAAAATAAATAAACGTTAAAAAAAAATTTAAAAAAAATCTTTATTTTTGCTAAGCATACTGTTATTTCAAATAGGATTAGGACGGAAGAGGGAAGAGTGGATACTAGGTAGTCAGCAGATCTTCCTACAATCACTAAGTAATGACATAACCTCAGAAAAGTTATTTATTTGCTCTGCCTGTAGCATTTTCTAATGTGTAAAATGGATATGAATATCATCTCTATCTTAACCCTCTGCCCTCCCCCCACTTCCCAGCAATTGATTAAGGGAAAATAAATGAGGGTTTTAGCAAATCAAAGGCTAAAAGCAGTACATAAATAAAAGGTAGTGTTACTAAGAAGGTAATAAAAAGGAAGGGGTTGTATGTATTAGAAGAAGAAAGGTAATGCACATTTCTGCTTCTCTAGTCATAAAGCAATAAATCAATTAAATAAGCATAAATAATAAGCATAAATTAACTAAATGTCCATGCTGGGCATTGTAAAATTATACCAATAGTTAATAAAAACTTAATTTTAAAATATACCAACTTTAGGGGCGCCTGAGTGGCTCAGTCGGTTAAGCGTCCAACTTTGGCTCAGGTCATGATCTCACAATTCATGGGTTTGAGCCCCACATCAGGCTCTGTGCTGACAGCCCAGAGGCTGGAGCCTGCTTCGGATTCTAGGTCTCCCTCTCTCTCTCTGCCCCTCCCCTACTCATGCTCTGTCTCTGTCTCTCAAAAATGAATAAACGTTAAAAAAATTTTTAAACATACCAACTTCAAATTATTCTCATGGTTCATAAGCTGTATGAACTCTTGCCATTTGGCTATAGTGCAACCCAAGTGTGGTCTCAGAGGATCTTGAAAGTAAACCAAATGATGGAACTCTCATTTTTTAATTTTAAGATTATGACAACTTCAGACTTTTCTAGTGAAAAACATTTATCCTTTGTCAGGCTGACTGTGCTCTATGTTGAAATGTACTTTCAAGTAGATTAATGTATTAACATTTTTTTTTGTTTTGTATCAAGAGTATTACTATGTAACCAAAATCAGAATTTAAGTCAAAACTCAGAGATCAGCTATCTAGTATCCTGAAGCCATCCATATAATAA
Source organism: Panthera pardus (assembly GCF_024362965.1). NCBI lineage: Eukaryota > Metazoa > Chordata > Mammalia > Carnivora > Felidae > Panthera > Panthera pardus. The sequence continues at coordinate 51,291,490 of NW_026527002.1, forward strand.
CTTTCTCTTATAATTCCAGATTGAGAAATAGCCAAGTAGTCTATCAATTAAACATCTCAGGAGCAGCAGAACTCCAAAGCAGCACTGCTAACTCATTGAAACAACCTGTTTCTTAAGAGCCGGGTAGACATAAATTAGTAAGGCACTTAATTCATTGAAAGGTTTGAGACCACTATGTAGAGGCATTCTTTTGTTTTTAACCTACTGAGCTGTTTTCTCTACTTCAGTAGAGACTACGGAGCACTGTGAATAGAGGTAGGGACCAGCAGGCCTCTTGCTTATTACATGTGGAACACTGCTGCACCAGTATTCAATAAATGCTTAGGACAGATAAATGGGAATTGCTGAAAATAATCTGTAGCATTACCTTCATAAAAAGATGATACCAGTTCCCTCTGGAGGACTTTCTTCTGGCTTTTTGCTGTCTGAAGTAGGACTTGACCTTAAGTGTGAAGCCTAGAAAAATACACCATGGGGTTAACAGAGCACAGAAGATGCTTCTGGATCAAGGGAAGTGGTTATCAGGCAGGGAAATCATTGGAGAAGGAGAAAATACTGACTAAATATCTCATGTACTAGTTCAATAATGAAAGGTAAGGCATATCAACAAGTGGGAAGAGATGAGGGGTGGAAAGGAAAACTGGAAGACTGGAAATGTTTGCAGTTCGTTACACTGGAGTCTACAGGTACACAATTACAACCTACAGTTTTGTACAGTGATGTTTGACAGCACTTCGTGAGGATGTTAACCAGCCGCCGTTTTTATGTGTACGGATGGAATATGAAATTAAGAAGGCAGATTAAATGACTTCAGAAATATGCACCCTTGAATTGCCTATGCATCTTATTTTAGGTTTCTCTCTTAGTCTTGGGACACACACACACACACACACATCTATCAAACTATATTTGTGGCTTTAATTTTTTAAGTAGTTATAAATTGAATTGTAAAAGGTAGAATATTTTATGGATGTGACTCTAGATTAGGAGCATTCGGTGAACATGTAATATGCTTTCCTTGCATTCTGTTAGTATGTATTCATTTAACTCAGTCAACAAATAGTTATTGAATGGCTACTTTCTGTCAGTAATGACCTAGGTTGTGCCATAAGCGATCATAATCGGTCTACTAGGAAAGAATATATAAACGTTCAGTGATTTTTAATGCAGATTTACTGGGGAACATATCACTGATTCAGTAATTTAATAGCCAACTGAAAAAGATTCCCTCAGCACAGCTTGCATTCTCTGTTCTGAGAAAACTGCCATGTCTGCTATGTATTATGTACAATACTTCATACACGTCTATACCCGTCATCTGGATACAGTGCCAAAAAAAAAAAAAAAATCTAAATACAGATTGGGAAGACAGAGAGTTCTTAGGAGATTTAAATCTTGCAAATATTAAGAATAAAGAAAGATAGAACATCATCCATTTAGATCTACCCTTCAGATTGTAATAAAAGCTTTGGAGAGAAGAAGTCGTGTTCTTTATGTTTAATGTAGAAACACGTATCACCTTCAAGTGGTATCACGTAAGTACATAGCGAGCTATGCCATCCGTTATTGCAATGATTGATTACATAACACATTTTCTGTGCCTTTTACCTTTTTCTGAATGAATGGGAAAACTGCTATAGCCTAAAATATGACTATGGTTATGAAAGGCTACTTTGTTTCTGGGTAGTCTTATTCCATTTATTCCTTTTTATGTTTATAGTTTCAGCAGTAATTTCAGGTAAAATGCATTCAAATGTGTGGAAATAAAACAAGTTGTCAAATGAAATGCTCTATTATCTGGTAACAGGTTGTCCTTGTTGGGTAAAGCTTATTCTGTGCGATCTTTATTTGGGTTTAGGTGCCATATATAATACACACACACACATACCCACACACACACACACACACTCACACACACACACACACTCACACACACACTCACACACACACATACTCACACACACACATGCTTGTATACATATATATACATATGTGTAATTATACGTAATATATATGTACATAATATGTATTATGTATGTATATATATGATATATATAATATAAGCTACAAAGGAAGAGGACACTTTTTATACACCACTCTTATCATTTAAATTTTTGCTGCCTTTTGTTAAGTCATATAACCTGTCATGACTTATATATATACATAACCTTTGTTAAATTATGTAACCTATCATATGATTTCCAGGTAAATCACTATGTTGCTTGCATCACAGACAAATATGTCATTCCCAAACACTGCATACTGGTAAAATCATGGTTATACCACTACTCTTCTCTTAACCATCTGACTGTCTTGCAGATAACTCTTCAAAAGTAACTGACTTTCAAATATTCCCTTCAGTTATTTTGCTTTGGCCCTAGCACTCTGCCAGTTCTACCTTTTTACCTTACTCTTCATATCATTAAACAAAGAGAATACATTTCTGAAATAAATATATTCATAGTCTCATAGGAAAGACATCTGAGAAGATCAAGCTAAAAGGAAAAGAAGAAAGAGCAAAGTATAAAACAGTATTCGACTCATGGCCTAATTTATTTTTAGGCCCTGATCATCTGGCCAGCACTTTCTTGTTCTAAAAGGTGACTCTAAGTTACTCTGTGCTGATGGAATTTATTACAAAGAAAGGAATAACTTACAAGTCATGGCTTTAACTTACAAATGCAGATCTCATGGCCATATAAATCATGTGCTATGTTCATATGGTCAGTCATAAAAAAATTCAGAAGCTACTGTGCTGTTTGGGATTGGACTCAAAGTATGAAGTTTAACTAAGAATTTACCCATGGGATACAGGAGTGCTGATGCATAGGGGCACTTGTATCCCAATGTTTATAGCAGCACTTTCAACAATAGCCAAATTATGGAAAGAGCCTAAATGTCCATCAACTGTTGAATGGATAAAGAAGATGTGGTTTATATATACAATGGAATACTACCTGGCAATGAGAAAGAATGAAATCATGCCATTTGTGGCAACGTGGATGGAACTGGAAGGTATTATGCTGAGTGAAATAAGTCAGTCAGAGAAGGACAGATACCATATGTTTTCACTCATATGTGGACCATGGGGGAAGGGAAGGGGAAAAAATAGTTACAAACAGAGAGGGAGGGAAGCAAACCATAAGAGACTTTTAAATACAGAGAACAAACTGAGGGTGGATGGGGGCGTGGGGGACAGGGGAAAGTGGGTGATGGGCATTGAGGAGGGCACTTGTTGGGATGAGCACTGGTTGTTGTATGGAAGCAATGATCCACAGGAATCTACCCCCAAAACCAAGAGCACACTTTACACACTGTATGTTAGCCAGTTTGACAATAAATTATATTAAAAACAACAACAACAAAGTAAGAAGTTTAATGTGAAGATTCTCTCCATATGTCCAAAGCTTATTAAAGAAAGAAGGAAATATAAGCTTGTCCCATGAGCTCAACTTCAGTAATCTCTTCAAGGTTTACTCTCTGACTAAACCCTAGTCTTGATACCAAAATACTTCTTTTTACTAATGACACACAAAAAGGCTATATAATTTATATACAGTTTACATGATGAACAACAGGCTCCCTTAGTTCTGCAATATCCACTTAAGATGGTTGGGTTGGAATCATTTTATATGCACAATTTTATTACCTAAAGTTCTCTGATGAACTACCAAGAACTAACACTCTTTGAAAGGTTTACTTGGATGAACTGGTATAAGATTAAAAAACAGTCTTATTTGTAGGCTATATAAGCCACGGTAATCTGAAAGAAAATTAAAACATGATAAGCAAATTTTGTGAAAACTCATATGTTCCCTGTTAAAGTCCAGCCTCCTTTGTGCTATGCACTGCTCAAAATAAAGACTATAGCTAATTTATAAGAGGGCCTAAAGTGAACAAAGAGCTCAAAAGTTGGTTTTAGGACTTAGGAGAAAAATCCCAGGAACAAAATATCTTAATTTAAACTTAAAAAATGACAAAGTTAATAGCAATAATAGCTTGCATTTCTTGAATACATGCCAAGTGACATTTTTCACAGTTACTCTTTAATATAGATATTATTATAGTTTTAAGTTTATTTATTTAATTTGAGAGAGAGAGAGGCGTAGAGAGAAAGGGAGAGAGAGAATCTCAGCCAGACATGGGGCTCTAACCCACAAATCGCGAGATCATGACTGAGCTGAAACCAAGAGTCGATGCTTAACCACCCAGGTGCCCCTATAATATAGATATCATTATACCCATTTTTAAAAAATATTTTAAAGTTTATTTGTTTTTGAGAGAGAGATAGAGTGTGAGTGAGGGAGGGGCAGATCTAGAGGGAGACACAGAATCTGAAGCAGGCTCCAAGCTGTCAGCACAGAGCCTGACGCAGGGCTGGAACCCACAAACCATGAGATCATGACCCGAGCTGAAGTCGGATGCTTAACTGACTGAATCACTTAGGCATCCCTATTATACCCATTTTACAGACGAGAAAACTGAGGCTTGGAGGGAAGTAACTTGTCCAAGGTCATATAATTAGTAAGTGATAAATGCAGAAATTGAATCATAGAAATCTGACTCAGGGGCCACGTATTTAACACAACAGTCACCATAAAGTAGATGATATTCATACAGATTGAGTAGTTATTTGAATTACAGAACATAAGATATTCTTACCAAAAAGGTGAACTAATATTCAAGTTTTTAGAGCTAACATTATTTACAGAAAGTAAGGGTAATGGAAGAGGAACAAGTTAAATAACACCACAATTCAATATCACAAATAAACAAACACAGAAATCCAGACCATGAGACATAGCCAAGGATCACTGACCTGTTTCTGCAACAAGCCAATGGCATGGAAGAAAAAAACAAACAAAAAACAGTGGAGCCTTTGCTGTGATCTTGCTGCTCCAAGTATGACCCACTTTGATTCCAGCAACATTGCCACCACCTGGGAGATTATTAGATACGCAGTATCCCGGGTCTTTCCTAGACCCTACTGAATCTTAAGATCCCTAAGTGATGCATTTGCACATAGAGTTTGAGAAGCACTGGTCTAGATGACTAGAGACTTAACCCATTGTGGTAGATAGACCTTGTTTAGATCATGATTCAACAAGCCAATAGCAAAAAGACATTTATACCTATTGGGGAAACTGGATAGGGACTACATGATGGATTCTACAAAGGAATGCATGCTAGTTTCATTAGGTATGATAATGGCACCTACTAGTTAATGATGGGTGTCCAATATTTTTACGTTTAAAATTTAGACATGTATACTCTTGCACGTAGGGGTGAAATAATATATCTGGAATTCATTTTAAAATATTTTGACAAGGAATATAGCAATAAGTGATACAAATATGGTAAAATCTTGAAAATTGTTGAACCTGTCATACTACTCTTCTGTCTACATTTTTGGCATTTTGGATTTTCTTTTCAGTGGTAGTAAATACATCAGACTTCAGCCCATATAGAAAACTACAAACAGTGAAAGAGGCAAAATGGACCCTCAAATCCTCACCCAAAAGATGTATCTCAAAGTGTTTCCGTGTAAATTTGTATAAAGAACATTTTTTCATTGTTAAAAAATTCTAACATTCTAACATTGTCTATTAACTTCAAATATGTGAAGACCCACCATCGTATCTGTTCTTTCTTTTATATTTTTTATTATATTTTTATTGAAGTATAATTAACATACAGTGTTACATTAGTTTTAGGTGTACAGTATAATGATTCAGCATTTCTGTACATTTCTCAGTGCTCATTAAGATAAAAATACTCTTAATCCCATTTATCTATTTCACTCATCCACCCACTTTTCTCCCCTCTGGTAACCACCAGTTCTGTGTATTTACGAATCTGATTTTTTTTTTTCTGTGTGTTCATTTGTTTTGTTTTTAAATTCCACATATGAGTGAAAGCATATACTATGTGTCTTTCTCTGACTTATTTCACTTAGCATTATACCCTCTAGATCCATCCATGTTGTTGCAAATGGCAAGGTTTCAGTGTGTCTTGGGTGAGAAATATTCCATATATATTATAATTATTTTATAATTATTGTATAATTATTGTAAATAATACTATAACTTATACAGGGGTATGTACATCTTTTTGAATTAGTGGTTTCATTTTCTTTGGGTAGATACCCAGTAGTGGAATTACTGGATCATACAGTAATTCTATTTTTAATTTTTTGTGGAACCTCCATACCGTTTTCCACAGTGGCTGCACCAATTTGCATTTCCACCAACAGTACAGAAGGGTTCATTTTCTCCACATCTTTGCTAGCACTTGTTATTTTTTGTGTTTTTGATTTTAGTCATTCTGATGGGTTTAAAGTGATATTGCACTGTGGTTTTAATTTGCATTTCCCTGATCGTGATGTTGAGCATCTTTTCATGTGTCTATTGGCCATCTGTATGTTTTCTTTGGAAAAAATGTCCTTTCAGGTCCTCTGCCCATTTTTAAATCAGACTGGGGTGTGTGTGTGTTTATGTGTTGAGTTGTATAGGCTCTTTACATATTTTTTGGATATTAACCCTTTATTGGATATATCATTTGCAATTCTTTTCTCTTATTCAAAGGGTTGCCTTTCTTCTATCTTCTTTTAGTGTTAGAATTTTTCATAATTTTTAATAAATACCAAAAGAAATGGGCTTTATGCTCTGGAAATTTTAGAAATAACTAAAAGAAGTTTCTTATAGTAAGAAGGGTTAATCATTTAATGGGGTCCCAGAGAAGCTCCTCCAAAGTATTTTAAAAATAGGACAAATTCATTGGTCTGGGGGAAATTTTAGGTGGTCCTGGTAAGAGCCAGAAGACTTAAAAAATCCATCAAGTTCCTTTTCTCAAAAGTGATTCTATGGTAGGTATTATACTTTGTGAATGCTTTGGGCCATTGATCTTAGATTTCATGCCTTAGTTGTATTTAAAAAGGAAAGAACATTTGATGATGCCTCTGTTCTAGCCCTGTATTTGCTCTCCTTGTGGCCCTCTTCTCTGGCAGTTCACTTTAATGGTTGACTGATAAAATGTTAAGCTATTTGCTCATCCAAATCAAGCATATAATAGAGTCCTGTACTGATCTCATTCTGTTGAGAGTCTATGCTTAAGTGCAGACTAAGGCCTTTTGATGTTATGTGATCAATAGGAAACCCTTTAAACTGGTATGTATTTGTCATATAGAAAGGCATTCCTTTCAACATCATATAAACACTTTATGTACTTACCAACTGCAAAGCATATCATTTTTTGTTTCTGGAAAAGGGAGCGAAAGAGAATTCCCCAAGCTATTAAAAAGAAAACCCAAGCACTTTTGCAGCTTATTAAGTGGCAGTATTTGTGGTAATATGTTTTATATTTTCTGGCTTCTTCCTATAGTAACCTAAGAATGGTTCTCAAAGACTAAATAATAAACTCAGCCAACATCCCCAGATGTAGACATTATAGTGTTTACAGATGAACAACCGACGCCTGACTAGTTTAGGAGGTGCCTCGTGTTTATAGAGTGAGTCAGTGGACGAGCAAGAATTTGCCTTCAGAAACCTTCCCATTTTAACTACAAGTAGTTTGGTACTATACTTTGATCTGTTGGTTTAGGTTTTTATGGAATAACTGACAGCATCTAAGATTTTCCTCTAGACAAGTATGTATTAGGAGGAACAAATGAGTAACAGGGTAGTGGAGGGAATTTTGTTCTGACTCTGAATCAGAGACTTGCTGACCCTCAGGTGCTGCTCCTTAAACTTCTCTAATTTAGGTTATGCTCCCGGGAGGCTCCCTGTTTATAGGAAGCTGCATGGTTAGATGTGTGGGATTTTCAATTTTGTAGATATGCAAGTTGTTTCTTCTCCCTCTTCTTGTTAATAGATGCCCAGTTACCTAGTGTCTCTCTGTGTTTCCTCCACAGCAGCGTCCTCTGCATAAAATTTTCTGTGTTGCTCATTAGCCCTCAGTCAGTACAAAACAAAACCTGGTAGTTAAAGCGTGATCGTTTGCCATTCCATAAACATGTTCTACACACTCTTCTACCCCTCAGCTTGTTTGTTCTGCTACAGCACAATGTTATGATCTTCCACTAGAGAACTGTAATTAGAATAATTTGTTGTTTCCCCTAACCATGCTGCTGCTGTTAAATTGTTTATTTTAAAATATGACAGTATGTCAAAGATCTAGAATGTCCTTATGACTGTAGATGGATTTGAGAGGAAGCATGATGCAATGTTTCATAGTCCAAAGAATTAATAAAAATGGCAAAAATTTTATTTCCTTTTGTATTTTATTTTTTAAATTTTGTTAAACGTCTATTTATTTTTGAGAGAGCACAAGCAGGGGAGGGGTAGAGAGAGGAGGACAGAGGATCCCAAGCAGGCTCTGCATTGACAGCAGTGAGTCCAATGTGGGGCTTGAACTCACAAACCACGAGATCATGATCTGAGCCGAAGTCGGACCCTCAACCGACTGAGCCACCCAGGTGCCCTTCCCTTTTGTATTCTAAAAGAATATTACTACAGCAAAAGAAAGAGCTTTAATGTATGCATTTGTACAGTGTGTATATCCCAAAGATTTCTATCAGAGAAATAAGATAGTAAGAAGATACTATTTAAGGATAAGTTCCCCCGCCAAAAAAAAAAAAAAAAAAAAAAAAAAAAAAAGGTGTAAAATCAAGACAGATGTAAAAATGAATACATTAAATATTGTATTTAACTCATTAATCAGTAAGGTGTTACTGATATCAGTAAGATGTTATAACAGTTGAAAGGAGAATCCAAATAGACATATTAATAGATCAGGATTATTGAAATAAATATGCAGATTGAGGCACATTCTTCCACTGCTGGTAAAGAAAGCCAATTCAGTCTGTTGGACAGAATTCGCATAGACAAGAATGTCTTTGTTTATAGACAGGAATTATTTTGGAGTGCTGTCAGTTTTTACAATTTATAGAGTTATAAAGTAGCTTCCATGGAGCCAAAATCAGATAATCTAGCTGAGTTTACTCTAGACACTGAATAGTTTTACACTAAAACACAGTGTTGTGGGTTTTTTCTCCCCCTTACAATACTCTTTCCCGAAGGGCACCATATTATCAGTGACTCCCTACTATCAACAGAAAGAAGTCCAAACTCATTAGGTAGACATTCACATTTTAACTTCAGCCTCTTTTCACTGTTTTCTGTTATCCAGTCCAGCACCCTTAAATCCTACTTTATGCAGCCTTAGTTAACTGCTTATTCCCAAATTCTTCTAATCCTTCAAGTCTCTGATAAATTGCCACTTCCTCCAGAACCCATGTTGTACTTTATCTACCTTAAGTAGGAATTACTATACCTTCCTTGACACACTCATCACATTTTTCTGTAATTTTCTTGTAACTGTCTATGGGTTGTGATCTACAGTAGTTCTTAAACTTGACAGTACATCAGAATTACCTAGAGAACTAAAACACAGATTGCTGGGTGCCACCCACCCTTTCATTCAGTGGAGCTAAGGTTGAGCTTGAGAATTTGCAGTTCTTAAAAGATTCCATCCAGATGATGCTGATGCTGCTGGTCTACAGACTCTGTGAGAACTACCTGCTCAGAGGAACTGTGTAAAAACCTGTAGATAAGATTAATGAGACACAGGCCCAGCCTATTAGGAATTCATGATCTAGTGCAGGTGTCAAAGCGCCCCCCCCCCCCCCCAAATATCACTGAAATCACTTTGGGTAAGACAGGGCTGAGTTAGTACTGAGGTAAGGAGAATACCACCTAAACAGTGCCTGGGAGGGTGGGCATAAATTGTTGGTATACTTGAGATTTTCAAGTTTGAGGCAGCTCTTTCAGTGTAACAACTTGATTAAGATTGGGTAATGATTATGATATATATGATAGTTTATGATATGATGGTTTATAATTGGTAGAATAAGACGAGAGTTTGATGCAACGGGTTCAGAGAATTCTGTTGTGTGAACTATTGCCTGATGCTTCCTGTTGAAACTTGATGTCTCATTCAGGAAGTTTCTGGAATGCACTAGAAGACAGTAGCGAAGTCATATTAACGTAGACAGGTGTACTAATAGTTTCAGAGACAGAGAAACAAATTAAACAGACATAAACAAATAATTAGTGTGGTAAGATAAATATAATTGAGGTAGTCACAGAGCCCTTTGGGAGCAGGTATACAAAACTCTATAGCCTCCCTGCCATTTGTCACTGCCAGGGACTCTAAGATCTTGAGTGTCCTACTTTGGTTTATCTTTGGTAAATCAAAGAGTAAGCATTATATTTACGAAGGCAGTGTTCCTCCTTGCTTCTCTTTGTTTCTCTCATTATACCATTAACATCCACAGGCGGGATATGCATACTTACATATATCTATCTTATAGACACTCACTATCAAATTTTGGAGGGGTGCAAAGAATTCATATTTCTTATATATCAACTATATGACACATGCATTGCAAGTGTGTGTGTGCATTTCAATTCACTGTATATTAGATTTGTGTAGTAATTATCTTTTTCCCCTTGCTGATGCAGATACTCCTTATTGGGACCTTAAGGATATGTGGACCTCTGGATAAGGCTCTTTTTTTTATATAATCCAAGTCATGGTCTCTTCTTTTTTGGAGACATAAGTAGTGAGCGTTATGTCTTTCAAGCACAGGAATCCTCAATTTAAAAACAATAGAAATAAGTATATATATTTTAAAAGCCTGAATAGCAAGAGATCTTTACTTTGCTAAATAAGCTCTAACCTTTGGTGGCATAAAATTGACAACTGTTACCTTGCAAATTAGTTCTTAGAAATACTCTAAAGTGAGTACATTAAAGTTACATCTGAGAAAAACAAATTAAATCTTTTGAAATTCAAATTCTGGCCCATGATTCAATGTTTAAACTCAAATTCCTGAAGAATACTTAAAAACTCTTTGTACCAAATACACTCTATATTTGATCATAATACTTGAAAGAATACCCAACATACTTTTTACACATTCCAAACTCAAACAAGAAAATATGTATATGATAAAGTACATATACTTAGATTTATTCACGACAAGCTAATATGCATGTTTTATAAAATCATTTATAAATCATTTATAAAATTCATTTCAATATTCTTTTGCTAAAGTTTTGAAAAAACATCTGCAAGGTAGTACAACTTTAGAAGTTACCAAAAACTTGCCATCATGCTAATGGCATTCACAACATACAGATTTGCCAGCTAAAGAAGCATCATTCCATTAGCAATAAACCATTTTGCACGCAGCTCTCTTCTCCCTTGGCCATATGGGGTTTTATCACACCTTTCTTTGAGTCCCAGATTTCTCTGTGCTAATTGCAGCTAAGTCAAATTGGTACAAGGAGGACTTCAGAGCGTAGGGTGTCTTAACTAGGACCGCATAGATTTGGAAGCTGTGAGTGAAAATGTGAGGCTGAAAGAGAAAGCACAGAAAGAGATGTCAGGAAGTGGAAATAGATTGCCCCCACCTCTGTAACGAGATAAAGAGGTGCATGGTATCTCCATGCACAACTTACCAAAGTGCAAATGCAAAAGAATCTTACATGTCATTGTAGCGAGATACAAGATGAAATAACGCTTTCTGAAGACAGACCATAAACGTTGCCAGAGGCATGATGATGTTAAGGGAGTGCTTAATCTTTCCCAACATCCACTAGATCTGGGCTTCTCAGCCTGGTCACTAGTGACATTTGAAGCTGGATGGTTCTCTGTTGTGGCAGCTGTCTTGAGCATTACAAGATCTTAAACAGCATCAACCTACTAGTGGCCAGTAGTGGCCTCAACCTACTAGATGCCAGTAGTACACCCTCATTTTGACAACCAAAAATATTTCCAGACATTGCTAAATGTTCCCTGGGGGTAGAGTTGCCAGATTTAGCAAGTGAAAGTTGAAGATGCCCAGGCATATTTGAATTTCTGATAAACAGCAAGTAACTTTTTAATGTTTAAGTATGTCCCATGCAACATTTGGTATAGACTTGTACTAAAAAAATTATTCACCATTTTCCTGAAATTCAAATTTAACCAGGAGTCCTATATTTTAATCTAAAAACCCTTCTGGGAGGCAAAATTGCCCATGACTGAAAACCCCTGTGCTGTAGTATCAGTAAGTTAAGAGCAAACACCTGAGAGACTCTTGACTGACCTAAATGACAGTATTGTTTTCCTTAACCTCTCTGACCCCATAACCCTATTTGCAAAGGGGGAGGGGGGTGTTCATTAACCTCCTTCGCAAAGCAGATGTGAGATATAAAGGAAATAATGTATGAAAAAACTCTTACTATGATGCCTGGCATAGTAAACAATCGATATATGTTCATTGTTACTAACAACCCCTCACACGATGCTGTCATAATATTCACTAATGTCTGCACTTGATTTTCACTAACAGAAAAGACTGTATTACAAAAATAACAGGAACCCTGCAGTGATTCTCAGTCTTGGCTGTACGCTGAAATCTCCCCGCGGGGCATTCTCCATGATGTTTGTATCCTATCTGTGAGAAATTTGGATTCTATTGATGTGGAGTATGGCCTGAGCATTGGGATTTTCAAAAGCTCCATAAGAATTCTTAAATGCGGAGCCAAGGCTGAGAACCACCCTTGGAGAGACAAGTATTGGAAATGGATATTCCTTGTTAATGAAGAGAGGAAGTAAGCTCGACTTAATTACATCTGACTCTCAGGTTGTAGAAAAGTGGGTTAGGATCAGATTTAGAGAAAACATGGACATGATTTCATTCATTCAACAAATATAATTAATCTGTGTGCCGACTATGTGCCAGGCCATGTTCTAAGCAGTAAAGGGAGTCCTGTCCTTGTTGAATGATAGTAGGGAGAGACAGATAATAAACAAGTAAGACATTTTAATCTGACTTCAAAGACTAGAGCTAAGGCCTTCATGAAAGATGGTGGCATTCCAAAAAAAGTTCAGACAAAGCATGAGTAATGTTAATGTGACAGCAAAATGAGGAGAAAGCAGCATGACCTGACAAGATGTTCTCTGAGCTTAGCTCGTAGAAGAGATGAAAGTAGGAAGCACATATTACCAAGGACAAGTAAAAGGATCGCATAAAACTGTAAAGAGAGTGTCAGAAAGGCCAACATGGAGTGGGATTTTGTAAATACTAAAGAAACTAGAAACTAGCTAACTAGGGTCATTCTGTTGAAAAGGGAAGTCCTAGAGTAAAAGAGAACAAGAAGGAAGTGTGAGGCTCCCTTTTGGAGGAAGATGTGCACTGTTTAACAAATTATTAAAAGCCAAAACAAGTGCAATGCCTATTTTGCTTTATTTTTCTCGATTAGAATTCGAAACAAAAACAGTCAAATGGACATTTTTAGGCCATGGTAGGTGAGAATATAGTGAAAGACAACGCACATCCACTTTACATGAATTGTAGCTTGTTGGTCCAGAAAATGGAGTTGTTAGGATGTGATATTTTGGTAGTAATATAATAGTAATAATAAGTGTATTGGTTAAAATTGTACTCTTTCATAGCAAAAATCTAAATTCGTATATAATGACTTAAATACAATAAAAATTTATTTCACGTTCAAGTCCAAAATTGGTGTTCTTTAGTGATGGGTGGCTGCCCTCTAAGGATGGATTCAGGGACCTAGGTTCTTTCTCTCTGTGGCTCTGCCATCTTTAATAAATGGCTTCTCAGGTCTCCATGCTCATCCGGTTCCAGGCTATGAAAAGGAAAAGTCACCAGTTGGAGGGTCACCAATGCTCTTGTGGGCCAGGCCTGGAAGTAGCATGCATGACTTTTGCAATCCTTCCATTGGCTAGAACTTAGTTCCTTGGCCACCCCTGATTGAAAGACAGCTGGGAAATGTAGTGTGCTCAGGAAGAAGAATAATCAGGTTGGATGACAGCTAACCAGTCTCTACCAGATAAAAGGAGATCTGCCAAAAAAAACTATAGCTAGATGAATAATTCAAATTTGAAATTTGAAGTGGAGTTGAAGGATATAGGAAAACATAGGCTTGAAAGCACTTGAGAGGGGATAAAAGAGGGGTCTGTACCTCTTCTTCTTCTACGTATTAGAATGGCATTTAACCAATACACAGCATTGTTGATAAATGAGAACTAGGTGATTTTATCCATTAGCGGGCTCATACTTCTTCAGGTAACTGTGTCCAGTGAGTGGTAATCATTGGTCAGCCATGAAGGCCGTCTTGTGGTGTGCCTCGACCTCTCCTTCCCCATGTCTCATTAAACATTTTTATGAACAGCCTGAATGGAGACAAATCTGAGGCTGACTCAGTGAAAGAGACAGGGAATGATACTGTCAATAAAAGAATCAAGAGTAGCTTCAAAATGATCTCAGCAACCTAGAACCCAGGTCAACAGAATTTTTCAGAACATAGCAAGGGAGTAAATATTTTAAGCTTTTGAGCCATAAGGTCTCTGTCACAAGTCATCTCTGCTGTCATAGCCCCCAAAGCAGCCATAGACAAAACATAAATGAATTGGTGTGGCTATGTCCCAATAAAACCAAATGTATAAAAACAGGTGCCAGGCCAGATTTGATCCATGGACCATACCTGATCTAGAAGTATAGGCTGCTATCTGAAGGTAATAAATCTAAATTCGTTTAAGGCCAAAGAACAACGGGCCTAACATTGTACATTTCCTTTCTAATCACAGCACAGCTATAAGATAGGCATTATTTGCTCTTATTTTACAGATAACAAAGCTAAATCTCAAAAATAAATCAATAGTTTGCCCTAGCTTTCACATCTGAAAAACACTTTATGGGACATCATGCCACTTCAACAAACGTTTGGATAAATTGAGAGAGTCACAAATAATTGCTCATCCCAAAGATAGAGCACTTTATGTGGCAGCATTCTCTGTAGGAAAACCCTGGGTTCTTCTGGCTGTGTTCTGATCCAAGTGTATGACCCTGAGACTCACTTGATGAATCCGGGCCTTGGCTAACAAGTCAATAAAAATAAAAGGCTCAAGTAGATAAACACCAAGGCCTCTCTCAGGTCTAATAGGGTTGCTATTAATATGTTAAGGGCATCCATGCGCAAGGCAATTGAGACTTATGCTTTGGAGTTCTAAAAGCAATTCTTTTCAAGCTTTTTTCTAATAAAGTTTTACATAAAACCAATATATAAAACATAAAAATGGCACTTTGTGAGCATACACGTATTTTACAAGTTCAAATTTATATTTTCTGATTATAAAGCCATGTCTTGAGAGAATTAAGCTGTAAATGAAACTACAGTTTTAAATTGGGAATGACAGATGATGGATGGATTCTTTCTAGCATCAGAGACTCAGCATCCTACTTACTGTGTTTTGGTTGTTTGCTTTTGGTTGTGTAATGTCAAGAAAAACCTTACTCACATCCATATTTGAAATGACAAAGAAGTTAATAGTCTTGCAACCTCAGAATACTTACCAGAATATGAAAATGACATGAGAGGCATAAATCAGCTAATCTTCAGTATACAGGCATCCCCCGCTTTGTGAAAGTTCAGGTTACATCACTTCACCTTTACATGAGACCTACCTACATTAATTAATACTTGTTTTCAATAACCAGAAAAATTCCAAAGAGGGTTTGTATGGACAAAAGGCAAAGGTGAAAACAGCATTCAGCATTGGTTTTGCCGCGAGCTTTTACAGAGGCACTAGATCCCCCAGCAGGGAGAGCGGCCCTCCAAGCTCCTTTCCAGGGAGCTACACTTAGCATCTCAGCATCAAGCCGCTGTAGCTTAAAACTGTGTCTGTGAGCATCTGTGCTTTATCTTGATTTATTTTGTGCATCCATTGGCAGGATGCATCCTAAGATATCAGCAAAGCCAGAGAGGTTATATTTTTGGTTATTCTGGGAATGCTCAAAATTTTTCCCATATAAATTAATGGTAATTTTTTTTTCCTTTGCACCATTTAAGACTTATGAAAGTTTTCATAGGAATGCTCTACTTTAAATTTTTTTTTAACATTTATTTATTTTTGAGACAGAGACAGAGCATGAATGGGGCAGGGTCAGAGAGAGAGGGAGACACAGAATCTGAAACAGGCTCCAGGCTCTGAGCTGTCAGCACAGAGTCCGACGCGGGGCTCGAACTCGCGGACCACGAGATCATGACCTGAGCTGAAGTCGGATGCTCAACCGACTGAGCCACCCAGGCACCCCGGGAATGCTCTACTTTTAGATAGTGGGTGGAACCAATATTAATTTGGCATGTGTGATCAAGATAAATGTAAAGTAAGCATTTGCAATACCCTTGTATCAGTCAAGGTAGGCTAAGCTTATGCTACCAAATGAACTTCCAGACCTGGGTGGCTTGCTGTAGTGTCTATTTCTTGATCTATTTCTTGCCCATATCACATGTCCAGTTCAGGTTGAGGTTAGGGAGGAGGAGTTCTGATCCACTGAGTTTCTCAGGGATCTAGGCTGTTGCAGATGGCATCACCATCTAGTAGCTGTATCCTTGGTTGCTGAGGCAGGGGCAGAGGAGTCTGGAGTGCAAAACATTTCCTACATTTTAGGCAGAGGGTGTTCTTTACACATGTGAGGATAAAACACCTACGTCACTTCTGCTCAGTATTTGCCAGAACTAGTCTTATGTATGGCCTTATTTTAGAAGTTAATGTGCGATTCTCATGAGCTAAATATGCAGAAGCACCTGGAAGAACTACAGAGGAGCAAATCTCAAACATGGCTCATAACCAAGAAATGTACATGGCTCATAATCAAAAAATGTAGCCTCCTGAGCCCCACCCCACAACCCTGGAATCCAGCACGAGGGGATATAGTTGGGAAATTTGCATTTTGAAAAAGGTTTCACAGTTGATTCTCATTATCAACAGGAAGCTGCTGCTGTGAACAAGGGGTGTTTTTAAAGTTGAGGAAAAACAATTCGATCTGTGGATTTAAGATTGCCCTGGATGCAGGTGTTGGAGTTGGATTCAAGAGGAGAAACTAGAAGCTGGGATTTCACGTCACACAACATACAGAGCAAACATAAATATATGTGTTTATATATCATGCAGTGTGTTAGCAGGACCAGCTCAGTCAGAGCCTAAAAACATTGTTCTAAAATTTCTCTTTATGTTTTAAGAATTTCCTCCCAGAAAATCAGTAGGGTAGACCAAAGAGGCCAGCCAACCAGTCTCTCACCTCACTTAATAAATGGTTTGCATGCCACTGCTGTTGATGCTGTTGGTTGTATAGAGCCGGCTCTTACACTGCTGTCTGCTGCTTTCTGAGAAAAGCAAGATTTAAGAGTAGATCTGCCATGGGAGAAAATAGCCAGTGCATGATTCTTTTGAAGATTAAGCCTATCTAGTCAGTGCTGGATCATTTAAAGATTGACCATCCAAGTTTGGGTTTCTCTTCCTATATGCTGCCAGAATTTTGGGTAATTCACCTGGCATTATTAGCATCTCTCCCGAATGCTATTTGGGATGGGGAAATGGGGAGTCAGGGAATCCCCATACACTTTGGGAAGAGGAGTAGGTTCTCTTCTTTCAAATAATATGCTCAGCATTTATCAGTTTGCTGTTTGTGTACCATGACTGAAATAAGTGGAATATTGATATGAACGAACTTGGCATTGCTGCCTAGCACTTTCTTTAAGAGA
Organism: Panthera pardus; assembly: GCF_024362965.1. NCBI lineage: Eukaryota > Metazoa > Chordata > Mammalia > Carnivora > Felidae > Panthera > Panthera pardus. The sequence goes on from NW_026527002.1 coordinate 51,309,105, forward strand.
GATGGATGAACTTGTAGGCAGGTTCTCTTTTTTTTTTTTTTTTTAATGTTTATTTATTTTTGAGAGAGAGAGACAGAGCACAAGTGGGGGAGGGGCAGAGAGAGGAGGAGACACAGAATCCAAAGCAGGATCCAGGCTCCGAGCTGTCAGCAGAGTCCAATGAGGGGCTCGAACTCACAGACAGGGAGATCATGACCTGAAGTCCAAAGTCGGACGCTCAATCGACTGAGCCACCCAGGTGCCCCAAAGGCAGGTTCTCTTTTTAATGCCATACTTTGTTTTTTCTTGTATTGATAGAGCCCAAGGTTCAGTTTCCTCCATCAACAGGAAAAAAAAGACAAAACAAAACTACCTAGTTAGCAGCTGTAAGTTGAAGCTGGAAATTAGCATTTTGGCCAATTGGCATAAAAGTAATAACTAACAACAGGTTTAGGTTTCTCCCAAATTATTTTGCTCTTTCTTTTTGTTTTTGCATTTACATTCTTCTAATACATTAAAAAAATACAAAGAGAGGGAAGTTATTTCTAATACGTTGTAACCTAAAACCACTCCAAAATATAACTGTTATCTAACTTTAAAATATTTAATAAAAAAATATTTAATATTAATAACTAAAATTGATATGTTAAAATAAAGCATTTAACATACTATATATCCACATGTTTCACTTATCAGCTTTGTGGATTAAGAACATGAAATATCAAAATTCTATTCAATAAACACAAATAAGAAGTTGCAGCAACATATAAAGACCTAATATAGAATTAAAGGTGGATCAATGGTAGAGAGGAAAAGTCCAGAAAGGTAGAGACAAGGAGTAGACTACTTCATGGCTATGCATACAGTCCCACCTGTAGAAATAAACACTCTACTAGAATCTCACACAGAGTGCAGACAGGAAAAGAAACCTGCAGTGGAAAGAGACTGCAAATACTTGCCTTCATAACATAACATTCCTCTATGGGGATTTTGATTGGCCATTGATCCCAAAGACTTTTAAAGCCTTGTAAGTTTCTACAACTTTGGTTATAAATGGTAATATCTCTTGGCATTCTTTCACAGAGCTAAGTGAAATTGATCCAAGAGTCAGAAGCTGCCACATTCCAGGTATGGAATATTTGGAGCTGTAATTACATAATTAGAATCTTTGATTATAGTCCTCAAATAATTATATGGCAAGTTGATGTGAGTTACTGTGACTTAAGTTTCAGTTATAATTTTCAATGATGTTATTCCTAGGTCCTTGCTTGATTTGATTACCTACATATGTTTTTGTTTGTTTGTTTGTTTTCTGACTAGTGTAGTAGTTAACACGTTTTAGATAGTTTTCAAATTGAGCAAAAGTTACTTGGTTTTTAGTAAGATTTGTAATGATTATATTCAGGATTGGCATCTATTAGAGGGGAATTTGTTTTTAATCAATAGTAAGTTCTTTCCTATTCTGTTAAATTAAGTCTTGATCAAATGCTTTTTATTGTTTTGATCAAAGTTGTATCCAAACAACCTTCTCTTCCTTTCTGTGGTAATTTTGACACAGGTGCTTCTCATAGGATAGGAAGTTTGAATGCTAGTGAAACCCTTTTAGTGGAGAAAGAAGCACTAAGGGGGAACCAATTTGGCTATCCACTAAGTTAGGTTTTAGGTTTACTAGCAGATGCAGATATACTAAGTGAATAGTAAATTCATTCCTTTGTTTCTTAACACTTACAAAACCTCTTTGTTTAGTGTCAGTCCACTTTATTGATTCTATCAGTGATTCTGTTTATCACATCAGAAATTTGAGTGCTGACATTTCTATCACATAAAACAGTTGCCAGGTACATATCACGTTATTTCCATGAATTAACAACCTGTCCTTGAGAAATAAGGCAAGTTAAAGACTTTCCCAAACAAATAAAAACTGAAGGAGTTCATTACTAAATCTGCCCTAAAAAAAAAAAAAAAAAAAGCCAAAAGGAGTTCTTCAAACTGAAATGTGAAAGGATATTAACTGGTAACACAGAAACATATGAAAATATAAAACACACTGGCAAAGATAATTATATAGTTAAATTCAGAATACTCTGATACTGTAATGTAGTGGTGTATTAATCACTTATCCCTAATAAAAAGGTTAAAGGACAAAAGTATTAAAAATAAGTATGGCTACAATAATGTATTACTGGATTCACATTTTAAAATTGGGATATCATAAATAAAATGAGGGAGGGGTAAAAGTGTAGAGTCTTCACATGCTATTTAAACTAGCAACTTAAAATAATCTGTTATGTTTTATGTGAAACTCATGGTAACCACAAAGCAAAAACCTACAGTAAGATACTCAAAAGATAAAAAGAAGGAAATAAAAGCATACCACTATGGAAATCTATCCATTTACAAAGGAAGACAGGAAGAAAGGGACAAAGGAACTAAGTGACAGCCAGAAAACTCTAAGATAGCAACAGTAAGCCTTTACTTATCAAGTCCTTCTTACCTGTTAATTTAAATGTAAATGTTTAAATTCTCCAATCAAAAGGCATGGAGTGACTAAACTGATTTAAAACAAAAAACAAAACAACGAAATGCAAGTATATGCCACCCACAATAGACTCACATTAGCTACAGGAACAACATAGACTAAAAGTGAAGAGATGGAAAAGGATATTCCCTGCAAATGGAAACCAAAAGAGAGCAAGGGTAGCTATACCTAGAGTAGACAAAATAGGTTTTAAGTCAAAAACTGTAATGAGAGACAACGTCCTGACAAAATGACAAAAGTGTCAATTCATTAAGAAAATATAATAATCTGGGGCGCCTGGGTGGCTCAGTCGGTTAAGCATCTGACTTTGGCTCAGGTCATGATCTCATGGTTTGTGAGTTTGAGCCCCGCATCTGGCTCTGTGCTGACAGTTTAGAGCCTGGAGTCTGCTTCAGATTCTGTCTCCATCTCTCGCTGTTATGCCCCCCCCCTTCCCTCCCTCTCTCAAATGTAAATAAATATGAAAAAAAGAAAATATAATAATCATTAACATAAATGTACCCATACTGAAGCGTCTAAATATATTTTTAAAAATATTAACAGATGTGGGGGTGCCAGGGTAGCTCAGTCAGTTGAGCATCTGAATTTTGATTTCAGCTTAGGTCATTATCTCACAGTTCATGGGGGCCTGCTTGGGATCCTCTTCCTTGCTCTCTCTCTGCCCCTCTCCTGCTCATGCAAGTGCATGTGCTCGCTCTCTCTCTCTCTCTCTCTCTCTCTCCAAATAAATAAATAAATAATATTAAGAGATATGAAGGGAGAAATAGATAACAGTACAGTAATAATAGGGAACTTTGATCTCCCACATTCAACAATGGATGGATCAGCCAGACAGAAAATCAACCAGGAAATATTGGTTTTAAACTATACTTTGAACCAAATGGACCTGACAGACATATACAGAACATTGCATCCAACAGCAGCAGAATACACATTCTTCACAAGTGCACACGGAACATTCTCCAGGATAGATCATATGGTAGATCACAAAACAAGTCTCAGCAAATTTAAAAGGTTGAAATTATACAAAATATCTTTCCCAACCACAATTTTATGAAACTAGAAATCAATAACAGGAAGAAAACTGGGGGGAAAATTCATAAATATTTGGAAATTGAACAACACACTCCTGAACAACCAGTGGGGGCCAAAGGGGAAAGCAAAAAGTATCTTGAAACAAAAAAATCAGAATACACAACATACCCAAACTATTAGAACAGCAAAGTCAGTACTAAGAGGGAATTTTATAGAAAAATTTAAGGAAAAGGAAAGATCTCAAATAAATAACCTGATTTTATACCACAAGGAACTAGAAAAAGAACAAACTTAGTTCAAACGTTGGAAGGAACTAACAAAGATCACAGCAGATAAATGAAATGGAGACCAGAAAATCAATAGAAAAGACAAACCTTTAGTGACAAATTCAAAAGTGACAAACCTTTAGCTGGACTAAGAAAAAAAGAGTAAACAGCTATAAATAAATTTGGAAATGAAAGAGGAGACATTATAATTGATAACACACAAACATGAAGTTTCTTAAGAGACCCATAGGAACAATTATATGCCTAGAATTGGATTACCTGGGAAAAATGGATAAATTCCTAGAAACATACTAAAATTGAATAATGAAGTAGAAAATCTGAGCAGACCAAACATGAGTAAGGGACTGAATCAGTAATCAAAAACATCTCAAAAAACAAAAGCCCAGGACCAGATGGTTTCAATGGAGAGTTCTGTCAAACATTTGAAGAAGAATTAATACCAGTTCTTAAACTTTTCCAAAAAATTGAAGAGGAGGGAACACTCCCAAACTCATTTTATGAGGCCAGCATTACCCTAGTACCAAAACCAGATAAGGACTCCAAAAGAAAAGAAAACTACAGGATAATATCTCTAATAACTAGAGATGCAAAATTCTTAACAAAATACTAGCAAGCCAAATTCAGTAGCATATTAGACAGATCATATACCATTATCAAGGGGAATTTAACCCTGAGATGCAAGAATGGTTAAAATATGCAAATCAATAAATGTTATATGCCACATTAATAGAAAGATAAAAATCACACAATCATCACAATAGATGCTGAAAAATAATTGACAAAATTCAGTCTCCCATCATGGCAAAAACTCTCAATAAATTGGGTATGGAAGAAATGTACTTCAACATAATAAAGGCCATATCAAGTCCACAGCTAACAACAGCCTCAGTGGTAAAAGCCTGAAAGATTTTCCTCTAAGATCAGGAAGAAGACAAGGGTGCCTACTCTCACCACTCCTTTCAACATAGTCCTGGAAGTTCTAGCCAGAGCATTTAGGCAAAACAAAGAAATAAAAGGCAATCAAATATGAAAGAAATAAAATTGTCTCTATTTGCAGATGACATGATCTTATATAGAGAAAATCTTAAAGACTCCATGAAGACACTGTTAGTACTAATAAATTTCATAAAGTTGCAGGATACAAATCAACATAGAAAAGCAGTTCCATTCACATAGACTAACCATGAACTATCTGAAAAAGAAATAAAGCAAATGATCCCATTTATAACAGCATCAAAAACCATAAAATACTTAGCAATAAATTTACCAAAAAGGTGAAAGATCTCAACTCTGAAAACTATAAGACATTGAGGAAAGAAATTGAAGATCCAATTAAATGGAAAGGTATTCTGTGTTCATGTATTAGAATGATATTGTTAAAATTCCTTTACCACCTAAAGTGTTCTAATTTTCAATACAATCCCTATTAAAGTCCAGTGGCATTTTTCATATAAAACAAACAATCCTAAAATTCATATGGAATTGCAAAGACCCCAAATAGCCAATCCTGAGAAAGAAGAAGAAAACTGGACACATCATACTTCCTGATTTTAAACTATATACAAACCTATAGTAATCAGAACAGTATAGTACTGCCATTAAAACAGACACATAGATCAACAGAACAGAATCAAGGGCCCAGGGGGCACCTGGGTGGCATAGTCAGTTAAGAGTCCGACTCTTGATTTTGGCTCAGGTCATGATCTCATGGTTTGATTGGTAGATTCGAGCCCGATGTCGGGCCCCACACAGGGCTCTGTGCTGACAGCATCAACCCTATCTGGGATTCCCTCTCTCCCTCTCTCCCTGTCCCTCTCCCACTCACTCGCTCTCTCTCAAAATAAATAAACTTAAAAAAAATCAAGAGCCCAGAAATAAACCCCCATACACTAATATTTGATAAGGGAGCCAAGAATACTCAATGAATGAAGGACAGTCTCCTTAGTAAATGGTGTTGGGAAAACTGGATATTCATATGCGAAAGAATGAAATTGGATCCCTACCTTAAGTCAGACACAAAAAATGACTAGAAATGGATTAATGATGCAAACGTAAAACCTAAAACTGTAAAACTCCTGGGACGGGGTGGGGTGGGGGGAACAGGAACAAAGCTCCTTGACATTGGTCTTAGCAATGATGTTTTTGGATATGATACCAAAAGTGCGTGCAACAAAAGCAAAAATAAGCCAGTAGGGTATCAAACTAAGAAGCTTCTGCACAGCTAAAGAAACCATAAATAAAATGAAAACCCAACCTAAGGAATGGGAGAAAACCTTTGCAAACCATTTATCTGATAAGGGGTTAATATCCAAATATATAAGGAAGTCATAAAAATCAAGAGCAAAAAATCAAACAATCCAATGCTAAAACAGGCAAACACCTGACCAGACATTTTTCTAAAGAAGACATACAAGTGGCCAACAGGTACACAAAAAGATGTGTAATATCAGTAATCATCAGAAAAATGCAAATCAAAAGCACAGTGAGATAACACCTCACAACAGTGAAAATGACTATGGTCAAAACAATAAGAGATACGAAGTGTTGGCAAGGCTGTTGGACAAAAGGGAAACATGTGCACTACTGGTAGGAATATAAATTAGTACAGCTACTGTGGAAAACAGTATGTAGGTTCCTCAAAAAAATAAAGCTAGAACTATCATATGATCCAGCAATTTCATGTCTAGGTATGCATCTGAAGGAAATGAAATCACCATCTTGAAGAGGTATCTGCACTCACATGTTCACGGGCAGCATTAGGCACAATAGCCAGGACATGGAAAAAACCTAAATGTCCATCTTGGATGAATGGATAAAGAAAATGTGATACACACACACACACACACACAGAGGAATATTAGTCATTTAAAAAGAAGGAAATCCTGTCATTTGCAACAACATGGATGGATCTTGAGGGCACTATGTTAAGTGAAACGGAAGTCAAAGAAAGACAAATACTGTATGATCTCACATGTAGAATTGAAAACCGGTGAACTCTTAGAAAGAGTAGAATAGTGGTCGCAGGGGGATGGGGAGATGGGGGTTGGAGTTAATGGTGAGATGGTGTTCAGATGGTACAAACTTCCAATTTTAAGATGAGTAAGTTCTGAGGATCCAATGTACAGCACGATGACTATAGTTAACAATAGTGTATTATATGCTTGAGTATTACTAAGAGAATAAATCTTCAATGTTTTCACCACTAAAAATAAAAAAGAATTGTGTGCATTGATGGAGGAAAATGGTGATCATTTTCCAATATATACTTGTATCAAATCATCATGTTATAGAACTTAAGCTTACAGTATTGTGTATATAGGGAAATGAAACATATATCCATAAAAAAATTTGCACATAGATGTTTATAGCAACATTATACATAATAGCCCAAAACTGAGAATAATCCAAATGCTTATCAGTTTATGGATAAAATTTGATATATCCATCAATGGAATATTATTTGCAATAGAAAGGAATGAAATACTAATATTTGCTATAACATGTATAAGTCTCAGAAACATTATGCTAAGTGATAGAAGTCAGACACCAAACACCAGATATTATATAATTCCATATGTATGAGCTCTATAAAAGGCAAATCCATAAAGACAGATAGTAGATAAGTGGTCATCAACTCCTGGGGGTGGGAATGGGGAGTGACTGCAAATAGGTAAGAGGTTTCTTTTTGGGGGGTGATAGAAATGTTGATAAATTAGATTTTGGTGATGGTTTAACAACCGTGAAACTATACAGCATCCGTTGAATCGTATACTTTTAACAGGTGAATTATATGGTTTGTAAATCATACGTCAATAAAGGTATTTTTAAATGAGGCAAAGGTTTCTGGATGAGGCAAGCATGGTATAAAGAGACTTTTTTTTTTTAAGGATGGAAAGGATTTATGTGGGTGATCCTGGTGGGATAAAGGGGAAGAAACCAGAGTGGAGAGAGAAAATAATACAAGAGAGAAGTAATAAGGCTGGCAAGTCATAGACAACATAAACCAGACTAAGATCAAGAGTTAATTTGGAGAAGGAACAGCATGTACGGGAGTAATGACTTCCTTCCTTCTGAAGCAAAATAATGGAGATGAGCTTGTTGTAGATGGAAGAGAAAAAAGGAAGAAAAGTGAGAGTATTCATATTGGGTGGCCTATGATTTTACATACAGAAGGCACAGTAACATTTTGTAATGATGAATTTAGTAACTTCAGGGGAATAGTGATGGTTCAGACAACAAATGTGAAGAATAAAAAAGCTGATAGACTATATGCATAAAAGGATTTTGGAGACATTAGGGCTTAGTTGTGTTTAAATTAAAATTTGTAAAGCCCATCGAGGCTATACATTTTTTTCTCCTGCAGTTCTAGGTTTCCATGAAACAGAAGCAGAAAAAATTCATGGGTTAACTGCCTGTACACCTGTATTTGATCTAGTAGAGTACAGGTTCCTGCTAAGGTTGGATGTAGAAGTGCAGATTTAATCAAGTGTAAAATGCTCAAACACTATTTTGGATATGATTATCACCAACTAAATGATAAATCTCAAGATGTAAAACATATCTTAGAAGAAGAATTTCAGTTTAGTTCATCAGAATTAGGTTCTGACTTAGGTCATTCCAATGCAATTTTTAAGCTTACTGAGCCTCTGAGATTTTACAAATGGTGCTAAGGGTGGTAATGCTTCCTTATCAAATGGAAATCTCGGAAAAACTAGGAGCCACTTAACCATTCCACCACATGGGTCCCATAGGAGGTCCAGAAGGCAGTGCTTTCCCAAGCAGCACCTCTGAACACGTAAATGATTGCTGGATATGCAGATTCCTGGGTCCTTTCTCACAAACACTGAATTACCCTCGGGGGGTACAGCCCAAACATTCTGTATTTTTAACCAGGTATAAAGGTGATACTGTTGTTAGAATGGTGAAGTTTTTCCTGTAAGAATTTAATCTGAAAATGGTGATGGTGGGAAAAAGATCAATTAGAAAAAGGGAGGAGAGGATCATCTTTATGGTTTGGCAAAAAGCTTAAATTCCTTAAAGATTTTCTGGACTCTTATTTGCTATGATCAACTCTTCAACCCCTAAGTAATTCAAAACGTTTCTTCACAGACATGAATAACTTGGTAATTCCAAAAAAGAGGGTTTATTTATTTAATGCGTGAGAAAAACTAGAAGTGATACAAACAGATGTGAACGGAAGAGAATAACCAGATCCCACAGGAAACAAAATCGAGTAGTAAATGTGTCAAAAGTCATTGCTCCTTCTTTGCCTAAAGGAGGATAAGGTTGCACACTGAAGCCCTTAATTACCTTGCTTTAAAGGACCAGATTCATGGAATGTCAAACTAGCATCAGTTCAAAATGCTACAACGAACTTAACACGTGACTATTAATGCCTTATTCTACGAATATGGTCTCATAATGCTTCCTAAGAAGCATTTTCTCTAGGTTGGTTTTATTTTAACTATGACTGAAATTTTATGTTAAAATTAACCTTCCCTCCTTCCTGTCTACCCCCACCCCGTCCCCCCACCAATTACAAGCTGCAAAAGTTTCAAGTGAATTGTTTCCCTCCTCTTTACACCACCACCACCCCCCCCCCCCCCCCCACGCAAACTTTTTGACATGGCCCTCCTACGTTCCCAAACTCTGTGCAACTTCAGCAAAGACTCCCCTGGGCCATTTTGACCGTTTCTATCCCCAGCTCAGCCCTAGGGCCCTAAGGCTCACCCTCCTCCCCTTTCCCTAGCCGTCCTGAAAGTCCGGTCGAGTCCGGACGGGGCGGGGCGGGGCAGGGCGGGGCAGGCCTACTCCATTGGGGCCGAACGGCGGGGGGGTGGAGGAGCAGATAGAACCGGTCTGGCTTGCTTAAAAGCTGCGGGCTTTTCGTCCCTGCGTCTGTTCCCGTGAGAATGCACTTACTTCACAAGTTAAGATCTACCTGACTTGGCGTTTGGAAGCCACAAGAAAAACTTTTCAAAACTTTTGTGAGCTTCTGCTCCCCCCGATGCGTAGTTTCCTGATGGTCCGCCCCCAGGCCAAGCTGGGGCAGCCCCCTCCCCCTCCCCGCCTCCTGTGAGGCGCGCGGAGCCACCGCCCCCGGGTCGGGTCGCAGGGGCGGGCAGGCGCGCACCCAGTGGCTGCCGCTGCCGCAGAAACCGCCGGCCTCCTCGGCCCCTGCCCCGCGGCGGCATGGACTACCTGACCACTTTCACGGGGAAGAGCGGGCGCCTTCTGCGGGGCACGGCCAACCGCCTGTGGGGCTTCGGCGGTGGCGGCGAAGCCCGGCAGGTGCGCTTCGAGGATTACCTGAGGGAGCCCGCCCAGGGGGACCCCGGGTGCGGGTCCCCGCCCCACCGGCCCCCGGCGCCGTCCAGCCCGGAGGGACCCGGTGAGCCCAGCCTTCCTTCGCCTCCCGCGCGGCCGACCCGGGCTGGGGGCTGAGGGTGGGGGCGGCGGTCAGGGCTCGGGGTGGGCGTGCGCGGCCCCGGCTGGCGCCGGACGCGAACTGAGCGGGCGGGGGTCGCGCGGCCGGGCGTTGGCAGGTGTGCCGGGGCGGGAGGCAGGGAGGGGTCGAGGAGGGAAGGACTCGCCCCACTCCGGGGACGGAAGACTTGGCTGTGTGCGTCGTAGCCTTTCCTGCTCTGCTCTTCCTGCTTTCTTCACCTGACTCGGCTGTGCTTACCCCGCCAAGCGTTTCGAGGGTACGAGCCATCCCTCTTGCCCTCCCGCTGGGAGGGGACTACGGCACCAATTACCCTGCCGGTGTTTTTCGTCTTTGAGATGGCTAAGAACGCCGTGCCTGGCTTGGTTTTGGTTTGAGTCAGTGTTTTTATTTGATATTTGTCAACTGTTAGGATTCACTTCAGCACTTCTAATAGCTTTGGAAGAGAAAACGCGCAATTGACACCGGAACCTAAGTTGATTTTTGTGTCCTGTACTTTGAAAGGCTGCGTGCTTGTTGTCTTGAGATGGCAGAACTTAGAAACTTTTTCTTCCCAGTGACCACTTGTACCCGCTCTTAGGTTAGTTTTCTTTCGTCATAATGGCTTCGTGCCGTTCTTTCAAAAAAAAAAAAAAAAAAAAAGGTCACGGAGGCACAATATTGATGCCTTATGGAATTTTAAAAAGCGCTCCCTGCAGAGGTAATGCGTGTGGTTAACTTGCCCCAGTGTCATTGGCCTCCTCTAAGTTAATAAATAAGTGGCAGGCCTCTCCTAGTTATTTGTATTTTGTTTTTGTTAGTTGTTTTAATACGCACTTTGCTGTTAGGAGAGTAAATTTAGGAACACTTGAGAGTTTAGAGTGGACAGAGGAACTCAGTATAAAATCTGTCCACACTCCACATTCTGCTGTTCGTTTTAAAGCAGTGAAAAGGTGGACACATCTATAGATCTGTGGGCATAGGTGTGTAAGAGAAGCTTGGAAGAAACTTGAATATTAAAATTTTAATTTTAGCATGGCCCCTTTAAATATTTTTTTTTCTCACTTTACATAACCTATCTTTAGCATTCCTGTTTATGGAATTAGAAAACGCAGAAGGGGCTACTTTATTTGTGCTTTGAAGAGTGTTAACCAGATGCAGAATTCTAAAGGTGGGACCAAGGATGAGGACTGAAATTTTAAAATGTTTGAAAATGAGCCTTTAGTTGCCTAGTTGAAAACAGTTGATATGTGACCAACCTCTAGATGGATGGAGAATTCAGAACTATGTGGTGGAACTTAAGCAGGAAGGAATAGGATAGGTATTTTTAATGAGCCTAAGCATATATATCCGATTCATTCATTGGAAAACATTTATTGAGCAGACTGCTATAGCTGACACTCTCCTTCAGAGCTGCAGTTTCAAAATTCCTCTTGTATTGAAGCTGCCTTATCAACTCATGGCACATTGTTTAATATTTATGGTGCCCCCAGATCTCTGACACAAGTTGGAGAGGCCTTGTGATGTCCCAGTTATGACCACAGTCAGGTGGGCAGGTATGCCTGTCATTAACTTGCTGAAAGAATTTGTAAATTTTACTGAATCTCTTTGGGCCTATATTTTCTTGTTTGTAAATGAAGCTGATGAGATGATTCTCAAGGTTCTCAATTTCAGAGCTCTTTTTCATTTAGAACACAACTAGTGAAAATGACTGGTGGTAAAGCTAGAAAATAGCATTTCGGTATAAAAACATTGTGGATCTATGAAGTTATGCCTACGGGGCTCTGAAGGCGGTTCAAGAAATAAGTGCCCCAGGAATAATTTTAACATCATTTATAGAGTAAGTTTAGTTCCCTAGATTGACTCCTTTTGAGAGGCAACACATGTATATACAGGTAAAAAAAAAAAAAATAGGTTGTGCTTTATTAGTTTCTGCTTAGCCTTGCTTAAAATGAGAACTCTCTTTTTTTGCAGCTGCCTACTCCCAATGAAGTTCGGATATAGGGTGTTGTTTTATTTTCTGTGGGTTTGTGTGTGTGTGTGTCAGAATGAGTGTCAGTCTAAAGGATTTCTTTTGCCCTTACTGTTTGTGATTGCCTTTATTTCAGATTTTTATAACAGCTGCCTAAGGTTCCTTTTGTCTCTCGCCCTTCGTTCAGTTCTTTAAAGTCTCCTATGTACTATAGCAGTATTTCTTGTATAGACCCCTTGTAGATTGGATGTACTTCAGGACCCCGTTTGTTGTTAGTGATCTTGCCCCGTTTCGTGTTCAGTTGATAAAATCAGCTATGTTGGTAAAATAGCTTTCCTGTTGACATATTAAGTATGAACTAGATAAAATTTTGGTTGAAAGTTCTTGATTTTACTGTTTTCTGTAAACAAACCACTTACTGGACTGTTAGTGTTACTGATGCCTTTACTCCTTTCCTAGGTGGCTGCCTTTGCTCTTACTAGCTTTTAGTGTTTTCTGACTCCCAACATTATATAGTTGCCTCCAAGAAAACCATAATCTGGTTTAGACACATTAAGGAGCTTATCACACCACTGCTATAGTTAATAACAGTTAGAAAGAAACATGTTGCAATTCTTGTTTTTACCTGAAGAGTCAATTATGACTTGATTCAAGAAAAATTTTTGGACCTGGAGTATTGCTCTTGTTTCGGAGCATGACCATAAGCCTATACTATGCAGCCTTTGAAAGTATTCACTTTACTAGATCATATGGTTATAAATAAGTGTAAATAAGATTTATCAAGTTTAAGTCTCAGTTTATTGTGATACAGTTATTACCACAAACTACCCTGCTATGTCAACTTTTCCCATTTGGTGACAGTATACTTTAAATACATCTCAGTCCTGTTTAAATTTATTTTCATTTTTTAGCAGTTAAAACGCTTATATTTTAGGAGGAAACAGCAACAAGCATAAAACTGCCAAGAACATTGGGGCGGTCACTAACGAATATTTTATTTAATCCTAACAATAACAAGTCTGCAAGCTAGGTAGGTACTGCTATCCTATTTTCCTGATGAAAAATGCAGCCAGACAGAGAAGTAAGGGATGGAGACTCTAGAATCCATTTGAATGTTATCTTTGAGTATATTTCTAAGAGTTATAGCTCTCTCAGGGGGAAAAAAAATGTGAGAAGAACATAGAGCTCTATCATGCATGATGTTAAATTAAGACAAGTTAAATTAGTTAAAGGCTAGGATGGATTGTCATTGAAGCTTCTTTACGATAGATATTTAAATGAGTTGAAAAAGCAAAATCCAATGAAGATGTTAGAAAACAGATATATTTTAGGTTGGAAATTGCAGATGCAGATTATCTATAAGAGTTAGATAATAGTTTATCTTGAACCCGTAAAAGACCAAGTGCCTGTAAAAGATTTGTAGGGCCACTTGTTGCAGTGACTATTTAAAAAACAAAATAAAACTCACAGTGTTGGTCAGTGGAAGAGGGTGACCCTAGATGTCTGTACTTAGTCTCATTTCTTAAGGTGGGAACTGTGGGAGAGAGAAGAACCTCACCTTGATACACAATCTCAACCTGCTCTGATGGTAACTGATGGGAAGTTTGAGCTCATAATATTGTTTCCTTCTTAAGTATGAGGTAGATTTCCCTATTTTAGATTGCTGCTCATTTCACAGGATCACTGGAAGTCTTGTATTACCTGTTTCAGGACAAAACTGCCTCTGAATATTTGAGGCTATAGTAAAGCAATGATTCTCAGACTTTAGTGTGTGTCAGAATCACCTGAAAATCTTGGTAAAACAAAAATGAGGGGCCCCTTCCCCAGAACATCTGATGTAGTAGTAGTGCTTGTGGGTTGGGCCCCATAATTCGCATTTCTAACACTTTACCAAGTAATGCTGGTGCTGCTGTTCTGAGGACCACACTTACAGAATTGCTATTTTCCTTAAGGGATCTTCTATCTGTGATAAGGTTAGAAGTAAATATAGGAATGATAAAATTTATTAAATGTTTAGTTTTAGTATTTTTTATTAAGTTTAGGAATAATCATTGTACTTGGTCTTCAAAATATTGTGTTTCAGAGAATTAGGCCTTATTAAAGTGAATATAAATTAGTTTTGTAAATACTATTTAAAGTGAGTATTTGTGTAATTGTTTTATAAATTGAGAGGCGCAAGTATTTGGCTAAATTTAGAAACCATGAGAATATTTAGAGCTTAATGTGAATTATATTTAGAACTTTATTCTAATGTGTTTACCTACAGCTCTTAGAAGGTTTACTTGTTAGAGGCAATTAAAGTGTTTAAAATAGAATATAGTAAATTTATACATGCAGTTTATGGATGTGAGAATATTTAATTACCCAAGTTTATAATAGGATTATTGAGTTTGTTTTCTCTTGGAGTTGATCAGCTATCAAAAGCACCTGGAAAGTGTGTTAAAAGTTACTAGATTCTCAAATAAAATGCATTTTATAGACGAAGACTTAAAGGAAAACTAGATTTTTTTATTTGTACTTCAGTAAATCAAACATGAATTAAAAAGTAAAGTACTGTGTTATTAATTAAGTAGTTTTTTTTTGCTTATAAAGACTCTCTTCATGGTCACCAACAAACTTACATTAAGAGACTCTTGATAAATTTTATTGTACCAGAAAGGGGCATGTTTTAAGGTTGAATTCATGTGTTAGAGAAAGGCCAAAAATTTGCCTTTTTCTAACATTCAGTGAAAAAAGGGAAATGTGATCAGACATAAATTAGTGTCCCTAAGATAAAGATAAAACTGTTGCTAAGATAGGAAGGAGAAACACAAACTAAATTTCTAATTTCACTTAATTTAAAATAGCCACATGTGCCTAACTGCTATCATATTGGATAATGCAATAACAGAATCTAGAATCTTCCTGAGTGCAGTTCCTTACTAGTCACATTTGAGTGCTCAATAGTCACATTTGTTAGTGGCTACTAAAATGGATAACATAAGTATAGAACATTTCCATCATTGCTGAAAATTCCATTCCTTGCAGGAATATCACTATTCCTGATAGAATGACAAAGAATTCTCATGGAACTCTAATATATCAAAAAGTGTCCTTACCATCTTTACAGTAAATAGAGCTTCTGATTTCAAAAAGCTACTTTTTAACACCATCCTTTAGTGTGATTCAGTGGTATAACAACAAAATGCAAGTAATAAAAGCAGTTCTGACAGGGCCAATGCAGTTAAACCAAATATGCAGTTACCAGATAGTATATCTTAACTCAGGGGTAAGTGCTAGATTATAAACTACAGATTTTTACATAGTGAAGACTCTAGATTTTAGATTTTCTAGAGCAGTGCTGCTCAATAGAACTTTCTGTAGCGATGGAAATACTTGGTATTTGTGTTATCTGTTATGGTAGCCACTAGGCAAATGTAGCTATTGAGAACTTGAAATGTGACTAGTGGGGAACTGAATTGAGGAATTTGGATTCTAGATTCTATATCTGCATTGCCCATTATGGTAGCAGTCAGGCACATGGGGCTATTGTAGTTTAAATTAAGTGAAATTAAAAATTTAGTGTTCAGCCCCACTTCCCACATTTTCAGCACTTCAAAGCCTCAAGGCTGGTGGCTACCAGACTGGGTAATGCAGATATAAACTATTTCTATCATTGCAGAAAGATTCACTGGGAAGCACTCTTCTTAGAGCAATGGGACTCAATCCTGACTACACATTAGAATGCCCTTAGTAGATTTTTAAAAATTCTGATGGTAAGGCTCCACTTTTAGCATGAGATCTCTATGATTGGACAATAATCAAAGACTAGATCATAAATCAAAATTTGTAAGGTTGGGACTTGAACTAGTTTTAAGTTTCCCAGGTGATTCTAATGTGTAGATAGGATTAAAAACCATTTTCCTCAATCCTGTTTCTCAATCAAATTACTGAGCCTTGATGAGTTTTTTGTTTTTGTTTTTGTCTGTTTTCTTCACAAGCACTTTGGACATGTACCTGTTTTATAATTCAGGTTCAGAAAAGAGATTCATGTTTAAATTGTATGCCAACATCTGGATGAGATTGAGACCTTCGGAAATTTGAGGTGACAATGAAAAGTTCCTGAAAAGAAGACACACTGATATGCTTGAAAGAGAAATGCTGAAGATAGATCTTAGTATATTTGCTTCCAGTCTTTCATAACACATTCCTTTTTTAGTAAAATCATGTATACTAACTATGAAGTAGTCATATACTGTAAAGGTTAAAGTTTAAAAGCCACTTCCTATCTAGCCATCCAGAGACATAACTGATATCAGGGTAGGCATTACTGTCAAGATCTATTCTGTGTATATGTACATACAGAATGATGGTTAGAAGGAAGGAGTAACTGAAAGGCATCATTGGTTTGTCCTAAGAAAGTATTTCCTAAAAGGTGTGTCTAAAGTTAAGCGTATTTTTACAAATTGTTAATAAGACATTGGTATTATTCTAAATTCAGTTTTAGGCAGGATCTACTTATTAAAAAAAAAAAAAAAGTTTGTCTTGAGAGACAGTGCGAGCAGGAGAAGGCAGGGAGAGAGAGAGAGAGAGAGAGAGAGAGAGAGAGAGAAAATATCCCAGGTAGGCTCCATGCAATCAGCACAGAACCTGATGGAACCTATGAACCTGAGCCGAAGTCGAGAGTTAGACTCTTAACCCACTGACCCACCCAGACACCCCTAGTTGGAATATACTTAATCCTTTGAGATGATATTAGCAGTTTCATCTCCCATATTTTTCCTCACCTCCTAATATTTACTCATTATATTATTTTTACATTTTCCATACTTGTAACATTCACAATGAGTTTTTCAGTTACATTTTTTTTTTTTTTAATTTTTTTTTTTCCAACGTTTTTTATTTACTTTTGGGACAGAGAGAGACAGAGCATGAACGGGGGAGGGGCAGAGAGAGAGGGAGACACAGAATCGGAAACAGGCTCCAGGCTCCGAGCCATCAGCCCAGAGCCTGACGCGAGGCTCAAACTCACGGACCGCAAGATCGTGACCTGGCTGAAGTCAGACGCTTAACCGACTGCGCCACCCAGGTGCCCCTTCAGTTACATTTTTAAAACATTGTTCAGTACTCTCCACTAGTCCTTTTATTGTGCCCTCCTCATTCTTAAAGTTTTTATTTTGATATAGTTGGCATAACTTAAGTTTTCTGGCAATGAATAGTGTTTCCATAAAGAAGTCTTAAGCTAGAATGTTTTTCCCCCTACTAGGTGATTTGCTTTTTATGAATGAATTCTTGTTTTCCAAGCACTATAATTTAATCAGGAGCAGAAAGGGAATAATCAGATTTGTGTATGCTTATGTGTTGTGTAATACTCTTGGGAATTACATCTTTCCTCTAGGATCCATGTTGGTAGAGCAGCCACTATATGGAACAGCCCTGGTCTTGACATAAAAGAAATAGAGAATTAAGATGTATAATGTGGGTCTTAACACTTTAACACTTTACCTGGAATAGCCATTACTTCTGTTCATGTTTCAGTGAGCAAAGCAAGTCACATGGCCATGTCAGACATCAGTGGGATACTGATTTTATATTCCTTCCCAGGGAGGAATATGGGATGCTTAGCAACAATGCAGTCTATCACAAGGACTACTTAAAAAAAAAAATCCATTTATTTTGAGAGAGACCGAGTGTGCATGGGAAGGGCAGAAAGAGGGGGAGAGAGAGAATCCCAAGAGGGGGAGAGAGAGAATCCCAAGAGGGGGAGAGAGAGAATCAGGCTCCACACCTGATGGGGGGGGGGGTGTTCCAACCCACGAACCACAAGATCATGACCTGAGCAGAAATGAAGGATCACTCACTCAAAGGACTGAGCCACCCAGGCACCCTTCACAATTACTACTTTAGAAAACAATTCTGTTAGTTTGACAGAGATTTGAAAATTGCTAGTCTTACTGTCACCAGTAGGGAAGCCTGTTTTTTCTGTCGGTTATTCAGTCTTCCAGTTGGATCCTCAAAAACTCTATTAGCAGTGCTTCTCAGATTTATTGTGCATTCAGATCAATTGTGAATCAGTAGTTCTGGAGTGACACCTGAGATTCCATAGTCACCATAAGCTCCCAGGTGATGCCAATGCTTTTGGTCCTTGAAACAACTTTAAATAGCGAGGCTGTGTGTATATAGCTCTTATATATTGGAGCTTTTCACTTAGAAGCTGATCACTGAAAAAATCCTTGGCTAGATGGAGAAAGGGAGCAGTAAAGGGGAACAACTAATAGGTAGGAGACCAATAAGAATTTGAGATACGACTAAATAAAGGGAAAGATGAACATTGATAAGGAGTTATTTTGTGAATGCTTAACAAAAGATCAAATAAAATTGAACAAGCCTATCAAATTTGCCATGAAGTTCGCCTTTGCCAAGGCAGGTTTAGTGAACTGGGAAGAGAGAAGCCATTGTCATGCATTATGGAATCAGTAGGTGGTGATGGAGTAAAGACAGTGAAAGTAGATTTTTATTTTCAAGAATTCAACAATGAAAAGCAGAAAGATAGGGTGAAAACTGGAAGAGGATGTTCACAAAATTGAAGAAAAATTGAGGAATTTTTAAAATTTGTTTTTGTTTTGATTATGGGTAAGGAGTCATCAGAAGTAAAATGTTGAAAATACAGGCTTTTTTTCTTTTTTCCTGTATTACCTCACTGTAGAGGGAATCATTAGTAAAGCTGTAATCAGCAAATCTCTTGTAGTTTAGAATATCTGTATTATTGTGTTTGAAAATACTGAATCCCAGCTCAATATTTTTGATTTGATATTTTATGAGTAGCTACTATCAAAATTATAGTATTCTGTTATAATGGGAATATTTTAGTACTTTAAAACTGGATCTCATGCTATTTTCATTGTTGGTTTTCAGGTGTTTTATTCCTCCAGTTTGCCTTTCCTATTATTACCAAAATGATCTTTAATTTAAAGTTCTAGTACTGCTTTGTCAGTTCTCTGCTTAAAAATCTTTTGGGGGGCGCCTGGGTGGCTCAGTCGGTTGAGTCTCCGACTTCGGCTCAGGTCACGATCTCGCGGTCCGTGAGTTCGAGCCCTGCGTCAGGCTCTGGACTGATGGCTCAGAGCCTGGAGCCTGCTTCCGATTCTGTGTCTCCCTCTCTCTCTGCCCCACCCCCGTTCATGCTCTGTCTCTCTCTGTCTCAAGGATAAATAAACGTTAAAAAAAAAAAAATTTTTTTTTTTAAAAATCTTTTGGGACTTCTGAATCTGGTGATAGTAAGCTGGGTAATTCACACTATCCTGTTGAGAACAGTTTGAAAAGCAGAGCCAAAACAAAATAAATTTTATTGAGGGTATCAGAAAGCAAACTGATATTGACTAGATTAGGACCTGAGTGAGGACAGAGGCCAATTTGGGATTGCTTTTTCCCTGGGGAATGTGTTGATTCCAGAAATAGCACAGGGAGATTAAAAGGTGCGTTTAACAACATAGGGTATAAGGGAACAGGATAAAATACAAAACCGACTACAAGGATGGTGGTGAACTCTTGCTTAGGACCCTAAAACATTGTACCTTAGGTATAGAAAAACTAAAGTTAGTAGATTCTTATAGGATATTGGCATAGCTTCAGATCATCACGCATACATCTTTAGTAACACGATCTGGCATTGCCAGTATCCTCAGTTGTTTGACAGAAGCAAACAATATTTTCTAGAGAAATACAGCTTTTTGCGTGTCAAATTCTGTCAATAGGCAATTTTGCAAACTATATGCAGCACACAAAATGTAATTAGGCACATGACAAGATCTCAGAAACAACAGTGAATAAAAACAGACTCACAGGAACTCTGGAAATTGTAGTTATGATTTAAAATAGCTGTGTTGAAAAAACAGCTGTGTTGAGAATTTTGAGCTAGTTGAGGATTTTGTAGAAAGATACAGACTATAAAAAAGAAAAATGGACATTCTAGAACTGAAAAGTGTCATAGGTTGGCAAAATAAACCACATTCTCTAAATAGCAAAAGAAATTAGAAGTTATAAAATATTTTGGATCAAACTATTAAAATATTGAAGTTTGTAGGATTTAGCTTAGAAGAGTGTTTATTCTAGATTACATATATGTGTCTGCTTCTGGTAATGATGGAGTAAAATCTAAGTCCCTTGCTTTTTTTACTCTATCAAGACAATTTTATCTTGGGGAAAGTTTTATATATTCATTTACATATCAGGATTTTATTGAACACCTACTGTATGCCAGGCATCATATAAGGTGCTGGGTATATAGAAAGATTTTTCAACCTTAATAGTGCTGACATTCTGGGAAGATAATTCTTTGTTGTAGGGGGAATGGGGTATACATTGTTTAGCACACAATGTTTAGCAGGGTATATGGCCTGTACCCACTAGATGCCAGTAACATTTTCCCAATTGCAATAACCAATAATGTGCCTCAGTTTCTTCGTTGTAAAATGATACCTACTTTATAGGGTTGAGGAATCAGATAAGGTAATAAATATGAAGTACTTAGAACAATGGCTGGCATATACTAAGCACTTGATAAATGTTAATTATTATTTTGATTGTTAAATCACAAATATGTATATATTATTTTTAAATTTTTTTAATGTTTATTTTTGAGAGAGAGAGACCATGTGCAAGTGGGGGTTGGGGGGGTGGTGCTGGCAGAGAGAGAGGGAAACAGAATACCGAAGCAGGCTCCAGGCTCTGAGCTGTCAGGATAGAGCCTGATGTGGGGTTCGAACTCACAAACCATGAGATCATGACCTGAGCTGAAGTCAGATGCTTAACTGACTGAGCTACCCAGGTGCCCCTATGTATATGTTTCTAAAGTGTAATAACTTCTGTGAGGAAGAAGACTAGGACCTCTTCTTTCCATACTCCCTCTCTGGATTCTTTTATGCTGGCAACTGTCTTTAAAAAGTATATTATGAAGTTACCTGACAAGAGATTGGACTAGGTAACAACTATGGTCATTTACAAGTCTCAGTTGTTCTTATGTGACTGTGTTTTTGTATTGTTAGAATGATCAGTTTGTTTCGTTGTGCTCTGGTACTTATATTTATGAGTAAATGTTTTAATATTGGTTATTAAAATTTAGAACTGTTTGTAATAAAAATTATTAAAAATATGTAATTTAAATTATTAAAGTGGATACTTTCAATTTGTTTTAAAGTTTATAGAAAGCTGGTACATTGGTTTTCTTGTTCTAAACTGCTCTCCATGGTGAACTCTTGAAAATGAGAGCAATCGTAAACTTCATTGTGATTAAACGTTTAATGAACTCTTGGGATATTATGAAACACAAACTGAAAAACTTCTATTAAGCGAAGCAAATGTAGATGAATGGTTATTCCTAAAATCGATTAAGGATAGATATATATTATTTTTTAAAAGTAATCTGTAATTGTACTTTGCATTGCTTAAGAAGTTTAAATGGCAAAATGAAGATAATGTTTTTGGCTCCCTCTACTGTTTATTAAAGAGCAGAAATTACTATTTAAAACTTTTAAAATAGTTTTACATTTAAGATAGATTAATATTTTATTATAAGAAAAATGAAATTTAAATATGTTATTCAGCAGAGAAAAATAGAATAAGCAAAAATAATACACTTTTTCATAAGCATTATATCATTTTGCACTCATTTTTTTTTAATTGGATGTTTTATTTATTTTGAGAGGGAAAGTGAGCACGAGCAGAGCAGGGGCAGAGAGAGGAAGAGAATCCCAAGCAGGCTTCACACTATCAGCACAGAGCCCCATGTGGGGCTCCATCTCATGACCACAAGACCATGACCTGAGCCAAGACCTAAGAATCAGATGCTTAACCAATTGAGCCACCCAGAAGCCTCTCATTTTACATTCCTGCCATAAATATACAAGAATTCTGCTTTTTCTACAATGTGTGGTCAGGCTTCTGAATTTTAACCAGTCTGATAGGTGAGAAATGGTATCTCAGTGTAGGTTAAATTTACATTTCTCTAGTTATGAGTTAGATTGAAAATAATTTTGTATGTTTATTTAAAAAAAATTTTTTTTAATGTTTATTTTTGAGAGACAGAGATAGAGCACAAGCAGGGGAGGGGCAGAGAGAGAGAGGGAGACACAGAATCTGAAGCAGGCTCCAGGTTCTGAGCGGTCAGCACAGAGCCAGACGCAGGGCTTGAACTCACAAACTGTATGTATGTATAATATGCATATATATATATATATATATATATGTATGTATGTATGTATATATAAAATCCATTCCCTCCTAGGGGTGTAATATATGAGCCATAACTCTTTGTCTGTTTTTCTTTATGGGAAATTAATGACTTTATGAGAATTGGGGTAGTTCAAGGTACAGTTTAAGTTGTAGTTCATTCACACTGGAGGTTTGCCGTGTAAGGCCCTTTGTTAGGCACTGAAGAGGCATTGTGGAACAAAAGCTCAGTATTTTGTAGGTTACCATTTAGTAGAAGGGATTAAAAAGAGATTGAAACTTGAAACTGTGCCAGGTGCTATGGAGGAGACATACATATGCTATGGTATTAATAAAAGACACTTGGGTTAGCCTAGGTCATCAGAAAGGTTTTAGGAGAGCTTTTTCAGGCATTGTGAAACTGCACTTTTTTGGGATTCAGACTTACCATTTTTATTATTAATGCTTTATTAGAACCATTTGCCCAACTGAGCTACTTAGGTACCTATAAACAAACTCTAGTATGGTCAGAATTCAACTAAGATTGGATAGAGGGAAAACAAATAGACACTTTCTAGATTGTTTGGGTTTGGGTAGAACTAATTTTCTTTGAAAACTATCATTTTAATCTTGTAGAATGTTGATGGTGAATATTATAGCATTTTGCCATTCACTATCTTTTTCAGTTTTGAGTTTTTTGTTCTTTAGAGATTGATTTTAAATCATTTTAAATTACTTAGGTAACAGTGGTATTTTATCATTTCAGTGTAATGGTTGTTACATGAACTATAGATGAGAAGGTTAGCACTAATGCAAAATTTAAACTGAAACAGATACCGTAATCTTGGTAATAATGACATGTTCAAGTGAAGTGTCTTGGTAAGCAAGTGAAAAATACTACTTTATCGAAATGAAATGCACAAAGTGTGTTTATATATGAAAGGGTATCTTAATTTATAGTCTGTAGACAAGGAATTTAGTAATTTAATTCAATAGAGAAGACTCCATCTTTAACTATGGTTGCAAAAGTAGAGCTGTTTTCTCCTGTGAGGATTAATGTTACATTTTTCAGACTTGGTTTGGTAATAATAATAATATATCCTCAAATATAGTTTATTGTAATTAAGTTAGATTGGTTGAAAGAAATCCATAATTTAGTTTTCAATAAAATTTGATAATCCTTTCTGCTAACAGTTGCTTATGTTTTGAATTGACTTCCAGTTATTACAGTGTCTCATACTGGTCGGCTCCTAAAGCAAGCAAGGAGGAATACATTTTCTTTTTTGACAGTTGGTCGCACTTTAGAGCAGAGAATCCCAGGGAGCAAGCTGTATTAGTAGTTAGTCTACTAGATAACTGCCCACTGAGCTCTAGTTAGCAGTCCTTGACATTATTCTGAAAGGAAAATTTATTTATTTATTTATTTATTTATTTATTTATTTATTTATTTATTTATTTATTTATTTATTTTTAATGTTTATTTATTTTTGAGAGAGAGAGAGAGACAAGAGTGTGAGCAGGGGAGGTACAGAGAGAGAAGGAGACACAGAATCTGAATGAAGCAGGTTCCAGGCTCTGAGCTGTCAGCACAGAGCCCAGTGCAGGGCTCAAACTCATGGACTGCGAGATCATGACCTGAGCTGAAGTTGGACGCTCAACTGACTGAGCCACCCAGGCGCCCCTGGAAAATGAATTTAATAGGAATTTTACCTCATTTTTTTTTTCAGACACTGGCCAAAAGAAGACCTTAGACAAGAAAGATGGGAGACGAATGTCTTTTCAGAAACCTAAAGGAACTATTGAGTATACTGTAAGTTACTTTTTTAAAAAAGCTGATTTGTCTTTGTAAGAGTGTTACCTAAGACATTCTTTGTTTATACTGTAATAAATAAGATAAAAGTTGTTAAATTGCCTTATTTCAAAAGTCATGTTTTAATAACTTTTATTAATAATACTGTTTAAGATCTTAATTGTATTTTAGGGTTTTTTTTCCCTTAAAGAGAAATTTTATTAAGTGTGATAAAAGACAGTTATTCCAGCAAATTTAATTTAGTGTAGATGGTAATTTACAGGGAGTCAAAGGTCCTGTGTTCTAATAATTTTTATTAGATTAGGCCTTTAGGAAAATATTTACTCTTTGAGAAATGTGATCTTCATTATATTCCCAACAGTGTTAATGATAATGAAAAGGGCAGATAGAATACTTAAAAGATAAGTTGATATTTATCTTCCAGAATAACCTCTCACATGATGATTATTTGCACTGATTTATGGCTAAGTTTCTTTAGCTTTGAAATGGAACTTGTTTCTGTGTTCTTAAAATGACCTTCAAAATCTCCCTGCAGTCAGCTTTTTACATTTCTGGTTACCAAGGAAAACTGAAGTGAGAAATCAACTTTAGTCTGTGGTGTAATGCTCATTGGCTTGTGTGTAAATGTTGTTCATTTAGCTATGTTAATAATGTTATAAGCCAATTATTTTAGCTGACCTTAATTTTGTGTTACTGTTTGTGTTTTTCTAATATGTTATAACTGTATTAAGAAAGTAGAAATTTTAAACAATTTCTGTATTTGCATCATCATGAAACCTTCCAGTTTTGGTTCGAATCTTAATATTTTCCATGAATCCTTAAAATTGAAGAAATTATCAAAAACTTGGAGTTACACTTTATTTCTATATATTGCATAATTGATGATTTGAGACTTTAAGTATTTTTAAAAAGTTGAGAACCAGGTATTTAGGGTAGAAGTACTTTTACCATTGAAAGCATCTCTTCTTAAAGCATATTATAAACTTCAGTGTGCTTGTACCTTCTCTGCATGATTGAGAAATGGAGAAAATAAGTTCAAACAGTAAAATAATGGTTTATGTAATTTGATGTATTTGTTAGTGTTTATTCAGGCATAAGATTATAGGCATGAGACATACGATGTTATCTATACATGTAATTGTGTGATTGTGAAGAATTGTGAAAGTTTAGTTTGTTTTTAATTTTAGGAGTTTACCATTCTTTTCTTGTAATTCAATAAAACTTGTGTTATCTGTAGCAAAGTTAAATTTAACTTAAGAACCATTATTTTGGGGCGCCTGGGTGGCGCAGTCGGTTAAGCGTCCGACTTCAGCCAGGTCACGATCTCGCGGTCCGTGAGTTCGAGCCCCGCGTCAGGCTCTGGGCTGATGGCTCAGAGCCTGGAGCCTGTTTCTGATTCTGTGTCTCCCTCTCTCTCTGACCCTCCCCCGTTCATGCTCTGTCTCTCTCTGTCCCAAAAATAAATAAAAAACGTTGGAAAAAAAAAAAAAAGAACCATTATTTTGTGGGGGGAGGTTAATTGAAACTTGAAATTATATTTTGTCTTAACATTATACGTGACCTTTTGGAAATAATCAAGTATTAACCAGAAAAGTTATAAAACATCCTTTTGCAGGTCTTTGTTTAGACTTTTTCCCCTTGTTTTTTAAGTTCTTTGTTTATTCCCTATGCCATATCCTAGAAGAAAGAAATGTATTTCTAAAACTAAGATTTTATTATCTTATATTCTATTCTTGTTATAGTTTTATAAAATTTTCATATAGCATCTTTATATAAAATATATGACATGATTTTTATATTTAGGAAAATATATTTCTCCCTATATTTCTCTTAAAATAAAACTTTTAATATAATGTACTCTCAAAATTTGTTCTGAAATATTTATGATATAGCTTAAATACATTTTAAACCACCTAAATGTATTATATATTAATCATTGCATCGTAGCTTTAAAATTAAAATCATGCATATGTATATGTGTGTATATATTTGCATATACACACGTACATACTGTTTTTCATTGTGAAATCACTTTAAGTAGGAATCCAGAGTAGACCGTGAAAATGCTATACATTATCATTTTATTCCTAGTTAACTTAATATTTGTATACCTTTATCATGAAAGAGCCTTTTCCAAGGTCACTAATAATTTTCTAATTCTCAAACTCTGGCCTTTTCTTTGTTGCTTTTTGCCCATTGTTCCTTCTGATTTTATTTTCCTCCGTTTTAAGTTATTTTCAGTGAGGATCTGGGAATGGATAATTAGACAATGTCTGCAAAGTCTTCACTGCACCCTCATTCCTGGGAGTTCACCAGTCTGTTAATTATCAGGCTGAGAGTTCTTTTCTCACACAACACTTTCCATATTGTAATCCAGTGTCCTATGTCCCTCTGTTGCCTTTTTATTAATTTTTAGGCAGTCGTCTTGTTTTAAGATTGTTCTTGGAGTTTCCTTTTTCATTACAGTTCTGCAGTGCCACGGTGATAAGTCTAGATTCAGACATATTTTTACTTCAGTGTGTGTCTTCAGTCTAAGGAGTATGCCATTCATAATTCTGAAAGATGGTCACCCATCTTTTTTTTTTTTTTTATTATATCTCCCCTTTTTTTTTCTCTGTGCTTGAAACTAATTGCACATTGCCCTGGTATTGCTGTTATTTTGACTGTATCTTCCATCTCTTACTGGCTATTTCTGCTCTTCTTGATTCCAAATGTAAGTGGTCCCATGTTTCTTTTCACTTTTCCACTTACAGATTCCATTACCTGGAGATCTTAAGGAATTTAAAACTGTGTGGAGTGAGAACCCAAATTTTTTCTATTCCTGCCTTTCTACATGCATGTATTTCCCACTGTCACTTTATACTTAACGCACTGTAGGAAACCTCTCACCAATTTCTCCATCCTTGCCCAATGCTCCATTTTCTTGTTTCCATTTCCCTTCAGTTTGTTATTCGTCCAGGTTGGAATTTTGGGATTCAACCTCAATTGCTTATTACCATTCGCTCCCCTGACCTGCTACTACTGCTACTACCACCACCACCATTGCAGCCTCATTCAATCCATGAGCGCTTTCGTGAGTCTTAGTTGGAAACCTTATAAACCTTAATCTCGTCCTTTACATTTTTTATTACTTTCAACCTCATTTACTGCAGTGTTAAATTGGTTTTTCTTCTCTTATCTCATTAGTCCTAGACCTGTTGCTACTCAGGCCATGTAGCTTCTTCACTTTATAATTATTGATGATTTTTATTACGTTCATCATCCCATCTAAAAGGATCATTGTATGGATAAAATGTGATTATATGAAAGTACTTTGTAAACTTACAGATGTTACTGCAAAATATAATTTGTTTACAGAGACCTGCCTATATCATCTCAATAGGCTAAGTGATAGGTCATCTCATTACATAGATGAGAACGTTTGCACAGAAGGAAGCAGAACTAGTTTATTATCCAATGTATTTGTCACAGATTTGGTTTTATATAACCATCAAAGAAAAAAATACATGCTATTTTTTTTTTTTACATTATATACCTAGCTACTTTTCCTAACTTTCAAAGTTTTCTACAGCCTAATTCTAAATGCCCTTTCAATCTCATCCTTTTTTAGAATTAACTCTAGTAACTCACCTTCCTAAAATCTTAAACTCAATAGTGTACTCTTTGGGTGGTTTAGGGGGAAGAAATAGTATCACACAAAAGTGTTTTGTACTTTTCTGTCTCCTGACCGTGTCAGTCCTATTCTCTTCGCTTTGAATGTTCTTTCCTTCTACTTCTCAAATTCCTATTCCTTCTTCAAAATCTAGCTTTTAAATCTTTTTAATAAAGTCTTCCTTGGACAATTTGTAGCAAATGTGTTGCACTATCTATACTCGGAACTTCTGTTATATTTGTTTCATTTAAATTGCTCTTCATCTTTCTTGAAACCTTTTTTGTCTTTCTTATTTTTCAACTATATTGTAAATCCCTTGTGCACTAATACCACTTAGTTACGCTTAATTTTGTCCTATAGAGCTCTTATAATGCCTTATGTATAGAGGACTCCAAAGGCATATACTGACTGATCAAATGACTTTTTCTTTCAGGATAATTGGCAAAATCCCATGACTTAAGATTTCTGTAAATACAATCATTGAAATATACTAATGATTTAGAAGTAGATTGCTAAATTTTGGTTCAAATATTATCTAATTTGCATGTTTAAATAGCAGAATATAAACATAAAGGTATAATATTTTCAGTTTAATATAAACATATAGATACAGTATTTTCAGTTTAATACAAACATTCTTGGCTAAAATAAAATTTGTATGTTTCTAGGTTTCATACGTGTTAGAAACTATTTAAAGGAATAGTACATTTTTAAAGCCTTTGTGAAATAAAAATCATTTGTGTTTTGTAAATT
This sequence comes from Panthera pardus, assembly GCF_024362965.1. NCBI lineage: Eukaryota > Metazoa > Chordata > Mammalia > Carnivora > Felidae > Panthera > Panthera pardus. The sequence continues at coordinate 51,337,741 of NW_026527002.1, forward strand.
ATATTGTGTATTTTGAAATTACTTGCAGTAGAGGCCCACATATAATTATGATATACTGTGATAAAGCATACACACTGTATCATAATAGGTTGAGACCATCTGCTAACAAAACACAAAATTTCTCAAGTTATCCTATATCTAAAGAGGAAAATACCACTTGTTAATCAAATGTGAGTTTGGTCCACAGACATATTAATGGTATTAAACATCAGGTTGTAGCTTTTCTGTTTTAACAGATTCAAATAATTTATTTTTTCTTTTAAACAGGTTGAATCAAGGGATTCTTTGAATAGTATAGCCCTGAAATTTGATACAACGCCCAACGAGCTTGTTCAATTAAATAAGTTATTCTCCCGAGCAGTTGTTACTGGACAGGTATCTTTTTTTTAATGATTGGTACTTAGAAGCATTAAGTGGTAAGACAGAAATTATCCATTGAAGTATAGTTAATAATATGGAAATTTTAGGAATAATTTTATGCATGTTTTGAACAAATCATATTGGCTCTAGAAGAGAAAATTGTCATTTGTATGCATATTAATTTTTTTAATACAAATTGAAAATAATTGTGAATTATCTTACTAAAATACTCAAAGCAATAGCATGTACATGATAAAAAACTCAAAAATTTTTAAAGGTAAGTTATCCCATCTTCGACTTCTAGTTTCCTTTTCTAGAAGCAACCACATTTACAGTTTGTATCCTCTTCCAGAAGCCTTTCTATCTCTTTTTTTCTTTTTGTCTTAATTTAACCTTGATTCTTAGAAAATATTTAAGTGTGGCTTCACCTCAGACTTTTTCATGTGTAGGTAGTGTTGCACTATATTGACATATTAACAAGATGCAGTAACTTTACACCGTTTCAGCTCTTTTGTTATTATAAACATTGATGTAGAGAACACTGTTGTACATCTCGCTCTTTTTTATATATGCAGGAGTTTCTGTAAAGTCCTAGAAGTAAAATTGATGAGTTAAATGATACATGCATTTTAAATTTTGTTAGCTGTTACCAAATTGTCCTGTAAGAGGAACACCCATAGTATATGATAATTATTGTTTCCCTACCCTGACTTTGACACTATTTATATCAAACTTGTCTAAATAGAATATAAATATCTTTTTTTGTGTTGTTAGAATTATTGTAATAAATATTCTTTAAATCTGAATATTTTTATTTTCTGTTTATTGGTGAAGGTCGTTAATGGTACTTGCCTATAGAACACAATTCAGTTGTTAATATTTCAGTTTGAGTGAATCTTCATTTGAATGTTTTCTTGCAGGTTTTATATGTTCCTGATCCTGAATATGTATCCAGTGTTGAGAGCTCTCCATCTTTAAGTCCCATAAGTCCTCTGTCACCAACATCTTCCGAGGCTGAATTTGATAAGGCCACTGTAAGTGTCCCTACTTTTCAAAGATAACTATGAAGAAATCTCACTGTGTGTGTGTGTGTGTGTGTGTGTATATATATATATATATATATATATATATATATATATCTTCATTGTTTTTTATTCTATTTTGACTATGGTTAAAACCAAAGTTTACCTTTTTATTCTGTTACATAACAGTTGTTTTTTTGTTTTGTTTTGTTTTTTTTTTTGTTACATAACAGGTCTTAAAGGGAACATGCTTATTAAACCAAACAGCTTAAATTATCTCACTGTTGTTATTGGTGGTAGTCCAAAGATATTCATCAACTCTGTCTTATAAATGCCATATAATAATTTAAAGAAGGAGTTTTACCTGACATACATGACAATTTCATGATAGGAAGTCCATGCCCAATTAATTTTTATTTCAGTTTTCTGTCACTGTTTTTATTTACCTAGAACACTTGAGTTTATTTTTGACACACTGCCTTTTAAAGAATAATTTATCAGGGCAGCTGTGTGGTTCCGTCAGTTAAGCATCTGACTCTTGATTTCTCACGGTTGGTGAGATTGAGCCCCACATCCAAAGCAGGCTCTGTGAGCACAGAGCCTACTCAGGATTCTCTCTCTCACTCTCTCTTTGTCTCTCACCGACACATGTGCACTCTCTAAAAAATAAACAGTTTTAAATAATTTATCATCTTGGGGTGCCTGGGTGGCTCAGTCGGTTGGGCATCCAACTTCAGCTCAGGTCATGAACTCGCATCGTGAGTGGCTCTGTGCTGACAGCTCAGACCTGGAGCCTGCTTCAGATTCTGTGTCTCCCACTCTCTCTCTCTCTGCCCCTCCCCTAATCATGCTGTGTCTCTCTCTGTCTCTCAGAAATGAATAAATGTTAAAAAAAATTTAAATAATTTGTCATTTAACCATTCTTCTAAGTATTCTTAGCAATTAATAGTGGATTGATTTACCTAGCATTTTCAAGGAATGTTCTATATAAGTTACATTTTACAAATGAATTTTAAAGGACCAAATGGTATTTAATAATTTTGATTAAAATCTCTCTGAAAGGAATTATATTTTTGTGCCTTTTTTTGTAAATTCATACTAATCATGACTTCCCATTTTCATGATGGCTTAAAGATTATGGTTATATATAAAAGGCTACTCGTATATTAAATGCCTAAATTCCTGTGGGAGATTTTTTGGTGTTGCCTTGCCTGCTTTAGGAGACATCCTTTTTTTCTCTGCCCGGTTTGCACTCACAGTTTAAGATACCAAATGACCTATGAGTAAGAAAATACAAATTATTAATGTTAATTTGCCTACAAATTATTAGACATTGGTTTCTAACCTCTGTTGTTAAACTAGTTGCACTTCTTTCTTGGAATAAAGTACATGATATATTGATAAGTGTTTTTTACTTTGCCCAGGGACTGTGTGTGTGTGTGTGAGAGAGAGAGAGAGAAGTGGGGTCATTTTCAAATATGTATTTGTTGGATATCTTATTTATATAAATATGACAGCACTGTACTTTAGAATGCAGTCACATGAAAGGAATATATTCTGTTTTTCACTGTTGATGAATGTGGAAGTCAGGTTCTAATGAGTAGGTATTGCTGGACTAAATGATCTAAGAATATGTTTTTGAACATAGCCATGCTATTTTCCCATAAGACTTACAAAGAGCTGTACTCACAAGGAGTGCAGCAGCAAAGGAGATGTAGCGTTAGGTTAATTTACCTTCTTTTTCAAAGCCTAAAGCGAAATTGTGGAAACAACTGTAGCATTGTGCCTGACAAAAAGTCTATGGGGTCCTTTTCTGTCCCTCATCCTTAACCTGAATCTTCCTACCAACTGACTTTCTTGAAAGGCACAAGATCAGAAAGAAGAGAATGCTGAAACTCAAGGGAGCAACAAGGCCAGGCCTTCTCCTGTGTGAAATGCTCTCTTCCTCACTTTTGCCATGCTAGTGAAATAGAGGGAGAAAATAAAAAGGCATATGAATGACCTTTTAATCTGTAGTGACTCAACTGCTGTCAAAGATGCCCAAAAAGTATCCTCTAATATAACTGGTCATAATGAATAAGTTCTTTCTCTCTAGGATGGATCCAGGAAGGAGTTAAGAAACATTGAGTTCTTGAAGTTTTCCCTATTGATTATAGGCAATAGTTAGAAATAATTATTTTGAACGGCAATTTCATAAACTGTATTTTTTTTACCTAGAACTATGTTAATTACTAGACTCCCAAGATAATATTCCTATGTAACTTTCTATATATTTCAAGTATTTATAGCTCTGTATTATAATCATTGGATTTATGTCTGCCATTCTAAGTCCCTTAGAAGCAAGGATCTTACGTTGTATTAGATACAACTCATTTAGTATTATTGTCACATGTTTTTCCCAGAAATTGTCAGAGTTTATATTTCTAATAATCACCTGTAGTTTTCTGAATGTTCAGCTGTTGAGTGGCTTACCAATGAAGCTAAAAATGATAGGTTCCTGGCTTTGTTAGTATAAAGGATCTCAGTGGGGTTTTTAAATAATTATCGCATAAAAATATTATCTTTGAGAATTTCCAGGGTCAAACAATTTTCTCACATTTTTTTTTTCTTCACATATTGGTGAAGAAACATGGAAAGGGGTGGAACCAATGTTAAGTGTAAATAAAAAATAAATAGCTAAAATTTACCGTGTGTCAGTAAGTATTGTCATTTATTCCCAACCTCAACTTGGCCTGGCTGGTTTTTTTTTGTTTTGTTTTGTTTTGATTTGTTTTTGTTTTTGTTTTTTTTTCTTCTGGACCAATTCTGCATCCTTTTCTATCCTCTTTTGGGCTTTAGACTATATCAGCAGGCTCCCTAGACCTGCTTTTCCTGGTTTTGGTTTTTCGAGAACATTGGCAGAAGATAAGACGAAAGAAGCGAGAAAGGGGCATATTTATTCTCCTAACTCCCTCCCTACAAGGTCACTTCAGAGTGGCTGCATTCTCCAACCTCTCATCTCATCAGACAACCCTTTCCACAGATCCCTCTGTAGGTATCTGTTTCTCCCCTTAACCTTTTTAGGCCTATGGATGATAAGGAAGCCTCTGTTGTTCATATACGCTGCATAATACTTTTGTAAATAGTTCCATTTTTAAACTCTCTAAATTAACTCAAGTTGATATGCCACCAGCTTCTTCTGGTACCTGACCAATAACAGTGTTTATTTTACATATAAGGAAACTGAGGGAGAGATGTTAAGTAATTTGTGTCTGAGGTCCTTCGGTTAGCTAGTAGCTGAGTTAGGATTCCAAACCAAGTAGTCTGATCCAGAGCTCATATTCTTTATTACCACTTTATAGCTGGAATATCAAAATGTGTAATATTTAATCATATTGTACAAAAAAAGATGACCATAAGTCAACCTTTTCGGTTCACTTGGTCTAGCAATGCTTTGCTTTTTGCACATTTGAATATTCGGGGCAATGATTGAGGCTCAGTAGATAGATGTTTATACTCTTTACTTTTAAGGACCTTTCTATCCCTAGTGGCTAAAACAGAATTGCACAAAGAAACTTCACAAAGCCCTGATGAGCTTCCAACTCACTGCATTAAGAATCAGAATCTGTAAATACCAGTCAAAACCAGCTACATAGAGATACTGATCATTTGGGTAATGTACATGTATGTAAGTTATTATGAGATCTAATTACAATTCCTCTGAATGTTGCTTTTTTTTTTTTTAAAGAAATGTACTCTTATGTGCTATACTTTGAACATTTACTAAGCCAATCTATATATTCTTTTTAATAGGATTGCATTGACAAATCGAGATTGCTGTAGATACAGAATTTGAGACTTTGAGGGAACCTAACAGATCATGTTCAATGAGATATATCTTCATATAAGGAAAGCATTTGACAGTGTTTCTTGATTATAGTTTTTGTGAATGATATGGTTACATAGTAGGTAATGTTGTCAGCTGGATTTGGCAGTCACTGAACAACCATAAATTTGTTGATAGTTTTGTGCCAGCCTGCAAGGGGCTTTCCAATGGCTCTGGAGTTGGTTTTTTTTCCGCCGGTGCACATGTATCAGTTGTTCAGAAGAATATTTGAAAGGGAAGGTGTATAGTATTGCAGTTAAGCTTACTAGTTCGTGTGTTGACAAGTTGGGTTTACATATTAGCTTCATCTTACTTATTGGGAAAGTTACTGAACTTGGTTAACCATAAGTTTCCTTTAAAATTAAGGTAATAGTATATACCCATATCAATGATTTGAAGATTAAATGGCTCATATAGCCATTAAATGTAACAAATAATCATAAATATCCAATATTATTACTAATATCCCTTTTTCAATGAGTGTATATTTGATTAGTTTGTATCACAAAATAAAAAGATTGAGAACTTTGTTAATGGATATTAATGATTGAATAGTGTTATGCAGCTGTTAAAATCTAATTCTATTTTAGGTTTTCAAAAATGTGATCATAACATATTAAATATAGTTATTTTGCAGCGTTCTGTACTGATCTTCCTTCAAAAAATGTATGTCGAGTATCTGCCCAAATGGTAGAGATTTCACCCCAGCATATTAGGAGAGAGATATGAAATTCAAAAAGGGAATCTAAAATTTTATCCTCATATAGACTTAAGGAGTTAAATCCATTTATTGAAGCGGAAAAAGTAATGTTAAAATTTGAGAGTGCTTTTCAAGTATTTCAGAGTCTTTGAGATTGAAGAGGAGGCTATTTTTTCAAAAGGCCAAGTCAAACCTATTGGGTATTAGTTACGAAGTGCCTAATTTTAGCCCAAACTTCTGAAGAACCTTGCTGCTATGAAAACTGTTCTACAAGACACTGTGCGTTAATTCAGGAAGTGTAAAGTGTCTCTGGAGGTATTTAAAACAAAGAATAAAGAACATTTGTCTAGCCTTCCTACATTGTACACAGTGTTGAACTTTGGGAGGAACCATGAGTCCTAAGGAGTCTCTGAACTTGGATATAGACAATTTTAACTGAAATATATTTTTTAAATTAAGACTATAAGCAAACTGTAGGGTAGCACTCTGCATGCCTGTGTCTCCAATACAATTCACAGATATTTTCAAATCACTTTAGTGTTATAGATATTGGAAATATTGTTTATAGCCATCTAGTTCAAAATTGTAATTATCAGCGTCGACACTAGGTTTTATTATTTCATGTTTAATAAGGAAGCATTTATGTATCAATTATGTATACATAACTATTATGTTAAAAATATATATCCAGTCTTAAAATATGTTTTGATAATTGTGTTTCAATATAATTGTTTTTCTTTGTAGTCCTATATTTTAAGCATTGAAAAAAACATTCTGAAAAGAAGGCCCTTAGGTAGGCTTCACTATGAGAATGGTCCGTGGCACTAAAAGAGTTAAGAATCTGTGATCTAATTACTTAATATTACTTTATAATACTAATACCTTGTAGAATGGCATTGATAAACTCTTTGTAGCTTAATATTTTAAAAGGCTCTTCCAGTGAATGGTTTTGGCTGAGTTCCTATGTATCACAGACAAGCACTCCCATTTTTTCTCTGCTCCTAACACCTGAGGGATATATTAAATGGTCTCAGGAACAACTGAATGTGTGCGTGCGTGTGTGCATGCGTGCGTGTGTGTGTGGTATGAAGGTACAAGAGATGTAGTTTTCCTACATTTTCCAGATGATTCATAAATATATAACCCATTAAGAAATCATTGAAAATGTAAGTTTAAGCTGTGAGAAACCTTTACTGAATGTGAAAACAGTGCTATTTCCTGTATATTTTTTTTAAATGAGAATATTTTGAGCTAACCTCCAAAATGTGATGAGAATTAGGGAAAGCTATTCGTTTGGCTTTAGTAATGTGCTAATTTGTTTTTAGTTCTCTGAAGTGCTTTTATTTATTTTTTTAAAGAATCCTGATGTAGTCCACCCAAAAGAAGCAACTCCCTTATCTACTCTTACTGGTATTCGACCTGCACGAGTTGTATCTTCAACTTCTGAGGAGGAAGAAGCATTTACTGAGAAATTTCTTAAAATTAATTGCAAATATATTACCACTGGCAAGGTAAGAATTTTTAATCATGCTTTATTACTGAAATATCACGATTTGACATTTACATTTTAAATTATTGACATCAACTGCTTGAATATTTTAAAAAGATACTGGTGGAAATACTTTGTATGGACTTTGCTTATAACTAACTTAGAATCCGGTGGTCTTTTGCAGTTGTTAAAGGCAATGGGATATAAATTTACTATAATAAATTACCCCTAGTTTGCTATTGATAGAATATTTCAAAAAGCTGATATAAAATGACCATTTCTGGGCACTGTTTGGAGTGATAACTCTTGCAAACTTGGTATAGCACACAAAAAGAAGATAACTACTGTTTATTCAATACTTACTGTATGCCAGAAAGTATATGAGATGTTTTAGTTATTTCCTCAACTCAAAATAATCCTATGAAATAGGTGGTTCTGTTCATTCTTCACAGGAAAAAAACAAACAAACAAACAAATTTTCAGGAACGGTTAAAGTCCAAGGTAAGGTTTCTCTGTCATGGCCTGAATTCAAACCCAGTGTGAATATTTCATCTGCCACACCTTGCTGCTTTTGTATGCAAAGAACTTCTAGTGTGCAGAGGGAGTATAGTAAAATAACAGAATTGGAGAATAAACTCCAGATATTACTTAGAAAGTAACTATAGTATGTTATTAACTTTAGAAGCCACACATGTTTTTATCTTTTTCTCTCAGAACTTCAAAGATGTTTCTTTCAGACCTCCCGTTTTCTGTCTTGCACTATTTCTGAAGAGAACTCTAACACAATTTTTATATTTGGTGCTGTGTACAACATAGATAATTTTCTGTGGTTGCATTTAAAATAGTCTCTTCAAGGGCGCCTGGGTGGCTCAGTCTGTTAAGCATCCGACTTTGGTTCAGGTCATGATCTCACTGTTGGTGAGTTCAAGCCCCGCCTCAGGCTCTGTGCTGACAGATTGGAGCTCATAGCCTGGAGCCTGCTTCGGATTCTGTGTCTCCCTCTCTCTCTGCCCTCCCCCACTCGCACTCTGTCTCTCTCTCAAAAATAAATAAACATTAAAAAATCTTTTAAATAAAATAGTCTCTTCATCACTGATTTTGAGCAATTGGTTTATGGTGTGCCTTGGCGTATTTTTCTATTTGTTTTGCTGAGGATTCATTGAGCTTCTTGAATCTGTGCATTTATAGTTTCCATCAGATTTGGAAAATTTGGGACCATACTCAATTTTTTTTTCTCCATCCACTCCTCTTCTTTGGGAATTCCAATTATGCATATTTTAGGCTGTTTGATGTTATGTCTCATAGCTCACTGATACTCTGTTCTTTTTTCTTTTTCTCTTTCTCTATTTTTTGAACAGTTTTAATTGCTATACCTTTAAGGTCACTTAATGTTTTTTCTGCCATGTCTAGTTTGCTTTTAATTCTATTGAGCATATTTTTCATCTCTGTGAGTTCAAACTGGCTCTCATATCTTCCTTCTCCATAACTACCATGCACAATCTATCTTATTTATTCTTGAATATATGGAGTATAGTTATAATAGTTATTTTAATGTCTTTCTGTGAATTATTTTCTCTCTCACTTCTGGATTTGTTTCTGTTAATTGACTTTTCTCATTGTGATGAGTCACTTTTTTCTTTTTGCTTACATGCCTAGTAATTTTTAACTGGATATCAGATATAAATTTTATCTTCTTGGGTGCCAGATATTTTTATATTTCTCTACCTATTTTTGTGCTATTTTCTGTGACTCAGTTGTCTTTTGGAAACAGCTTGATCATATCATGACTTGTTTTAAGTTTTGTTGGGCAGAACCAAAGCAACTATAGCTAGTTTTTCCCTTTACTGAGACAATTCCCTTCTGAGTTTTCTGGGGCCCTGTAAATTACATGTTTTTTTGGAGTGTTTTTTAAGAACACAAACTGTACCTTTCTCTGTTGTCTCTGTGAATTGTTTCCTCTGCTTCTTTTGAGTGTTGCTTCTTTTCTCATCCTGGGATAGTTGCCATATACATAGGTAGCATTCAGTGCTCAGCTAAAAACTTGAAAGAAGACCTTCTGTGGACCTTCAAAGCATTCTCAATGGGAAGGGCTCATCTCTCCTTTCCTTTCTCTGCCTCTGGCCTAGAAACTCTCCAGTCAGTATGCTGTGGCATTTGAAGAGTTCATCCTTATTTGTTTTCCCTTATTCACATGGCACTCCCCTACATTCTAGTAGCTGCACATAGTCCTTTCATGTAGTGTGTGTGTGTGTGTGTGTGTGTGTGTGTGTGTGTATGGTTTTAGTAGTTTTAGGCAGAATTAGTTCTTGACTAGAAGCAGAATTTCAGCTGTAAGTATTTGAATAACATTTTTATTCAAGTATCAAAGCAAAGATAAAGTCATTGTCCAGAGTTAGGAACAACCTGCAGCCTGGTGTTCTTGGAACCTAATCACTTGCTGGAGGCTGGCTCTTCCTATAGGTTTACTGTAGTAAAGGTTATTTATGTAAAAATTGTGGAAATTTATCAACAATAATTATAATAGTTAAATTAGAGTGGACTTAAGACTGAAAAAAAAGATTGGTACAAGCGTTTAGTCTGCTGGGATGGTTTCCCACATCATAGTTTTTTATCTTCTAGTATATACAGAAATATTATAGTGTAAGTGGTAACTTTTACAGACAGACTTTATTTTCTCCATGGAAGATTAGTCTGGTAATTGCACATAAAGGATTGACAGTTGTTAATACTAAAGAGAAATCTGTGATTAAAATTTCTGAAGGTCATGTGGATTATGAAGATATTTTAATTTGAAACCTCTGACTATAACATGTTCTTGCTCCTGATAATATATCCAGATTTATGAAACAGTATTAAAAAGAATGAAGGGGGAATGCTTAACTATGAGTTTATGATTTCAAACTTGATCTTGGGTTAGATGAATTTCAGTAAGATTTCAAACTTGGTCTTGGGTTAGATGAATTTGAGCAGTTACTTTCTCAAAAGGTTTTTGTGAATTTTATGTTGAAGTAGTGTTTCTCGTGGCCAACTCTTGATTTGGGGGAGTAACATCTGACACAATACCTCAGAGTCCCACCTAGAGTCAGAGGAAGAGAAGCTTGAAGAATAGGTTAGCACATCCTTCAATAGCAGCAAATGAGGGTGAATTCCTGGGAATTCACATTACCAGGTTGATCAGTCTAGTGTTAAGGGGCAGGGCTTTAAGCCTCTTCTAATCCAAGAAGTAGAAGCATAGTTTTTGAGAGGCTTTACACATGATTTCTGTAGTTATACTACTAAGAGTAGCAATATTCTAGAATTAATAGGTATACTGAATTAAAGCATAATCATTAATACTGGGCCTTTTCTGTCACACATACCTAATAATCATTGTCTTTGCAAAAAAAAAAAAAAGTGAAAGATAGTGTGTAATGTTATGCCAGTGAACCTGATATTATGCCATTATTTAAAACTAATGCTTACTTGAAATTTATGAAATCAAGGATGACCTGATGTTTTTCCGAAAACTTGGTGTTTGCTTTCCTTAATTCTTACTGATCTTGATTTTTCTTCTCAAATAACAAGTTTATACAGGACAAGATAGAGTAAGGAAGATAGAAGATCTGAAATCTTTAAGATTTTTACATTGTATATACTCTTTATTATCTATTGCGTAGGTTATCTGTGGCAATGTAAATGTCCCTACAACATACTTTACCATTACTCTTTGACTTCTGTTGGCATATGATCCAGGAATATAGACTGATATATATGAATCTATTTAAAATACCGTTCAAAATATGATTAGGCCATGGATTATATAAAATTACTCCCTACTTAGGTGGTCCCTGGTCTGAACTAAAACAAATGCTGTTTAGAGTTTTAGATCGATTCTTTTTTTGCCACCAAAACCCACCAAAATGCCTGCAAACACATATGCTTCTATCCAATATTGCATGTAGCTACTACAAATAATAAGTATGTTTTATTATCTTGAACCATCTGCAATAACTTTTTTCCACTTACAGTTGGGTGACCATTTTAGGTAGAGTTTTCTGCTTTTAGTCTTTTACTTGATCATTTTTAATGGTAGTGTCTGTCATAACTTAAGTTTTATGTTTTTAAAGTTAAGCCAGGTAAAAGGTAAAAAGGTAAGCCAGAGCTGAATATGGACTTTGAAGGATGATATGATACCAATCAAGTGGGATTTGAGTTTTTCTTCTCCTTAATAGCTTCAGAAGAAAAGATGAGACAACTTTGAAGTAACTACTTACTTTATGTTTAGAATTCTGTCTGGCTTTACACTTTTATACTTACGGAATATGGTAATAGATAGGAGTTAAAATGGGATTAAGGAATATTTAGCACATTTGGAGTGACTGTAGTTTATACTCAAATGTGGAAGGATTTTAGTAAAAAGCACAGACTGCCTGGATTTTTAATCTTGATTCCTCTGCTTTTCAGTTAGCCATGTTATTTATTACTGAGGATAAGTTGTCTAGCCTCTCAACAACCTTAATTTTCCCATCAGTATAATCATCTCATAGCTATGATTGTGAAGATCAAATAGACAATGATTTATATAAAGTGTGATACATACAGAGCTTTCAATAAGTATTAGCTAATATTAGTGGGATCGGCTTCCTATGGATTTTAATTTGCTCCTTTTTAAATTGAGAGGTTGGACTCTTCGTATTTATATTGCTATTTATTAAATGTATTTGAAATTTCATAGTTTTTCGTGATTAAATTAAAATGATCACTATGCCTATTCTTACAGATGAAGGAACTGAAACTTTGCATGCCCCAAGTCAAATAGCTAGGCAGTAACAGAGGCAAGTTGAAACAGAGACTTTTTTTAAAGAATATTTTAAAGAGATTATGCTATTTTTCCCTTGTATTGAATCATCAACACATAATTTATTAAACCTGCATCATGTATATGAAACTATATTTGGTACCTCTAGTGAGGGAACAGCACAGGAAGCAGAATGTAAATTAGTGTAAAACGTATAAAATGTTTTCATGAGAGTGTCATAGTGCTTGAATGTACTACTTTTATATATAACAGAAGGCCTAACTTCAGAAGAAAAGTAGTAAAAACAGCTAGACTACTTTGTGAAAATTTAAGCTTTGAAGATTAAATGTTATTGTCTTTTTTCATCTTAGGGCACAGTCAGTGGTGTGCTGCTGGTTACACCAAATAATATAATGTTTGATCCACATAAAACTGACCCTTTGGTTCAAGAGAATGGCTGTGAGGAATATGGCATCATGTGTCCAATGGAAGAGGTGATGTCAGCTGCAATGTACAAAGAAATTTTGGATAGCAAAATAAAGGAATCTTTACCCATGTAAGATTGGTATTTATTCTCTTTTGTGATTTTATTACATCTAGATAGTTGGCCCTTGTCGAATACTCTTTAGTATTTTTTTTATTATAACTGCTTTTCATTTTGTCAATAATGAAAAAGTATATGTAGTATTGAAAAGATTATTCTTAACACACCTTAAACAATTAGGAATTGTTTTAGGTTTATATTTGTATATTTTGTCAGAGAACTGGATGTTTAAAGTAACCTATAAACCTCATTTAATTTAGTGTTTACCAGCTCTTTTTATAAAGACACAGAATTTTAAATTATTTCTGTGACTAATATAAGGTAATACGAGTGAACTAGTGTAGCTTTCAGATTTTTCTTACAAGAGCCTGAAGAGTCCAGTGTGGGATATGGGGGAGATCACATGAGCATCATTCTTCCTCAGTTAATCTTGAAAGAGTTAACCTTGGAATATACTGGTCAAGGGATTTGTAGGATTCAAATAACATAGGTATAAGACTGCAGCTCAGCACAGCCTTTGAAAGTGACGTGCTTGACCACAGGAATGACCAGAGAGAAAAAGGAGGAATAAGAAATAAAAGGGGAAGAAGACAGTATACCAAAAAAGGAAGGAGAAGAAGAAAGGAAGAAAATTGATATGTAACAAAAGAACACCCTCTATTCTTCCATACATACTTTGTCAACCATTTAAAAATGGCTTCACTTGAACTGAGCCAAAGATATATGTTCCTTTATTAGCCCACAGGGATGTGGATCATTGTTCTAAAATTAACTCGTGTGGTACAGAACTGCTTAGCTAGGAAAGGAGCAAATTATTTTTGTTTCTGAGGCAGAGTACATGAGTTGTTAGGATACCTGTGGTAGAATAAAATCCCTTATTCAAGAAGTGTCCATTATACTTTCCATCCAATAGATAGTATTTTGGCTTGGTAAACTCCTCTGTAGAGGTGCAGATAATTCCCAGAATATCCTCTACTTTAGTTATTTTTGTAGATCATCATCCAAAGTCACTTTGAGCAAGTAAGTATTGTTGAAGTGGGTGGAGGGATGAAACAAAGATAAAGGAGTAAAGGATTCGGTTAAAAGAAAAACAAGATTATATATGTATGCGTATATTGTCAGTCACGGTTGAGATTTTTATTATGATTCTTTGGGATTCTCTTATGCTGAATGATCTGTAAGTATTCCACCAGGATGATGTAGAGCTCCTCTTTTTTGCAGATCGCTATTTTATAATTTAGAATGTCACCTGGAAAGACCATACATTTGGTCCAAACATTTAAAAAATTCCTCCAAGAAGAAGCGTCTTTTCAGTTCTTGCCTTATAAATTAATTAAAAACATTATTTGGCAGCAAATCAGATAAATAAAGCAAGTAGTTTTGCAGAGTAATGTCATGTGTAGCAAAACTGACTTATAAGATTTGATTGATTTTCTTCCATCTTCTGCTTGGGAAGTTGATTTCAAAGGTATTGTTCTGGAACCGTGTTAAGCAGGAGCAGCATCATTGACAGAAATAAATATTTAGTCTTTTAGCATATTAACTGTGAAGGTTTTACAGCCTTTATTCAAACATAGATTCGCTTACATTTATTAATTTTGTCTCTTACCTAAGGGTCTTAGTAAGCATCTGACTTCACCTCAGGTCATGATCTCACAGTTTGTGGGTTCGAGCCCCACGTCGGGCTCTGTGCTGACAGCTCAGAGCCTGGAGCCTGTTTCAAATTCTGTGTCTTGTTCTCTCTCTCTGCCCCTCCCCTGTTCATGCTCTGCCTCTGTCTTAAAAAAATAAATAAACATTAAAAAAAAGTTTAAAAAAAGTAAATGTTCATATACAGTTTCTCAAAATTTTGCCTTTTGCCAAGTTCCAAGACCCTATATATGCAATTTGAATGGATCACCAGTAGATGACACTATTACATTTTTAATAGCACAAATCACGTGCTTGTGTCTCCTAAGGTGAATCAGATATAAGGGAGGGAGAGAGATATATGAATTGTAATTCAACTAACACCTTTTTAAAAAATACATTTTACCTATTCTAGTTATAAAAATTGTACATACTTCTATGAAATTTGAAAAATATCAAAAAAGAATAAAAGTATTATCCAGCTTCACCATCCAGAGACAGCCAGTTATTTTTGTTTCAGCTTACATTCCTGTTTTTTTCTATTCTTAAACAAATGTTCTTGGTTTCTCCAGTCAGAACTACTATAATTTCCTTTTGTCACAAACTGCTTTTAACCATCATTTTAAATTTCTGACTTTTATTTCATGCTTTATATAGATGTTTATACTACCTCCTTATAGAACTTAAACTATCTAACTTTGAACATTAGTGCTCATATCTACAAATGCCACTAAATATGGAAGTCTTAATAGAATATAAACCATTCACATATCTAGTATCTGAACCTTTAGATGAACAAGTTTTCTCTGAACTAAGAGTGGTTTCTGGTAGCCTGAAGAATTCCAGTAAGTACTGCCTCAGTTCTATTCCAGTTGGTCTTCAGCTTTGCATTTGAGCCTAATATTTTAGTGCAATCTGTATTCAAATAGATTACAAATATCTATGTAAATAAATAAGCACTGGGTGTTCATGTATCCATGTGGGTAATATCAATGTATTTTTTTCTTTATCAAGACATTTAAAATTTTATTTTTTTTTTTAAATTTTTTTTTTTCAACGTTTTTCATTTATTTTTGGGACAGAGAGAGACAGAGCATGAACGGGGGAGGGGCAGAGAGAGAGGGAGACACAGAATTGGAAACAGGCTCCAGGCTCCGAGCCATCAGCCCAGAGCCTGACGCGGGGCTCGAACTCACGGACCGCGAGATCGTGACCTGGCTGAAGTCGGACGCTTAACCGACTGCGCCACCCAGGCGCCCCAAGACATTTAAAATTTTAATCAAAATTTTATCTAAGCTAATTTTCCATGTTCCATTAATGAATAATTTTTAGTGTAGAATTATAGCTTCACCCAAAAGTTACATCTTCAACCTCTTTTCAGGTAGATGAATTCAATTTGGAAATCTTACATTGATGTTTCCCAGATCTTAAATTATTGCAAAAGCTTGACTTAATTATTTGGCCTATCAGTATAAATCAAATTTTGATATGCTATTAAGTGATATATCCCTTTTAGAGAAACCTTTTTAGTACTAATTGAGTGTTAAGTTTGTGGGAAATAAAATACTGCAACTTAAAAAGTAATAACTTTTAATTTTGTTTATTAACAGAGAGATAGATCAGTTATCAGGAAGGGATTTCTGCCATTTAAAGAAAATGACAAGAAGTAATACTGATGAAATAGACTCAAGAACCCGTGATGCAGGTAATGATAGTGCCAGCACTGCTCCCAGGAGCACCGAGGAGTCTCTTTCTGAAGATGTGTTCACAGAATCGGAACTCTCTCCCATACGAGAGGAGCTTGTCTCTTCAGATGAGCTTCGACAAGATAAATCATCTGGTGCGTCATCAGAATCTGTGCAAACTGTCAATCAAAGTGGTGGAGAATGTTTAACAGCCATATCAGAGTCTTCTACTACTACTGATCACTTAAAATCTGATTCTGGACATTCTACAAATGAAGTTGGGACTTCTTCTCTTAAAACAGATGTAAATAATCTTGAAAAGGCCATTAAGGAAGGAGATCAGGCTACAGATAATTTTCAAGAGATACCAGGCTCTAAAGAACAAAGCACAAGTATAAAAGGAAATGCAGACCAGGATTTTCTTAATGAGAATTCACTACATCAGGAAGAGGGTGAAAAAGAAAGTGTATCTTTTGGGGAAGCAGCAGGTTTTAAACAAAAGCAAACTGTCAACAAAGGAAAACAAGGAAAGGAACAAAATCTGGACTCCGAGGCAGAGGTAGAAGAACTCCGGAAACTCTGGAAAACCCATACTATGCAACAGACTAAGCAGCAAAGGGAAAATATTCAACAGGTGTCACAAAAAGAAATTAAGCATAAAATAGCAACTGCTGATATAGAAGGTAAGTGTTAAGGAATATATAAAGTTAATTCATCTTACTGCATATTGTCTTCCTCCTTCCTCACGGACTAAAAAGCTGCTGTATCATAGGCCACTCTGAAGGACAATCTAGTGGCCCTTGGCTGCTACTTTTCTCCAGGGATAAGTATATGGTGTCTAGTTCCTAGTCTTGTCTTTCCTTATCCCATGGCGGATTATACACATAATGAGCATCTTTTCCACCATGTGTACACCCTCCTGACTGTGTTCTATCTTTATTATTTTTTTTTTTTTTAATTTTTTTTTTCAACGTTTTTTATTTATTTTTTGGGGGGACAGAGAGAGACAGAGCATGAACGGGGGAGGGGCAGAGAGAGAGGGAGACACAGAATCGGAAGCAGGCTCCAGGCTCCGAGCCATCAGCCCAGAGCCTGACGCGGGGCTCGAACTCACGGACCGCGAGATCGTGACCTGGCTGAAGTCGGACGCTTAACCGACTGCGCCACCCAGGCGCCCCTGTGTTCTATCTTTAAACAATTAATTTCTTGAAAATGCACACAAGTTCTGGAATACCTTTGATTTCTCCATTTCTCTTAGTTCTTGGTATGTTACCTCATTAAAAGGTCTTTTTTCATTGCGCATAAAATAATGTAATTGCAGTTTGTAATTGTAATAGTGTAATTGCCAAAGTTTGTAATTGTACCTTTTTTTAAAAAAGCGCAATTAGACGTACAAATTTATTTCTGAAATTATTCCAAGTATCTGGAAGTTCATCATTGTCTGATTAAACATTTCCCTTTATAAAGCACCAAGAATAATAAATTAAAACGCCATTTCTCTTTCAGTTGGGTTTTTAGTAGTTTACTTAGTGAAAAGTAGACCATGTTGTTTTCTAATGTGCACTGCTTCCACTTAATACGTAATGGGGTGTACTTCAGGGAACCTACCCAGCATTTCTGATATTCTGGCAGAATATTGATTCTAATCAATCCAATTTATGTATGAAATTATAAAACTTAAATTCAATAATTTATTGCTGAAATAAAGTTTACCGTAGTAACCATTTTTAAGTGTAAATTTTAGTGGCATTAAGTACCTTCATGTTGTGCAGTCATCACCGCTAGCCATTTCCAGAACTTTATCATCTTTCCAAACAGAAAAGGTATCCTGCACCCGTGAAGTAGTAACTCCTCATTCTCCCCTCCCCTCCCCTCACCTCCTGGCAACCACCATTCTACTTTTTGTCTCTGTGAACTTCTGTCTATATATGAGGCAACTCATATAAGTGGAGTCATAACAATATTTGTTCTTCTGTACGTGGCTTATTACCCCTAGCACAATGACTTTTAAGTTTTATCTTTGGTGTGGCATGTATGAAAATTTGCTTCTTTTTAAAGCTGAATAATACTCTATTATGCAGTTGACCCTTGAACAACATGGGTTTGAACTGTGCAGGTCCCCTTATACATGATTTTTTTTTATTACAGTACAATACTGTAAATGTATTTTTTTCTTATGATTTTCTTTTCTTTTTTCTTTTTTTTTTTTAATATTTATTTATTTTTGAGAGAGAGTATGTGAGTCGGGGAGGGACAGAGAGAGAGGGAGACACAGAATCTGAAGCAGGCTCCAGGCTCTGAGCTGTCTGCCCAGAGCCTGATGCAGGGTTCGAACTCGTGGAATCATGAGATCATGACCTGAGCCAGTCAGTCGCTTAACCAACTGAGCCACCCAGCCACCTCATGATTTTCTTTTTTTAATGTTTATTTTGAGAAAGAGAGCACACAAGCAGGGGAGGGGCAGGGAGAGAGACAGAGACAGAGAGAGAGGGAATATGAATCCCAAGCAAGCTCCCCACTGTCAGCACGGAGCCGATGCGGGGCTTGAACTCAAACTGTGAGATCTTGACCTGAGCCGAAATCAAGTCAGATGCTTAATGCACCCATGTACCCGTTAGGATTTTCTTAACATTTTCTTTTCTCTAGCTTACTTTATTGTAAGAATACAGAGTATAATACATATAACATACAAAACCTGTGTGAATCAAGTGTTTATATTATGGGTAAAGCTTCCAGTCAACAGTAGGCTATTAGTAGTTAAGTTTTGGGTGAGTCAAACGTTATATGCAGATTTTTGACTGTGTTGGGGGTTGGTGTCCGTAACCTTGTCTCATTCAAGGGTTAACTATACATAACACATTGTTTTTATGTATTCATTTGTTAATGTACATTTGGGTTGTTTCCACCTTTTGGCCATTGTGAATAATGCTGCTCTGAACATTAGTGTACAAATATCTGCTCACATCCATCTTTTCCATTTTTTTTGGATATATACCCAACAGTAGATTAGCTGGATCCTATGGTATTTCTCTGTTTAATTTTTTGAGGAACGCCCAAACTGTTTTCACAATGGCTGCACATTTTATATTTCCACCAGCAATACATCAGAGTTTGGTTCAGTTTTTAAAATACGTACTGAATTTTCTTTGCACCATCTTTTTTAGATATCCTAATGATCTAAAGATTGTATTCAGTAGATGTTAAAGAATTAATTTGCTCAAATAAAATTCTATAAAAGATTGAATATGAATAGTTCCTTTGTAATACCTTTTTCCTTATTCAGAACTAATGTTCATTAAAGAACATTTGACAAGTATAGGAAATTTTTAGAAAATTGATAAAAATTACCTGAAATTCATCAATGAAATACTCATTGTTAACAATTGTTACATTTATTTTTGGTGTGTATGTGTGTGTACACACACATTTAAATACACATGTATACGATTTTGATATTTGTAAGTATCTATACATAGATATTTTTTATATAAAATCAGGATGATAGTGTTGTATCCTTTATTTACTTAATATTTTGTGTCATGAATAATTTCCCAAGTCATTATAGTTTTTGAAAATATGGTTTTTAATGGCCCTATATTTTAACAACTTGCATATTGTTAAGACATTCAATTGTTATTAACAATTCATGTTATTTCCTGTCTTTGATATTGTAAAGAATGCTGGTGTGAGTATCTTTATTTGATATCCTTGTGTCTTACGGTTGCCTTATATTTTGAAACCTTTGAAAAAGATAAAGTGAGGGATTCTGTTTAACCTAATGTGGTAGATTACTTTCATTTTAGTGGGGTTTTGGGGTGTGGGATATGATGTTAAGTAGCTAGAAGTTCTGTCATAGGGAAATAATCCAGGTTTCTAATTTTTAGTGACTTTATAATATAGCATGATTTAATAGGTACACAGCTGTGGAATATATTTGTGGGGAAAATGGTAAAGGTTCACTCTTTTAATCAGATGCAAATATTGGGGCTCATATAGATTATGCACCTTTTGCAGTATTGTACAGAAGAAAGCCATGACTAGTACCCAGCTCTCCTGACTGTAAAGTGCTTATTCTTCCATAGTATGCGAACTTCGGAAACATCATGTCCAAAATCCTGAATTCATTCATAGTGTCAGACCCTCAGTGTACCTTACGTCGATATCTCTATTTGGGAAGTTAGAGATAATTCAGGCTTAATAAACTGTCCAGATGGCTGAGTCCAGCATATTTTTGACTGTTATATCATATATATGTAAAAGCTTCAGAAACTTTTTTTAGTAAATTTTTGTTTATTACAACTATATGAAAAGTAAACCTTTTAAAGTTCTGCAAATATTTTTAGATATTATTCTAGAAGGTTGATAGAGAACATGCAGAAAATTATGTTTGTGCATATAATTACTTTAATATGGTTGTTCCACACAAAAATTTAATAGAAGAGTTGCTGAAACTTTCACATTTTTTTCTTAATGCGCTTAGACATACTTTCAGTTCATTACTTGGGTGCTAGTTCATTGGTCTGGTTGTACCTGTCACGTTACCTTTGGAAGAAAATAAAAGTTCCTTAAAATTCATCTAAGTAAGTGTCAGTAAATTAAAATTTTATTCTATATTTGTTAGAAGTTTGGAGATAAACATCACTTTATCTGAATTTTTTAAGCATGGTATATGAGAATGGAATGAATTCTATTTGTATCTCATTTCTAGGTTCTGCACTTTTAAAAGAAAAGAGAAGGCATCGATTGCATAAGTTCTTATGTCTCAGAGTTGGAAAACCAATGAGGAAAACATTTGTTTCTCAAGCAAGTGCAACAATGCAACAGTATGCACAGAGAGATAAGAAACACGAATATTGGTTTGCTGTGCCACAAGAAAGGTAAAAAACAAAAACATTATTGAGACTGCTTGAATTAAAATTATCTTACATATCACTTAACACCAGTAGAAAAGTACTTTTAAAAACTTGACATCAAATCTTTTAAAAATAATTTAACTCCTATTTTGTGTTTTTTAATTTACCCCCCTTTTTTTTAATACATTTTTTTTTGAGAGAGCATGAGCTGGGTAGGGGCAGTAGAGAGGGGGGGGACAAAGGATCCAAAGTAGGCTCTGTGCTGCTGCTCCTTGCTGACAGCAGGGAGCCCAGTGTGCGGCTCAGACTCATGAACTGAGATCATGACCTGATCCGAAGTCTGATGCTTAACAGACTAAACCACCTAGGTGTCCCTTAACTTACCCCAGTTTAAATTTTATTCCTCTTTGTGGTTTAATGCAAAAAAAAAAAAAAAAAAAAAAAAAAAAGTGAATTTTAGGTAGCTAAAATGTCATAGAGCAAGAAATTTCATCAGAATATTAAATAGTATGGTTCTTGGGGTGCCTGGGTGGCTCAGTCGGTTAAGCGTCCGACTTCGGCTCAGGTCATGATCTCACGGTCCGTGAGTTCGAGCCCCGCATTGGGCTCTCTGCTGACAGCTCAGAGCCTGGAGCCTGTTTCTGATTCTGTGTCTCCCTCTCTCTCTGACCCTCCCCCGTTCATGCTCTGTCTCTGTCTCAAAAATAAATAAAAAAAATAAAAATAAAAAAAATAAATAGTATGGTTCTTACCTCAAGGTAGGTAATGATCTATAATCACTTATCCCTGCTAATTGATAGCCACAAACATAGATATTTGAAATGTGTGTTTGATCCTCAAATAAGTTTATCAGGGATTTAATTATCTTTTGTAACAGCAGGTTTTGCTATGGTAAACAAAATTGAAAATGGAGAAAGAGACTTAAAAGATTAGATCATCTGTTTCTGAACCAAGAATGCATTGTGTGTTCTTAGTATGATTTAAAAGTTAAGCACATTAAATTTTTATTGACTTGGGAAAATTTTGTGTAATGTCCACATTTATAAATTGTTTATTTCTGTTTTAGATAATTAGGTCATTGTGTGAATGAGGTCACGATCACAGGTTCAATTTCCCTTCCCATCACTAGTTTCTTTAAAGATAAACATTATCATGGGTAGCATCTGAGCTTACTCAAAAACATGCCAAGGAAAATCTTAATAGTTTTCTGAGAACAATTTGACAGAATACAGCCAAGTAAATTTTTTTTGAGTTAATGTCTTCCTGACATTAGGCTTTGTTATCTCCTTAAATAAAGCATAGTGTATTTTGTATTTTAAGTCTTCAAGTTTTGTGAAGATATTTAACAAATAGTCACTTGTTCTAACAGGACAGACCACTTGTATGCCTTCTTCATTCAGTGGAGTCCAGAAATATATGCAGAAGATACTGGTGAATGTACCAGAGAACCTGGATTTATAGTAGTAAAAAAGCTTGAAGAATCTGAAACAAATGAGGATTCTACTAATGAAGCTGCAGCCAGAGAATGGGAGGTAAGGAGAAACGTGCAGATTTTTTGTGGATCTTTTTTACTTCGTGTGAATTTATAGCTTTATAGTAGTACAGGCAAAGTCAAGTGATCTTTGCACAAAAGGATAATTTTTAAAGGTTTATTTTCCTTGTATACATGTTTATTGAATGCATCTGATTAGTGACCTTGGTTTACTATTTATTATTTTCCTTTTGATTTAAAATATTAGAGAAGCAACTTATCAACGATAAAATGACTTATTGAGTATATTTTAGAGTACTAATTACTGTTTTACTAATTTTTATAAAACATTTATTTCTGATCTGGTTCCTTTTAATATTATTTCCTGCACAGAAGAAGTACACTAGTCATTTGACACGTTCATTCAAATTAGCACTGCTTTCTAAGTTCATTCCCAAGCATTATTTTGAAATGAATTTACATTAACGCTAGGGAATTAAGCTTAGGCTAATTTTACAAAGTGTAAAAATTTCACATGCTCAGATTTACTGAACTTGTTTAAATGGCCAGAATAACACTAATTAGCTTTCTGTAACCTCTTGGAAATACATCTTTTAATATTACATATAATGTTTTACCTGCTTTGTCTTATCAGATTGATGGGGTGGCAAAATCTGTTTTTTCTGTTGTGGTTGCTTGGATTAATGTCTTCTTGATGCATTAGAAAATATAGAGCAGATGCTAAAATGTGATTCTATGTGGGATTAAATTTTGTTATCCATTTGGTGTTAATGTTTGTGGTTTATGTGATATGAATTTATGGTGCATGTACTTAACATGTATAATGATTAAAGGTATACATGGCAAGTCTTTCATTTAAAATGTGAACCTGATTTTGAATTAAGTTCATTTTGTGTAGTCTGTTCAGCATCAATTTGTACTGTAACTCCAATATTATGGAGGGAAAGAAGTAACATATATTGAACATTTATTTTGGGTTCTTTAATACTTTAACTAACATTATTAATCTTCATACCAGCTTTATTCACAGTAGGCCCCAAACTGGAAACAACCTGAATGCCTCCTATCAGGAGAATGGATAAATAAATTTTGGAAAATTCATGAAATTCCAAATAACATAGCAATAAAAAAGATCTGCTTGCATAGGCAACAACATGGATGAATCTCATAGATAATGTGTTTAATTAAAGAAATCAAGCCAGGCATAAAAGAGTATATACTATATAATTACATTTACATGAAGTTCAACAAGGCAGAACTAATCAAAAGTCCATGAAACTGCCAGTTTCTGGGGGTTGAGAGAGTCACTAGGGACAAGAAGGAACTTTTATAGAGTACTGGAAATATTCTGTATTTATTCTGGGTGAAGCTTAGTTACATGGGTGTTGACATACGTAAATAGTCTCTGTGTATTTAAAATTCGTTTTAGGAAGCTTTTAAAATAGAAGATCAAAGATGGGTACTTGTACTATGGTAGCAACAGTTGAAGGTGGAGTGGAAGGTGATGAAATTAAGTTTTTAAAGCAGGTATTATTACCTAGGTATTAAGACAGTATTTAATGACATCTAGATAACATTGAAGTTTCTAACTTGAGTGGCAAGGTGGGTGGCAATATTTTCAATCAGGTAATGGACTTTTCTCCATTGGAGTTGGAGCACTTAACCTTGGAAGTGATAGACTGTCTGGTTGATTATTTGATTATTAACTATTTTGATTCAAAGGAATTGCCTCAGTTCTTGTGGCAGATTCTGCAAGTTGAAATTTCTAAAGAAGAAATAAATGTCTCCTCACTTGTTTTCAACAAGAATTAATTCAAATAAAAAATAAATGGCAGAGAAAAAAATTAATTTTAGAAACTTTTTGCTGTGTTGTCTAGGAACAGTCCTGTACTGTCTAGTCTGGTAGCCACATGTTTACTATGTGGCTATTTTGTACTTGAAATGTGGCTAATGCAACTAAGGGATTGAATTTTTAATTTTTCTTAATTTTAGTTAAATTTTAACGTGGATACTTGATTCAGCTATTGGATAAGTTTTTAATACTTTTGGAATAACTAGGATAAATGAATTTTCCACTGTAAGTCTTATGAAATCTAAATAAATCTAAATCTAAACACCATTAGGTATTTACTGTGAAAATTTAATGTCTGACTTGAGGGGTGCTGTAGTGCAGAACATACGAATTCCTATAGTTACAATAGTTACTGCCCACATGTAGCTATTCAGCACTTTTGGAATGTGGCTAGTATGAATTAACATGTTCCCTGTAAATACAAACTATATACTGGATTTTAAAGATCTAGAATTAAAAGAAAAATGTAAAATATCATTAATTTTTATATTGATTATGTTGAAATGACAGTATTTTAGATATATTGAGTTAAGTAAAAAACAGTTATTTTAACTTTTTTTTAATGGATTTGCTAGAAAATTTATAATCGCATATTGCTTTTTTTTTTATTTATACATTGGGAAAACTTTTGCATATGATTAACTTACTCTGCTCCAACTTCTCTTCTGTGTGAGTCCTGTCCTTCTCCCATTGTAAGCGCCGTGAGGGCAGGATTTTGTCAGCTTCATACATGACTGTGTTCTCAGAGCTAAAAACAATGCAAGCATATAATTCATTCTCAATATTATTTTTATATTACTGTTTATTGGATTAAGGAATAAATTTGGGCATACATTAAAATAGGATATAAAAGTTTTGCTCATTTTTCATGATAGTCTACATCCTAAAATAAGTTCTTATGCCAGTTGTAGTAAATCGGTCATAAATTTATAGATGCTGGAAGTTAGAATTAACTGGCAGTTCAGCCTCTCCTATTTTACACTGTTCTTTGTTCTGCTTTAACATAATTCCGTGGTAGAGTTTATCACCTCAAAGGGCAGTACTTTTCATTTTAGGAGAACTCTGTTAGAAAGTTCTTTCTTAATAGTGAGTTTAAAGAAACATATCTCTATAAGTGTAATCCATTTGTTTTTGTCCTTCTGATGCACGTCAGCAACAAATGTTCTCTATATACTATGATAATCTGAAAATATTTATTCTTTAATCTTCCAGGATTATTTTCCCTGGTGTCTCCACTGTTTATTAACTCTTTATAGATTCAACATTACCTTCATCATTACTCTCAAATGTGTTAAAATTTAATCCAAACTATGGCACCCCAAATTACTAAAATGTGCACTTAAGATACCAAGAAAAATTCTATAATATTTGAAATAAATTCAGTTCTGAAATATGCACATTGAAAGTCCTATTTGTTTTTCAATTTCTAATGTTCTTAAATTAAGGTCTTTTTTAAAAAAATTTTAATATTTACGTTTATGTATATTGGAGAGAGAGAGAATGTGCACGTGAGTGGGGGGAAGGGCAGAGAGAGAGAAGGAGACACAGAATCTGGAGCAGGCTGCAGGCTCTGAGCAGGCTGTCAGCACAGAGCCTGATGCAGGGCTCGAACCCACAAACTGTGAGATCATGACCTGAGCTGAAGTTGGATGCTTAACTGACTGAGCCACCCAGGCGCCCCTAATGTTTGTTTCTTTTTGAGAGAGAAAAAGTGACACAGCGTGACAAGGGAAGTATTCTAATGACATTTCAACAAAGTATTGGAAGGTCTTAAGGTAAAGGTGGGGAAAGATGCCTATTGGCACTATTTACTGATGATAGTGCCTTGATTTGATAAACAAACAAAAATAGAGATAAATAGTATAATGAAGTTGCATATACCAATCACTGTGCTTTATCGACTTATTCTATGATCCTTCCTTTTCCCCAGTTCACATTTCTTCAAATGTCATAAATATGTTTAAAATATATGTAACATGAATGTATTTTTATGATTTGTTCTTTGAATCAGGATGCAACTAAGCTCCAAATGTTTCAGTCAGTTAAAATGTCTCCTAAGTCTCTGTAAATGTAGATTCTCTATTTCTTTGCTGTGCTTTGTTTTTTTCCTCGTAATTTTCATTTTTAAGAAATCAGTTTTTTTTTTCTCTAGGATGTCCTACAGTCTAGATTTTGCTGATAGCTTCCCCACAGTGTTATCAAAATGTTATTCTGTCTTAGATCTAGAGCAACCCATCTAATCATAGACTGTCATCTTTATTTTACAGATAATTTCTCTAAACTTGTTTCTTACTTAGCCCAAATCCTCTTTGTAGCAAATCATAATAGTTAATCGGTAATTCAGAGCCTATAGTCCTTTTCACCATACCAAATTCTCAGTCTTGGCAGAAACTTTTAATCATTTGGGGGAGCTTTCAAAACTTACTGCCTCAGGGTCACCTCAGACCAAGTCAAAGTCCGTATTCTGTACAGCTCCTTAGGTGATGACATTGTACAATAAAAGGGGAAAAACCACTCTGCTATCCCATGTCATCACTTCACATGTTGTGTTAAACATATGCAATGCTAAGACTGTGGAACATTCTTTCACACTACATTGACCATACTGTAATTTAATTTTCATGTTCCTGTCATGGAAGTTCCATTGTATAAAATATTTTTCAAAAAATTCCTCTTACTTTGTGTGTTGCATCTGTATACCTAAAACATAAATTTGGTTCACTATGGAGAATGGTTTAATTATTTTATGCCTTGATTTTTAAAAGCATATTGTTTCTTTGTTTGTTTGTTTGTTTTATCAATAACAGTCAGGCAGAATTACTTCAGGCATAGCTCCCTTTATACACCAAAAGATTTTTATCATATTGTGTACTTAGAGGCACTACAAGGAGAGGGAAACTAAAAACATACCAGGCTGTGAGTCATTCATCACCACCTCTTGAACTTGTCCATCAAATACCTTTTGAAGTTTGATGTACTTGACAAGTGCCCAAGAATCTAATAGTATAGTCTAATGCAGTGGCTACCCTGATAAGCTTAAAATACCTTTGAAGCCTGTCTTTAAGACTCATGTGAATTTTGCATTCATCTTTTAAATTTATCTGTTGTATTATAAATGGAATTTTTAAAATTTCTTATCATGAAATGAAAGTGATACTACAGTAATGTAAGTCAATTTTATTCTGTCACCAAGTACCACATGGCTCATGACTGCACCCTTCAGGTGGTATTACCTCAACCCCAAGTACCAACTTCAAGAGACTCTCATTTAGAATCCTCCGAAAGTTTTGGGTTTCAAAGTGTCACATGTTGGGTATGCCAGTCTTGCTGCTTTGATGACACAGGTCTCAAAAGTGGAGCTTTTTAAGCTACATTGCTTTTTTGTCCCACTTCTTTTGGGTTGACTTTCACTCTTTTTAGGATAAAAGCTGGCAAAAATTTTTCCATTTTTCATCTCCAAAGTTAATTTTATACCACTTCTACTTCAGTATCTTTCATACTCCAGACCTACTAACTAAAACATCGATTGCCCCTAGAATGATAAAAACAATTAAGTAATTGACTTTATTATATTAACTTTAATCGATTTATTTAGAAGTTTACCTCCCAGGTTTATACTTGTTGATTAAATTTTAAAATATGAGTTCACTAGTATTATGTGCCAAAAGATTATATGGCATAATAGTGTTTTTCATTTTTAAAATAGTAATGATTAAATCGATCCCATTTACAATTGCGCCAAAACCCATAAAATGCCTAGGAATAAATCTAACCAAAGAGGTGAAAAATCTATACACTGAAAACTATAGAAAGCTTATGAAAGAAATTGAAGACACAAAAAAAATGGAAAAAGATTCCATGCTCCTGGATAGGAAGAACAAATACTGTTAAAATGTCGATGCTACCCAAAGTAATCTACATATTCAATCCAATGCCTATCAAAATAACACCAGCATTCTTCACAGAGCTCTAGAACAAATAATCCTAAAATTTGTATGGAACCAGAAAAGACCGTGAATAGCCAAAGCACTCTTGAAAAGGAAACCAAAGCAGGAGGCATCACAATCCCAGACTTCAAGCTATACTACAAAGCTGTAATCATCAAGGCAGTATGGTACTGGCACAAGAACAGACACTCAGATCAATGGAACAGGATAGAGAACCCAGAAATGGACCCAAGTATGGCCAAGTAATCTTTGACAAAGCAGGAAAGAATATCCAATGGAATAAAGACAGTCTCTTCAGCAAGGGGTGCTGGGAAAACTGGACAGCGACATGCAGAAGAATGAACCTGGACCACTTTCTTACACCATACACAAAAATAAACTCAAAATGGATGAAAGACCTCAATGTAAGACAGGAAGCCATCAAAATCCGCGAGGAGAAAGCAGGCAGAAACCTCTTTGATTTTGGTTACAGCAACTCCCGACTCAACACGTCTCCAGAGGCAAGGGAAACAAAAGCAAAAATGAACTACTGGGACCTCATCAAAATAAAAAGCTTCTGCACAGCAAAGGAAACAATCAGCAAAACTAGAAGGCAACCGACAGAATGGGAGAAGGTATTTGGAAACAACATATCAGATAAAGGGTTGGTATCCAAAATCTATAAAGAACTTATCAAACTCAACACCCAAAAAACAAATAATCCAGTGCAGAAATGGGCAAAAGACATGAATAGACACTTCTCCAAATAAATCCAGATGGCCAACCGACACATGAAAAAATGCTCAACATGATTCATCATCAGGGAAATACAAATACCGTGAGATACCACCTTACACCTGTCAGAATGGCTAACATCGATAACTCAGGCAACAACATGTTGGTGAGGATGCGGAGAAAGAGGCTCTCTTTTGCGTTGTTGGTGGGAATGCAAGCTGGTGCAGCCACTCTGGAAAACAGTATGGAGGCTTCTCAAAAAATTAAAAATCGAACTACCCTACAACCCAGCAGTTGGCACTACTAGGTATTTATCCAAGGGATACAGGTGTGCTGTTTTGAAGGGACGCATGCACCCCAGTGTTTATAGCAGCACTATCAACAATAGCCAAAGTATGGAAAGAGCCCAATGTCCATCAGTGGATGAATAGATAAAGAAGATGTGGGGTATACACACACACACACACACACACACACACACACACACACAATGGAGTATTACTTGGCAATCAAAAAGAATGAAATCTTGCCATTTGCAACTATGTGGATGGAACTGGAAGGTATTATGCTAAGCGAAATTAGTCAGAGAAAGACAAATATATGACTTCACTCATATGAGGACTTCAAGAGACAAAACAGATGAACATAAGGGAAGGGAAACAAAAATAATATAAAAACAGGGGAGGAAAAAACATAGAGACTCTTAAATATGGAGAACAAACTGAGGGTTACTGGAGGGGTTGTGGGAGGGCGGATGGGCTAAATGGGTAAGGGGCATTAAGGAATCTACTCCTGAAATCATTGTTGCACTATATGCTAACTAATTTGGATGTAAATTTAAAAAATAAAAAGTATTCAGAAAAAAAATTTTTTTAAGTAATGATTAGTATTAGAACAATATGCTTTGGTTTAGTCCTCATTTCTCACCCTTGCCAAAGTATTGATAAAAATATATTTCATTCAGTTTTTGGTTTCTGAGATGACTTAAATTGTTTGGTTAATATTTTCTCTCTTAAGTTGTCAGATAATGAGTATTCCAATACTTTATTAAGCAGAAGGATTTTTTAAAGGATTTTTTTTAATATGTATCTTTGATGAGAGAGAGAGAGAAAGCATAAGCAGGGAGGAACAGAGTAAGAGGGAGAGAGAGGATCCAAGCAGTCTCCATGCTGCCAGCAGAGAGTCCAGTGCAGGACTCCATTCCACAAGCCATGAGATCATGACCTGAGCTGAAATCAAGAGTTGAACGCTTAACCTACATACTGAGCCACCCAGGTGCCCTAAACAGAAAGATATTTTTTTTAATTGAAGCACACGTAATGCCAAAATTAAAATTGAGGCAATATATAAAATGAAACAAACTTTCTTAACCACTCCTCTGCCTAGCCAGCAAAATCCATACAGAACTGATTTTATTCAAAGTGAAAGTACTCTCTGTGTCTAAGTCATTAAATAGAGAGGTCGCTTGTCTTAGATAAAGGCAATTAAAGAAAAATATACTTTTTATGTTGATCAAATCACATAATATTACAAACCATAACTCCAAAAGTAATTTAAAATGTCTGACAAAAAGGTAGAAATCAAAAGCATTAAAAGCAATTAGAATTTGGGGGACTGTCAATGTGATACCTATTGCAGACAATTAAGTTCTTAAAGTATTATTT
The DNA here is from genome assembly GCF_024362965.1 of Panthera pardus. Taxonomy (NCBI): domain Eukaryota; kingdom Metazoa; phylum Chordata; class Mammalia; order Carnivora; family Felidae; genus Panthera; species Panthera pardus. The sequence continues at coordinate 51,368,334 of NW_026527002.1, forward strand.
TCTAGATTAAAACAGAATTTATGAGTTAATATAAATTTTCTTCAATAATATTACTACATGAAGTTTTTTTTTAAACCATTTCATTGAGGTAGGATTGACCTACAAAAAGCTGTGCATATTTAATATGTACAGGTTGATAAGTTTGGAGACTTATACATCCATAAGTATCCATAAAAACCAGCACCACAGTCTGTACCATAAATATATCCATCATCTCTAAGAGTTTTTTCCTACCCTCTTTATTATTATTATTATTATTATTATTATTATTATTATTATTTTGTAATGAGAACACAACATAAAATCTACGCTCTTAGATTTTCAAGTATACAATACAGTGTTATTGTAAGCACTATGCTATAGAGCAGATCTCCAGTACTAGACTATATAAATTTTCTCACAGTAGCATTTGACACTCATCAATCATGTCTAATATTGTCTGTTTTGACTAACAAAAATGTTAGCTTAGGATGTTATCTACCTCAGCAAAGTTTGATCTGTTTTGCTTTTTGTTAATATTCTCCCTTAGTAACTAACCAAAAGTTATGGGTTATAAAATTTCCATTAAAAATGCAAAATTTTATTTAATATGGGTGTTGAGACAGGATGGATAAATGACAGACTAATTTATGATTTTGAATATTAAAATTACTTATATTACCTTAAATATTGAGTACAGTATATTTCATATAATTGTTTCTGGTATACCACTCCCAACTCAGAGGAAATAAGATACAATTTCAACACCAATAAAGAAAGTAGAGGAAAAAAAGATTATTATTTAAATTTTTTTTAATGTTTATTTCATTTTTGAGAAAGACAGAGCATGAGTGGGGGAGGGGCAGAATGAGAAGGAAACACAGAATCCAAGGCAGGCTCCAGGCTGTGAGCTGTCAGCACAGAGCCCAATGCTGAGCTCGAACTCATCACCAGTGAGATCATGACCTGTGCCGAAGTCAGACGCTTAACCAACTGAGCCACCCAGGTGCCCCAAGGAAAAAGATTATTAAGTTGAATATCTGAATTATAACAGGTTGAATTATGAATTATGTTCAACGTTTAAACTTGTCATATTCTTAAAAGCACTTCATTTTGTAGTCTGTCATTTTACACTAATGGTAAAATAAAATCTCCTTCAATCTCTGGGATATCTAGAAGTATTTAAGTGACCTCGTATGTTTTCTAAACACTGAAAAAAAGGACAAGAAGGAGATTTACTGAGCTCCATTTATGTCTGCTAGATATGTTTTTATTAGGAAATATTTGGTTTCAAGACACTGAAAAACACTCAAATAGCTTAAATCAGTTTTTTTATTGACATATAATTGACATATAGTATATTAGTTTCAGGTATACAACATAATGATTTGACATTTGTATGTAATGCAAGATGATCACAAGTGTAACATTAGCATTTGTCACCTTATTGTGTTAAAATTTTTTTTCTTGTGATGGGGACTTCAAGACATAGTTTCTTAGCAACTTTCAAATATGCAATACAATATTACTAACTAGTCACCATGTATGTTACATCCTCATGATTTGTTTATTTTAGAACTGAAAGCTTACACCTTTTGACCCCCTTCACCCATTTTGCCTGCCTCCATCCAACTCCTTGCCTCTGGCAACCACCTGTCTGTTAATATGTAAACTTGGTTTTTATTGTTGTTTTAAATTCCACATATAAATGAGATCCTACAGTATCTGTCTTTCTCTGTCTGACTTAATTCACTTAGCATAATGCTCTCAAGGTCTATCCATGTTGTTGTATATGGGAAGATTCATTCTTTTTTTTACAGCCGAATAGTATTCCATTGTATATTATATATACCACATCACCTTTATCCATTCATCCATTATTAGACACTTAGGTTGTTTCCATATCTTGGCTATTGTAAATAATGATGCAGTGAACACAGAGGTGAATATATATTTTTGAATTTATGTTTTTGTTTTCTTTGGAAAAATACTCAGGAGTAAGATTTCTGAATCTATGATACTTTTTTAATTTTTTGAGGAATCTCCATACTGTCTTTCATAATGGTTGTACAAGTTTACATTTCTACCAGTATTACACAGGGATTCCCTTTTCTCTACATCCTCACCAACACTTGTTATTTCTTCTTGATAATAGCCATTCTAACAGGTGTGAGGTGACATTTCATTGTGGTTTAGTTTTTCTTATTAAGGTATGGTCCCCAGACCATTAGCAGCCCATTCTCAGAGCCCACTCTAGTTTGCTTAATCAGAAACTAGTTTTGGAACCTGGCATTCTGTATTTTAACAAATGTTTCATATCAATGATTGTGAGGCAAGCTAAAATTTGAGAGCCACTGGTTTAGATCTATAAGGATCCATCCTGTCCAGATATGGAGCAAACCTTCTCAGAGACATGGCTAAAAAGATACTTGAGCAAAATCAAAACTGTATTAGGAAGAAGCTGTACTGGTGGATGTTGACAAGATAACCAGCAAAATAAGCTATCCTATGCTTGGGGTGTGTATTCTGTATTTAAACTACATTTCGGTACATATATAGTGTTTTTAATTTCAGAAAATTTGTCTGTAAATGATGATAGGTTTTCAAAATGGCAGCCCAGTACTGCCAGATCATGTTGTTGGTGTGTATGGGGGGGTGTGCCATATGAGGGGAGGCAGGACCATGGTGCACTGTATGTGTAATGAGACTGTGTGTAGTATGGTGAGTGTGGAGATAGTTACAGTACCTCTAGGGGACTGTGGGAGAGTGATGTTAGGGTAAGTGTAGTTGGGCTGGTTGGGGAGATGGGAATAGCTGGTGTGAGAGGGAAGGAGGATATTTAGTGTGGGGTGTGCTTTGTTCTGTGCACACACATCATGGAATGTGGAGGAAGAAGATGTTGAGCTATAGGTGTGGTTCAGTGTTTGTGTGTACTATAGAAAGGTGGTATATGTGTGAAGGGTGGCATTGTGTGTACACAGTTTTATGTGAACACACGATGTAAGGGAAGAGGACCTGGTTTAAAATGGAAGAAATATTCAGGTGTACTATTATGGCATTGATATTCTAGTTAAAATTGAGCTCTAGGTAGTTTTAGTTTATAACCATAATATTTAATCTTAAAAGTTCACTTCTTTGGTTAGATTGAGTGTACCACTGATATGTAGGTATAGTAAATATAAGTACCTTTTCAAGAAGTTAGGTATTAGAAAATGCAGTTTAAAATTTGACTGCATAATGGTAGAGGAATTTTCTGGTCACTTTAATGTTTGTATAGGATTTATTTGTGGATTTGCTTCATTTTTATATAGGCATTCTATGAAATGCCTATAGGGTTGGATGGTTCTCAGAGGGATGTCTCATTGCTTAAAAAAATGCTCACATAAAAGATGACATTTTATTGGATTGTTTAGATGTAAATAAAGAATAGAATTGTGTGACTGTATGAGCAAAACAAAATGTTAGTTAAAATCATTTGTGCACTTTAGGAGGGGCTCTGGAAACTGCACTTAGTACTTTTTTATGACATATTTTTAGTGTATTTCTTAGTGTACTCGTGTTTGCAAATACATGCTCTGTGTCTTTAAACTTTTGAGCCTTTTCTTTTTTTTTCTTCCACATTTGGGTACAGTGCAACCAAACTTAAACATGGGAAACCTTCTCTTCCCTCCCTGGCTTTACAGTCTCCACTCAGAACTATCTTTGCAATGGATACTACTTAGTGATTAGCTCTCTGTCTTGTCAATCAAATCTTTGTCTCTGGCAAACTGTTTTTGTCACTGTAGTAGGGCTCTTGTGCTGAAAATTTATCTTTAACAGAGGAAGAATGCTTTTTAAAACACTCCTTATGAGATTTGATATAACTTAATTTGCTCTGGAAAGGAAATGTCTCGTCTCTGGTATGGGAAAAAAGGGAGAAGACATCAACCACTTAATCATAAATATACCCTGGTAAATCTTAGTCAATGATTTCAATTTCTATATTTACTAGTCTTATTATGGTGACATGCTGAAAAATTATACTATTTCTAAAAGTTTAAGAATATTTATAGAATACAAAGAATATTTATAGGATACAAAGTTGTATGATTACAGAAAACTGCCTTTATTTCTGCTAATCCTAAATGTCTTCAAAAAAGGAAATGAATAAAAACTGTAATTTTGTTTTGTAAGTCTTTTGGTTTTCCTATTTTACATCAACAGGAAGTTATCAAATCTTTATTTGCTGCCTTATTTTTTTAATTTAAGCTGACCTTTGTAGGAAAATATTCAGAATTTTTTCTTAAAAATAAATTGAGTAGAAAACCAGAGTGAATTAACTTTAATTTTTATTGACTGGATCGAAGACTACATATATTTATAATATTGTGTATAAAGACTATTATTTTAATAATTTTGAGAAAAGACTTTTTTAAGCTATCCAAAAAGTTTCCAGTAGTGCTAAACTAATAATGAAACTTTAAAAGATACTCTAGTACGGAGAAAATCTCAACCTTACTAGAGATTCCTGTTGTTTTCAGTAAAAATACATGTGCATTATTTGTTAGAAACTCATGTTGCCAGTTCTTTCTATGGTAATTTAGGATTATAAGTTGCCTTATGAATATTAATTTTATTTTTACTTTAATTGTGGGTAATTTAAATAAAGCTAAATAAATACTTACAGCCAAGAATAACTTTGGAAGATGTCTCCAAAGCAACCTGTCACCCATAAATGTTAAGCTCGTGAAAATACCAAACTTATTTCACTGGTGTTACCTTTTACTGGGTTTGAGAGTACTTTGTTATGTCTTTTTATTTTTAAGTTGATTAATTTCAAATTTTTGTTTTTAAAGTACATCAGCACAGAGGGATGTAGCCATTTGAAATGATTAAATTTGTTAAAATTGTGATCAGATTTATCAGAATAGGTAACACAGCTTTTTTTTTTTTCTTTCTTTAAACCAAGAATAGTGGAGCCTTCATGTATTTTTTGATTGGTCAAATAAGTGTTTATCATTAGTTTGCTAAGACTTTAATACAGTTTAATCTGTTATAAATACAAGCAAAATTGTGGATGTTTTGAATTTTACAGGACATTGTAATGTGCATCACATACTTATTATTATTAGCACACTCACCATTTCCTGTTTTTAACCTTATAGGAAGTTAATGTGTGGTTTTGCCAGATATGAGAGCATGCTTCTCACTGGTCTTCAGTTCTGCCCTTGCATCTAGTTTATGTATTATTTCATTTAACCTTCACAATAACCTTGCAGAATCAGCATTACTCCCCATTTTAAAGATGAGGAAACAGGTATGAAGTGGTCACTGAACTAAACTGTCATAGAACGCAGAAACAGCTTGACTCTGTCGCATTCCTTATCTCACCAGGATGTATTTGAATGTAAACCAGAACGATTTTCTAAATGCTCATTTATGTAGTATCATATTTCACCTTACAGTAACTCTGCATGTTAACCAGATGTAGGTTATTTTCATTTTATAAATGAGTTAATTTCAGGCTCAGAAACATAACTAATAACTAATAGGTAAATGTGTTCTAAGATACATGGAATGAAAAACCTTTACCATTTAGTTTCAGTGAGAACCATATTGATCAAGCATGCTTACTGTCTTTATTTTTTTTAAGGCTGTTTTAGAGTTTATTTTGACAAACAACCTATGCTTTGATTTCTAACCATTTATTTGAAGCTATATATTTGATGTAACCATATGCTGTATCCTGCCTTTTTGTGTCTGTCAATAAATTATTATTTGCCTGAATGTTATAAGCCTATTTTTAATAAGAATTTAGGCTTAATCAGATTGAAGTCACAAATCATTAAATATAGCAACATTGTTTTATCTCTATCAATACTTCATTAATTTAATCATTTTTTTTTCTGTTTAAGACCTTATATATGACAAGACAGATTGTTTTTGTACTTATGCTTTCATGTATGAAAACACAGGAGAAAAATCCTATAATTATTTACATCTCTGCAAGAATTAGTTCATACCTAGAATTTTAAAAAGAGCTACTTTAAACGTAAAAATCTTCCAGTGACCTTAACTCAAGATAATAATCATGTTTATGAGAAAAATAGTTATCATACTCTGTACTTCTAATAACACTGTATTATTCTAAACACTTAACATCATTTATTTTATTTCATCTTCATTGTGAATATTGCTACTCTCATCTCCATTTAAGAAATAGAGGCATATAGCAGTCATACTACAACCAGTAAGGATTAGAGCTATGGTTTGAGTCAAGGCATTCTGGCTCTGACCTGTGCCCTTAAATTCTTAGCTGTATTGTCTCTCAAAATCTTCACAACATAATCAGGGAATGGGAATTAACGTTTATTTTGTACATTTAGTGTCTCTATTTTATATATGCCTTACATATACTATCATTTATTCCTCCTGAAGTGGTTAAACTATTATTTCTGTTTAAAAGACTAGAAATGGAGCAATTAAATGCAGTTGCTCAAGGTTACAAATCTAGTAAAAAGCAGAACCGAAATTAAAGCAGAGGTTTCAATCCAAATCCAGTGTTCTTTCTGTGCTATACTTTGTTGCTCACCTGTAGTACGTTTTCACAAGAAATTTATTAATCGGCCTAGTTCTAGTCAGCAACCTAATTAAAAGATATATGTGTGTATATTCAGTGTAGAATATTTTTGTTTATTTGACTTAGTAGTTGAAAAGCATATTTATTGCATATGCAAGTTATGAGGCATAATAATGAGTATCTGTGACCCCACTATCCAACTTAAGAACCAGAGCATTACCAATGCAGTTATATCAGCCTATGTGTCTTTTTTTCATCTCATCTCATGTCTCCCCCAGATTGGTAACCATTTCTCTGAATTTCGTGCTTATCCTTCTCTTGCTTTTTTTTTAATTCATAGATTTTATTTTTGGAACAATTTTAGGTTTACAGAATAATTGAATGGAAAGACAGTTCCCATATGCCCCTCCGTCCCCCAGCACACACACAGTTCTCTTATTATTCACATCTTGTATTCACATCTGGTATGGCATATTTGTTAGTCTGTGAACTAATGTACGTTGTTATCACCCAAAGTCCACAGTTCACCTTAAGGTCTATTCTTTGTGTTGTACATTCTGTGGAATGACATATGCCATTATAGGATGATACAGTATAGTTTTACTGCCCTAAAAGTTCCCTAAACTGCCTCTCTTTTTCCTTCTTTACCAGAATACTTAGTAACCACTGATCTTTTTCCTGTTTCTGTTGTTTTGCCTTTTCTAGAGTATCATATAGTTGCCATCACACAGTATATAGCGTTCAGAATGGCTTTTCAGTAAGTAAGATAATGTAAGGTTCCTCACTGCCTTCTCATGGCTTGATAGCTCATTTATTTTTAGTGCTGACTTAATATCCCATTATCTAGATGTACCAGTTTGTTTTCATCCTTTTACCTATTGAAAGACATCTTAGTTACTTCCAGATTTTGACACTAGTGATAAAAAGCTGTTTTATTTGCAGATTTTGTGTGAACCTAAGTTTTCAACTCATGTGGACAAATACCCTGAAGCATGATTGCTGGATTGTATGATAAGTGTATGTTTTGTTTTGTAACAGTGTACCAGACTGTTTTCCAAAGTGACAGTACCTTTTTTCACTGTACCAACAGTGAATGACAATTCCTGTTGCTCCACATACTCACCAGCATCTGATGTCAGTGGTTTGAATTTTAGCCATTCTCAATAGGTATGTTGTGATATCCCATTATTTTAATTTATATTCCCCTTAGGACACATGCTATTGAGCATCTTTTCATATTCTTATTTGCCATCAGTATATCTTCTTTAGTGAGGTGTCTGTTAAGATGTTTAGGTCATGAGTTGGGAAATATTTAATCCGCCTCTATTTTCTGGAAGAAATTGTAGATAATTAGTGTAATCTCTTCCTTAAATATTTGATGGAATTTATCAGTGAATCCATCTGGATTCACTCCAAATGCTCTGGAGCTAGAGATCATAACTACTTTGAGTTTCTTCTTAAGTACAGAGTCAGCTACCATAGTGTATGTATTGTTGCTTTGCAAAAATCAATATAATAATAATGGCACAAATGGAACTCTGTCCAGTTTATCCTTTTTAAAATTCTTATGTCTTTCCTAGCTTTCAACAAGTTTACATAGCTTTTCATAGAGTTATCTTGATGTTTCCTGGTAACTAATTCATTTTAGTTGGCTAGGACTGGGCCTCATACTTTCTGTTTTGGAGGGTTAATAATATTAATTCAGTTTCTTGAAGAAATAAATATAGGCCTGCTTCATTGATCTGTTTTTTCTTTTGTAAGTTTTGGTGGTTGGTATCTTTCAAGGAATTGGTCCATTTCATCTAGGTTATCAAATTTGTGGGTATTGAGTCCATTTATAATATTCCTTTATTATCCTTCTAATTAATGTCCATGGGATCAATAGTGATGGCCCCTCTACATTTCTGATATATTTTTTCTCTCACTTATTTTAGTTAGCTAGAGGTTTATCGATTTTTATTGATCTTTTCAAAGAATTGCCTTTTTGATTCCTTGATTTTTCTCTCTTGATTTTCTGTTTTTAATTTCATTGATTTCTGCTCTAATTTTTCACTATTTATTTCTTCTACTTCAGATTTAATTTGCTCTTTTTCTAGTTTCCTAAGATAGAAGCTGATTGTTGATTTTAGATCTGTCCTTTCCTTACATATACATTCTATGCTATAAAATTTCCTCTAAATTCCTGCCTTTATTACATCCCAAACTGTTGATACTTTTTGGAATTTTTTTTCTATCTACTTCAAACATCTCAAATTTCTCCCAGGACTTTTGTGACTATGCATTAATGTGTGGTTTAAAAGTATTTGTGGATTTTCCCACTCTTTCTCTGTTACACATGTCTAGTTTAATTCTTTGGTGGTCTGAGAGCATACTTTTTATGATTTCTGTTTGTTAACATATGTTTTATGGACCAGAATGTGGTCTATCTTAATGAATGTTCCATGTGAGTTTGAGAAGAAGGTGTTTTGTTTTGTTGTTGTTGGATGAGTAGTCTGTATATGTCTGTATATGTCAGTTAGATCCAGTTAATTGAGGGTTTTTTTCAGTTCAGCTATGTTCTTACTGATTTTCTGCCAGCTGGATTTGTAAATTACTGATTAGAGGAGTTTTGAAGTCTCCCAACTGCCAATGATGGATTTATATATTTCAAGATTATGTGATGAGTATTCTTTTCCCCTGATATACCATGTAGAAAATAAGATTATTCCCTTTTATATGACATTCACTTCTTATATTTATTGTGCCAAAACGCTAAAACAGCATACACACAGTGTAATTGAATGGTTTTGAGTAGTTAACAGGTTTCTTTTTAATTAAAAAAACAGTGAATATATCTGCCTTCTTCCAAAAAATCTAGTAGGAGTCACTTGCAAATATATGTAAGAGGAAGTAACTTTAAATATAGATGATTTATTCAAATCAAAACTTTGATAATATGTTCTATTTTCAATTCATTGTGTATTACATCTTTTTTTCCTCTTCTATTTTTTGGCTTTCTAATTTATGATTCTCTATTTGCATCTTTTATACCTTATTTATTATAGTCCCATAAAATGTTACTTTGAGAGTAGTGGTTTAAGGCAAAAGAGCAAAGTTTTAACATAATCTAGGTCTTACTTTGTAATAAAGACTTTGTTGTATATGTGTAGAACAGAAGGTTATATGATATCAAGAACGCTGTTGTATGCCCTTTTTGTTAGCTACTGTAACCTAAACTTACAGTTCCTTCTTGTCAAACATATTTTTGGGTACCAAAGTAAGTCTAAATGGCATTGATTAGGTAATATTTTTCTTTCTACTCTATCTCCCTTCACCAAAGAATGAAAGTAGGGAATAAAAACAGCACATTCAGTTATCTACCAGGTTTTGTTAGCTTGCCGGGCAGTTAGAGGAAGGGAGGTTTTGGTTTGTTTGTGGGGTAATCTCATGGGGAAGTACTGGAACATCCTGGAAGGAGGACTGTTAGACCATAATATTGATCTTTTTGTCTAGGAGAGGAACTTGTGGCACTGACAGCAGCTGTACCTTTTCTCTAGCTGTAGCGTTTGTTCTGTACTGGTTGTTGTTAGTTCCTCTGTAATAGAGATGGACAGACTTAATCCTGTCTTTGTATTTGTATTCTGTGAAAATAAATGCTTAGAGAAACACTTTCTCTATGTGAGAGTCCTTTGTCAGACTGAAAAGACTGGAGAGTAGCACTTGTGCAGAGAGCAGGTCAGACTACTGAGTTTCCATAGAGGGGGTTTTAGCAGTATGTGCAAAACACTGTACTCCTCAAGAAATGACTTTCTAGTGAGACAGTGAATACACTTTTCATTGAGATCTTGGTTTCTTCAACTCTGCACCCTTAATAATTGGGTGTATGTAGGACATTTTGTAGGAATGTGTCCATTTTCTACTTAGGTTTAATCTTTTGGGTAAATAAATTCTGTACGTGGAGTATGGTTTACCAAGGGGATAAAAATTAATTTAAGACTAATTGCAGTTCCATCATATATACTAGGAATCTGTATCTCTACATTCATGTATTTTGAGATGATGTATGTTTCTGTGCTTACTTGATTTCAGACCTTTTTTCTTTATTAATTCACAGACTCTTTTGACAGTTTTATGTATCTTCATTCATCACGGCATGAGGAAATATTTAGAATTAAGGAAGTGATTAGTTTATAAGTCCCAGAATACTTTTTGCAAAAGAAGTGTGAACCAGAAAAGGTAGATTTGTGACATTAAAGAAACTATAACTTTACCACATGTTACAAGCTTATACTTAGAATGGCAGTCATGCTTCCCTCACTGATAACCCTAACTCAGTGACATTGATACAGTTAGACTATAAGTGATTCCTTTTGTGAGCATAATTTAATTTTCCTTCCATTGAAGAAATGTATTTGACATGGTAAAGGAAGGTGCTTTAAGAAATAAGTGTAAAATTAGTGTTAACTAGAAGAGTAGAAAGAATGCAGAGGAGTAGGTATGTCCTATAACTTGAAAACTCCTGGCGCGGAGACTTGATTAGATTGAATGCTGTGGGGGGAAAAAGAAGAATATAATTCGCCATTGAATATTTTGTAGAGATGCCTTTTTACTGGCCACATAAAAGCAAGGCAGTGATTTTTTTTTTTTTTTAGAACCTAGTTTGTTTTCATCTTTATTGAAAATTTTTTTGTTCTTAATTGAAAGGTCTTTTTTTTTTTTTAAATATTTTTAATGTTTGTTTATTTTTGAGAGTGAAACAGAGCAGGAGGGAGAGCATGAGTGGGGATTGGGGCAGAGAGAGAGAGGGAGACAGAATTTGAAGCAGGCTCCAGGCTCTGAGCTGTCAACACAAAGTCCCATGCAGGGCTCAAACCCACAAACCATGAGATCATTACCTGAGCCAAAGTTGGACACAACCAACTGAGCCACACAGGCGCCCTGAAAGGTCTTTAATATATCTAATACTGAAATTTAAAATTAAGTTCAGAGTAGTCAGTATATAAGATAGTTGAGCTCCCAAAACTGAAATAATTTACTATCAAAAATAAAAACCAAAAATAAGTAAGGAAGAGCACCTGGATGGTTCAGTTGGTTAAGCATCAGACTCCTGGGTCTGGCTCATGTCATGATCTCACATTTTTTGAGATCCAGCCCAGAGTCAGGCTCTCTGCTGACAGTATGGAGCCTGCTTGGGATTCTCTCTCTCCCTCTCAGCCCCTTCCCTGCTTGTTTCCTCTCTCAGAATAAACTTCAAGTAAGTAAGTAAATACAAACATACATACATAAAGAGACTCTTCAGACATTCTTTAGTCCTTAGGGTGCTTGGTGAAAAATGATTAAGTAAAAGTAATATTAATAATAATAGCTATCATTTACTATGTGCTGGGCACTGTACTCAATCCTTTGCTATGTTTTTTAATGTTCTTAAATTTCCTTGAGGTTGCATTACATCAATACACCAACTCGTAGGGAAAATCACATATTTACAATATTGAGTATTCTAGACACAAACATAGTATATCCCTCCATTAATTTAAGCCTTTTAAAAGTTCTGTCCATTTTTTTTTTTTTTAACTAAACCATAAGCTTTATTCAAATTTCACCAGATGTTCACTTAATATCCCCTTTCTATTCCAGGATCCCATACTGCATTTATTTTTTTTTTCATTTTTCATTTTAATTTTTTCCTTCTTATTTTAATTTAAATTTTAGTTAACATATAGTGCAGTGTTGGTTTCAGGAGAAGAATTCAGTGATTCATCTCTTACATACAACACCCAGTGCTCATTGTGACAAGTGCCGTCCTTAGTACCCATGTAACCCAACTTTCACCCACCTCCCTCCATCAACCAATAGTTTGTTCTCTATCTACTCAGTCCTTTATATATGCATTTTATTTTATCTTTTTATTTCATAAAAAAGACTTATTTTGTATGTGGTCTTTTTATTTCCATGTTTTATGGAAAAATAGATAAAGAAGGGCCGGAACCCAGATCCATCTGATCCTCCAGGGCTGGAGATCATACCCATTTGGGGTTTCTTATGGCACACATTGTTGCTTTATAAAAGTCAATACAGTGCCAAAACAGAAGTCCAGCTTCTTTTCCTTTTTACTATTTTCATCTCTTTCATGGCTTTCCACAGGTTTACATAACTCTTCAGAGTTACTTTGATGTGTACTGGTGGCTAATTTATTTTGGTTGGCTAGCATAAGAGCTTTTTAAGACCTAGGTTAGACGTCTAAACTCTTTATGGGTCAGTGGCTAAACGGCATTGATCACAAGAGGAATCTGTCGTAGCTCAGGAGAGTTAGCCCATATGTATGACACCACCAGAGTTCACTATATTATGGTTTCTGTTTTGGGAATTATGTAATGGTCTGAGAAAGCTGTATCTGTTGTGTTAACCGGAGAGAACTTGTCATTTTTGTGAACTTTTTGTAATAATGTTCATCTGTCATATATGGCTTTCTAATTCATTATTCAAGAGACTGGTCTAGGCAATTATAGAAGATAAAGAGATTTTCTTAGAAATTTAGAATGTAGGGATGTCATTAAGCTTTAGTCACAAATAGCTTCTGCAGTACCAACCATAAAGAAATAATATAGAGGAAAGACAAAAACTGAAAACAATCATGTGAAGGACAGAAGTAGACATGACTGAGAAGATACTGTTGATTAGGTACACTTTGGAAAATCTAATTTTTACTTTCTGGATCTTATTTTTCTTACTGCCTTAGGTTTTTAAATGTGCTTCATATCTTATTCTCACTCCCCCTTTTTTCTGATACAGATCATATAGGATAAGTATGTTTCTTACTTTGCCTAGAAGAAATTCTTCCAGCATACCATTAGGATACATGTTTGAGCTAAACTGATTTGGAGGGGAAAGTTGAAGTTACTATTTTCTTTGTAAGATACCCACCATTATGATTTATGTTATCTTCGATGTTAGCAAAGCATGTTGTTTTCTGTAGTGTTTCCTTTATAAGCAACTATAATTCTTTTTACTCAAATTCTGTCTATATGAAGCAGTTCGTAAATCTTATATTGTGAACCAGTTGGACGTAGTGGTTTTAAACCCACTCGTGTACTTCGCTGTAGTTTGATACAGAAATCTTCTGGATTTTCAGCATGGAGTGGGGAAAGAAACCCTGATTACAATTCTCTTTCTCCATTTAAATTTCTCCATTTTTTTTTTTTTGTTTGTTTTGTTTTGGCTATTTTTCTCAACTGTCAGTGGAATTATTGTCTTCCTGTTTCCATATTCAGGTAGTGTCAGTGGCTGAGTATCACCGCAGGATCGATGCTCTAAATACTGAAGAACTGCGCACACTCTGCAGACGTCTCCAGGTGCCCCATTCAGTAGTTTAAACCCCTCCGGAGATTGAACACTCCCTGTTTTTAGTGTCTTTCGTCAGGGCAAATCCCATTTTTAAAGGATTTGTTTTGACTGCAGCACTAAAATAACCCATCAGAAAATTCCTTTTTGTATTAAAGAGTATAGTTTTGTCTTGAAGAGCTTTAGGATTATCTTTTCTGTCATCTTTTCACTTTAAAAACATTCAGAGGAATTTTCTGTCACTGTAGAACTGTTCTTACTACTCTGTGTTTCTTAGAGCAATGAGGAGTGTTCATTTAGTTTTAACATTGGAAGAATGTTTTGGGTTTGAGATTGAATCTTTATTAAACAGAATCTGAAAGATGAGGTACTATTGGAAAATTTAAAAACCTTTAATGAATAGCAAAGCTTAAGTATTTTCTCTTCCTCAAGTCTATTTCAGTTGTATCAACCCCACATCAAATATTTTAATGAGATAAATTGTTTTTCTTGAAGAACTGCTGGTTGGTATTAGAAATACTTTGGAATAGTATACTCTTGGCATCAGAACTAGATAAATTTTTTAAAGTTCCATGAATTAATCTTTGTGATTTTTTTTATAAACAAGAGAGTGATACAATTGAACTCATTTTTCAGTTTTGTGTATTATTGTGTGCTTTCTTCTTAACGAAATATACTTTCATGGCTGTGCTAGAACTACTGAGTTTTTTTCTTTTTTAATGCTTCTCATGCTGCTTTGGATTTTTTAAAACTTTTCACATCATCATTAAAATAAGGGTAAAACATGATGATGTGAAAGATTTAATATAATTTAACTTCTCATCAAAAAACAATACAGTGCTAGGACATGTATTGGTTGAAAATATACGCTATTTAGGTTTGGTAAGAAATCTAAAAGGAACAAAATAATTTAGCAAGATTTCATTCTTAATGGAATCACAGTCGCTGTGCATTGCTGCATTTTAGTTATCTGCTCCAAAAGAATTCTGTTTTCAATTTAAAATTTTCATCAGTAATAATTATGGTTTATATCTTTTATTTTCTAATGTTACTGTGTTTTATATATTAAAATTAATATGAAAAAGTGTCAACAGAATAAATTGTAGAGGAGTTTGCTTTGAGTTAATCAACATTTTTATCATTTTAAGAATATCAGCTCTTGTCCATCAAGCAAAAGCATATATTCTTTTGTAATGCATCAAATTCATCTAATTTTAAAATACGGTTATGAAAAAACTTGTAAATTTATTGTGCGGTAAAACTAGATTTAAAAAGCAGTGTTTAGAAAGTGAAAATGAGACAATTTTAAAAATAATGGTAACTTTGTCAATGAAGTGAATAAATCCATGCATTCACACATACTGATAAAAAGTTATATTTTTTCTTGTACTATTCTTTAAAATTTTGGCACCCAGAAAGCTTCCTTAATTACTTTTGACAAACTTTATGTTTGCCATGGAAAAAAAAATCCCACTTATTTTAAGTAGCATAGATTAATAGCAAGCTAGCTTATTCACTTTTGCCCTTCAGTAGCAAAATTAAAGTGTGCATGTGACTTTTCATTTTACACAGAAATATGGATGTTAATCATTATCTATCCATCATAGGGTAGATGAGAAAATATCTGCTTATAGTTAAAAAAAATCCTTTTCTACATTGGGTATGCCATTGTTATTACATGGAGCATCCTTTGCCTTCTAAAATCCTAAATTAAAGTTTTAGCCCCCATTTTTAAGGTGCAAAGTTTTATTTTTCTCAAAAGGCAGAAATTTTTTAATGCATGTTGTAATTTTATATTAACATGCTGCTGCTGTTTACTTCTTTAGATTACTACAAGAGAAGACATAAGTTCAAAGCAGATTGCTCCAGTGAAAGCAGACCTGGAGTCTGAATCTTTTCGACCAAACCTAAGTGATCCCAGTGAACTCTTACTGCCAGATCAAATTGAAAAGGTATGACGTACCCACATATGTGCATTTCTGGTTATATACCTATAGAGTGAAGGAGCCTCTTTTCAGTTGTTTTCAAAACTAAAGAAGCAGGGTTATTGCTATTAGTCTTCCTTTCCCAGGAAGAAAATGTAAACAAAATATAGCAGCTAGTGTAATAGAAGATATTAGGAGCAGACATTAAAATAAACAGTAGCAATTTAGATGAGGCACTGTAATAGCCAAAATTTAATTTCAGATTGTGCACTAGTTAATTGCTTTCTGTGATTATCTCCTATAATTGTTTGCAGCACCTATACAAGTTGGATACTCTTACTGTGTACATTTTATACGTGAAGACATGTAAGCATAAAGAGATTTAGTAACTTGTCCAGAGTCACACAGCTATAAAATGTTGAAGTTTGATTTCTATCTCCAATAGTCTGTCTCTAGAGCCTGTTATTTGAGAGGTTATTAATAATTAAGCTAATAGTCCATTTAGAACTTTTTTTTTTAATACAGAGGGCACAAACAATAAGTAATCCCTGTTTCTTGTCTCTCTTCTAATCCTTGTCCGTTCCTGGCGACAGTTAATATTTCATGCTGAGAAATACATAGTTATTCTTCAAACATCTCTGAGTCTTTGAGGATATACTGTTTATTTTTGTAGCCTACTTTTTATGAAGTACCATGAAATTGCAGCTGGCATTAGTATTCTGAACATTGACAATTAGTTAGCAAGTTAAATGTTAATGTTTTAATTTTCAAAGCTTACCAAGCATCTTCCACCAAGAACAATTGGCTATCCATGGACTCTTGTTTATGGCACCGGGAAGCATGGCACAAGCTTGAAGACCCTTTATCGAACAATGACAGGTTTAGACACCCCAGTGCTGATGGTGATTAAAGACAGTGATGGGCAGGTATGAAAAAGTCACTACGTAGACACCTTACCCTTTAAGAGATTATAATAATAGTAACTTTTAATATTTTTTATAAAAATAACTTTTATTAGTACATTTTATTGAGTTTAACTGATAATTATTGAATACTTCTAATATACAAGGCATTGCTGAGTGCTACAGAGGATAGATATGAGCACAAATAGTTAAAGGGATTATAGTCTGGTAGAAAAGAACATGTAAATATACCAGTATCTCCTTGGACAAGCAAAATATGATGCCACGTGTAGTAAGAACCTAGAGAAAGCAAAAGGAGTGTGTAGAGTAAGGGTTGTTCATATCTATTTGGACAAGATAAGAATGAAGTTTGTGGAAAGGGTGAAAATTGACACAGTCTTCTTGAAGCATAGGTAAACTTTTGAAAATTGAAGATAATTGTGTGAGGATGATACCAAGAACAAGACCATAGATAAGCAAGAGAAATACTGGTTTGTTCCTGAAATAGCAAGGGGTCAATTACTAGGATTGGAGAACAATGAGAGGATGAAATAGCAATATTAATTTAAAAAACAAGGCACTACTACTGACCCCTTAATTGTGCTTTTATGCACACTTGATTAATCACTTGATATGCATTGTCTTACTTAGTCATCAGAGCCCTAGGAGATTGATACTTTTATCATCACAGTTTTAAAGAAAAGTTAACTATGACTAAAAGAATTTCATCAACTTCCCCAAAGTTATACACCCAATGAAAGGTAATTGCAGCATGAAAATGAACTATTACTACCTGCCGTAGCATAGATGAGTATCACAAACATAATGAGTTAAGAATCAGACACTGAAGAGTAATGTTCTTATTATTCCATTTAAAGAAAGTTCATAAATGGACCAAACAAATCTGTGGTATTCAGGCTAGTAGCTTCCTTTGGGCAATGGGGGTGGTACTGCACAGGAGGCACAAACACACCTTGTGAAGTGCTTATGTTCTGTTTCTTGGTCTAAATGAAGAAGTTAAATGGGACTTTGCTTTGTGACAATTCCATGTTGAGCTGTGTGTTTATATTTGTATAATGTACACCTTTCAATAAGAAAGTCTGTTTTAAAAATTAAGACTGTAGGGGCGCCTGGGTGGCTCAGTCGGTTGAGCATCCGACTTCGGCTCAGGTCATGATCTCACAGTTTGTGAGTTCAAACCCCGCGTCAGGCTCTGTGCTGTCAGCTCAGATCCTGGAGCCTGCTTCGGATTCTGTGTGTTCTTCTTTCTCTGCCCCTCCCCCACTTATGCTCTGTCTCTCTCTGTCTCTTAAAAATAAATAAATGTAAAAAAACAAATTTTTTTTAAATTAAGACTGTAAAAGATTATCAGGGGAGACAGTGACTATAGAAATCACCTATAAATGGGTGCCTGGGTGGCTCAGTCGGTTAAGCATCCGACTCTTGATTTCGGCTTAGGTCACTATGTTGTGGTTTGTTAGATCAAGCCCCACGTCTGGCTCAGGGCTGACAGAGCAGATCCTGCTTAGGATTCTCTCTCCTTCTCTCTCCGCCCCTCCCCTGCTTGCACATGTGTACTACCTATCTCTCTCTCTCTCTCTCAAAATAAATTTTTTTTTTTTAAAGAAATCATCCATAAAACTCTCTACCTTCCCATTTTATGATGTGGAAACTTAGACCCAGAGCACTGAAATTACTTGTCCAGGTTTCCTATTCACTCATTCTTTTTTTAGGTTATTTTACTATGTGTCTTGTACTGTGTAAGAGCAGCATAGCATTACAGGTCCAAGCAATTCAGACCCAGGGCCTTCCTTCATGGAATTTATGGCCTGATGAAGACAAAAGTAGCATACCTTGTGAGTAGCAGAATGTTTACCTGTACTGAAGGGTTTTTGCCTTCCTAAGTGCTATATGTAATACCACTGAATTGTGTTATCCTTATTGTACATGTATCGTGCATGTAAGTTCTCCTGAAATATGATAATCACTTTTTAAGATTTTTTAATTGTTATTATAAGCATCTTTTTAAGATTTCAAAACTAGGAAAAATTTCCTATTGAGAAGCTGATATGCTTTGTACTTGGCAATAATGCAAATTTTGTAACAGCTGATCATGTTTCCCTTTTTAAGTAGAAATAGATAAAAACTATATTACATTTCTGGGTTGTTTTTTTTTTTTTTTGCATTTTACTTAAACATAAATAATGAAATCATGCTTAATGAAACAAATTTAATAATCGTGTCATTGAACATGCCTTTTTTTAATCCTTAGGTCTTTGGTGCATTAGCATCTGAGCCATTTAAAGTGAGTGATGGCTTTTATGGTACTGGAGAGACCTTTGTTTTTACATTCTGTCCAGAGTTTGAGGTAAGGACAATTATTCCAATATTCAGTGTATAAAAAGAACATGCACCTTGGAGTCGTACACACTTGCATTTGACTCTCATCTCTGCCTTTTACTAAATAAATATAACAGCACTTTTTGACCATTTGAGGTTCACCTATCCATAGATAGAATGGGGATCATAAAATGTAACAGGATGGTTTGAAAATTTAATGAGAGTCATACATACAACACTTGGCATAGTGCCCAACACACATCATAGTCTCAGTAAGGACTATGTATATACATCATTGTTACTATTCTGAATTGCCGTTGTGAAATTCTTAAAAACTTCTAAATGACTAAGTTTCATGGTGTATGTATTAAAAACTTAAAATATAATTTGATTTTAAATCAAAAGTGATTACATGACTTCTTTTTCATTATTATGGCTTGAGTAACTTAAATTGAATGCATTCCAATGCCAGTAAGGTCTAAAATGTAAAGATATACATGAATTTTAGTGAATATGTTGAGTGCTTAAAACATTGCATACAATTGTAGCATCTTAGGTCATTAAATAAAGTTCATGTCAAACCTTTCCTAACAGATGAAATTATAATCTTGAAAAAGGTAACCAACACAGCTGATTAAAAAAAAAAAAAGTGGTCTTTAGAAACATTTTTAATAATGAACAAAATAGAAAGGGTGTGATTAACCCATGCTTCCATTCCGTCATACCAACCGATGCCTACAGCTACCTGGAAGCTTATAGTTGTTACAGATTTTTTTAAGGTTCACTTATGCTTGTTCTCAAATCTTTTTATGCTGTTTCTACCTGATAATAATAATATAATTAATTAGATGTTACAGAACTATGAAAAAGTGAATGTTAAAGTCAAAACTGTAATAAATAGTTAGGAAAAACTTGATAAAGGTGACATACTAGAAATTGCTGTTGTGTTAAGTTTAGGTAAAAGTCACATGAAAGTTTATTTATTAAAAAATATTTAAGAATATCGACATCTGGAAATTTTCCCCTCAGATTTCTTAAGTGTTTTTATGTTCTTACTGCTCTTAAAAAAAATTGAAACTAGAGAGGCAACTGGGAGGCTCAGTCTGTTAAGCATCTGACTCTTGATTTTGACTTAGGTCATAATCTCATGGTTCATGGAATCGAGCCCCACATCAGGCTCCACACTGACAGCATGGAGCCTGCTTGGGATTCTCTGTCTCCCCCTCTCTCTTCCCCTCCCTCACATGCTCTCTCTCAAAATAAATAAATAAAATTGAAACTAGAAATCATAAACATATGTAATGGGCTTATATAAGAGTGATGGTAGGCAAATCTGTATCCAAAAAAAAGACCTTGGCCTTGTATCATAGTATTATCAAATTAATGTACATTTGTTTTAATGTTTAAATAAAAGTTAATGGCATCTAAGGACGCCAGGGTGACTCAGTTGGTTAAGTGTCCCAACGCTTGATTTTGGCTTAGGTTGTGATCTCACAGTTAGATTCATGAGATTGAGCCTCAAGTCAGGCTCTGCACTGATAGCACAGAGCCTGCTTTGGATTCTTTCTCTTTGCTACTCCCCTGCCCATGCTTGCTTGCTGTCTCTCTCAAAATGAATTTTAAAAGAAGTTAATGGCATCTTAATCAGTTTTTCTTAACTGATTTTTCTACTTCAGCTTTTTTCGATAACCATCCGATTCTTGATGGACACATAGAAAAGAGAAGTATGTGTAAAGAGATAATATGATTTGAGGAATTAGAAATGAAGATTATGTGCTTTTAAATTTAGTCCTATGAACACTGAAGCCCAAAGCACCGGGCCCTTCTGCCCAATTTTCTGTTCTTGTTATTATTCTTCTTACTGTCAGTCTAGGCTTTGTTAATTATTTGGGGTTTAGGAGAACTAACTCTGTATAGTCACCATTTTCATCCACATATTTAAAGCTTTCTTTTTATTTACGTAGGTCTTTAAGTGGACAGGAGATAATATGTTTTTTATCAAAGGAGACATGGATTCACTAGCTTTTGGTGGTGGAGGGTAAGTCTTGTGAACATTTTACCATGAGATTTTTAAAGAAACTTTATTCATTTGTGTTATTTATCAAATCCATTATCTTTGGAACGTTTTGGGATTAGAGCATAGTCTGTATATTATGACTAAGAAAATATATTTACAAGAAGGTGCTTAAGTAGTATTTGAAGCTATTGATAAAATATTTGTTTATTCAGTTTAAAATGCTGTTTAGTTGATTCCCTCCTTGGTATTTGAAAGTGAAATACCTTAGACTTTCTCAGATTAAAAAACGAAAACAAAAAAAACATGGTATGTTGTTTCTCCCAATGTATAAAAAAAGTTCCAATGTTTTCTTCTACCCTGGAGACTATTTGGATTAATACGTCAGAGAATAGTAGAAATTTGTTCTCCTACAAAATATTTGTGAAATTCCTCCAGATTTTCAGGATTTGTTTTCTTACTCGTTTTGTTTTTAACAGTATGAGTCAGTCAGTTATTTGATTTGATTCTTTTGCGTAGCAAGCACTGTGAGAACTTCTGTTTACTTATTCTGGGATCCCACCTTCATTCAGTCTTTACAGTGTTTTTGAAGGTCGCTTGCTCTTCCTCCAGGCCTAGACTTTTCGGATAGTGCTTAGTAGCAAACGCCAGCTCCTTCCTTTGGTATTTCTCTCTGTCCTTCAGGATCAGACATAAAGTATGCTAATTAATTCCCAAACATAAAGTACTATTTATTTGTTTTGCACAGCTGAGAATATATAATAATAATTTATTCAGGCTGCAGAATCTTGTTAGCCTGTAAGAATATTCATTATCCTGAGTGGTTCAAATAAATTCTCTTACAACTTCTCTATAGATAGGTATTTGGAAGACAGGATTTCAGTGATTAAAAAATAACCATGGTTATCATAGCCTTCTCTGAAGGACATAACCAGGTAACTAAAAACCATGTTATTTTTAGTTGTTGCATCAACGTATGTTTATATGTTCCAGTTGCACTTTTTTTTTTTTTTTTTTGGTTGAGTGCAGGCAGTCATTCAGCCCCACCCCAAAGGGTAGTCTTAATGTGATTCAGTTAGCTCTCCAGGAAGGCCTTACAAGCAAATGGCTGATATTTTAAAGCTGCTAAGGGTGCCTCCAATCTTTGAAAATAACATAATATCATTAGATTTTTGCTAGAACTTGATTTTGATTATTCCACATGATTACAACAAGCTAAAGTAAACACTGAGTCATTTGGTAACAAATTAAGACAAGTTTACACTCTTTAGAGAAGGAGAGTACGGGCTCAGAAACCTGGAGCTACAGGGACTTGGTACACCAGAATTTCAAACAGGAGCCCCAAAGAAATCTAAATCATGACATGGTGGACTTAAATGCAGGCTTTGGAGTTAGACTGACCTGATTTGGATTCTGGTTTCAACATATATCACCCATGGGACCTTGAGCAAACTCAAGTCTAAAGTTTCCTCAGCTGTGAATTGGAGACTGAACTCTCAACATTAACCACACATTTTATGTTAGATGATAGGGAGTATTCATGTTAAATATTTAACTTACGTCAAATACATTAAAACTATATAGCAAAGAGAAACGCATAGTACCAGGCAAAGAAAGAGAGGCACGTGTCTTAAAAAGCTGATTCTATGTGAAGTTAATTTTAGAGGATTCGTTTTATTACTTGATCTGTATAGTAAGTGATTTTATAATAGGATGTGAACAAAACAAAATTGCCTTGTACCAGTGTGGAAAGGAGTATGAAAGTGTTTTAAGAAATTGATGGTCTTAGAGTTGTTGAATATTGAAACGTCTCATTTAAATTATTATTTTACAACCTCTGCGGTAATTATTGTATAACTTAGGGCATAAGTATTAAGAGATTATTGTTAAAACTATTTTCTTTTATATATTGCAGGGGAGAATTTGCCCTTTGGCTTGATGGAGATCTCTACCATGGAAGAAGCCATTCTTGTAAAACATTTGGGAATCATACACTTTCTAAGAAGGAAGATTTCTTTATCCAAGACATTGAAATCTGGGCTTTTGAATAAATGTAATGCTGTCTTAGCAGGATATTGGCCCAAACCTGACATGGACAAGCATTGTTTGGAAAGTTCAAGAAGCAATACAACGTAACATGTCACTCGTGCTTTAAAATTAATTGTATCACCATTTATTACAGCTCTAATTTTGGAATTTATTTTTAAAATCATGTTTCTGTCCCAGGGTTTTTCAGGTTTAGACCATGATGTGGGTCCACACAGTATAACAGCTTGGGTTTTGTCAGAATTTTGGCAGCATTTTGATCATAGTGACCACCTCATCTACCATCCGTGTTATCTCAGTCTCCTAATAGGATGGTGCTTTTTTTGGACCTATTTTGGTTTATTGTTTTTAAAACTATGTTGATTGTTTTACTAGAGGAGTCTAATTGGAGCATTGAGAGAATGAAGATTAGATAATGCTGTGAGATATATCTGTGACATTGGCACAGGTGACTTTTGGACATGCTCAACTTAGTCATCCTTATGAAGGAAAAAAGAACACATGCCAAAATTATGCATATTCCATAAACCACTGAGTTCTAATTTTAATTCACACTACTACAGCATTCTCTTTATTAATTTTGCAGGTATTCTCAATTTCATTTTAATAAAAATGAAATTTGAGGAGAATTCTGATTGTGATAGACCACAATGCACATGATCTGCAGGTTTGGGCATATGCTTTCATGATTGAATTATCTGATGAAAAGTTATAAAATACAAAGGAGAATGAGAACTTGATGATTCTACTGGATTTAATATATCAAGCAAGAAAATATACTATTTGCATATTTGTAGCTTAGCAGGGCATTATAAGTACAAAAACTATGAAACAGATGCATATTCCTTCAACATATTGTGTCAGATATACTGTTTTATAGTTCCATTGTTTTAGCCTTGTTGCACACCACCTCCCAAAATATAGGTTCTTGTTCAAATGGAAAAAAAAGTGTGTTTTTCTGAGTGGTATATGTTATTAACTACCATTAGCATTTGCTGTTATAAAAGGGCAATGATTATAGTAGACAATATTGTAACTCAGTAGACTTGTTGAATATGCAAATTTACTGTCAAGTGACCTCAAAAAAAAAAAAAAAAGATAGAATATACTAGTAGTTCTTATCCTCTTTTGTAGGAAACCAATAATATGCCATTGTGGCGGTCATTCATCAGTTAATTTCAAAGCTTCATGTTATGCAAAAAAAAAAAAATCCTGCTGTTATACATGTGACAGTGACCTTGTGCTGAAATTTCAGCTATTCCAGATAAACCTTGTATATTATCTTGTAAATTAATGTTTAAAGGTAGTTTTGTTCTTATAGAAAGTGTCGATTGCCAGGTTGCTTATAGCACTTTAAATTATTCTAAAAAGGAAATTATAAGCCAAATATGTTGGCTTTAGTAGTTTTAGTTGTATAGGACTTGAATATATTTAGATCTTTTGAAAGTTTAGATAATTATCTAAAGAAAGCATAATACTAATGGGAAAGAAAATCTGATCTATTTAATATGCTATCGCTGAATATGAATAGAAATGTGGGCATCATTTTCTTGTGTATGTAAAGCTCTCTCATAAGTTAGTAACAGTATATAGATTAAATGTTTACAGTATAGAGAATTGTAAATAAATATATCGTTTTCTCCCTTGGTCTTCCACAGCAGTATTATTGTCTTTGTGGAGTTGACTAATCATTTAAAAAAAGAAAATCCTGTATTGGATTTCAATTATAATAAGGTCATAGTGGTGTATACCAAATAAAATTAAATACATAAATACAAATTCGAGTTTGGATTTATTGAATAATCAAGTTGCTTTCATATCTAAGGAATCTTTGATTAAACATACTGCTGTGGTTCATGTGTAAAACCTGCTTCTAGCAGCTTGGGGTGGTGGTAGTGACAGTGGTAATGGTAATAGTGATAGAAGGATGCATTTAGTAGAGAGAACAGCATAGTTTAAAAAATGAAGAAGTGAGAGGGCACTTGACATGTGAAGAAGTGTAAGTCATTTGATATTTTTAAATTATGTTTTCTCTTTTGGTGGGGAGTGCATAGCAAGGTAAGACTAATGCCATAAGAGTTCTGTTGTGTGCAACTCCAAGAATTTAGATTTTGTTTTTTTATCTCATAGGAGCAACTAAGAAAATATGAGTGGAGGAATGACACAATCAAGTTTACACTTTAGAAAGGTCTCTGAAAATTAGATTTATAGAGAGAAAAACTAGAGACAAGGAGACCAATAAGCCTGTTACGAAGTCCAGAGAAAAAATGATGAGGCCTGAATAAGAATTATAGCAATGGCAATCAAGAAGGATGCATGGAAAAAAAAAAAAAAAAAGGCGTGGATCTAGGAATTAGTTTAATATGATTTTGTCATTGTATGTCAGAAAGAGGTAAGGCTAGCTCTCAGGTATTTTACTTACAGCAACTGGGCATATCATCCATTGATAGGAGTGATGTACAAAGAAGAGAAAGAAGCAGCAGACAGGGAACTTAGATTGGTTATGAGAAATCAGAGAGCTGATGGGGAGTGTTAATATTTGGTTCTCATAAAAAGATTTTAAAATCAACGACATACAGGTATGTTGAAGCCATAATGTATGAATAAAACACCCTTGGAGATTATAGACTGACTGGAGAGAATTCTTGAGATAAATTCTTGGGGCTATAGTAATATTAAGGGATAGGCAGAAGACAAGACTCGAAGTTTCCTTCCATCTCTAGAAGCTAGAAGAACAAGAAATTAAACCTAATGAAAATAGAAGGGAGGACAAACTAAAGATAGCAGAACTCAATAAAATTTAAACAAGTATATAAGACAAAATCTGAGACTAAGACTAATAAACCTCTAGCAAGATGAGAAAAAATTACCATTGTTAAGAATTTAAAGCCTCTAGACTTCAAAGAGAGAGCATACTGTGGACAACTTTGTATCAGTAAACTTGACAGTGTAGATTAAAAACATTTTGGGAAACAGTTTGCTAAACCTGACCCAAGAAGAAACACAGGTTTTGTATTGTAGAAATTGAATCTGTTAATTAAAAAAAAAAAAAAAAAAAAATCCACAAAAGAAAAACCATGCCCTATGCCCATATGGTTCCACTGGGTAATTCTTGTAAGTATTTAAAGGGAAAAAAAAGTGTCAGTATTAGATGAACTCTTCCCAAGGTATTGAGAAAAGAGAGACTTTCTGATACTGCCTTTTGAGACCAGTGTGACCTTGATACCAAAACTTTACAATCCTTACAAGAAAATAGTTATAAAACAGTCTCATTTGAACACATATAAAATCCTACATAAAATAACCACAGATCAAAATCAGCCATATATAAAAGAATAATATAACCAAATCAAGTTTATTCCAGGAAAGCAAGAGCAGTTAACATTTTAAAACACCAATTTACCACATTTATAGAAAAAAAAGTCTCATGACCATCTCCATAGAAACGAAGCTTTTGATTAATTTCAGTGCCAGTCTATGATTAAAACTTGGTGAACTAGGAAAGAGGGGCTCTTCCTTAATCTGATAAGATTATTTTTGGAAAATGTACAGGAAGCATGATCTGTAATGGTGATTTTTTAAAAGTTTCCTCCCAGAGATAGGAAACCTGACAATGATAACTGCTATCATCGCTTCTATTCAACATTGTTCTGGAAGTTTCAGCCAGTGAAAAAGCAACAAAGAGAAGAGGCATGAGGATTGGGAAGGAAGAACTTTAAATGTCATTTGTGTATGACATCATTGTGGGCATGGAAAATTCCAAAAAGATCAAACCATTTGAATTCATTAGTTGATTTAAGCAAGGTTACTAAGTTCAATATAAAAACCTTCCATTTTTCATATACAACCAACAATTAGAAAATGAAACTTAAAATATTACCATTTGTAATACCATTGAAAATACTGGATATATAACAACAGAAGATAAGTTGGAAGGCTATGCCATATTCATGATAGGAAGACAATATTGAAAGATGTCAGTTCTACAAAATCAATCTATGTTGGCAATGAAATTCTCAGCCAGGTTTATTTTTGGAAATTAAGCTGATTTCTATAATTTATATGGAAATTTAGAGACAGAATAAGGCAGCATTGAAGAATGAGGCTGTGATCTTGAATATCAGATCTGTTAAAAAGCTGGATAAGACAATGTGGTATTAGTAAAAGGATTTAGAGAAAAGAATCAAAATCAAGAGTCCAGAAACGAACTGATTTTTTTTGAAAAGACACTGTTGCTTGCTGGAGAGGACAGTCTTTTCAATAAATGGTGCTCAGTTAATTGGATATCTGTATGGAACAAACAATCTTGACCCATCTCACACCACATGCAAAAGTTACTTACAGATTGTAAATCTAAATGGGAAAGGTAAATAGTAGAGCTATTAGTTTTAAAAACACAGGAGAATATCTTCATGACCTTAAAATATGCATACATTTGTTAAATGGTCGGACACACAAGCACTCACCATGAAGGAAATGAATGATGAATTCTACTACATTAAAATTTGAAGATATTTTCTTCATCAAAAGACATCATTAAAAGTGAAAAGGCAACCAACAGAGAGCAGAATATTTGTATAATACACAGATCTGATGGTCTTAAGTGCACAATGTATAATTGACTACTAATCAAAAAAGTTCAACAAAAAAGGCAGAAGACTTTGGCAATTCCTACGAGCATTAAAATGGCCAATAAAAGCTATTTTAAAAGGAATGTGAAGTGGAACAACCTTGGAAAATTTTCTTGTTGGTATCTAGTAAAGCTGAGCCTTTGACCAGGAATTTAATTCCTTGATATATACGCACCAGTAATGTATCTGTTTACCAAGAGTAAGTGTTAGAATGTTTACAAAACCCTTTGTTTTCTCTTCCCACCACCTCCCCATCCTTCCACATACCCACCCACTCACCTATTTATGCTGAATCTAATTCTATTATACTTCACATATGTGTTTGCATGCATTTCCTAAGAACAAGGATGTCCTTTTATGTAACCACAGTCCAGTGACTGAATTCAGGAAATTTAACATAATAGAATATTTTGATTTAATATGCAAAACATTTTTTAATCTCACCAAGTGGTCGTAATGTCCTTTAAAGCATTATTTTTCCTGATAGGTAATCCAATCCAGGATCCTGCACTTAGTTGTTCTTTTCATCTCCTTTAACCTGGAAGAGTTCATTCTTTGTGTTTTATGACAGTGGGTATATTTGAAGAACTCAGGAGTATAGAATGCCCATCAATATGGATTTGTATAAATTTTAACCATATTGTGGTTATGCATCTTTGGCAAGAAAACCCCAGAAGTGATGTCATGTCTTCTGCATCATATTAGAATCTACATATGTATGTTTATCCCCTTAATGGTGAATAATAATAGCTTTGAGTAGTTAAGATAGTGTCCACTATGTTTCTCCACTACTACCATTTTCCTTTTGTAATTAATAAGGAACGTGTGGGGAAATACTTTAATACCATAATCTATTCTCCAAATTTACAAAATGTTTTTGGTATCCATTGAAGATTCTTGCCTGAATTACAGAAATGATTGTAAAATGATTTTTCTTTCATTCCCAGCACATTTGTTAGTTGGCATTTGCTGTAAGAGCTTTCTTTTATCATTTAAGAATATGTATTATTGGTATGAATTAATTTTTTTTTTAATTGAAAGTATTACAATCCATTTCTGTGCTCTATTTAACCAATAAGTACCCTGTCAAACTGACTTCTGTACATTTCTTTTCTTGAGTGCTTGCTTCTGGTACAGTACGATGTTCCAGATTTTATGTTTTGTAACCCAATCTTAGAATCAGCCATTTCTCCAAGTAGACATGTTTCTTTTCAAGGAGAATGATATTTGGAAATAACGTTAGATGTGCTTATTGTTACTGGGGTGGCATTGCTTCTAGGGCCTTTTAGGAGACAAAGATAGGAAGTAAATTCACACATCATGAATGCACACTAACACCTCCAATTGCAATCTAACATTACAGAATTTTTCCTTGTCTTCCTCACTTCATGTTTATATCTCTTCTCCTTGGGGCACCTGGGTGGCTTAGTCTGTTAAGCGTCCAACTTCAGCTCAGGTCATGATCTCACGGTTTGTGAGTTTGGGCCCCTCATCAAGCTCACACATTAAAAAATCTTTTTATATCTCTCTTCTCCCACAGTGAGGATATCAGTATATTACTCATTTGCTTAATCTGACAGTATACTCATTATATTTTCAGAATTGCTACACCCATACCCTCACAACAAAAGTAGAATATTCTTTTGCAGCCTTTTATCTTTACTGAAGTATTTTTTTTTAATGTTTATTTTTGACAGAGAGAGAGACAGCGCATGAGCGGGGGAGGGGCAGAGAGAGGGAGACACAGAATCCAAAGCAGGCTTCAGGCTCCGAGCTGTCAGCACAGAGCCCGACACGGGGCTTGAACCCACGAGCTGTGAGATCATGACCTGAGCCGAAGTCAGATGCTCAACCGACTGAGTCACCCAGGTGCCCCTAGACTGAAGTATTTAATCAAAGTATTGTATTCAAGAGTTATGTACATCCCTCTTTTCATTCTGTGTGATTAATCATTTGAAATAGAATTTGGGTTGTTACTTATATTCAATTTTAGGGTTTTATCTGTCATTTATTTAATTTTACTTTTTGTATATGTTAGGATTTAAAGGGTTCCAAAGTCAAAACTCTACAGAATTCTCTTTCAACTCATTTCCACCCATCCCTACAGGAAGTCAGTTTCATTATTTCTGATTATTCTCTCTCTCCCTCCCTCCCTCTTCCTCTCCCCCTCTCTCCATCTCTTTCTCCCTCTCTCCCTCTCTCCTTCTCTTCCTGTCTCTGTCTCTCCACACACATACACACATACACACATAATCTAGTGTGTATATATATGTATGCATGCATGCATATTTTTTAAATTGGAACTGAAATTTATTGAAATTAATTGAAAGTACTGAAAAAACATTCTAGGAATCAAGGGGGCATCTACCCTGAGAGGCCACTTTAGCGGGGGCCAAATGATCTGTTCCTCTTGTCCCTGAACAGAATGACGTAATAAAGTACAGTAATACTTCCCTGAGCATGAGTTCCCATTGACACAAAAATTTGGTTTACACAGAATTCTTCCCACATGATATGAGAATCAGCACCTGATATACCGGTTGGTAGTATTTAAAAAAAGAAGGGGCCCCTGGGGGGGTTGTGCTGAGAGCTCACAGCCTGGAGCCTGCTTTGGATTCTGTGTCTCCCTCTCTCTCTGCCCCTCCTCCACTTGCACTCTGCTCTCTCTGTCTCTCAAAAACAATAAGACATTAAAAAATTTGTTTTAATAAAAAAAATAACGAGTTTGGGAAGTTCGAAGCAGAAAAAGCAAACGAAGAATATAGGTGCGGCCCCACCTCCAACAAAGTGTGGGGAAGAGAAAACCTGAATGCAGAATTTCCCTCCTGTTCCGGTTAAGTAGGCATAATGGTAAGAAGGTGAACTTGGGAATCAGCAAATCATAAAACATCCAAGTTCTAAAAGTTGAAAGGCATTAAACATTTGGTTTTGAAAACCAATTGAATATTGCTTATTATTGAGGATTTAAAATTACCATTGGTAGGGGCGCCTGGGTGGCTCAGTCAGTTAAGTATCTGACTTCGGCTCAGGTCATGATCTCACAGTTTGTGGGTTCAAACCCCGCATTGGGCTCTGTTCTGACAGCTCAGAGCCTGGAGCCTGCTTCAGATTCTGTGTCTCCCTCTCTCTTTGCCCCTCCCCTGCTTGTGCTCTGTCTCTGTCTCTCAAATAAACGTTAAAAAAAATTTTTTTTTTAATTACCGTTGGTACAATGCTATTGATGGTGTGTATTTCATGTGTAATTATTTCATACATTATTTTGGTGGCTATGAAAAATATCTATGAGGACTTTTGCCATCGGGGTTCTTGTCTTTTTTTTTTGTCTAACAGCTCTAAGTTTTCCAACTATAGATTTTCTTATCATGGAGTTTTAGGATGAAAACCTGTTGCATAGCAGGCATTTTTCCTTTTAAGGAAACTAGCTTTCTCATTTCACAGCCACACCTTATTCAGCGGAGTGTTCACATAGGCTCACTGAGAAGACTTTCTAACTCCATCTTCAAATTCAAATATACTGAAGTTTGAATAATCTGTATCAGTGCCTGCATAAACTGTTACTGTCCAGAGTTGAATATGAGGAAATTCTTTTGAAGCCTTGGTCGAAAAATTCTACTGATGCTAGAAGTAACCAATTGTACTCTACAATTTGGTTGTATTTCAAACACAAGAAAGTGGTATTGTGGAATGTAACATTATAACATATATTAAAATAGTAATATATAAATATCAGAAAATACAGAAAATATATTTTATTCTTGTGCATGACTTCAAACGTTGACGTAGGTTTCACCATGATAGAAGTGTACATCTTATATGAGATTCTACTTGGAAATTTTGGTCATTAGTTTTTAATTTAACAGAATCTATTATGGAAACAAAAATGTACATCCTTCTTTAAGAAGATATTGCAACTTTCAGTTTGAAAGAGAATCACACAAGAAAACAAAGATAATCCTATAGTAGTTTAATCCATACTTTATATTAAACCTATTATCTAGCAATTCAAGTGTCTACTATTTTGAGGTATCATAATTTGACGTTAAATTCTGTATTTAGCACGAAAGTACCGTAATATTTACTAACTTTCATTGTATTTGGTAAGAATTATAACCTCACATTTTATTGTTTTTAGAATTTTCTAAGACACATTAAATCTGAGAAAAATAAATAAATAGCAGATTAATGCCCACTAAATTTCTCTGTCATATCAAACAGATTTTTTTCATTGGCAAACTAATATTGCCAAACTAAACTTTGGCAAAACTAATATTGCCATTTTACGACTTTTAGATATTTCATAAAGTTTGTAGAGCATAAAGAAAATGAAAATGGCTCAGATCTGTTTCTAATTTACCAAGCAATGATTCTATCAGATTCTCCTACACTGAACATTCCACTCCATTGTAGAATTTTCTGTATGCCTACTTCGTTGTATATTGACATACATGTAAGAAGCGTGACTCGTCAAGGTTTTGAGAAAAAACCTCTCCAAGAAGTCCTACAGAGACAGGCAATTCTGAATCTCTCACTTGCACTATACTTTCCCAGTGAAGGTGAACATACCAGCTTCTCCTTTAGCTCTAAAACCACCAGTCATGTTTGTTTTTATGTGGTTTGTGCAATTGGTACAGAAGGATGATTAATTCCTATTGGCAATCTTTAAAATTCCAAGATCACAGAGAAATTTCAGCAATTTCAGCATCTTGTTTGGATACTTTTTACCTACGTGTTTATTTTATAAGTGATGCTTTGATAGAAGTAGTAGTACAAAATCAAGCTTCTTAGAAAAATTTTAGTTTGGCTAAACTTAATGTAATTCTTTCCCCCCAAAAAGATACATCTTAGTATGTTCTAATATTTTACCTAAAGTTAGAGTTTTTCTTAGACATAGTAATTATTTAAAGATCTATAATAATTTCTGCAATTAATAGCCAAATATTTTTGCCTAAAGGGTAAGTAGAATTTCAAATGCTTATGCTATTATTGTATACTAATAACACTATGTGCTTTCTGAAATGCTTTGTGTATGCTTCCTCAAGATCTTCAAACTACCTCAGAAATAGAGTGCCAGATAGTCATTTATGTAAAAATTGTTTAATATTTACTAGGTCATTACAGAGCAGTTTGCATTTTAATTCTTATTACATTACATTTAGCATTAAGACAACAGTGGGTCAAGTCTGGCTTTTGTTGTTGAAGGTTCACTGGAGTAGAGTAATCACAACATGGTCATCTCGGCCTTGCCATAACATCTCTCCTTCGAAGTCAACCAGTCCATGCTTCCTGGCACGCATAAGAATGCCCACTACTTTATCTGAAATACGAACGTATCTGTCAAAGAGGTCTCCAAAAGTAACCTGAATCTTGCCATCTCGTCTGTGGTGGGCCATCGTGCGGATGATGAAGCACATGTCCATGATCTCTCGGTAGATGTGCTCCTCAGCTCGCTTGGCCCTTTCTGCAGTTTTGGTTCCCTCCTTGGGACGGCCATAGCCTTCATCTCCCTTGTGCAGGCGGGTGGACATGGCCAGCTCGTAATCAAATTCCTCACTGAAAGGATTGAGCTTCTGTGTCTGTATGTGTTCGTCAGCCCATTGTTGCCATCTCCCTTTCAGGTTGTCCACTTGGCTGTATTTCCGCTGGGCCTTGCAGCTGAGTTTCTCTGTAAATCTATTTGCCCTAAAAGGTAGAGAGGGTGAAGGATCAAGACACTGATATTTAACATCCAAGTGTTGTTTTCTCTTTGCACTTCCTACCCATACGCATCTTAACGTAAGTCTAATTTTTTCACTATAAACAAAATATAATCACAATACAAAAAA
This sequence comes from Panthera pardus, assembly GCF_024362965.1. Taxonomy (NCBI): domain Eukaryota; kingdom Metazoa; phylum Chordata; class Mammalia; order Carnivora; family Felidae; genus Panthera; species Panthera pardus. The sequence continues at coordinate 51,401,872 of NW_026527002.1, forward strand.
TTAGAAATGAAAGAAGAAAAATTAGAACGGTCACACCTTTGTTCTTTATTATTTTTTTTCAAGGATAGTTGACAACCACCATTGTTCTTATTTTGGTATACCATAAAAAGTATTAAACTCTATTTCAGGGAAAAAGCTTCCTTACACAAATATAATGTAAATATGTGTGTCTTAACGTTGTATGTTAGTAACATTTTAGAACTGGAATCATATGAATATATTAAGAGAAACCACTTTGTATAGGAATTCAGGAACCAGTTATTTTCCCAAAACAAGGCTTATTATACATATAGCACACGTATATTGTACTACTTACTTATGTATATATGTTCATATATGGATTTTTAGGAGAGTGTATTTATACTAGTATCAATGATGTGCCACGAATTTTGGAATATCAAGTTGTATAGGTAGAAGACAATAGGTAGCAATTGTAACGTTTATCGAATACTTGGTGCTGGCATTCTTCCAAACACTTTTTATTAACATTCCTATGATCATTCTAGGAGATTGGTACTACTAATCCCTCTCCACAGATGAGGAAACTGAGGTCAGAGGGGTTAAGCAACTTGCTTAAAGACACAAAACTGTTAAGTGATAGTGCTGGGATTTGAACCAGGTCTGTGTGTCACTACTGTGAAACACTGCCCTAAACCAGTGGCAAAGGCAGTATTCAAATACCAACTGTCTGAGGCTAAAGTCAATATCCTTCCCACCGTGCAGTGATGGTACTCATCATGGGGGGTACAGTGTCTAATAAGTAGATGATTTATGTTTCAGATGTGTGTGTCTTCTCCTTGCAATTTGGAATGCATTTTCTTGTGATTAAAAAACAGCATTGGAAAGCGTAGACCAGTAGTATCGTGAAGGTGCAGGCCCAATTTTAAAATAGGTAGTTTATCTTTAAAGGATATCTCTGTCTTTTCTGTATCTCCAGTCTCCTAGACTCTTTTCTCCTAGGTCTCTTTGTCTTCACAAGGAAACTCTCGGACTGTCTAAAAGTCAGAGATTTGTATTCCTCATTGTCACGAGTGACCCGCCCTTCCTTCTCTCCACTCCCCAAGCGCCCTTATGTCTGGAAGCACTGGGATGGGTGCTGTAGAGCCTCACTGAAGTTGCTGGCGTGAACCGCAGGCCTGAGCTAAGTGGCCCCTCCTATCCAAGCTCTCACAACTCTCTCTTCAAAACCCAGCTACAGGTCAGATGTGAGTATTCCTCACTGTCCAGTCTCACTTCCTGAAATCTGGTTATCCCAATGCAGGCAACTCCCAGATGTGGGTAGGGAGACACAGGTTACTTCTAGCAGCATAGTTTTCAAGAGAGGAATAACAACCACTAGATGGCGAACTTTCACTAATTCCCGTGCTTTGTGTGTTCAAAACTATGTTTGCTGCATTCAGTTTCTTTATTAAAACAGAGCCAAAACTAGGGATATGCTGATACGTATAACACTGTTATTCTTTGTAGCCGTGTGGACAAAAGTATATGACAAAGTTAATCTGGCAAAAGCACATAAAAACAGTACACACAAAGTATATAACAAAGTTAATCAGGAAAAAGCACACAAAAACTGTATACACAATTATTGCAATTTTTAAAAATCTCATATGTGTGGAAAAGTGCTAGGAATTACACCACACTGAAATGGAATGGATTTCCCTCAGCCCCCTGGTCCTCACCATCACCTGCCTCTCCATAGACTATCCCTGTTCAACTTCCCAGAGTATGGACTGCTGGATCTTGTTATCAAATGAGAGCAAACATTAGAACCTCCCCTCAGAACCATGGCAATCCATGACAGGCATAGTCTTCAATAACAAGCCCAAAGCCGTCCTAACATATAACCAAAGCTCACACCTGATTTCAGACTGGGTCATCCTGCTAGAGAAGAGACTTGAAACGTCTCAGAAGAAAGTGAAGAGTAGCATCATTTGTTAACTCATACAAATGTTTCTCAAGCATCAACTGTACTTCTGTCCTATATAAGAAAATGTAATACAGTAGTCCACCCCTTATTCATGGTTTCAGTTACCCGCCGGCAACCCCAGTCTGGGAGCACAGGAGCTTCCTTCTAATGAGTCATCGGAAGGTTAGCAGTAGCCTAACACTACATCACGGTGCCATCATTCACCTCATTTTATCATCTCACGTAATCACAGAAGAGTGAATACGGAACAGGAAGATATTTTGAGAGACCACATTCATATAACTTTTATTATACTACATGGTTAGAATTGTTCTATTGTGGTTAATGTCTTTACTGTGCTTAATTTTGTAAATTAAGCTTTATCATAGATATGTACGTATAGGAAAAAAATATATAGTATATGTAAGTACTTTCTGCAGTTTTCAGTATCCACTAGAGGTCTTAGAATGTATCCCCCACACGTAAGGAGGGGACTCCTGTACATCTTCCCTGTCAGGTGCTTTTGGGCACTTTGGCATCCTTTATTAAAGTAGCTATGACACCTGGTGTGTGTCAGATACTGTTTTAGGTACTCACTGGATATTCAATAATGAAAAAAAAAGACAATAAATAATCACTGAAAGATATTCATGAAAATAATGAGACTAATACAAATTTGAGTATATGGTAAAATTCTAACTATATAAAATGTGTACACATCAAGATGAAGAAATCATTAGCGTGTGCATAATTGAAAATAACTGTTAGTATTCAGATCCAGTTTTTTTTTCCTTTTTTTTAAAAATCATCTTTCATGTTGGTATCATGTTGATTTTGTAATTTAAAGAAAGGGAAAAAAAGGAAAATACTCAAATTGACATCCAAAGCTAACTTGTTCAAACTGTGTTATATGAGTCTCTGATTCCTTGATGTGGGTTTTTTTCCCCTCTAATTTTCAACTCTGTGTCTTTAGGGATAGGGTTGATGTTGGTGAGGTAATAAATCTCTGAGGAAGTGAAGCATTTATCTTCTAAAAAAGCACCTCCTAATTCTTAATGCCCATTTGTTATATTGTCAAATTGTAATTCCCAATAATCGGACAGAAGGAAAGCAAAGAAATTGGTCCAATAAGGAAGAATTAGAAAATAGGCAGGTTATAAAAGATGAAGTCCTAAGAGAAAATATACCTTAACGAGGTACCTTACCTTAATTGTCTTTATCTTATAAACGTTCTGTATTGTTATTGTATTTCCAATTTTAAAAAAGCCTGAAAGTATCATGTTTAAATCAGGATTAGAAAATGTTATACCTTGAATATCCTCTTGGTCAATGAATATAAGAAACAATATACTTGCTTATCCTGTTTTTGTTTTCAAGTAACAATGAGAATAATAGTTTAGATTGAGCTTCAGAAGTACAATCTAGTATACATTTATAGAAAGCAAAGCAATATTCAAAGACTGACATCACACCCATATTTAGGATAGTAATATTTAATCTAAACTTGCCTTCTTAGTTTCATTCTTAGTAAACAAAGTTTCTTACAATCAACAAGTATTTCCCTGGTCCTATTATGTGCAAAAGTAACTAATTCTACTAGACATTCTAAGCATTCTCATTGGAAAGTGTACATTCTTTCACTGAAATAAATTCTGAAATTTATTTATCTGTCAGCTTTAAAAATGACATCAGTTCGAGGGTTCCTTTCTTCTGTGAATGGGATATTCAGCAATATAATGAGAATATAGGAACCAACTGTATCATAGGTTTTATCATTTTGGAGTAATAATTATATGGGTAAATTATTAAATATGAATAAACCCCATGGGAAATAAAAGTCTTGAAAGGCATATTTCAAACTTAACCAAGTTCACTGACACTAGAAACACTCTGGTAGGTGGCCTTCACCTGCATCACCAAATGATGCTTCAAAACGCCGTTGGGCTTGGAGGTGAAGTTTTCTGGTCTAAGTCTTGGATCTGCCTGAAGAAAGCAGAGATCTGCTCTCATTGCCCCACTGCAGAGTGTGACTCTCCTGCAGCCGAGGGGGCATCTCTCCTCTTAGCACAGCAACATTTCTCTGTCAGGAAAGCAAATAATTCCTTTCCGACTTCCCGGGAAAGTGTTGCCAAGAATTTGCTCCTCTGTAAATTGATTCGCTTACTCCTCTCCACAGGAAGTGTAGCCAGTTTGATTAAGGGAAGCATGCATTCACGGGGTCACATTTATCTCTTTCTGTCAGCAATCAGATTTGAGAGCCCGGCCTGTGATTCTTCTTGCAAATTGGCAACTGTCCTCAGCGTCCATAGAAAGGGTTCCACGCTCTAGAATTGGGGTCAATAGCAGAAAGCCATACTTTGGCCTCTGTTTCTAATAAAACCCTTCAATATAGTTGTACCCAAACCTTACACTTTGGGTGTTATTAGGATTCCATTAGTTAAGCTGACACTTTGCCTTCCATTTTATATCTTGAGTCTGTTCTCTACTGAGAGAATTGGTAGATTCTCAGAGAATCAGTGGTTAAGAACATAAGCTCTGTCATCAACCTTCCCAACTTCATCACTTACCAACTCTATGATTTGGATACATTTCTTGATGTCTCTGTGTGTCAATTCCCTTATCTATAAAATGGCATTCTGATGCTCAATTTTTATTTTTGCTGAATGTAACTTGTCAGGGAGGATAAGTGGATATTTGGCACTTTTGTACAGGAGATCTCACCATTTTTGTATTGGTGAGGGATGCAATTCCTTTTGTCTAAAGGAGCTGGACCAAACAAGTCATGTAGCCGTACAATCAAAACACTCAGTATTTTAAAAATACGGCATAAAATAGAAACCATTTTCATAGGTTAGCAAAACTCTGTTAGTAAAGAATATCTCTACTTTTTACCAAATCTGACTTATTCATTTTTATTATCTATGAAACATCTTGACCACCAAGAAAATTCTTTCTACTTAATCCCTCATGATACATAATTTGCTCCCTATTGGTGGAAATGGGTAATTAATGGCGCTTAGGATTAAGTGAACAAAACCCCCCCTTCATATAGGCTTACTCAATAATGCCACACTCATTTCTCAAACAGTATTTGAGAGTCCCATCAGGCTTCTGCTGTAGTTTTCTGAGCACAGCTAGGATTACTGCTGACATTAAGAGATGCTGTCTCTGCATAAGACATTCTGGTACCCTATGTACTCCAAGACTGAGAGAAAGGAACCAAAGAAGGAATGAAGAGATTTAATCCCACTCTTCCACCCCAGCCCTGAGGACCAGTCTTCTGGTGTCCTGTAGGATTGGGATTACCATGGCTGGGCCTTCTTCTCTGCTTACAATGCATACAACTTATTCACGAGTTCCTCTGGGTCCACTGCTCTGCATATTAATATCAAAATAACTCTATGGCTTATGTCTTTTATTTAAGATGAGGACAGAGAGGATTTGCCAAAGTAACCATGATTCAAACCTAATTGTCTCTTATTCAAAGCTTATGCACCTTCCCATCACACTAAGAAGGTGTCCGTGTACATGTCTGACTTTAGGAACTTGTGAAGGGTCATGTATGCGAGTCCTCACTTCCAGGTGAAATAGTTTAGAGTCTAGTGAAGAGGGTGGGATTGGAAGCCAGATTGCCTACCTTCAAATCCCTTGGGCTGTACACTCTTATACAAATTTTCTACTATGTCTTTGTCTTATGCCCGCATCTATCAAATGTGGATGATAATTATACCTACCCCAGGAGAATATTATGAGGATGAAACGAATAAACATAAGAATACACATTGACAGGTGCCAGAGAAGAATACATGCCTGGGAGATCGATGCCAGCTGTCACGTTCCTACCTCTGGCCAATCCAAAGCGTGCTGACAGAAGATCTTCATTGTGTCATCCTCAGTCTTGATTCTGTTAGGTTCTAGTATTCCATTTCTAGCACATACACACCCACACCCAAAATCCACAAGGCCAGAATTAGACTGTGGTTCCATATGTTCTGGTAGAACAATTATATCTGATAACGAATTTCTGTATGAACATGAGTAGAACACAGATCCAGATCTCTTCACACATCCTCAAGGCCCCGCCTGAGAGCACCGTGTCTGCTTTCAAAACATTGCATTTGGAGACAGGCACATCTCAGCTTTGTCACAAACTTACTGGGTAAACTTTCCCTTCTGAACCTTAGGGCCCTGATCCCTAACATGGGATAATACCTGCCTCAGAAAAGGACAAAGCATGTAAAATACCCGTGGCACACATTAAATGCACGAGGGTTGTTACAATTATCTAGATGTGCCATTTCACTTTTCTTGAAAACATGGGATATTGTAGTCCTCTTTCAAAATGTCTTTCAAGTCACAATCTGTAAGACAGTTTTTTGTCAAACCAGGTAATCAGGTTTGTTCTTTACCTTATTTCATTAAATGTAAAAAGCACACCCACACATCTAATATTCCAAGAGGGAGTCCGTTGATCAGCATTCATCAGAGACTTTTCACATATTTTGATATTCTACAGTTGTGGAGCGAGATATCCAGACTTTCTACTATGTGCAGGTGGAGTGTCTTGAAAGACAGCATGTCTTTTTTTTTTTTTTCTGTCTGAACAAATGTATCAGTTTGACTCAGCGTGTATGTCTGAGTGTGTAGGTATGTATATTTGACATCTAAATGTTTTCAGATTGTGGTATTTTAATCACCTGGCTTTAATAGCGTGTCTGTCTTTGTTTACCAACAGAACAAACTTTTTCTGAAACGTTGAAAAATTTCCAAATAATAGAATCTATATGAATAATAACAGCTTTTACATATGGAGTATATGTGGCCGGTACTGTGCTAAGGGCCTGGCAGCCTTAATCTCGTTTACTTCTGCCAGTACAACAGACTTTATCCCCTAAGGTTACTGTTGCTATCATTTTACAAAGAAATGGGTTTAGAAAAATAAACAGTGTGTGTGCATGTGTTGAGAACATTTAAGATATACTCTCTTAGCCACTTTCAAGCATGTAACAGTGTTGTTAACTATAGTGGGGGCGGAGCTGGAACTTGAACTTGGGTCTGTCTGACTTCAGAGCCTACTCTGGAGTTAGATAGCAGCCTCCCCACCTGTTTACTGGGTCACAGAGACCTCTGCCTGGCAGGCACTCTCTAGGTAGATGTGTCTGCTGATAACACTACAGACTGGTTTGAGACCAGGGAAAGGTTTGCCCGCTGTACCAACAAGCACTGTTTCGGCAGAGAAATAAGTCAGTTTGTTACTCATCATAGAATGTATTTTAAAAAATGTACCCAAAGCAGACAACCTTCTCTGGTGGCTTTATCTTTGTTGAGGCTAAGACTTGAGTAGCCAGTTCAAAACAGAAAGCAGAAACAAAATAGTACAGGCCCTCGACCCCAAGGCCCATGTGTAGCTGGGCACTGCCCCTTTAGTCCCCACAGGACCTCACTGCCCGCCCAGTCTTTAAGATTCTCATTCTAAACTTGGTAGCATTTCCCTGCTCTCTCGGTCCCCATGGCTGGTCACGGCTCCAAGGCAGAGTAAGGAGCTGAAGGGGGCATTCACTTACTGGGAAGGCAAGGGGCGTTTGATTCTGATGGTGACCACCTGCTCTCCGTCCTGCTCGGGCCTTTCCTCGGTCTCCCCTCCGTAGCCGCTGTCCTCTGTGTCTATGCTATCACTCCGCCACTGGGGCTCATCCCGTCCCATCTCTTTCCAGCCTTTGGTCAGCTCGGACACCAGGTTGGCGCACTTTCTCCTCCGCGTCGGGGAGCCATGGCTCTGGAGGATTCTGTCAATGTCATCCTCTTGCCGCCCGGCTCCAGGCATGTCACCGTCCTTCTCGTACCTGTGGCTGAGGTGGCTGACATCCCCTCCTCTCTCGTAAGCTTTGCTGACAATTGTTTTGGTCACTTCTCTCCTTTTGATACGAGAGGCTTCAGCGGCTCCCTCTGGCTTTTGGGAGGGAGACTTCGGGGCGCTCTGAGCTTTCTGGCAGGAGGCGGGGTAGATCACTGGCTTAGGAGCTCGGGGTGCGTCCTGGGTCCCTCCCGGCTGCCAACCTGTGGGCTCTTGGGCCTGCCTGATGCTGTTCTCGTTTGCCCACTGCTGCCAGCCTCGGGCCAAGTTGATAACCAGGGTGGCTGTGCGGACCTTCCGGAGGGCACGCTTGGCTGGGCCCTCCTCTCTTCCCTTCTCTCCCAGAGCCATGCCACCCTTCTCTTCTCTGCCGGTAGCCCGGGCACTGGCTGAAGCGACTGTCCACCTGTGGAGTGCCTGAGATTTAAATAGAAGCAGGGTGTGGGGTGGGAAGAGTTTGGTGACCCGTGGAAACTATGTGAAATATTTCTTGCCAAGATGTGGTGCCTTCCCCGCGATGGTGTGCTTTTTTTAAACCCTGACGTCTCCAGTTTCATCACGGCAGACGGACGTCTCTGCTGGTAAAGGACAGTGATACGCACTCCCTTTCTTCTCAAGTGCCAAGAGTGGAAATGACTAGGTTTGATCATGTGCTCAGCCCTATGTTCTTCTTGACCTTAAAATATGGTCCTACCATTTATAGTAGCGTAAAATATGTGCACAAATTGTTCTAGGAATATTATAGGCTTGTTCTCATTTAAATCTCAAAAGGGCTCTTGATTAGTCCCATTTTATAGAGAAGTACATTGAAATCTCACTTCCTACGGCTAATAATATCTGCGATTCAAACCCAGATCTGTCTGATTCAAAACTTGTGCTTTTTACTCTAGTTATCAAAGATCCTATTACCTTTTTCTTTTGTCTTCACCTCTATTTGATACAGACCTTATAATCACCTCCTCCAACCTTCATTTTCCAGATGAGAAAACCGAGGCCCAGGTAAGGGGGAGACAAAGGGCGGGTTTTCCAGTCCCAAGCTTGAATTGTTGTATAGACAGGTCATATCGATATATAAGACGATGGTCAAATTTTTGGTCCAATTTTTTTTTAAGCTTTAAATTAAGTCCTACACACACACACTGACTTTCGGAAATTATTATTACAAAAAATCTTTTCAAATATGTTGAAAAATATTTTGTTTCAAAAAAGATCATTTAAAGACAAAATAAGTGAACGCTATCAGAAGCAAACCCCGCATGACCTTTTGTTTTTAATAACATACCCTTCCTTTAGGTTGATGTAGAAAAAGCCATGCATTCGATTCTCGGAACAAAGATTGAAATACAGTTTTTAAAAAAGGACTAGATAGATAGGTCATTTGGAGAGAAAAAGAACCAGATATGAAGTGTACTAAACCAGATAAAATGCTCAGAACTCAGCACTGAATAATTTCTTAAAGTAAGACAAACTGAACTTTTTCTCATACAATAGTCTATAGACTTCGGAACTGTATCCTTTCCTCTAATCAATATTGATTGAGAATTGCTGCCTAAGAGCATAAAAAAGGGCATGAAAGTCAGTTAATTCTAATGGTGAGACAAATTTATTTAAAAAAAAATGTTGATGTCAGTTTTTCATCATGTAGGTCATTTACCTCCTAAGATTAAAACAATTTGGGAGATGATTTAATACTCTACCTAGAAATCTGTCAGATGTGTACTCAGAGTTCAAAGCATCTGATAATGTTAACGGAGACAAAATCTTTCTTGATTAAGAGGAAATTGGATCACAAGGAAAGAAGACTATTACAAATCAAGATTTAAATCTGAGTCTGAAATTTCTGGCATGCTTTCCCGGAATGTAGATACACTGCAGACTGTTTGGTTCCCGTTAGATTCCTTTCACCCCACTTGGAATTCCCTTGGGAAGAAATGGGGTTCTTTAGAGATGCCCATGAGCTTAGCCCAGGATCAGGCTAATTTACAACTGTCCAGGGAGTTTTTCTGCTCCTCTGTGCACACCTGCTCCACGTTCAATTCTGATAGAAGGAGACGAAGTAGAGACCCTAAAATGTTATTGGAGTTTCAATATTAACAGGCTTTGCGGTCCACTGCCTGGGGCTTGGGGCTGTCAGCAGATGGTCTTGGCAAAAAACAGAGGCAGCTCCCAACAGAATCTGGTCATTCTTTCTGAGATCTCACTTCGGCAACTGCGGCCTGTGGCTCTTCATTCCTACATCTCCAGAAGAGAGTGTAAAATTTTTGTTTCCTTCTTATGTCTATTTTGGGCATTCCTTCCCTAGAGCAAGTTCTGTACGCTACCTAGCGTGCATTTTATAAGAAATGTTCTATCTTCTTTCTCAACCTAGATCTAAATTCTTAGGAGTTCAGTATTCTTCTATTGTAATAGAAAGTGCAAAAGAAATGGAGATAGAGTCTCAAAGATAAAGATATAGTAGAAAAAGCAGTTTACAATGTGAGCTTCCTATGAAAACATGAGATTAGAAACTGTAAGTGAAGGTTTGGAGGTGATTAATGAAGTAATTACCACCTAAGAAATGTGTCATAAGTGTGAAAGTGTTTTGAAACTATATTCGTTTTTACTTGATTCTTATGGGCAATCCTAGGGAGGGAGGGGAGTTGTATTTATATACTTCTTTGCATTATGCACTTAGGAGTCAGGTAGGACCAACTCTCATAATCATCTGTATACTTTTACTCAAGACTTCAGAAACCTACATTTGCTCAAAGCTTTTATGAAACAATAATTTCACTGATCCTTTATACATAAACTACTAAGTCCTTTAATCATTCAGTTTCACAAAAATAGGAATAAAAAGACTTCAACACAGAACAAAAAAGAGCTTCTGATTTCAAGTGAATTTACTCAGTGTTCATGAAAGGTATATAATGGGCAAAGCGTGATGATAGACAATGTGGGTGAGGGTAGAAAGCTGAGCAAGACAGAGCTTACTTTCCAGGTTTCCCAATCTAGCCAGGAGAACACATATATACAACTGTTTTAAAAGTTTGGGGAGAGTTATATTAGAAATATAAATAAAGCTTAATGGAATGATCATTGAGCAAAGGGTGACTGCTTTTATTGGAAGAACTTCACGGAAATGGTGATCCTTTATCTGTTTTTTTTTTCAAAGATAAAGAGAACCTTACCAGGTGGAGAAAGGGTACTCTGATCTGAAGAAACAATGTGAACAAAGTTACAGAGGCATGAAGATACACGGTACATGTAGAGACCTTCTAACAGTCCGGAGTAGAGATCACAAACTCAGATGCCTGCAGAGTCATACAGGTCACTCAAATGTGTGAGGTGAGTTGGGTTTGGGGGTACAATGTGGGGTGGTGAGACCTATGGGCAACTGGTGAAGTAATGTTTCAAGACAAGTAGGAAATGTGGATTTTTACATGAACTCTCCCAATTCTTTAAATGGTAACTGTTAAGACACACACACACATGCACACATTCACACACACTAGTACTGGGTGAACCAACGTGGTGTAGCATGGGGTGGGGTTGTTTATGGGCCCTCAGTTTATGAGTTTGAGAGAGGAATATACAGTGTCTATAGGGTAAGGACAATGGCTAGGGAACAGTAGGGCAGGCCTTTGAAGAAGTAGTCAGAGCTACATTGTGAGGGAATTGGTGTTTTATCATATGGGACTCATTGCATCACTGAAGTATTTTAAGCCCCATGCAATCTCAAATTAGCATTACCAAGTGATGAAATCTAGAACCAGTGAAGTGGGATCTGGATTGGAAAAGATAAGACAGGATAGGAAGACTTTTTTTTTTTTAAACATTTGTTTATTTTTGAGAGACAGAGAGACAGAACATGAGCAGGGGAGGGGCAGAGAGATAGATGATCAAATCTAGAACCAGTGAAGTGGGATCTGGATTGAAAAAGATAAGACAGGATAGGAAGACTTTTTTTTTTTTTAAATAAAAAACGTTTATTTATTTTTGAGAGACAGAGCATGAGCATGAGCATGAGCAGGGGAGGGGCAGACACAGAATCCAAAGCAGGACTCAGGCTCTGAGCTGTCAGCACAGAGCCCGACCTGGGGCTCGAACTCACAAACTGCAAGATCATGACCTGAGCTGAAGTCGGACGCTTCACTGACTGAGCCACCCAGGCACCCCAAAGACAGGGAGACTCTTTACAGGAGTTAGTAAATTAATCTTGAAAAGAAACACATGAGGATCTGAAAGATTTAAGAGCCACTGAGGGGAACATTCCAAAGGACATAATAGGGACCAATTAATTGCTGTGGGTGATGGGTGTCAAGGATGATCTAGAGATATCGATTTAAATGATGAGTGTGAGGACATGATTTTAGCTAGGAAAGAACAGGAGAAGAGGAGGATTTGTGGTAAGAAGGAAAAACTCCATTTTGCAGTGAGGAAGCTCCGGGGCATGCCTGTGGAGATGTTGAGTAGTGAGGGACCAGGAATATGGACTCTGTGGTCAAGCAGAACCCAGTGACATCTGGGTTCTGCTGGTTAGCAGGGTGACGTAGGCCATGTTATTTAGTTTCTCTATGATTCCGTTTCTTCATCTGTAAGATGAGTATTATCAGGGCATCTACCTCATAATGTCAGGGTGAGGATTGAGTTAACACACGTAAAGCACTTAACACCATGCCTGGCACACGTAAGTCCTTGATACATGGTTATTGTTATTCATACCTTGATGTTGAGTCAAGGGGTTAGAAAACTAAAGCTCCTTAAATAATTCTGTTCGATGAAGGACAGGATTAATACCACATCCATGGCAGGGGTCAGTCTTCAGATGGGAGGGTCAAGCGGGGTCACTTGTAGGGACTGGAGGCTGTAAGGGAAAGCTTATTTATAGTGTTTTATTTTAAGGTAATTTATAGTGAGGCTTTTAAGGCAGTGTCTAAAAGGTTTCCCTCAGCATGATGAGGGTCAGATGAGGTCTCAGTTATTTGGTAGTGATAACGCCATTGAGTTCAACTCTTCCCTGGAACCTCCTGGAATATAGAGCTCAGTGGTTTACAATCAGTGAGAACCACACTAGAATCTCAAATCACATTGGGATCACCTGTGGGGCTTTAAAAACTACAGACGGTAAAGTGCTGTATCTAGAGACAGGTCTTGGGTGGAGTCCTGGCACCACCGTAATCTAGCATACCATCAGGATTGAGAACCAAGGTTCCAGATTTTAGAGTACTGTGGGTCCAGCAGACACTCACCATATTGACTTTAAGGGCACAGTGACCAGTAGCTTAGGTCTGGGTTCAAATAGATTGCTTTTACATTCTGGATCTTCTTTCGGAATCTCCGTATCCTTGCAGAGTTCATTAACTTCTCTGAGACTCAATTGCCTTGTCTGAAAATGGCAATAATTATTACTTCCCCTGTGTTGCTATTATGTTTATACAAGATGAAGTCTCTGAAGCAGTTAGCCTAATGCCTAGTACACTGTATAAGAGAACCACATGGAAGCTTCGTATACTGTCATTTACACTGTTACTGAGGATAATGATGCCATCTTCTAAATAAATAACTTAGATTCATAGACTACATATCAAACCTCAGTATGAATAATGCAGTATAAATTTTTACATTGTAAACAATAACAATTTTACATATATTTTCAGAGACTAAAGAAAATTTCAGACAACAAATGTCACAAGACCCATTATCAAACTGTAGTCACATGAACTCAGAAAGCAAATATGTAAGTGCTTACTATAACTAAATCTGAACAGTGTTTGTTATTTATTCTACCTTAAAAAATACAATCTCTTGATCCCATATCCACTCCATTTCTCCACTCCCCCTAAGTAAAACTCCTTGGAAGAATTGTGTATGTTGCCTATCTCTAATTCTGTTTCCTGTTTTCTCTTGAACCCAATCCAAACAGGTCTTACCTTCACAATTTATTAAAACTATCCTTGTGTCACCAATGACTTCCATAGTGTTCAATCTAATAATCAATTATTAGTTCCAAAATACTTGTTCTATCTGCTACATTGGACATGCTAGAATAGTCAGTCAATCCTCATTCATATATTTTCTTTACTTTACTTCTGGAAACAACTCTCTAGGTTTTCCTCCTACATCACCACTGCTGCCTCTCAATCTCTTTTGCTGGTACTTGCTCTTCTCCCCAGCTTCTTAACATCGGACTGTGCAAGGCTCAGCCTGGGTCCTTTTCCCTGCTCAATCTATACTCACTTCCTTGTTGATCTCAAGGTTTCGAATGCCACCTCTATGATGACAATTCTCAGTATAGACCTCCAGCCTGACCTGTCCCTTGTACTCCAGGCTTGCACACTCAGCAACATGCTGGTCATCTTTACAGGATATGTGCCTAATGATTAGCTCAATCCTAATGTGTACAAATTGAATTTCAATATTTCCAACTAGAGCTTGGCACAGTATCCTCTTTTCAGCTCAAAATCAACTTTGTTCTGCCAGTTGCTCAGGCCAGAAAACCTGAAGTAATCTTTGACTCCTTTTCTTTGCTCATATCCCGCATCCAGCCCACTAGTACATCCTGTTGGGTATACCTTGCAAAGTATCCAGAATTTGACCACTTCTCACCACCTTTACCACCCTTTACCTTCCCACCCTGGCCCACCTAGACCATTCACAGCTCAAGCCACCATCACCTCCTGTGTGATTATTTCATTGTCTTCTTAATTTGTCTCCCTGCTTCCACCCTTGTCCGATCTACTCTCAACATTAGCCAGATCCTTTAAAAACATAAGATCATATCACTTTGTTCAAAATCCTTCTATGATTTTTTTCCTCTGAATAAAAGTCAAAATCCTCACAATGGTCTATACAGTCTTATAACTCTCCCCTTGTTAGCTCCCTGCCTGCTTCTCCTATGACTTATCTGCATTGTTAATCCCTGCTTCTGTCATACTGATTTCCAAGCTTGCACCTGCTGTGGGATTTCAGCACTATTTCCCAGACCTTCTTATTTCTCACCAAGCTCGGTGCCACTGCCTCTGCATAATCCAGAGACACAATAATGTCTTTCTCCAAACAAAAGAGGTTCTCCTCTTAAGAGCAATGCTGTCTTTCCTGGAATAGAGGGAGTAGTACCTTCTTTTATTTCATCCTTCTGCAACGGAGACTGAGGAAGGAGGTAAGATTTAAGGCTAGAGAAGAAAATAGGCAGGACCAGATTGTGGAGGCACTTTCAAGCCCTGATAAGAAATGTAGGTTTTATCCTAATATTGTAAAGTTTGATCTGCAGAATGGCAAGATTAAATTGTTCATAAATTCACTTTGTTGGTGGTATGAAGGATAGATTCAAGCATGGTGTATGGGCAAGAGTAGAGACTCGGGTATTTTTTTCTTTTATCCAGAGGAAGTTCCCCACCACAAAAGCAGGATGTTCTGGGGGAGTGGGGTGGGGAATGTCTCTGAAAGTTCTGTGTCCTCTTTCCTATACCACTTAGGCCCTTCTAATACAGAAATTTCAGTCAACGTGTCTCACTAATTCCAAATCAGGCAGACCAGGATTGTTTTGACCATTAGAAGTGGGAGTGTGGAGAGGTGCCCCCACCCACCCAATCTGGTTACTATGTGATTGTGCCAAATTCCAGCCAATGGACAACTGCTTGTACTTTCTCTTCTGCCAACTGTCTCCCCTCCCCCTTACCTGGGTCCCTGATCCACAAATCTGAACTGGGGATTTCTCGCTCAAGGCCAGGTACAAGGGAGCTGAGTGGAGGCCATATGAGAGCAGTAGTGTAGATAAGAGATGATTGAAACCTACTCCAAGATGGCAGCAGTAAAGTTGGGCAGGAGGTAAGTACTATAGGTGAAATTGGGAGGTAGAATTAATGCAATGAGAATTGGTCACAATGAGAAGTTAGGTGTGAAAGAAATGAAGGCATTTAGATAAACATGAGCATTCTGGCTTGGGTTTCTACATACATGCTTTCATTCACTAAGAATGGAAATACAGAGATAATAAGCTTGGGGATTGGACACATAGTAGATTAAATTTTGGATACGTTGGAGATCCTGCAGGACACCCAAACAAAGTTATCCAGAAGGTAGGGAACGGAGCTCATGAGAAAGATCTGGACTCATATAGATTAGGGCATCACTTTGGGTCATGGAGACTAAGTTGTACCAAGTCACAGAGCTAACAAGAGCTGTAACAGGATCAAATCCAGGCCCTCTGACTTAAGAGTCAAAGCTGTTAATAACTGTGCTGTAATACAAATTATGTTCCTACTCCTTGCTTTCCACCCCCACCTTAAAGGACAGGACTTCACAATCTTGTGACACCATCCTCTAAACAAGCTTCTTAAGGAGGTCTAAATATAGTTCCTTAGCTCTTTCTATTTGACCCTGTAAAACTTTCCCTTCCTTAATAGCCATGTGTCTTTATGTGACCTGATAGAGGTGTTAGCTAACTCTATGATGGTAATAATTTTGCAGTATATAAGTGTGTCAGACCAGTAGCTTGTACACCTTTAACTTACACTATGTCAATTATATTTCAATGAAGAGGGAAAAATGTGTATTTAAAAAGTAGTCTTAATTTATGATCTTTTGTTCACATCTCAATTCCTTTAACTCACAATTCTGGTTTCTGGCCACTCAATTTATTCAGGGTCACAGAGGAATTCCTCATTACCAAATCCAAGGGAGAGTTTTGGTTTTCACTTATTTAAACTCTCTATATCATTGATAATCTTGTATATGTCCTCTTCTGTGTGCTGTGTGTGTGTGTGTCTGTAAATATGTGTATGTGTTGAGGGAAAGAGAGAGATAGAGAGTCTTGGCAAAAAGTGAAAGTTTAGGAAACCAAAGGAAATAGGTAATTATAATACCACACTCATTCAGCTCATCCGTAGACATGCATTTTTCATACAAAGTACTTCCAATCCTGAAACTTTGTGCTAGAAAGTTTCAAGGGAGAGCTATTATTTTGAAGGGAAAAAATGCTGAGAAAACCTCTTGAACATGACTTTGTATACCAGATCCCCCCCACTTCTCCTGTAAGTCATCTAAAACCAACAGGTAAATTTAAATAAATAAATAAATAAAACAAAATAAAATTAAAAAAAAAAAAAACCTCAAACTCTGTCTTCAGTTAAATAGGACACAGATCATCTGCAGACTCTGACATTTGTGTAAGGACTGCTAAACTAGCTGAGATTGGTTAAAATCCAACTAGCAGGAAGTCAACAGGATACTTCTTAGAAGGTAGGTTGAAGAATGGTCTTGCAAAAACATATTTTCTGAAAGGAAGGGGTTCACCCTCTAGTAAAAATGCTGCATGATTTGCTAGCTATAATGAGTGGGAAAACCTGGTGTCAGAAATGGGAAAGAAAAAAAAATCCTCCTGAACTTCAACTTTGAAAAGCAATGGATTTAAAGAGGCAGAGGTAGCAAGGCTGCACAGAGAATTACATGGGCGTACTGTGTTCGCAGGACAGTTGATCTCTACGGTAGCAACAGAAGGTTCTTAGGGTTTGAAAGCTGGAAAGCTACTCTAGTCTCTCCTGCCTCCTCATAGGAGCTTTTTTAAATGCTTCATTCAGAATACTTCAACTCATTGAATGATGTAAAAAAAAAAGTTTTAAATGGGCATGATATCAATCTAAACACACTTTAAGAAAAACATGTGGAAAAGGACAGTAAACCTACCAACAAAGAAGATTCACTAGAAAAAAAATGTTGCCACAAAACAGGTGAAAAATGTGAATATTTAGCCATAAATTTAAAGACAAAGAAATCTCTATGAAGAAGAAGGGAGAGTACAAAGAAGATACAAAAAAATTCATGGAGAGGTGGAAAGACACTTATCAAAGACAAAAAAGTTTTGAAAAAGATACTAGAGGTAACACTATATATTAACTAACTTGGATTTAAATTAAAAATATACATTAAAAATAAAAAAGGAAAAAATTAAAAAAAAACAAATTCAGAAATGTGTTACCTTAAAAAAGATACTAGAGATAGAAAAATGGAAGTGGAAAACATAAATCTATCATTATTTACAAAGAATATGAATGTGTACTAGGAAAATACAAGAATCAAAATGTTTTAAGATGAATACGAATTCAGTTGGATGGTGGAGTAGATAATTACTATGCAGAAATGAATACATTCATATATTTAACAAAATCATTTAGAAGATATAATGAAATTAACCATTTATAATAACAATAGGGACGCCTGTGGGCTCAGTCAGTTGAGCGCCCGATATGGTCATGATCTCATGGTTTATGAGTTCAAGCCCTTGTGTTGGGTTCTGTGCTGACAGCTCACAGCCTGGATCCTGCTTTAGATTCTGTGTCTCCCTCTCTCTGCCCCTCCCCAACTTGCACTCTGTCTCTCTCTCTCTCAAAAAATAAATAAACATTAAAATATTTATGAATAAACTTACTAATAAATATGCAAAAACTGTATGCCTCAAAGTACTCCTGAAAGACGCAAAATACAACCAAATAAGAAAAAGATAAAACCATAACTGGATATGTCATTTGCGCAAACATAAAAAATAATGAAAACATAAAAAATAATGAAATCTTGCCATTTACAAGGACAAAGATGGAGCTAGAGACGACTATTATGCTAAGCAAAGCAAGATAAAGACAAACACTATACAATTTCACTCATATGAGGAATGTGAGAAACAAAACAAAGAAGCAAAGGGAAAAAAAGAGAGAGGCAAACCAAGAAACAGACTCTTAACCATAGAGAATAAACTGATGGTTACTGGAGGAGTGGGGGTGGGGGGATGGGTAATAGGTGATGGGGATTAAGGAGAGCCCTTGCTCTGCTGAACACTGGGCGATGTATGGAAGTGTTGAATCACTATATTGTACACCTGAAACTCATATTACACTGTATGTTACCTAACTGGAATTTAAGTAAAACTTTAAAAATAAAATAAAATACAGAAAAACACACATAATCTTAGATAGGAGGACTTTACATAATTTCTATGATAAAGTCAGCTCAATTCCAAAAACTTCATTTTTTTCTCTCCTTAGAATAAGATGAGCTAGTTCTATAGATCATATGAAAATTAAACAATCAAAATGAACAGGAAAACACTAAAAAAAGGGAGACTTCAATTATTAAACCATATTATATTGATATATGAATTGAGAAATAGAACCACCAGAGCAGGAAAGAAAATAAACCCACTACATGTAAGAAGTTAATACATGATAGAGGCATTCGATCAGTAGGGGAGATGATCAGAAAATGGTGATGGACAAGTATGGGGCCAGCCAGGGAAAAAATTGGATTCATCTTTCACACTGTGCACCTGAACATATTCTAAATAGATCAAAGATTTAAATGTAAAAAAATGAAACGATACCAGAAGAAAATGAGACTATTCTTTTATAAATCTGTGGTGAGGATAGTCTTTTTAAATGTCACTCAAAATCCAGAGGCTATATTAATAAAGTTAATACATAAAAAAATTATACAAGGAAAAAATATATATGCAGAAAGGGGAAACAACTATAGATAAAGCCAAAAGAAAATACACAGGAAGAGATATTTGCAACTCTTAAAACAGAATAATCTCCTTAGTATATAAAAAGCACACAGAAATCAATGAGAAACAGGGCAACTTCCCAGTAGGAAATTGGGCAAAAATATGAACAAAGAGTTCATTGGAAAAGAAAAGCAAATGGTTCCTAATAAGACGTGAATGAAAATTTAAAATTACAATGCAGTATCACTTTTTTGCCCATTGCAATGGCCAGAATACTTACAAGTAAACAAACATTTTATATCACACTCTATTGGCCACGTGTGGAAAACAAGCACTCTCGTTCACTGCTATTGGGGAGTAAATTTCAGAAAAACCCCCATGGAGGGCAGTTGGCAACATTAGAATCACTCATTCATATAGCTTTGACCCAGAAATTCCTCTTCTGGGAAATTATCCAAGAGAATAAATGATACATGTACAAAGTTATGCATTACTGCATTTTTCAGAAGAGTGAAGGATCAAAAACAACCTAAATGTCCATCATAAGGAAACAAATACATTATTGTATCCACACAAATAGGGATATTCTAGTCTGTAGTACAAAAATGAGTAAATAGGGAAACTTTCCGGTCAAGAAAATTATCCGATAAAAAGCTCCAAGATACATTTAAAAAAGCAAGATACAGTATAATACACTGTCTTTGGTTTTCAAAAAAAAAAAGAGAGAGAAAATAAGAATATGTGTTTACATTTGCTGCCATAGCCACAAAGAAACTCTAGAAGCTTTCAGAAAATGTAATAACGTATGTGGTAGGGGAAAGTGCCTTACTTTGTCTTTGCTTAAGTCTGGCCTTCCCAGGGACGTGTGCCTCAACTTCTCAGTGCAGTAGGATGTGAAGGCCACGAAGACTGTTTTTCCTGCTTTATTTACTGATGTACCCCGAGCACTGAGAACACTGCACGTATCAGGCACTCAACAAGCATTTGGTCGGTGAGTCAATGGGTGATGGGGGAGGGGGACGTCGCTGCATACCCTTGTGTTTTTTAATAATGAATTTACTTAAAAATTAAAAATAAATCAACAAAAGAATGAATAGTAGGAGGGCCTCAAATTTGTTCCTATTTTCTCCATTTCAGAATTTATAGGAATCAGTCTCCATGTCTATGACTACGTTTTGCCATGACAAGGGCTGAAAATATTTCGTAGCACTGAATTTCCCCAGGGTCACATCTATATCCCCCAAATGAGGACAGGACTCCTGATTCTTCTCAGTTCTGCAGAAGAGCCACACGCACCATTACAATCTGGTCTGGTCCTTTTACAGGGGACTGGCTGGCCACGGTCACCCTGCTCACTCTCAGATGGTCCCCGGCTCACAACCTCCACAGCATCACCTGCCAGACTTCCAACTATTTCCGTGGCTCAATTCAATAAACATTCATTCAGCTGCACATAAATATCATGAATGCTAGAGGTACAGAGACAAATGAGATTGTGTCTGTGCCCTCTTAGGGTTTCTAATCCAGTCAGAGATTCAGGCACACAGGAAAATTACAGGGGACTCCATACCTTGTTAACCTAAGGGTTTTGTTGTTGTTGTTGTTTTGTTTTGTTTTAGTAATGTTATGCAAGGACTGCTGTAACAAATTTCCACCGACGTGGCAGGGGATGATCCTTTCTCGTCTCTATCAGGTTCTGGTGGCTGCAGGCTTCCATGGCTTGTGACAGTACCACTCTAGTCTCTGCCTCTGTCTTTATGTGGCCATCTCCTTTGTGTCTGTGTCTTTTCCTCTTCTGTCTGTGTCAAATCTTCCTTTGCTTTTGTCTTATGTAAGGATTGTCATTGGGTTTAGTTGGGGCCCTCGCAGATGATGCAGGAGGATCTTGAGATCCTCAAATTGATTACATCTACAACACCCTTTTGAAAATGATGTCATAGGGGTGCCTGGGTGGCTCGGTCAGTTAAGCGTCCGACTCTTGATTTCAGCTCAGGTCATGATCTCACAGTCTGTGAGTCTGAACCCTGCATCGGGCTCTGCACTGGCAGTGCTGGAACCTGCTTAGGATTCTCTCTCCCCGCTCTCTCTCTCTGCACCCCCCCCACCCCTGCTCGAGCTCTTCCTCTCTCTCTCAAAATAAATAAGCGTTAAAAAATAAATCAAAATAAGAATGATGTCATCTTCACAAATTCCAGGGGCTAGGATGTGGACATATCTTTTGGGCAGCCACCAGTGAATCCACTCCAGTCTTCTCTCATGGTGTTCTCTTACTTTCCTTTAGCATCCTATTGTGCTTTTCTCTTCTCTGTATTAGTAGCCTGACTTTGGATCAAGTTCGGTCCAGCCACCAGCTAGCTGTGTGACCTTGGGTGTGTTACTTAACTTCTCTGTGCCTGAGTTCCCTACCCAAGGGGGAAGTGTAAATATGCATTTGACAAGATCATTGTGAAGATTAAGTGGGACACGGATGTAGAGCTATGAGCACGGCTCAAAAACGTGGGAAGAGATGACCGCATTGTGGTTAGCATCTGTGGTAGGATTTCAGCTTTGCAATGTGCAGTTTTACAAGGAAGCGTTTATCTTGGTCCTTCTGCCTTCCTTCTCCCAGTGCCAAGGTAAGTGTTGGAGGTCTGCTCCAATCTTGGAGCCCTGGCTATGCTTTGGAAGCCTTGCAGCTAACTGGCAGACAATTGGTAATTCACTATTTTAAGTTTTAGGATACTGGCAGGAGGTCTGAGTTATGTTAATTTCAAAGCCTTCTGACAGGCTTATCTTCATTTTTTTTTTTTTTTAAGTAGAGTTTGGCACTTACTCAAAGAGTCAAAAGAAGCTGTGTGGGGAGGTATCTTGTTTAACATCTTTCTGTCATTTAACACCACTTGTATCCCACAGAGAGAAAGGAGAGGGTGCCTGAGAGCTAAATTTAAGTTGTAAAGATCTCAGCAGCATTTTTAAAAGAAGGTAGATACGAGTTTCCTGTCTGGGAGAGATTACTAAAAGAGAAGGTTTCATTCAAGTTTTCTTTACTCTCTTCAAGAGAAAGATTCCCCCCTACAAAGTCCAGGGAGAGTTATTTGTAGTTAAGGAGATGTTTTAAATCCTGTCTTCTTTAAATTCTTTTCAAAAGCAAGGAATATTTAAAACCTGTCCTTCCTTTCCTTTCCTTAGAAGGAAAAGGCTTCTCCGGTAAAACACTTCAGTCAAATGAAAATGTCTATGGAGGTCCAATTTATGAAACAAATGAATCCTCTCCTATTTAGAGAGAGGGGGTGATGGTCGAGAATCCATAGTAATACTCATCCAACACTCCTCAGCGGCAAAACGTGGAACCCCCCAGAGCAGGCAAATTCGCTCCCCAGGGCTGTCACCCTCAGCCGGGGCACCTGCCTGAAGAAGGGGCTGGAGGACATTTGGACCAGCTAGAGAGTTCCTGAAGCTTTGACTTGAAGGTCAGGCTGCCTGTGTAAAATTTTGTTCTGTAAACCACACAAATACAAAAAAGAGGCAATGAGATGTCAACTACATTGGATAGCTTGGGGTTCCCAGGATGAATATGGAACAGAAATAAAACTAGAACCATTGTGGATAACAACCTTCGTGCAGTCCTGGGAGTGTGACAAGTAGAGTGAATGGTTAAGAGCAGGGGGCCAGGAACCCAAACTGCTGGTTCCTACCCCAGCTTTATGGGGCCCTTGTGGTCCCTATGATGAGACAGTGTGGGGCAAGCTGAGGACAAAATACAGGCTGGCAAGGTGGAACATGTGTGATAGTCCTCGGACACTCCTGGCTACCCAGGAACAAAGGGAAGGGGTTTAGTGCTTGCCATGGTAATGTGGGAAACTAAGGCAAATGAAAAATTAAATTCCCTTACTGCCTACAGCCCATTGACAAGTCCTTGAAACCAGCAGAGTGACCTCCCTCTGGGAGCTCAGCTGGCTCGATTAGGACACTTTCCAAGGGGCAAAAGAGAACCTGGGCTCAACATTATCCCAGCCTCGAGGATCCTGTAAGTCTACTTCCTTCATCTCAACTGCCCCAAGATATATGCTGGCAATTACGCTCCAAGCTAATGAGCCCCCGCCCCCCCCCCCCCCACATCCCGATATACATCTGAAGGGTCTCATGACTGAGGTTTTATTAAAGGATAATAAGTGGCTTTTCCCTGGCAACAGCTTGCCCCTCAAGGTCCTGGAAACCTCGCTTCCAAAATACCTTAGCGACTTACTCTATCGCTGACCCCCTCCCAGCCTGAGAGTATACACGTTACCCATCATGGCCCCAGTGCAGCTCTTCCTGCACATGGGTCCTGTCCCTGTGCTTTACTGAAATCACATTTTTGCACCAAAGACGTTTTCAAAAATTCTTTCTTGGCCTTCGGTTCCAGACCACCCCACGATCACCCCAAAACTTCATCACCTAGACCAGCCAGTAGCACAAGCGTCACCTAGGAGCTTGGAAGTGCAGACCCTCATCCCACCCCAGACCTACTCAATCAGAATCTGCGTTTAACAAGATTGCCAGATGATTTATATGTGCGTTAAAGTTTGAGAAGCACCGCTCTAGTGTGGCAGACAGACCCTGGGGTGACCCCAATATTTCCCACCTCCTATTCACACCTTTGTGTGACCCCTTCCCCCTTGAGTATGAGTGGGACGTGTGGCTGACCTCCGGCCGGTAGAATATGGCACAGGTGAAGGGATTTTGCAGCAATAACTAACGTCTCGCATTGGTTGATTTTGAGTTAAAAGTGCACAGCTGTTGGGTGAACAGCCCTTAAAGGAGAGATGGAAGCTTCCCTGAGGTGACAGGCTCTCCGTGTAGGGTTGATGATATAAGTAACTATTTAGGAAAAGTCACACAGCAAAGAATCTCAGGTGGCCTCTAGGGCCTAAGGTTGGCCTCCAGCCAATAGCCAGCCAAAGGGAGGGTCTCTGTCATGCAGCTGCAAGGAGATGGTTTCTGTCAACCACCTGAATGAGCTTGGAAGCAGCTGAGCCTCGGGATGGGAAAGCAGGCCAGCGGACACCTTCACCACGGCCCCACAAGGAAGCTCCGAGCAAAGCACAGTAAGACATGCCTACACTCTTGGGGCGCCTGGGTGGCTCAGTCGGTTGAGTGACTGACTCAGGCTCGAGATCACAAACATGATCTCGCAGTTTGTGAGTTTGAGCCCCGTGTCTGGCTCTGTGCTGACAGCTCAGAGCCTGGAGCCTGCTTTGGATTCTGTGTCTGCCCCTCCCCTGCTCCTGCTCTGTCTCTGTCTCATAAAATAAAATGAAATGTTAAAAAAATTAAAAAAAAAAAAAAAAAAAAAAGACGTGCCTGGGCTCTTGACTGATAGAAACTGGGACTTAATGAATGTGTATTATCTGACGCTGTTAAGTTTGTGGTGATTTGTTACACATCCATAGAAAACCAGTATATCTAGGGCAATTTATGTATCCATTCTCTTGTTTACCTAAATATAAAGAGGGGATAAAGATAGTACTAACCAGGGAGTTATTGGGCAGATAAATGAGTAATATGTGTAAAGTACTTAAAACTGTGCCTGTTCAACCACGGTAAGTGCTAAAACAAAATTGTATTATTATAGCATATACCTGATAGAGAGAATTACATGATTATCAAAGCCTTTTGCAAACTGCTCTAACTGGAACTGAAGCAGGATATACAAAATTATGTTGCAACTTGTGTATATAAGGGCTTTCAGGACATACCAAGTGTGTCTTTTTAATTTGCTTCAGTGAAAATGCAGCTAACATGCCTCTGGCGTCTCTGTTGCTTGCTGCTTCTTGTGTTACGTTTATCCAATTGAGAGACTGTATCCAGGCGTCTCCTGGTTACAGCTCCAAGTGGAAAAATGTGTACTTTATCTTCATTTTACAGACAGGTGAGCAGAGCCGTGGAAGAAATGATTTGTCCACATCGTGGAGGAAATACGCGATGTAAGTAGAACTGAAATCTGGCATCTTGATTCAAGCCCAGATTCTCAAAACACCATAGGCTGTTTGCTATGTGGCCCAAGACAGGTGCAGGTAGAGGATGGGCTGTATTAAGAATATTTATTTTTTGGCGCGCCTGGGTGGCTTGGTCGGTTAAGTGTCTGACTTCGGCTCAGGTCATGATCTCACAGTCTGTGAGTTCAAGCCCCACGTCGGGCTCTGTGCTGACTGCTCGGAGCCTGGAGTCTGTTTCAGATTCTGTGTCTCCCTCTCTCTCTGCCCCTCCCTGTTCATGCTCTGTCTCTCTCTGTCTCAAAAATAAATAAACGTTTAAAAAAAAAAAAGAATATTTATTTTTTCTTTTTTTATGTTTATTTTATTTTTGAGAGAGAGAGAGAGAGAGAGAGTGTGTGAGAGGGAGGCTGCATGAGAGTGGGGTAGGGGCAGAGAGAGAGAAGGGGGACAGAGGATCTGAAGTGGACTCTGTGCTGACAGCCGAGAGCCTGACACGGGACTGAAGCTCACCAACCGTGAGATCCTGATTTGAGCCAAAGTCAGATGCTTAACCGACTAAACCACCCAGTTGTCCGTAAAAAAACATTTCTTCGGGGCGCCTGGGTGGCGCAGTCGGTTGAGCGTCCGACTTCAGCCAGGTCACGATCTCGCGGTCCGTGAGTTCGAGCCCCGCGTCGGGCTCTGGGCTAATGGCTCGGAGCCTGGAGCCTGTTTCCGATTCTGTGTCTCCCTCTCTCACTGCCCCTCCCCCGTTCATGCTCTGTCTCTCTCTGTCCCAAAAATAAATAAAATAAATAAAAAACGTTGAAAAAAAAAAAAAAACATTTCTTCATGCAGATTTCAACACTGCTTCTTCCTCCTGTGTCCGCCCCTCCTCACCTGCCGATCAATAAACCGTCCATTCTTTTCCTCTTTGACAGAAACTCTGTTTCGGGACTTGCAAAATGTTAACTTTCGATTCCACGCCATCCCCCACGGATGTAAACAAGGCAGAAGCAATAACAGGTCTCTGAGAGGCAGGCAGCATGGTCATGATGGTCAAGTTAGAAAGGGAGATGACTTCTACCCTTCACTTCATTTTTTTTAGCCCCTACGTAAAACATGTGCAGTGCCATTCCCAGCGCTTACTTGCGGAGTATCCCTGTCACTCTTTGTCAATGCCTCTGTTACCTTCTAGAAAGGATTCTGTATACTGTATTTAAAGTGCTGTTTAGATATTTTCAATTATAATGCCCTTTCAGGGGACTTGCGGCTAGCGTCCACCTGTCCTCCTGCTCTTTGTTTGAAAGCTCAGTGTGCATTCAGGAGGGCTTTACGCTGCCCTCTGTGGGAGTCACCCACACTTGGGTTTTGGCAACTACCCCAGATGAGATCACCCTATAACTGAACTTCCATCAGACATCCTCCTCTACATGCGACAAAATTCCCACAACGTCTTCGTCCCTCAGAAGCCTTTCTAAGCCACCAAGTGATGAGACAAAGGAACAGGTTTATCTCCTTCAGTACCTGTTTTACTTTTCATTCCTTAAGCAGCTGAACATTTCAGTTTTGGTGCTAATGCAAATGCGTTATTCTCACTTCAGCCTGCTGACGAGGCAGCCTCGCTGTGAAAATTGTACCACGTCCTCAGACATTCATGATAATAGGATAGAGTGTAAATTTTTCTTGTCCATTAGTCAACTTAATATGACAGTCTTCATGTTTGCAAGTCGTGTCTCAGTTAATATACAGGTTTCTGCCTATATATAAATATTTATTAATGTTCTTGCATTGGAAGTCCCTGGATTTCTAATATACTCTAGCCCTAAACTGTGAACATCATGAATGATTTTTTTATTGTAGTACACACACACACACACACACACACACACACACACACACACAAGTAGAGTGTATTTTTGACCCATTCAAAAATATTTGACTTAGGGACAGTAAAAAAGAGTGAGCATAAACTTTCCTTTAGAACGTTATCTAAATAATACCAACACACTACACTAATAATAAGAGGAAGAGAGGGATGATAGTTACAACTTTCAAATCTGATCCAGCTAAGTTAGTATGTGCATTTTTAATGACTGTGTGAGAGAAGTTACATGACAAAAATTCTTTAAGGATCTTTCAAAGACAATACTGTAGAGTAGAAAAGACATCTTTAGATGACAGATTTTCCTTCAGAAAGCCTTCACAATCTCTATGTTTTCGTGATGTCTTGACTGAAGGTGGGAAAAATTTATTTCACACAAGGAAAACTTAAGACAATACGATTAACTACATAATTGCATAAGAAACACAGCAAAGGTACAAAATCAAGGTCATACCATATTTGCTTTCTATTGTGTCTTGTTGTAGACCTTTTGGAGAGAGGTCCAGCCTGTAAACAGGAATAACAAGATGGAGGTGTTCACAGATGCCCCTAGCACAGCCACTGGAATGTTTAGATCCTCATGCAAAAGGCACTTGTGCCCAACCCCCCACCTCCACCCCAGCAACCTCTAGACGCCCCGAGTCAGGAAACTATAGGGTTAACACTTGGCACAGAGTAGGACCTTCAACACCCAGTTTTAATTCAAGACTCAGAAAGTTGTCCCAGGGATTCAATATTTTGAGCATCACCAACGCATAAGGCTGTTTAACACATGACTATGATGCTTCTGGATGTTCCAGTGATTCAAGGGGCCAGTAGCTGTCTTAAAAATGATCGTGATATGTCTTCTTTCTGTTGCACTGTTTCATTCCATCTTCCTCTCAAACTCTAAAAATGTAAACTAATCTGCCTCGGCTCTGTAAAGCTCCAACCTGGAAAGCCACTTCATGGGATCTGATATTTGGAAATCCAAGGACCTTGATGGAGCTTCTGAACTACTCTTGCCGAGGAAGGAAAGGGAGATAGAAAAACAGTGATGCCTCTACCTCTGTCTTAAAGCATTAATCTGGGGAAAGCGGAACTACTATCCCAGTGGCTGCTGGGAGGATGACAGGGTTTGGCAACCTAGCTGCAAATCTTGCTGGTTATAAGCCGGCCTCAAACACACAGGAATAAAGAGTTTTTGGTCTTCACTGGAAGACAAACAAAGACACTGTCTGAAGTGAGTTAGGGAGACCTCTATGACTTGTTTTTCTTTAAGTGAGGGAGGATGAGTAACTGAAGTTTGAAATATCGACAAATGAACCACCCTTGTCTTTCTGCCACAGTGACGATATGACCAGGTTAAATCAACAATTCAGGTAGTAAAGAGCCACCTTACATTGCCAGTATTATCTAAATGTCTCCAATGTGAAGACTAATTCTTAAAGGAGACAGAAGACTAAACACTCAAGTGTTATCTGCCTCCAAGGCTGCTTAGAAATGCCATGTTAGGACAGGTTAACCTCAATCTTTATGCAGTGTGGGCTCAAATTGATTCTTCTCCCTTTATGACCTTAACTCATTTGCATTCCTAATCCCCATTTTCCAAGTAAAACTTTGTTTTAACTAGTCATGGCCAGGCCACATCAACAGGATGCATATATTGCTGACTAATGACTATTCTGCTTTTTTTCCAGGGCCATGTATACTCCAATTTAGCATGAAATGTACACCCCCATAATTTTCCCTCCTTACTCGATGGCTTTTCAGGTCCCATTACTGAATGTTATTGGTGAAATTTTGTGGGTTGTTGTTGTTGTTATTGTTGTTGTTTTGATATAGTGACAGACCCAAAGATTACAGCCTGATTTTTCAGTCACTGGCTGGACAGTATCTCATTTTTCCCTCCCGTTATAGTCTCCCTCTGGGTTTGCCTGTCAGAAACAACTCTGTTGCATTTTAGAGCAAATATACAATGGAGTTGCTTGACCTTTCTATTCTGCAGTCTCTCAGGGCAAGTCGAACTATCAGCTACCTCTTTCCACATTTCATAGCAACAGACAGAACATATTCTTATTCACTACTTTTCCAGCCACCAGCTGTTTTGCTCAGTAGGCAGCCATGTTATGGTTGGGAAAGGTAGCCTTCTAACAGACCTAATATTTATTTACCAAAAGCAACCTCTGGGGCTAACCTACAATCATAGGGAGCCTCAATCAAATATTCTCTGTACACCCAGCATGTCTTAAGCATGTCAAGAACTTACAATTAGAAACTTTGATAGAGTGGAATTTATACTCACTCAAGCTCCTGAATGCTTTTGGGGCTCTCACCTTATACTTGCGACATTCATGAAATATGGAAGGAAAACAGCAGTGCAGTGAATGTTATAGTATAATTCAAGATATAAGCCAAGATCTGTGTTAGCAGCAAGTTTCTGTGGTTAAATTAACGCTTTTAGTACTTTTAAGTGAAAGTAGCCTTTTATTTTAAAGTGATTAGGCATAGACTTAAAAGAAATGGAAAAAGGGTAAATAAAATCAGACAAAATTTCACTTTCTTTAAGAAAGAGTAAACCACACACCTACTATATTTTAGTCCATTATAGGGTCTAGAGTTTAAAAAATACATGGGCGGTTTTTGTGGGTTTTTTTTTTCCTGTATCCCAGGTTCTCAGTTTTCCTTCCTCAGAAGTCAACTTATTTCTTAACTAGACCAGCTCTCCTTATCCTCAGAATTATCATAGATAATCCATATATCAATCCAACATAATCCATAGCTCTCCCACTTTATCTAGTACCCCGATCCACCAAAGACCTCTACTATTGGTCACCACTTCTCTGTCTATAACTTGCCTCCACACCTGTCCCTCTGACCCTTGTTTAATCCTCATTTCACATGCTACTCTTTGACCTCTCAACTGTGTCTTTCTACTTGCACTTATTGAAGTGAATGTGTTCCTAGAGAGCAGAAGCCATGTAACGTCAGCTGTAACATTAAATATCTCTAAGACGTGAGTGTTGGTGGAATCAACAATATCATTGAGTTTGCTTATTTTGACACAAAGCAAAGGACTTAGCTCTTGAAACACTCATTCTTGGGATGTTCTTTATGAACACAGCTGCCATGCCAGGAAGAGCAACCTAAACCACGTGGATTGACCATATATAGATACTTTAATCAGTAGTGACAGCTGAGCTCCTGGTCAACAGTCAGTTATATGATTGAAGTCCGTTGGGTCTCCAGCTCAGTTGAGTTTTTAGACCCCTCCAGCTCCAGCAGCTGTATCATTGCATCTACATAAGAGATCCTAAGAGAGAACCTCCCAGATGACCCTGGTCAACCCACAGAATACTGTTGTAGATGTCAAAAGTATCTTACTTTTTAACAGGGTAAAGATCACGTGAAGGTTGCAGTTTTATTAAGACTACTTATGTGTCATAGAGTCTAAGTCTAAAGTTCTCTTTTGTCTAGCAAAAGAGCGGACACAGGATTAAAGCAAGAGATGGCTAATGCCCGGGAAAAGACAAAAGCCCCAAATAAGGATCCTTGCCCCATTTTTATTAGGATCAGAAGGCTTACAAACATGGCGATAGACGTGCACAAAGGGACAATGAATCTGTGGACATTAACTTGTGGTTGTGAGGGAAAGGGGGTCTTGAGGTTATTTGTGGTTAGGGGTTTGGGTTAATACAAAACAAAATCCGGGCACCAGGCAGTCGGGAGGAAGGTTGTTTACAGTGGACATGAAGCAGCACCTCTGTTCATCTTTACTAGCCTAGGGGATGAGACAGATAGCGGAAATAACCTCAGGGTTGACAAGGCACCTTTTCTTTTGTTAACCATCTCTGCTCTGGGCTGCTTTGCCTGCAGCACAGTGGTCCATAGTCCAAGTCACCAATTTACCTAACCTGGCCCTATTCTCCTGTGAAAGCAGCTTTTCTGTTATAGTACTAAATTGGGGGTGCTTTCATCCTAAATATCTAATCTTGTTTATTTCATATACCTATGTATTGGGCACCTTTGCACCGTTTCTATTTCAGACTTTTGCCTCTCCCTCTCTATTCTGGGGGCTCTACACCCTCTTTCTATTTTGGGGTACCTTTGCACTTTTCTACTCCTGGCACCTTTGTGCCTCCCTATTCTTGTGGTGCCTTTTCACCCTCTGTTCTTGGGGTGCCAATCTGATTTTCCCAAACTCGGGTGTGAACATTTTATAACTTTGTATTTCTTTATGCCTTGTCAACCCATTGGTGTAAGCCTGGGATTCCTAAGCTTATCCCCCACACTTATGGTCTCTTTCATGTAGATAAGGAGTCTTCTAAGAATCTTAAAAGCTATGTCTTACCTACAGTTTCCAGACAAAGGATAGGACATAATGTTTGGCAATACTTACACTAAACATTTACTAATTGTTCACCTGAAAATCAAATTTAACTGGCCTTTTAGTTTATTGCTAAACTTGGCAATCTAGCATACCTTGAATCTCTACCCAATAAAGAATGAAGCTGGTCTCAAAGAGACCTCTTATGTTCCCTATCCGTACTTCATTCCTTGACTCTTTATTAAATTGATATGGGGGGCGCCTGGGTGGCTCAGTCGGTTAAGCGTCCAACTTCAGCTCAGGTCACGATCTCGCGGTCTGTGAGTTCGAGCCCCACGTTGGGCTCTGGGCTGATGGCTCGGAGCCTGGAGCCTGCTTCCGATTCTGTGTCTCCCTCTCTCTCTGCCCCTCCCCCGTTCATGCTCTGTCTCTCTCTCTGTCTCAAAAATAAATAAACATTAACAAAAATTTAAAAAAAAATTGATATGGGAAGTAGATTCCCTAGATTAATCAAATCCACTTATTAAAAGGCTGCAAACTTTTCCCCAAGAGCCTCTGAACAAATATTCATTCCCAACACTCCCAAATTTTTATAAAATATGTATCTCAATCCCACAAAACAAATCCAAAAGCAAGCGAGAACTTGGACTTTGGAAAAACCAAATGTAAATAAAAACACATTTTGAATTAAAAAAAAGCATTTTTTAAAATTTATCTCTGAAGGATACATGAAAGAAAAAGAAACAAAAGAATTTGGATGATTTTCAGCAACAAGTAAAATCTTAAAGTTCATGGGGAAATAATACCAACAGCATTTAATTTTGGGATATTTTTCCATAGTTTACAAAAGACTTTCAGATGATCTAATTTAAATTTCACAAGAAATGTGAAGTGAAGCAGTGATAGATAATTTTTGAATCCTATGCATGTTAACACTGATTGGCATTCAATTTATTATTGTTAAATTGAATAATTATTTCCATTTACCTACAAGGAAACTGATGCTCCAAGAACTATGTTAATTGTTCACTGCCAGAAGTAAATAATGCACAAGAAAGCCAGGACTTGACCTTGGTATTTTCACTTTTAAGCACTTTTCCCATTATATTATGGAATCTCTGTGAAAATTCTATAACCAACGAAAATTGATTTTAAAAATAAACAAAAAAGGTATCATAGAAAAAGGTTGATCCAACTATTATTGTGTACCTATTATGTGTCAAGCACTAAGCTAAATGGTTTTGCCCATTTTCTTCACGGGACTACCAGAAAGTTTAAGAATTCGTATATCTAAATCTACAAAACCAAAAATATGAAGATAATTTTAAAAGTTTCAGAGTGCTTAAATGCAAAATGTAAACTTATTTAGTCATTTAACACCTATTTTTTTTTTTGTAAAATGTTTGTTTATTTTTGATTGGGGGGGAGGGGCTGAGAGAGGGGAGAGAGAGAATCCCAAGCATGCTCCATGCTGCCAGCACAAAGCCCAATGCTGGGCTTGATCCCACAACCCTGGAGTCATGACCTGAGCCAAAATCAACAGTTGGACGCCTAACTGACTGAGCCACCCAGGGGCCTCTAACACCTATTTCTTGAGAGCCGATTAAATATCAACTACTTTGGTAGGTTCTAAGAATGTAGACGCGGCCTCGTTGTCTGAGATATTTTAGAGTAGTGGTTGATAGATATAAAATTACAGTCCATGCACTAAAACTGTTATACCTTACTTACTGCAGAGCTCCTTAAATGATCATATAGAATCAATGTACTCTTATTTTAGATAAATTCTAATAAGCTATTTGTTACCCCTTCTAGCACAGGTTGGCACTGCAATGAAGAGGATATGCTTATAGCACTAAGAAGCTAGTTGACCATCTGGCAGTGGAGGAGGACACAGCAGACCCAGCTGCAATTCCATGTGAATTTTAAGGCACCTAATATACTGTCTAAAGATGCATACAAACCACAGTAAGTTGTAAGACCCGAGACTGCCAACTTTTGGCATATTAATTGAGTTGATATTTTTACCCATGGCCCTGATATGTATGTTAAGATACTAAGTAAAATAATGCACTTTAGAAAAATGTGTCAAACTAGGGGTGCATGGGTGGCTCGGTGGGTTAAGCATCTGATCTGAGGTCATGATCTCACAGTTCGTGGGTTCGAGCCCCACATCGGGCTCTGTGCTGACAGCTCAGAGCCTGGAGCCTGCTTCGTTTAGATTCTTCATCTCCTTCTCTCTGCCCCTGCCCTGCTCTCCCTCTGTCTTTCTCTCAAAAATAAATAATAAACATTTAAAAAATTTTAAAAAAAGAAAAAAGTGTCAAAGTAACACATAATTTAAATAAGTAACTGGAAAAATTTCCTGTATCAAATCTTATTCTATGACAATATTAAACAAGATGGAATTATGTTAGGGCACTGAAAGGCAACTGCATATATAAAGCAGTGAAAGTCATTCATTTCTACCCTCATTTTATTTTTTTTATTTTATTTTATTTTATTTTATTTTTTTATTATATGAAATTTATTGTCAAATTAGTTTCCATACTACACCCAGTGCTCATCCCAAAAGATGCCCTCTTCAATGCCCATCACCTACCCTCCCCTCCCTCCCACCCCCCATCAACCCTCAGTTTGTTCTCAGTTTTTAAGAGCCTCTTATGATTTGGCTCTCTCCCACTCTAACCTCTTTTTTTTTTTCTTTCCCCTCACCCATGGGTTTCTGTTAAGTTTCTCAGGATCCACATAAGAGTGAAAACATATGGTATCTGTCTTTCTCTGTATGGCTTATTTCACTTAGCATCACACTCTCCAGTTCCATCCACGTTGCTACAAAGGGCCATATTTCATTCTTTCTCATTGCCACGTAGTACTCCATTGTGTATATAAACCACAATTTCTTTATCCTTTCGTCAGTTGATGGACATTTAGGCTCTTTCCACAATTTGGCTATTGTTGAGAGTGCTGCTATAAACATTGGGGTAAAGTCCCCCTATGCATCAGTACTCCTGTATCCCTTGGGTAAATTCCTAGCAGTGCTACTGCTGGGTCATAGGGTTCCACCCTCATTTTAAAGCATGCAT
Organism: Panthera pardus; assembly: GCF_024362965.1. Taxonomy (NCBI): domain Eukaryota; kingdom Metazoa; phylum Chordata; class Mammalia; order Carnivora; family Felidae; genus Panthera; species Panthera pardus. The sequence continues at coordinate 51,436,321 of NW_026527002.1, forward strand.
CTTTCTGCAAATTATATTGTTGATGTCAATAAAGTTCTTGGTAATTCCTATATTGTATGCTAGTATAGGTTGAAAATCTAAGGACAAATTCCAAAATAAACCCAAACAACATAAATTAAGCAACCAGAAAACTTTTCAGTGGGTTAGAGTTCCTCCTTCTGTAGAGATAGGCTACCATAAAGCTCATTCTTCAGAGGTCTTAGAGCAGCTCTCAAACTTTTATCTGTTTTCACACATATGTCAGATGACACTTAAAAAAAATCTAGATGTCAGTTTAAGCAAAGTTTACTATAATGGCTTCAGAGTCAATATGGATATGGATATAGTACTTACTCCCCCTGCATTTTCCTTTGCTCTCTTCCTTATTCAAAATTTATCTATCAATAAAATGAGAAAACAATATTATCATCCACATTACCACCATAATGTAATTGCTGGTGTTTTCATGTAAGAGCATGAAACATAAGATAGGTTTGTCTGTTAGGTGTCCTTGACAGATGCATTTGCTAACATTCCTCATTGTTGTATGGAGTTGACTACTCTCAGTTTTTCTGTTTGGCTTTCTTTTTTTTTTTCCCCAAGAAATAGCATCTCAATTTTTCTTTCAGTAATCATCTTGCTCTCTGCCCATGTAATTAAGTGGAACCCACTACCTTCTCAGTTCCTCTTCTCCAGGGGAGTGATGATCTAACAAATCAGCATATTTTATCCCCCCCGGAGGAATAAATGGACAAGTGGCCCTAATGATATAATGAGACTCAATCCCAGAGTTTTTCTAGAATTATTGGGAAGGAAAGGTTTGATTTCTATTGGTATTGCTAAGAGAGAAGGTAAGGTGTTGTGCTACCTCTTGGGGAGAGCCTACGTAGGGATAAAATCAACATAAAGGAAAGCAAAGGAAGGAGATTGGGAGAGTAAAAGTCCACATGACACTGTTTTAGCATCTTGGTCAAGCCATATCTGAAGATGTACTTATGTTGACTAATAAATTCCTTTTCTTGTTTAAGCCACCTTGAACTGTAATTTTATCATGTAAAATCAATAATTTTAGATTTTTTAAATAAATTAGAATTTATTAAAACATGAATTAAATAAAACATAAGTTAGCAGAAGTGATATTATAGAAAAACCCATTATTCTGTTTTAATTTAAGAAAAAATGCATACACTCTGATTCTTTCATTGCAATTATATATTTGTGCCATTTGTGCCACTCACCTCATAGCGCTGTGAAAGAAAGTATGAGCTGAGGCCATTATTTTTCCTTTTCACATGTTTAATTAAATGAAGGAATGTACTACACCTAAAAATGTCCTATGGTCTAGCATCGTAAAAAAGCAATTGTTCGGGGCACCTGAGTGGCTCAGTTGGTTAAGTGTCAGACTCTTGGTTTTGGCTCAGGTCATGATCTCACAGTCATGGGCTCTGTGCTGGGCATGGAGACTGCTTGGGATTCTCTCTCCCTTTCTATCTCTGCCCCTCCCTGCTCTCAACAGAAATAAATAAACTTAAAAAAAAAGCATTTGGTCACCTACCATTCATGAGAAATTCCAGAACAAGTACAACAAAATACTAAACGTAACAGTTGACATCCTCTTGAAACACACAGTATGATATAGCCAAAGCAAGGAGTTCTTGAATTGGATTTAGTATAGCCTACCCACATAAGACTCAAAAACTGGGAAACAAGATACTTTATTTTACTTTTAAATGCTTCTGATCACCTAGTTCAAAAGTTCTATCGTGGAGATGTTTTTTTTTAACCAATGACTATACTAGCCCAGTACTATGGTAAATCTTTGCATAGAGGATATTATTAGCTACAAAATTGTTCTTCTACTGGGGCTAGGAAGATAAATATTTACACTTCTCCCAGGGGAGGATTGTGTTCAGTTTTCTGTCAAATAAATTGTCCATCAGGGTTAACAAGGACATTATAACTGGATCCATTTAATATTATACAATAAATCTTAGTGATCACATATGAGGCTAGCAACACAGACCTAATGAGCTTGAGCTTGCAGAGGAAAGATTGGCCTTGCCTCTTATTCCTAAGGAAAACCTTGTCTGAAAAGAATTCTTCCTTTCTCACCTCTTTCTCAAGTCATTTGCAGCCATCTTGCCCACATATCTGCAGGTCTAGATTTACTTCCTTCCTGGACAGTAAATAGTCTGCCAAATTAACAAGTCAGCTTTGCCTTAGGTTGGGCTGTCTTCTGAATTCTGATCAGAAGTAGTTTTGATTATCACAGGCATCCTTGCCAGGGATTCTTTTCTCTTATTCTCTGACTTTTAACCCACCCAAATCAACGTATATGTGCCTGTGAGTGTGTGTGTGTGTGTGTGTGTGTGTGTGTGTATGTGTGTGTATGTGTGCATGCGCGCACATGCACGTGAAAAATAAGTGGCTACTTTATTTATTTATTTTTTAATGTTTGTTCACTTTTGAGAGACAGAGACAGAGCACGAGCAGGGGAAAGGCAGAGAGAGAGGGGGACACAGAATCTGAAGCAGGCTCCAGGCTCTGAGCGGTCAGCACAGAGCCTGACGCGGGGCTTGAACTCACGAACCCGTGAGATCATGACCTGAGCCGAAGTTGGACGCTCAACCAACTGAGCCACCCAGGCACCCCAAATAAGTGGCTAATTTTAAATGTAAGAGTGGCTTTTTGCCTTATCCCAGGTGGGAGTCCTGATGAGCTTCTGGAAGGAAAGGAATTTCACAGTACTAGAGGTTCACTGCAGTGATGGATCAAGAAGGACATGATTGGATGACTTGTCTGATGGATCAATAAAAGAATATGTGTTTACTTAACACCAAAGAGGACATAGTCTCTGATGTATTTTATAGTCTCTGTTGTATCTGATAAAAGGGGCTTGTGTGGTGGAAAAGACATGGATTCTGTAGTAAGATCTGTCTTAAATCCAAACTTAGTGGTGACTTATTAGTTTTATAACTTTAGGTGACTCTCTGAATCTCCCTGTGCCTTGGTTTCCTTATTTGTAAAATGGAAAGATAATAAGAATGCTGAAGAGTTTATATTCAATAATGTTGGTGAGATGTTTAGCACCCAGCGGACACCCAATAACTCACTGTTAGGCTCTGATCCTACCTGAAGGTGGACAGGGCACTTGCTCATGTGGTCAAGATCTGTCTGTCTCCTGATCCAATTCCTCAGTGGCAAGTGAAGTGTGACATGAAAACCTTGGCAGTTGAACTCAGTACTAAGAATTTGGATTGTGACAGACATCTACATTCTAAATGAGAATGAAATGATCAGCTCACTGTATTCTCCCCATTTCTCTTACATTTTGTGGGATCCAACCCCGAGGGTTAGGATCCACTTCCTGAATTTTGCCGCATCTCTACACAGTAGATTTAGAACTGCGTGTTTCCAATCCTTTTGATGATAAACTGATGTTTGTTTTTTGGACCAAACCTGCCGACAGCGGAATAGAAACGATGACATTGAGAATTTCGTATTGTCTCTCATTTACACAGAAACCAATTTGGGAGCCGTGGAGGTCACTTGGAAATTTATTTCTGCCTTCTAACAGCACTGGACTCAAAACTTTTCAGAAAATGAATAAATGTGTTTTGTTCTTGTTGTCCAATCTTGATTATCTAGTAAATCTAATAGTAACATTGCCAAGAAAGAACATATATTACTTCAGATCTCTCTATTGATCTTCCCTTCTTTGTATGAGATCTAATTTGAATTTTCCAAGCCTAAATTTTCACATACCTATAATTCATAGTAGAAGGTCTTCCAAAAGCTATCTTTGGTTTGCTTGATTCAACATGTACTGTGGAGACTTTGTTCTGCCTTTAGTCATCTAGCGAAATGCCACTTATTAATGCCTTTTTAAAGGGTTTCGGTTATCTTAAACCTTTCTAGTGGTTTGCATATTTACTAGGTATACTCTTTAAAACTCCATAGTAGGGAAAATTTGAAACATAGACAAAAGGAGAGATTACAGCATTGTAAATCCTATGTACCCCGAATCAGGTCAACCAGGCTCAACAATCATGAGCTAATGGCTAAGTTTGTGTCCCCTCATACATCCCTACTCTCTTTCTATTGTTAGTTTATGTTGAATTAAACTACCAGACAGCAGGGGCGCCTGGGTGGCTCAGTCGGTTGAGCGTCTGACTTTGGCTTAGGTCATGATCTCACAGTTCGTGGGTTTGAGCCCCGCATCAGGCTCTGTGCTGACTGCTTGCTCAGAGCCTGAAGCCTGCTTCAGATTCTGTGTCTCCTACTCTCTCTGCCCCTCCCCCGTTCACGCTTTGTCTCATTCTGTTTCTCAAAAATAAATGTAAAAAAAAATTTTTTTAAATAATAAACTACCAGACAGCATATCATTTTATTAATATTTCAGCCAGACCTGTCTTTCTAAGATTAATTTTAATATGTTTCTAACACTACCGTCACACCTAAACAATAAACCATCATTCCTTAACATCATGATCAATTAGTTAGGGTTCAAATTCTACCAAACAAGTCATACTTTTAGCTGCCTAAAACTTCGGCTTCTTTTCCCAGGCATGGTTTCCAGAGCTAATCCTCATTGTCTGTGATCACCGCTGGGTGGCCACCCTGTGCCCACCAAGATTCTTTGGAAACCAAGTTGATCCCTTTTTACCCAGAACTTGGGGTATTCCCTGGGGCCACGTGTGCCAAGGCCCAGGAGAGCTTCCTCCTCTGAGAAACAGGGAAGGGTCGGGCCTTGAAAATCCACATACATCCATGAGAGTCTGAACTAGTGGTAGTGGCTAAATACAGGTGGAAATCAGAGAAAGTTTTCTCTTCACCCTTTAGTAAGCTGCATGATGCAAAGGTGTGGCAGAGGTCCTAATTATAGATGAAGGAAACTGCACTGTTTACAGCTGCATCCACACAATCTCCCACCCTCCCCTATCATGCAACCAGGGGGTAGGGAATACAAGAGAGAGGCTGGAATTGGTATCTGCCATTCCAGAAAATCATTCCCAATCAATCCCAAGGGGGAAAGCAAGGATAAAGTAGTACGGAAGGGATAGGCCATCTCACTAACACTCCCCTCTCCAAACGTCCTCTCTAGGAGATGCCTGTGCCCTAAGAACAATGCTGAGAGGCATTTGCACTGAAGTCCCTGCTCAAGTCTGTCTGTTGGGAGGGTTCCAGCAGGGAGGTACCAGAGTCAGGAGGCTGGTGGTGGACCTGGAGACTGCTTTACGAGATATCTCAGTAGTAGGCCCTCTCTGCAGGGTAGCAGCTTCCTAGTAACCTAGTGAGAACTGCAGAGAGATGGGGCAGAGAGACAGTCACTGACTCTACTGTCAGAGTCACCTCTAGGCTGTTTGGCCTGAACAGGTCAGCACCTGGGTTGTCTGGGCAGGGACAGGACTTTGCAAAGAAGAGATGCACACGGTATTGGGGTAGGTTGTTTTATAGAGCATAGGGGCAGTGCTCTCCTTGTTCCCAGTAAAACTGACTTCATGTGACTACACCACACAATCACCAAGGAGGAAGAGGACCTCCACCAACCTCTCAAGCCTGAGTGTTCGGGACTCCCCACCTCTCTCTATCCCAGCCATGGGCAGCTTCTACCACTCCCTCAAAAGCAGTTAGCTCTGGTGACTTCTGACCTTTAGGCTGTCTCCTCTGTTGGCCACACTCATTCTTTTCCTTGTCCAATCCCCACTCCTTCGTCAGGTCTCAGTTTAAAGGCCTTTGGCTCTGGCAAGCCCCCTTTCACCCCAATAGGTAAGAGGCTGCCACCATATGCCCTTGTAGTACGCTGTTTCCCTTATTACACTTCACTTATGCTCTTGCTTGCTCATTTGTCTTTCTTCTCTGTTTGACTGTTAACAGCTTAAAAGGCAGGGACCAGCCCTATTTTCCTCATCCCTTTATTCTCAATGCCTGCTACAGTGCCTGATGCAGTAGGTTCTTTTCAGTTTTTTTTAATGTTTATTTTTGAGAGAGAGAGCATAAGTGGGGAGGGGCAGAGAGACAGGGAGACCCAGAATCCGAAGCAGACTCTGGGCTCTGAGCTGTCAGCACAGAGCCTGACACAAGGCTCAAACTCCCGAGCTGTGAGATCATGACCTGAGCAGAAGTCAGATGGTCAATCAACTGAGCCACCCAGGCACCCTGACATGTTTCCCGAAACTTCCATCCAAGGGTTCTCATTCTGGATAAACATCTAAAGACTTAATCCCTCTCCAGTGTGACAGACCTTGAAGTATTTGAAGAGAACTGTCAGTTGTGACCATAATACCTTTATCTGCAATGTAATTGAGATACCATCTTGAATTTATCTGAAAGTAGAATGGGAATTATTATTTTGAAGGAGAAATGGGGATTTTTTCTTATTGTGTAGTGATTATTAATTATAGGGAGTGTATTTATAAAAACCATCTGAAACAGAACTCTGCTAAAAATAATTCCTTTATCACTTTTAACTCACTTTCCCATTCCCAAACACTGCTTCCATAGACTATTACTACATATAGCAACTAGTCATTATAAACGTACTTTAAAGAAAATCCCAGTTTTAAATGTCTCTGTCCTGTAAAAGAGACCCAACCGACTTTATTGGTCAGAAAGAAATGTCACCCAAATTCTTAGCTATTTTGCTATAGACTAGAACCTTGGACCATCTGTTTTATTAATTTATTAATTTGGGTTACCATGATCACGATGATGGATTTTGCTCTAGTCTGAATTCCTCACTTCAAATTGTTGTCAGCTGAATTCATGCACTGGCTTATTCACAGGTTATAAACAACCAACTCAGTTGCTTTGTTTAGTTCTTAAATCACTTCCCTATTTTTAGATCATTACCATATTTGAGGAGAATAGGTAACCTTTGATGTCTTGTGCATATGGTGGTTGGAGGTGCCAGCACTTAGGGCTAAGCAGATAATCTCATTCATGAGATGGAAGTATGGGACTGGTTGTGTACAACATCTACTTCAATGCATTTTTTCCCCTAAGAATAGATTCCACTTAATAGCTTTAGCCCAAATGAATTTAGCTCTGTTTGAAGCCCCTGCCCTCCGTAAGTGACTCTGTGGCAACATCCCCTTCGTGCCCACTGGCCTGTGCTCTGTAACTCGAAGTCACCTGCAGTTAGTTGTGCTGGTGTGTGATCTCCTCAGAAGTCGTGCTGTGTCCTTACAAGTAAAGCCACAGTGCGCAGCTCTATTTAGTGTCATTCCAACTCAGTCTGCCAGGAAACATGATTGACTCATGGAAAGAGACCTTGTATTGAAAATGAAAGACAGTACAGAGAATTTAATTTATCCAAGAAGGTTTTTATACCTAAATCTCTTTGAAATGAATATTTGTATCCCTGACACTGTGTGTTCCACATATGGAAAATGTAAAGGCCTAAGGGACTGACATATGTGCTACCAGTGTTTACTTCTTAACATATCTTAGAATAGCAAGGCTATCCTTATAAGATATACTTTTTTTTTGTCCTCCAAGATATCACTGGGAAATAACCTTGGTTCTCAACTACAAATGGTTTTGTCCCTGGGACAAACTTGGCAGTATCTGGAGACATTTTTGGTTGTCACAGATGGAGGCTTGCTGCTGGCATCTAGAGGGTCAAAGTCAGGGACGCTGCTACAAATCCTGCAATGCACAGGATTACCTGCACACAGAGAATTACTTGGCCCAAAATGTCAATAGTGCGGAAGTTGAGAACCACTGGGTTAGAGAATTTATCTCTAATTGATTTAAATTTTCTCCCTATTGACTTCACCTTTATTTATCGTTTTAGGTCAATTTCTCCTTTTTTTTAGATCATTTTCTTGAGTCCGAGAATGACTAAGGTTAGAAGAGAATGCTGCTTATCAAAATTTCCTACATCGCGTCCAAGATGAACCAACATTACAAGTGTAACAAGCATAATACACATCACTAGCGTATTTCTAGGTGACACTGTGTCTCCATGTCTTTTGTAGCCTTAATAAGGAAAGACAGAAAAGGAATAAGATATTTGTTTTCTATTGCTGCCATTACAAGTTACCATAAACTTAGTGGCTTGAAAGAACACAAATTTATTATCTTACAGAGTATAGGTCAGAACTCTGGCATAGGTCTCCCTAGACTAAAAGCAAGGTGTTGGCAAAGCTGCATTCATTACCAAGGCTCTAGGGGAGTATCCATTCCCTTGTCCCTTCCAGCTTCTATAGGCTGCCCACATTCCTTTGCTTGTGGCCTCTTTCTTCACTACAAAGCCAGTAATGTTATATCTCTCTGACCATTGTTCTGTGGTCATATCTGCCTCTAATTACAGCCAGGAACCGTTCTCTAAGCTAAAGGTCCTTTTTGATTGCATTGGGTCGACCCATATAACACAGGATAATCTCCCCATTTCAAGGTCTTTAACTCAATCACATCTGCAAAGTCCTTTTTGCCATGTAAAGTAGCAAACACATTCACTAATTTTTGTACTACCTAATTTCCACTGGGCTCTTGATATCCTGCAAACTGGGGCAAACTAAAGAACATGGGCTTTGGGAAACATGTTGTCAGTCACCATAGAATTTTCTTGTAAGCAACTTGGCCACAACCTTGTAGCTGGGAATAGGTTTGCCTCTGAAGGAAATGGACATTCCAGTCATCAATTTTTCTGGAAAGAAGTCATTCTCGAATGAGCCTTAGAACAGGTTGAGGGAAATACTTTCTCTCTCTGAGGCTTGGGCTCCCTTCGGTCTACACCTAGAAGTATAAGGTACCTGGAACATGAAGAGTGGTTGGTATAGAATAAACCTTAGTTCTGAGGAAATGGCTTGGGATAGAGGACATTATGTGAACCTGTTTTGTAAGGGACTAGAAGGTGCCAGGGACTGTGCAGTATCTTTGAATTACTCTTTTTAAAAAATTTTATTTATGTATTTTGAGAGAGAGGTAGAGATAGAGAGGCAGGGAGGGGCAGAGAGAGAGAGGAAGAGAGAGAGAATCCCAAGCAGGCTCTGCACTGTCAGCGCAGAGTCTGATGTGGGGCTCAAACTCACAAACCGTGAGATCATGACCTGAGCTGAAACCAAGAGTCAGATGATTAACTGACTGAGCCATCCAGGCACCCCAGTTTGAATTGCTCTTAAAAAGCCTTTTTATGATGGTTTTTAAAATACTAGCTCATTTCTCCAATGCTATGAGAAGTGATGGGGAAGTGCTCTGACACACGCAGGGATGGCTCTCCTGGGATGAAAGAAGTGGTGAATAGGGTCAAGAATGGTCAGATGAGTGGTCAAGGGAGGATTTGGGAGAAACCACAAAATTCTGAGATATTCAGAAACTGTTAGAAGAGAAAAATGTATACTGTAGGTGAATGTATCCCCCACAACCGAATCCATTATGTTTAAATCCTCACTGCTACAACCATACAGATCTTCCTCGACTTATGATCAGATTACATCCCAATAAACCCATCACAAGTTGAAAATGTCATGAGTTGTAAGTGCATTTAATACAGCTGGCCTACCAAACATCACAGCTCAGCCTAGCCAACCTTCAACGTACTCAGAACACTCACATTAGCCTGTAAGGGCCAAATCATCTGACACAAACCTATTTTATAATAAAGGGTTGAATAGCTCATATAATTGACTAAATACTCTTTTGAGTGTGAAAAACAGAATGGCTGTATGGGTACAGAATGGTTGTAAGTGAATCAATTGTTTACCCTCGTGACCACATGGCTGGCTGGGAGCTGGGGCTGCCACCGCCCAGCATTGCCAAAGGGGGTCCCACAGGATACCGCTAGCCTGGGAAAAGATCCAAATTCAGAATTCCAGATGTATTTCTACATTGTTTTCACACCATGTTAGAGTCAAATATTATAAGTCAAATCATCATAAGTCAGGGACCATCTGTAGTAATAGGAGGCAGGACATTTGGGGGGTGATTAAGTCATAAGAGCAGAGCCCTCATGAATGGGATTAGTGACCTTATAAAAGAGGCCCCAGAGAACTCCCTCACCCCCTTCTCCAGGTGAGGACACAGTGACAAGATGGCAGTCTATGAGCCAGGAGGCACCCTCTCAGCAGATATCGAACCTGCCAGTACTCTGATCTTGGACTTCTAGCCTCCAGAATTGTGAGACATACATTTCTGTTGTTTATAAGCCACTCAATCTATGGTATTCTGTTATAGCAGCCTGAATTGGAAACGGCTAAGACAACTGGAAAAGTTGTACATCAAGAGGACAAGGGGCTTCTAAATGTAGCAGTTAGATTATAAAAGGAAAATGTGACCTCCCAGGTGGTGAATCCTGGGATATTTGGATTGTGTCCCAAAATCTGCTTTATAGTAACCAGTATAAGTACAAGATTTGAGAGCATTTTGGTATAAATATGGCATTTTTAATTGACATAAAATTCTCTTACTTTATAAGATTGAACAATATAATGCTGTGGAGATTACGTTAAGTTTTTTTTTGTAGGTATTGATTGAGGTAGCCTTATTAAAAGAACCTTGGAGTTTTCATGAGGAGACTGGCTTTTTGTGTCTCCTGTTTTTGTTCTGCACATCGTACCTGAATGAGCTCACCCACTCCTGGATTTATCCATTATCATACATGTGTGTTTCTCGGTGTGATACTTTAGCATTGTCCTCCCTGTGTGAAACCATAGCCCCTGCCCTCCGGGAACTGCATGGAATGTGTTCACTTCTCCTTTGTACCCACAGTACCCAGCATCATGCCTGGAAAAATGATTTTTTGCTAATAACCATCCAAGTTATTATTCTCACTAACCAGCTGAGACCTTGGTCAACTCACTTTATTGAGCCTCAGTTTCCTCACCCAAAATGAAGGGTGTGGAAATTTAACTCTAAGATGATTTCTCACCCTAATATTTTATATTCCATTTTGAGTTTATTTTTGTGAATGGTGTGAGAAAGTGGTCTAGTTTCAACCTTCTACATGTTGCTGTCCAGTTCTTCCAGCACCATTTGTTAAAGAGACTATCTTTTTTCCATTGGATGTTCTTTCCTGCTTTGTCAAAGATTAGTTGGCCATACATTTGTGGGTCTAGTTCTGGGGTTTCTATTCTATTCCATTGGTCTATGTGTCTGTTTTTGTGCCAATACCATGCTGTCTTGATGATGACAGCTTTGTAGTAGAGGCTAAAGTCTGGGATTGTGATGCCTTCTGCTTTGGTCTTCTTCTTCAAAATTACTTTGGCTATTCGGGGCCTTTTGTGGTTCCATATGAATTTTAGGATTGCTTGTTCTAGTTTCGAGAAGAATGCTGGTGCAATTTTGATTGGGATTGCACTGAATGTGTAGATAGCTTTGGGTAGTATTGACATTTTGACAATAATTATTCTTCCAATCCATGAGCATGGAATGTTTTTCCATATATTCCTTTAAGTGTATAAAGTGTTACTTCAACCCGATGATGGTCTTACCTACTGTCTTTTGTTTGAAAAGCAGAAAAGGCACCTACTTGTCTTCAGTAAAGTGTTGGATATTTCAATTGGCAGCTAACTAAGCCAGTAGGATGACTCTTGATACACACGTAGTTCCTTCCATTCCAATCAGTTCATGGTATGTCTATACAACATAAAATGCATTGAAAATTAATTCCACCTCTGTGCTTTGTCAGGCAGAATCAAATGAAATGGTTTCTGGGTGCTACATCAAATGAAAATTTGGGAAAAATGAGGTATGGAATGAGGCCCTGATCTCTTATCATTCCCTTCTATCTTGCTATCTCCTTAAGACTTAGATTCGTGTATCTGGTTCTAGAAAGTCCATTCCCCTGGCCTGAAGCCCCTGGATCCCCACCTTTGCCACTTATTCTCCAAAGAAAATGCTGAGCTTGTGTGCTAAAAGACTTCTTAATTGCATTTTCCCCCAGGGACAATAGCAGCTGCCTTTCCTCACACACACACATAGTTTTCTTTTGAGCTTTGACATGCAGGAGATGACAGAAATATACCGGCTTACACCCAAAGCCACCACAGGGATGTAGAATTCACCTGCCAGAGCATTTGACACTTGCATCAGGAAAAAGCAACAGCTGAGAAAAGCCCTGTGAGAAATACTTTGTCATGTATGGGGGAAGGCCGTCCAGATTGTAAATCAGTAGGATGTCTGTTTTGTCCAGCTAATTCTCCCAAGGGTGGAAGAAATGGGATTTACTCAGTCCATTGAGTCCCTGTGTGTAAAATGATAGCATAGCAATGATGTGGGAGTAATTTTCCACCATGAAATAAAGGCCTTTGGTTTCTTGTTCTTAGAAGTTTAGCTGAGGCTGGGAGACCAGTTGTTGTTGTTGTTGTTGTTTTCTTTCCCCTTATTTGTTTACTTTTTGAGAGAGAGGGGGTGTGAGTGAGTGAGGGGCAGAGAGAGAGGGAGAGAAGGGGAGAGAAACAGAATCTCACACAGGCTCCACACTGTCAGCACAGAGCCTGGAACGGACCTCAAGTTCACCAGATCTGGGACTCAAACTCATGAACCTGAGATCATGTCCTCAGCCTAAGTCAGATGCTTAACTGACTGGGCGACCCAGGTGACCAGACCAGTTGTTTCTACATGTGCATTTACGTGTGCAGAAAAACCTTTTGGATTTAGATTTAATAATATGGGCATCTGGGTGGCTCAGTGGTTTCAGCACTTGGGCTCAGGTCATGATCTCGCCTTTTCCTAGTTCAAGCCCTTTGTTGGGCTCTGTACTGACAGCTCGGAGCCCGGAACTTGCTTTGGATTCTGTGTCTCCTTCTCTCTCTCTGCCCTTTCCCCACTCGCACTCTGTCTCTCAAAAATAAACATTAAAAATATTAATTAAAAAAATAAATAAAAATAAATTCAGTAATGAATTAAAGGAAAGTGGGAGGTCAGAGCCATTTGCCCAGGATGTAGTTATTTGGAGGTGAATGCGTGTAACAATGTGTTATTGAGAAGAAAGTTCTCTGCTGAGGAAGTTAGTACAGCTAACTGGAGACCTGCCTCAGAATGACCCAAGTGGACCTGAAATTCTGGATGTGACCCCTTTGAACTTAAAGACTCATGTAGTCCCATTTAAGTAGTAGTTTAACATTCAAAAAACAGAATCCAGAACCTCCAAAAAACATCTAGGAAAAATTCAGACATTTCACTTGTATTATTTTGAGACTATTCATAGAGGGAATCAAATATTGTGCAGTAATATTTATTAAGATATCCAATTTTTCTCTTCATTTATCTAGATTCTCCAATATATACCCATAGTCTCACTTCCTGGTCTAGAATATTCTATGTCCTTGGCAATCATCATCATCATCTAGGCACAAAGGAGAAAGATGCTTTCTCATTAGAAGGTTGGTTCCACTCTAAACTCACTATAAGACTTCTGCTAAGACATGGAAGGAGTAAGTAGTAGGTTTGGCCCGGCCATGCCATTATTTCTTCAGTTTCAGGACTCCATTGCACCATTGTTCTGCTGATTATATATAAAGGACTATAAATAAATGACAGTTTGGAAGTTTGCTTGATTACTCCACGCAAACTAATGTGTTAGGCCAACAGTTCTCAAATTTGTCCAGGAGATATCATAAAACCCCTGGATTTTATGGTACTTTTCAGAACATGATGAAAAATGGACTAGTTAATTCTATGATATGAACCCAAAACATACTTTATGTTTATAACATGAAATCACAATCTTGAGCATACCTGTCCTATGAAATAAAAAGTCACCAAACCCACAAGGTTGGCTTCTTCCTAGGTTTCCCCATTTAAAGTCTATTACTTTTACCCCCCTTTGTTTTTTTCAGACACTAGCACTTGGTATCAGAAGGTGCAGAATGGACCACAAAAGTGAAATACAAATATGTGAGAGACGAACGTGCCGTTGAGAACACAAGCACCTTTTAAATTAAGTTTTGTACCAGTTGGGAAAGATTATCAGTATTTTATTTTAATAGTACAATATCTTTTGTCCAACTTAAAACATAGCTGAATTGCATGGGAAAATTCTTTCTTTGAGAATCATTGTGCTGTGTTCTGTGGAGGGATATGAAGGAAGCTTCTCCCCAAAGGATAGAGACAAAGGAAAATCATTTCTCTAACTTCATCTTCCCCTTTCCTAGGCTACATCTTCTCTACAATTTTAGCCTATTTTATTTTATTTTTTCTAATCCTTTTTATTAAATGGGAACTTTTCAGTCTGTCTCTTACATATATATGTACTCTGTAGCTGTTCTTATCTTTGTTAATATTCCTCTTGAAACTCTCTGCTGTGATATGAATATTTGTGTCCCTCCAAAATTCATACATTGAAATCCCAAACCCCAAAGTGATAGTATTAAAAGGTAGGGCCTTTGGGAGGTGATTAGGTCGTGAAGGCAGAGTCCTCATGAATATGATTAATGTTGTCATAGAAGGGGCCCCAGAGAGCTCTCCTTCGCCTCTACCACCATGTGAAGTTAATGTGCTGGAACATGCCATCCATGAACCAGAAAGCTGGTCCCCATCAGACACCAAATTTTCTGGTGACTTATTCTTGGACTTCCTGGCCTCCAGGACTGTGAGAAATAAATTTCTGTTGTTCATAAGCCACCCAGTTTATGGTATATTGTTATAATAGCTTCTCTTTACTTCCAGGACATAACTTTTTATAGATTCTCATCTTACATCTCTGTTTGTGACCTGATGGCTCCTTGCCCTGCATCAGTTCATTAGAGGTCAGTTGCTCCAAAGAGGGCCAAGTTTCATGTATTTTTCCTGGTCGATCTCATTCATTTATATATTCTAACATTTCTATGGTGATGACTCAAAAATCTCCATCCAAGTTTAGACTATTCTTTCAACTTTCAAATCTATGTTTCTTCTCTGTCTAGTTAGCTTCCTCATATACATTGCAATTATTTTATTCATACAACATTCCCTTCTGAATGCTGACAACGGGAGAGCAACCAGCAGTTTCTTTGCCCTCAAGGTGTTCATGGTTCATGGTGGGAAGAAATTTTTTTGACTGTCCTCTCTAGAATGTGAAATCCTTGGAAATAGTAATTGTCTTTGTTTTGTGTGTGTCCAGATTCTACGAGGAACTGGAATATTAAGATGCCCAAAATATGTTCACTGAATTAACTCATGAGTCCTAGACACTTGAGGTCAAAAGAAATTTTCCAGTCAACCACTATCTCAATGAAATATTTGATTCTCCTTTAAAATATGCCAATAATTGGTCACCCGGTTTCTGCCCTCGTTGGAGGTCTATTGTTTGTCATTGGTGTTGATAGACTCCATGCAAAATGGCTTTTCTCGTTTTTGTTTTTGTGTTTTTCTTTCATTATGAGAAATAATGAACCAAGAGAAGCCTGGGGAAAATCCTAGGATATGTGAACAGAGGGAAAAAGAAATGACCATTATGTAATGAGAAAGTCATATAAACAGGTTAGAAAAAGAGACCGGACTATTTACCTCACGTAGCACTCATTCAAAACAGAGGGTCAATAGCTACAGCTGTTTCAGTTTTGCCAATTTTGCCCTCCACATTAGACACGTGCCTTCCATTTACTTTAATAGGAGCCATATGCGTGCAGTTGATGGTGGTACTTATCACTCAGGAAGCGAAGTGCTGAGTTCCTGCCACCCACCCACAACCGTGGCTTTATAAGCCACAGGCAAATGAAACACAAACATGCTGCTGGCATAGTAGGAACCTGTGGAGCTCTGACAAAACCAGGCAGGAAGAAAAAGATAATTGGGTTGTGGAGACTCTGTGCTGGCAGGCTGCTTGAGGATCATAAAAGGTAAGATCCTAAATTCACTGTCTATGTGGCACTTCGATGAGGTCTTTGGTTGAAGCATTATGGAGGATATATCTGAGACTCTCCCATCTGGGAATGAAGCAGAACATTCATGGTTAATAAAGATAGCTATCCATTCATTTATTTTATTTTTTTAAAGGTTATTTATTTTGAGAGCGACGGCGAGTGAGCAAGGGAGGGGCAGAGAGAGGGAGAGAGAGAGAATCCCAAGCGGGCTCCACACTGCCAGCCCAGAGCCCGACTGGGGCTCAATCCCATGAACCTTGAAATCATGACCCAAGCCAAAATCAAGCATCAGATACTCAACTGAGCTACTCAGGCACCCTCTATCCGTTCATTTATTGAACAAATGCTTGTTGGGAGTTCCCAGAAGCTTTCTGCTAAAATATGGTAACCCTTTCCATAGTACCAAGTTTGAGATTTAAAAACTATTTTTATAACTATAGTCAAAAGTATTCAGTGCAGAATTCTTTATGATATCTCTAAATTGGATAGTAGTCCGTGGTCAGCAATAGTGGACTTGATAAATAAATGATAAAACTTTCGCCCAATGAAATACCATTTGCAGAGGTTAGAGAGGCTTAAGCCAGTAGGCACTGGTATGGACTTCTTCCCAAGACATATTGCTAACTGAAAAAAGAAAAGTGTTTGTTCAACAGACTATGGATTCTCTGAAAGAATATTTCCCTTAAAAGCTTCATCGGTTTGGAGCCTATTTGCACCAATTATAGTAAAGACAAAGCTAATTATCTTATCAAGTCAGTGTCCCAAAATTTAGATTCTGGTCAGTGGACCCGAGAGCCCTGTACATCTTTGCAGTGATTAGCTTAATAGTCTCCAGCTTGGTTTCTGTCTCGAGATAGCTCAGAAGTCCCGTATTATCCTTGTCCTTCAGCCTATAGTCCAATGACTGACTCCTTTCATTGGAGTTGATTGTCTGCTGTTTAGATAGGGAGCTCACAGGTTGGAGTGTTTAAAAGAAGTCTGAGGGAGAATGCTGTTGATTGCTCCTGCTATCTTATCTCCTCCACTTTTAGCCTCAATTCCAACTTTATCCTGGGTCAGAGAATTTAGTGTCACTAACCCTGCAAGTAAAAAGATGAACAGAATCTAAAACGCCGTTGATTACTTGCATCGTGAAAAGGTCTTTCATAGCACGGTTCTCTTTTCTTCCCTCTGTTTCCAGATGGGCTAACATGCCCAGATTTTCTTTGTACAAGAAGTTTCTTCTTGGGGCTTAGTGAAGGCTGCATGAAGTAACCAATACACCCCTACATTCTAGAGTATTTCTGCAAATGGCCCCGGTATTTCAGCCTTGTTAGGCATGTTCTCTATATCCCACATACAACAGGTGATGGGTCAACCATCACGGAACAAACTTTTCTGACTTCTTAGTAATAGTCGAGATATCCTTACTGCCATCTACCACATCACAGTTCAGCCAATTCCACATTTATGGACTCCTAATACTCTACATCCAAGGGCTCGTTTCTGTATTAGACAAAACTCTTCCGGTTCCAAGCGACAGCAACCTAACTTAAAATCCCTTAACATAGTTTGTCTTCTGTGTGTGAAGCAGGGTAGTTTTTCTTGAACAGCTGGATCTCATCAAAAGCTTAGGAGGTTTGGGATTAACCTCTTTGTAGTGCGTTGTCACGTCCAGGTGTTTTATATTCACCCGTAAGTTTTATACTCGTCAGATTCATTCTCAGACTCCTCGTGCTCACTTTTGACAACTTAGATTTCTGAAACTGGCCTCAGAAGAAAAAGAAAGTCTTTGTTCCAGTAGCATAAACAGTGCTGGATTTTCCGTTGCCTCTGATTGGCCTGGCTATACAAGCATGTATGCACTGAATGGAGGCGGATCACAGTGGTTTGCAGATGATTGGCCAGGGCTGGTGCTCAGTCCCGGAGGCAGGTTTGATCACCGACACCTGAAACACTTTCAAGGCGGTGGCGTGAATTCCCAAGGAAAAGTGCTTTTATTGCTAGAATAAGAAATTACAGATGCTGGGCTTGAAAAATAAGGTATCAATATTAATAATATTGATAAATATTATATAATTACAAAGATATAAATATAAAGATAAATATTAAAGAAACAAGCTATTTATGGAAAGAGGACTTGATTTTTAAAAACAGAGGATAGGGAAGTGGAAAATCCCCAGTAGGCCGAATATTTTTGAGAGACTGTTTTTGAAAGAGCAGGGAAGAGATATTAGAAGCATTTGCTATCCTGTTACGTAGGGTTTGGGGGAGACAGTATTTTTAAGCATATTTTTTAATTTTATGCTATATAATTTTCTGTCACTTTTCAGGAACTACGAGTAAAGACCCCTTTTGTCAAAGCCTTTTGGGTATATATTTGTACTGCCTTGTGGATACAAGCAATACTCTAATTCCAGAGGGCACTCCGCATTTTGGGGGGGGGGTTCCATAAAATATATAGACACAATTGTCAAGTCTTTAGGGAGAATGACTAGCCTCAAGGTAACATTGAGTACAGAATCTACTTTCAAGCAACAGACCATTTCAGTCCAGAACTCCTTCTTTTTTTCATAGTCTTCTGTATTTCCAACTGGCAAAGGTCCTTGTAACAAAGATTGAGGGTCCTCTGTAGTGCTAACTACTGCAATAGATTAAATGTGAACAGTAGGAGTAGACAGCCCTGGAGTATCAGAAAGCATTGAAAAGTTACTTGGAAAAGCATGAGGATTTATTGTCCATGAAAATAATACAAAGCAGAAACTCACTTAGCTGCACGTTAAGATCACGAGGAAGCTTTAAAAATTACTAGTGCCTGGGACCTACCCGCAGTAATTGTCATCTAATTGGTCTGGGGGAGACGTGGCATGAGCACATTTTGAAAGCTCTCTGGGTGATTCTAATGTGCTGCCGAACTTGGGAACCGTCAGGCACACACTGAAGGCCACGGTTACGGGAAATGCATTTGTTGAGAACCCCTACATTTCCTCTAACCCCCTTCTGTTGTTTAGCTAAATATAATCTGGGAATGCCTAACTGTAATGCTGCTTCTATGAAGTAATGATAGCATCAAGCCCAGTACTCTTTCTGGGTTGCTACAAGGGACTGTAACTGGGAAGCCAACAGCGTACTTCATGACCACATTTCTGTATGGCGTGTGCAGTAGATGGCTGAGCTGGTCCAGAGTTAAAGGCCAGCATGTAGATGTTAAAAACCAGTAGCAAAGGCTTCTGAGACCTACAGAGCAAAGCCAATATGCAGGCAATGATCTCCCAGTAAAGCTGTTTTGACTTTCCGTCCTTTTGGAAAAACAAGAGGACCCAGGTCACTTAGCTCGAACTTGGGATATGTGGCAATACTAGCTCCCCGTGGAGGAGACTGGCCATTGACTCGGAGAAATTGCGGATGCCACTTTGAGTTAGAGCCTAGGTATTTCACTTCCTTCCACCCCAGCTATCCCTCCCAAGCCATTACTGGGTTTGCTGGCCGTCACTCACCCCTGTTGCCCTCCCACCTTGCCAGTGTCCTGGGGGTGGGGCAAGGGGCCTCTCATCGGCAAAGACTGAGCTCATTATTCCTGAGGCTGCTTCCTCACCAGCATGGGTAGTAGCATCTTGTAAATGAGATCTGGGAGCAATTGCATTCTTGGTAATTGCCTGCATTTGGCATCTTTTAATAAGTAGAACACCTCCTGCTGTGCTGATTAAAAGGAGCTGCCCGTGAATGTTTTACACATTGCTGAAAACAACGGCAACAAAAGAAGCCAGTGAGATTTATATTAATGTTGCATTGAAAAGGATCCTTCTGATGTTGCTGTCTTCCAGGAAAATAGCATTTCCTCAGAATCATTTTGGTAGTTTTCTCCCTGCAAAGGGCCATTCCTGAAGGTGAGGACCAGTAGAATTTCCAAACTAAGGGATTAAAAAGTGGTGTCTCACTTATTCTGTAATGAAAAAAGTTGGCCAGAGTGGAGTTTCTCCATAACAGTGAGTGCTGCCAGAAGCCTGCATAGGAAGGCAGCAGGAAAACCGGCATAAGGACCTCCTGGCTTTCAGGGCCGCCAAACCCCATCTCCACTACAGGGGAGTCCTTGCAGACATAAAGAAACAATGCCTTCTAATCCCCTTTTCTGGTTAGTCGGTGCTGAAGGAGCTTTTACTTCCATAAGATTGTCGTTAGTGTGTAAGAAACCACCCTCAAAGAGGGGCTTAGAATCCTAGCTAATACTTACTATCTCTATTGTCTCCATAATTCTGAGTGTTGGCTGCATTTAGCTAAGTGATTCTCACCCCGAGTCTCTTCAGGGATTGCAGTCCCACCAGAAGAAGAAGCTTGCTTGGGATTTGTTTTTGGCAACAAGTGAGTGAGGGCATTCTAGATAAGTTTTCTAGATACTTCTCACCTACCCCAGTTCTCACCCAGAATTGCCATCATTGGACAGTCTCGTTTTTCCATCTGCACTGAGTTCACTGCTGGCTCCTTTTTTCCCTTCACTTGCTCATTTCATCTGAGTCTGGGTGAGGAACTGAGCATGCGCGGGTCAGTGACGTTGTCTGTCCGCGCTCAGGAAAGTCAAAGCCTGCTCTGCTCTTGGCCACATGGGAAGCTTAGAGCTGGGTGCCCGCCCAGCTGGAGGCCCAAGGTTGGCCAGTGCTGCTTGTGCCTTGGGTATAGCAAATGCTGTGGGTGCACCACCTCTCCCTTCTGACCTTCACCTCTACAGGCAGAAGGCTGCTGCTTCAAACACCTGTGTTTTCTGAGTTTTGTTTTTGTTTTTGTTTTTTTTTTTTTGCCACATGAGCTTGCTTAGCCCATACCCACAGCAAGCTGGAAGTGCCCAAGAGTGGATGTCCCTAAAGGCAACTCTCAAGAAAGGAGGGAACGCGAGTTTGATGAGTAAATATGCCAGCTTCCTGGACTGGATGTTGAGATATCTGACAGGTGTGTTCTCTGCTGTCTCCCAGAATCCCCCAGGCTGCCCACCGTAGTGACTGGCTCTAGCACTCAGTCTTGCTAGCTTTCCCCCCTGCCCAGCCTCGCTCCCACACTCCCCTGCTTGGATTAATTCCTGAATAAACCACTTGTAGTTAAACCCTTGTCTTGGGTCCTGCTTCTGGGTGAATCTGGTCAGGGTACATTCTGAGGAACCCAGTGCTGTGTCTCCTAAGCCACATTTCTGCCAGCTCATGAGTGATAAAGTGCTCATTTCCAGTCTCATCTGCCTGAGTACACTGTTCATCCGTTCAGAACTCAGGAGAGTAAACGTTTATTTTGTTGAAGCTCTTTCTCAAATCCTCATAACTTTTACTTCTCTACCTCTCCTAGTTTTGTCACAATAAAAATTTTAAATATGAAATTAAGGCCTTGTAAATAAACATTAAATATTTTGCTCATAATCCACTCTGCTCCTGCCAAAGACATGAAGGAAAAAAAATATACATTTTTTATTTTGTTTACAGTGGTGTAGTCTCATGCAAACTTAATCTCTTTAGAATTTGACAAAAATTGCTTTAGTTGACTGTATTAAATGTTTTTCTTTTTTTTTTCCTGTTGGATAACCATATTCAGATATGTCTCTATCCTACCATTGTATGGTAGTTGTCTCTGGAAATAGAAAACCTTTTCAAAAGCCTATGGCTTTTTATTTTTATTTGTTCTTGGAGTGGAGTCAGAAACTTACAAATTGGAAGTGTATACCAAGAAGTAAACCCAGTGTACAAATTTTGGGGTGTTTATCCTCAATCTCCTCACCTATAAAATGGGCATGGAATTATTTTACCTATATAATAGGATTGCTGTTAATACCAAATGTGGGTAGAAGTGATGTCTGATAAGCATAAAGTGGTATAGAAGTAATTGTTTTCATTTCCTCAGGGGTAATTATGGTTTTAAGGCAAGAAGTTTGCTAATTCTCAAGAATCTGGCTAATTTGAAAGTATAGGTGAGGCCTTCACAAGAACCTATTAACCTCTGAAGTGGAAAGATAAGAGATGATTTTCTGGGCAGTGCCCATCTATTCTAAGCATAGTAAATTTAGGTTTCCTATGGGAGTGGGGTGTTGATTGTTTTTACTTGATTCTTTGTGGCTAGAGGAAATTCCCTAAATAGAGCTTTTTCTAAAATTGCCAGTAAGAATATAAAGCCAGGTTATTTGCATGGGGAATGTGGAAAAGTCAGCATAATTCCTTGGAATTTAATCAAGAGCTGTGACTCTCAAATAGCTGCCTATTTCACATGATGCTTGTGTTGATCCCGGGTTGGAATGCACCTCCTGTCAAGTTTATTAAAATAATTTTGCTATTTGCTGCATATTTGACCAATAGAAACCATGGTTTCTTCCTCCCAAACGTGTCCTTGGTTAACTAAAACATTCTCTATATGAGGAAAAATTGGGAGTTGATTGATCATGGTGTTCATTATCAAACTTTCTTGATGATTTTTACGAGTTTCTGTATTTGATATTCCCTTTAGTATCTTTTATCTCCATCATGTCCAGAATGTTCTCTCCTCGTGTAAGTTTAGGCGAGTTATAAAAACAAAACACTCACACACACACACACACACACACAAACAAAACAACCCAAAGAATTATTTTTATTTTCTAGCTTACACTGACACCTGGTGGCCTCTCAAGCTACATGGGGAAAGAAAGCCATTCTTGGGGGCTGGACAACAGCTTGGTGTCATTTTGTGTCCTATATTTGGATCTCAGAGAATCTTTAATTCCTCATTCAAGCTCTAGATCCCTTCTTGAGCGCCTTGCCATGAACATCCAGCTTCTTTGTCGCATTTCCAATGATGAGTTTGGCTTCTTTGCCAAGGATTTTCATTATTAGAATTTTACTTCTTGCTGAGGTTAAACTTACTTCCAATTTATATGGCTTTTCTCCTGCCACATTTCTTCTATTACAGGGAATGTTGCCCTTGTTGTTTGGGAGAAAAGCGGAGACCAGATGACTGTAAAGATGTGTCAGACATTCTAGACTCTGTTGGATCTGTCTTCTCTACTGGAGATTTTGTGTGTGTGTTTAGGGAAAGGAGGAGTTAGAACTAAATTCATGGTTCACCCTATTTTCCTTTGCCCCTGTGGTCATCAAGGAACTGCCTTGGAAAGTGAAGAACCATTGTAGAAATGGCCTATTTTAAGCCTGTTGGCATTTTAGCATACCACTGAGTCACCTCTCTTCTCAACTGCTGGTCTGACACTGGTTCAGGGAAAACAAATAAATTATTAATTTTTTTTTAATGTTTATTCATAGAGAGTGTGTGACCAGGGGAGGGGCAGAGAGGTGGGCAGAGGATCCAAAGTGGGCTCCACGTTGGCAGCAGAGATCCCCATGTGGGACCCAAACTCACAAGCCATGAGCCATGAGATAGTGACTGTGAGAGGGAATTCACCCTTCCTCTGCCTTTTTGTTCAGGCCAATGGATTGGGTGATGCCCACTCACATTAGTGAGGGCAGATGTTCTTTAATGAATCTACTGATTTAAATACTAATTTCTTCTAGAAACACTTTCATGGATATACCCAGAAGTAATGTTTTACCAACTATCAGGGCATCCCTTGGCCCAGTCAAGTTGAAACCTAAAATTAATCATCACCAAGGGCCTCAGTCCCTGAAACTTAGCATATTTTTTTCTCTTCTCATAGGAAACAAATAGGATTAACAAAGTGTGCTTGCTGTTTATTCTTAAATAAGTCACTGTAACATAAGTTCTATATATTACACGAAGGAAGAAGGCATGTTGATCTTATAAAATTTTTAAGGTAAAATTTCATCAAAATTTTGCATGTTTAATGATTCTGTGACCAGTTAGAGATCTGCCTCTTCATGACTCAGAGGAAGTAATAGCATTGTGATTTGGTAGCACAGTTTGAGGCCCAAGAGTCAGTAAAAGGACACAGCACCTCCTCTCCTTGGGAGCTGCCACTGGTCAAGGCCATGAGGTTGGGCTGTGGATAGTACGCAAGCCTTAGGGGTCCTGGATTGCTCAGGTGGGAGACACGCAAACTGCTCAAAACAAGAGCAGAGCTGGTATAATTGGAGTGTTTCTTCTTAGCCCATTTTTGTCAGGCATAAAGGGATAGCCCTTTTTCTGGTCTAATCATCCTTAACTTTCATTTCATGGTGATTGAAAAATGCAAAGTAAGGTCCTGCCTAGAATGGGGAAATGTCTCTGAATCTTCTAAAGCTCCTAAGGTGTTTGGAACAGAATTGCAACATAGTGAAACAATGCTGGAGAGAGACACGTGGAACATACCTTGTTCCTGCAAGAGCCCTGATTTTTGGGGGGCAGGGGTAAGTGGCTAATAGAGTGCCTAGAGGGTAACCATGCCTTACCATCTTTGTATCCTCAGCAAATGACACATCAGAAGGTACGCAATAAATAAGATAAATGGGCAAAAGTCGGGGCTCCGTCGGGGAAGAGTAGGGGACGAGTCTAGATGGATAAAACAACTATGGATAACTCCCAAACGGTCTCAAATGAACCCTGGCTATATGTGGTTGGCTTTTAAAAATAAAAATTGAGTTGAATATTTGAGTCTGAAGCTATAATATTAAAATCCAAGAAAGGCATACAAATGGGGAACTATAGTTACTAAGTGCTCTGTATGAGATTTATTAACTCACCCAAATCAAACACGATAGTGGTTCACTATCTAGTAAGTAGTTAACAATGGATCTTACCAAATCTCTGTATCAGGTGTTCATATGAGCTTTTAGCCAGGGTTGGATCATAGAGAATTCCTTTCTGCATTCTTGGAGCGCCCCAAATGCCAACTGTCTGTGGTTTTGATTAAAGATAGATCTATACGCCTTACATGCCAGACTTGCAGGCGGCAGAGTTGACTTTGTGCCATGAAATGTTAGCAGCCTGGCTTTCATGCTTACGCATGAAGGATCATCCCCCTAGCTAGGGGGGAGGCTTCAGGGCTGCATGGGAGCAGGGGAAATATTTTTGTTAAAATAGCCTAGGTCTTCAGTCTACTAATGGTTTAGGGAGGCATCCGTTTCCCTTTGTGTAAAAAAAAAAAAAAAAAAAAAAAAAAAAAAAAGGGGGGGGGCGTGTATCCTAAGGGAGGTATTAAATCCATGCAGAATCAGACCTATACATACAGAGAACGAACTGGTGGTTGTCAGAGGGGAGAGGATGATGGGATGTGCAAAATGGGTGAAAGAAAGTGGAAGATAAAGCTTCCAGTTAGTAATGAATAAGTTACAGGAATAAAAGACACAGCATAGGGAATACAGTCAATGGTATTGAAATAGTTTTCTATGGTGACAGATGTTAGTAACTATTCTGTTGGTGAGTATAGCATAATGTATAGAGAAGTTGAATCCCTGTGTTTTACACCTGAAACTAATGTAACATTGTATCTCAATTATACGCAAACAAAAAAAATAATAAACTGTGTTAGGGATGGCCATCAGTCTGGCTACTTTTAGCTTATAGTTTAAGAAAGAGTTTGGAAAAATTATACACTAGAAGGCTTTTGAGCCCTGCCCTCCTGGGGAAAAGGAGGAGACAATTTAATCACGTTTATTAATGAAACTGTCAGTAAGAGCTTTGATAGCCATTTTTATATCCTACAGGAGCTCCATTCAAAAAGAGTGTTATGAAACTTTAAAACTGTCAGGTCTGGGCGCCTGGGTGGCTCAGTCGGTTGGGCAGCTGACTTCGGCTCAGGTCATGATCTCGCGGTCCGTGAGTTCAAGCCCCGCGTCGGGCTCTGTGCTGACAGCTCAGAGCCTGGAGCCTGTTTCGGATCCTGTGTCTCCCTCTCTCTGACCCTCCCCCATTCATGCTCTGTCTCTGTCTCTATCTCAAAAATAAATAAACGTTAAAAAAAATGTAAAAAAAAAATAAAAATAAAACTGTCAGGTCAATTTTCCCTATGGCTTAAAACTCTTCAATGGCTCTTTAATGTTTCTAGAGTAATGTATGAACTCCTTAATGTGATGTTCGAAGATTTTCCAAAATTTGATTCCTGGTTTCCTTTCTGGTGTCTTCATGCAACTCTTCCCAATTTATTGTTCTCCATCTGCAGACACCCAACATAATTTCACACCTCTGTAGCTTCTACTGTGGTCTCTGAAACACCCTGTAATTTTTGTGTGTGTGCTAAAATATATATGACCTGAAACTTTTCTAACCATTTTTAAGTGTAAAGTTCAGTGCATTAGGAACACTCCTATCCTCTGCAACCATCATCACTATTTAGTTCCATAGCTGTTGCGTCACTGCAAAAAGAAGTCCATACCCATGAAATAGCCATTCCCCGTTTCCCCAAATGGAATCCTAGAATAAGTAGCCTTAGGTGTCTGGCCTCTTTCACTTAGCATGTTTTCAAGGTTCCTCCATGTTGTAGCAGGTATCAGTACTTTATTTCTTCTGTAGTGGAATTACAGTCCATTGTATGGATTTACTGCATTCTCTTTATCCATTCAACTATTATAGACATCTGGGTTATTTCTACCTTTTGGCTATTGTGAATAGAGCTGTTATAAATATTTGTATACAAATTTTCTCTGTCTCTCTGTCTCTCCCTCCCCCCTCCCTGCCCCCACCCCACATACATACCTGTCTCTAGAAGTGAAATTATGGGTTCATATGGTAATCCCATGTTTAACTAATTGAGGAACCGCGAAATGGTTTTCCACAGTGGCTGTACCATTTCACATTCCAACAGCAATGTATGAGGGTTGCAGTTTTTTCACATCCTCCCCAACCCTTATTTGCCATTTTTTATTATGGCCATCCTAGTGGCTATAAAGTAGCACCTCCTGTTTTGATTTGCATTTCCCTAATGATTGATGATGTCGAACATTTTTCATATGCTTGTTGGCCAATTGTATATCTTCATTGGAAAAATGTCTATTCAAGCTCTTTGACCATTTTAATTTGTCTTTTTGTTGCATTGTGAGAATTCTTTCTATACTCTAGATAGTACAAATCTAGATTTTTAAAAGATCTACAAATATATTCTCCCATTCTGTGGCTTTCTTGATACGTCCTTTGCACAAAAATTTTCAATCTCGTGAAATTTATTTTTTCTTTTATTGCTTGTGCTTTGGGTATTGTATTGAAGAAATCATTATGAAATCCACATCATGAAAAATTTCCCTATGTTTTCTTCTAAGCGTTTTATAGTTTTAATTCTTAGGTCTCGGGTCATTTTGAGTTGATTCTGTATATGGTGTAAGTAAGGAACCACTTTATTCTTATGAATGTGGATATGACGTTTTCTCAGCACCATTTGTTGAAGAGATGACCCTGCAGTTTTGATACTTTGCTGGAATGCTTTCTATTTTATTTTTCCTTTAAGTCACATGTGGTTCTCCTAATCGGGCCACCCTCTTACATAGAGGCCTTTTTTCCCCTACCTTCTGTTCATTGATTCTGGAAATGTCAATACACCTTACATTCCCATTTTCTGCTCCGTCCTCCCTGCTCCCCTACTAACCCTTATTGGTGCCTTTCTCTGAGCCACAGTATTAACCATTTAATGCAACCTTCTCCCCAACTTCATTGCTGTTGTCCATTGCTCTTATTTGATGACCTCTGCACTTAGAGAAGTCTTTGTCTACAACTGAATCACTGTTGTCATCTTTGTAGACTTCAAACATTGTATTGATGACTGGCCTCTTCCTTCCTTGCACAGTGCCAGGTTGTTGATCTTCCCTTTTCATAGCCATCATTAGTGAGCCTGTGATTTAGACTATCACCCTCAGAAACCACTTCCTTTATGGACTTAAAGCTCTGAAGCTCCTTCTTCTTAGCACACCCAGACTTCTGTCTCTTGCTCTTTTTTTTTTTATTATTATTATTTACTTATTTTGAGAGAGAGAGAGCACACACAAGCAGGGGAGGGGCAGAGAGAGAATCCCAAGCAGGCTCCCACTGTCAGCACAGAGTCCAATGTGGGGCTAGATCTCACGAACCACGAGATCATGACTTGAGCCTAGATCAAGAGTTGGACACTTAACCGACTGAGCCATCCAGGCACCACAACATCAAGATGTTGGCTTCTGGCATTATTTATGACCTCTTTGCCATTTCTGATACTTGTAAAACAATATAAACATTTTGTAGTCTTTAAGTTTTTATTTTATAGAGGGGGGAGAGGGGGAGAGAGTCACAAGCAGGCTCTATGCTCAGCATGGAGCCTGAGGCAGGGCTTGATTCCATGGCCCTGAACCATGACCTTAGCCAAAATCAAGAGTTGGACACTCAACTGACTGAGCCACCCAGGAACCCCTGTAACCTTAAATTTTAATACAGTTTCAATCTTACAGAAAAGTTGTGAAAATAGTACAAATAATTTGGTACTCTACATTTAGACTCACCACTTACATTCAGCCTCTTGCCTTATTCCATTCCCTTTCTCTCTTTCTGAATCATTAAAAAAAAAAATGAAAGCACCCCTTTATTACCCAAATATTTCAGAGTATACTTCCTATAACAAGGACACTCATTTGCATAAGTATAGTAAAATCCAAATCCAGATATTTACTATTAAATATTTCATCTAATTTATATTTCCATATTCTGATTTCATCAATTTTCCAATGTCTGTTTTTCTTCCCAATGCAGTATTCAATTCAGTATTACACATTACTTTGTTTTCCTATATTTTTAGTCTCCTTATATCGAGAACATTTCCACATCCATTTTTGTCTTTCCAGATCTTGATATTTTCTACAAGAATAGACAAGGTAAATTCTGGGATGTCCTTTGGCATGGGTTTATCTATGGTTTCCTCATGATTAGGTTAACATGCTTTGTCAGCAGGAGTCTACAAATGTTCTGTCCTCAGTGTATCTTATTAAACATATAATGGAGCAGTGTCTTATTAGTGATATTAACTTTGATTACTATGTTAAGGTAGCGGTCATCACCTCTCTTCACCATACTATATTTCCCTTTGCCATTAATAATCTGTGGGAAGATGGTTAGATGTTATATAAATGCCCTGTTCCTCATCAAACACTCAACACTAGTTTTATCACGCATCAATGATTCTTGCCTAAAATAAGTCTCACATGGATGGTGCAAATAGGTGATTACTGACGCCCCCAATTCTATCACTGCTTTTTATATCTATTAGTTGTCATTCCACTGTAAGGTGAAGCTTTACTTTATCCTGAATTTATTAATTTATTTGTATTGTGTAAGATCATGGATTTTTGTTCTATTCAAAGGATTATTATATATTACTATAATTATTTTAGTGTCTAAATTTCCCAAGATTTAGCCAGAGTCTCTTTCATGCAGATTCTTGTGTCTCTTTGTGCCCCCATTATTCTTTAAACAATTCCTTACTTTAAACAATTCCTACAATTCTTTAAACAATTCTTTAAACAATTCCTTCCTTAAACAGGAGGATGTTCCAGCCTTCTCTTTTACTTTCCCTAATCCATGGTTTCCAAGAAACTCTTATTTCTTTTTGCGAAAAATTGTATTTTGAAATCAAGAGCTATATGCTAAGTGAGCTCATTGTTCCCAGGGGGTCAATGCCTCTAAGTCTTCTCAGTAGGAAAAACTGTGAGTGTGTGTGTAACTTTATTTATTTACCATATCTGTCTATCATCTATTGATCTATGTCAAGCACTGTGAGTTCCTACTAATACTTGGAATTCCAGTCTAGACTTCCCCATTTCTGTATCTGTAATTTCTTCTCCATTAGTGAGCAAATTGATTCCTATTATTCTCAATATATTGACCCATTTTCTCAATCCTGGAATATATACAAAATGGTTTCAGAATTGCTAATGCATATCACTGAAAAGCAAACTGTTAGAGTTCAATATTTGTTGGGTTTTTTTGGTTTGTTTTTGGTTTTTATTTTTTGTTTTTGTCTTGAGACTGCAGGAGGATTTTGTGTTTTATTTGGAACAATTAAATTTGAGATGCCTATTATATATCTGAGTAGATATGTAGAGCAGGGTTTCTGGATCTCAAGGGAGATGTCAGGAATAGAGCTAAAGTTTCAGGAATCAGCATAAAAAATGATACTGAAATGATTTAAAGCAAGAGCACTGAGTAAGTTCATTAGGGAAAGGGAGGTTAGAGAAGAGACCTGAAGAGGAGGGTCCAGCAAAGGAGACTAAGAAGGATAGGTCAGTGAGACAGGCATAAATAAAGAATAAACTATTCTGCAGTCCAACTGAAGAAAATGTTTCAGAAAGGACAGAATCCTTAGCTGTGCCAAATGCTGCCAAGAATCCTAAAGAAAACATTTTTATGGTTTATCTACTACTTCCTTCTTCCAGCCAAGAGACCTATTCCCACCAGCTTTCACCCACTGGCTCTGGGCTACTAATGAGAGATGGACTTTTCTTAAAGGAGATCTTGGCCTCCATTCCTGAGGTCAGATTTGGTTTTGCTTATGAACCACCTCATCACTGTTCCCATACACCAAGGAAGAGTTGACAAAGACTTATTTATCTATTTATAATTTTATTTCTTTATCTTGAGAGAGAGAAGGAGAGAATGTGAGCAGAAGAGGGGCAGAGAGAGAGGGACAGGGAGAGAGAATCCCAACCAGGCTCCCTGCTGTCAGCACAGAGCCTGACGCAGGGCTCAGTCTCATGAACCTAACCATGAGATCATGACCTGAGCCAAGATCAAGAGTCAAACATGTAACTGACTGAGCCATCCAGGTGCCCTGACAAAGACCAATTTAAAAACAGAAGCCTTCAAAATCTTAATCCCCTGTGAAAAAGCTAAAGGTCCTCTCTACTAGATCTAAAGAACAACATGTGGAAATAAAGGTAGTCCTTGGTGGGATGTGATGCCCTGCCCCACCATCCTTCAGCAGCCCCTCACCAGTGCCATAGGATTCAAGGCTCAGAGAGAGTGGACCGGAACCTACTTCTGGTTTGAGATCTTGGAGTGTAGCTGTGTCTGTTTCCCCCACACAACTGACTATATGGTGGGTGAGTTGGGAAGCTAAAAATGGAAATAAAATGTATTTGAGCCTCAGTTCAGAGACTGCCCTGTCCCTCATCCCCCATCTGAGTTTTTCAGTGCTTCAGAGAATTGGAAGTGTCCTGGAGTTCCCTTGGGCCTGACAGGGGAGAAAAGTTGGCAAGAGGAACTTTTCCCAGGCTTTTAGTCAGGTGCCCATGACTAGTAGCTGGATAAAATGTGAGGGTAAAGAGTTGATGTGGATCATCAGGATACTTGGAATTTCAGTAGACCCCAAAAAACCAGAGAGGAGAGAAGTGCAGTCATTTACACAGAATGCTGTCAGTATTCACCTGCAGGGCAAAGAAACTGGACAAAGACTCACCAGATAACACTAGAATTTCCCTGACATTAGGACTATAGAGTTAACCCAGAAAATGGGTGAAAGAAAACTCAAAAGAATGTAAGGAAGCTATGAACTCTAACAAGACTAACTATAATAAGACTATAACCATAGACCTGATGAGTATTTGGGCTGGACTGAGCACTGATCTGGAATTGGCCTGTTTTCCACCATCAGCAGAAATGAGGGTATAGAGCTAGTCAATTCCAATTAGAGAAGGCTATATATTTATGTACTCAAGCATGTACTGAAAATGCATGTAGGTACTTGGAATAATTTACACATTTATTAACTTTAAAATTAGAAGTATGTAAATATCTAAAGATGAATCCTGATTTCCATCTCTACGTGGTTGGGTTTTGTAAAATGTGAAAACTTCCTAGAAAAATAACTAAATCTAGTATATCATGATTAATTTTTACATAAAATCTAGTAGAATATTTAACCAATTAATACTTGAATTGTAGAATATTTAAGTGTTCAAATCCCTGTTCATTAGTTAAGTAATTTTTTCTTTGGTAATTTTCTGAGCTTAGATTAATTTGTGTTTCAGTGAAGTTTATATTATCTAAGTTAGAAGTTGGTAAACTATGGCCTGTGGGCAAAATTGGGCCTGATACCTTTTTTTTGAAAAAAGATAAAGTTTTATTGGAATACAACCATATCCATTTGTTTATATATTGTCTATAGTCTCTGCTGTAATGGAGACCATTTGGCTTGCAAAGCCTAAAATAATTATCTGACTCTTAACAGCAAAAGTTTGCCAAACCCTAAACTAAGGTTTAATCAAGGCAAAAGTATTCCTGGTCTTATTTTTACAATACTAAGTAGAGTTCATTTTATTTCCCTTTGAGCATATTAAGGTCTTATTTCATTAAGGCACAGTGCTTTCTGAACATAATGCTTAGAATGTTGCGAAGAAAGAATATTTAAAGATCTTGTCTTTTACAAAATGGGGCACCATGTACCCTGCTAATCCTAGGACTCAAGCTGACATTTATAGATGCATAAATGCAATGTTCTTTAGCATGTCATAAAAACCGAAGTACTTACTAGAGTAGCTGGAAAAAAATAGCCGTTGTTTTGTGAGATGAGGTCAGTGTGGAACTCTCCTGCCTCATTTTTCCCTTTAATTCCATATACTACCACTCTCATGCTGCAATATGGATCTTCTGCCCTTCAGAATTAGTTTGGGGGTCCCTGCGTGGCTCAGTCAGTTAAGTGTCCAACTTCGGCTCAGATCATGATTTTGTAATTTGTGGATTTGAACCCTGCATTGGATTTGCTGCTGCCAGCACAGAGCCTGTTGGGGATTCCCTCCCTCCCTCTCTCTCTCTCTCTCTCTCTCTCTCTGCCCCTGCCCCACTTGTGCTCTCTCAAAAATAAATTTAAAAATGTTTAAAAAAAAAAAAGGCAAGTAGGAATTTTACATGGGCAAAGAGCAATCCAGATATTTTCCTTTTGGAACCTACCATTTTCTACTACAACATAAAACAAGTAGAGTGTAATTGGCTGTAAACTTCTACTTGTCCTTTTATACTAGGCTATTTAGGGGCAAAGTCAACAGAAATTCATTACACCTTCTCCGAAGGACCCTTTTCAACTTTGTACTGACCTCTGTCACGTGAGTTTCGGCACTAAGATTGTTTTCAGCTTTGTTGTCTGTGATGGTCCTACAGAGCCAGTACCAAATGCCTAAGCATAAAATCCTATTCTTTTTTGTTGTTGTTGTTGATCCATTTTTTGAGAGAGAGAGCATGAGACAGAGAATGCAAATGGAACGGGGATGGGCAGAGAGAGAGGGAGACACAGAATATGAACAGAAATGGACGCAGGGCTTGAACTCACTAACAATGAGATCATGTCCTGAGCTGATGTCAGATGCTGAATCGACTGAGCCACACAGGTGCCTAAATCCTATTCTTGATGGCTTCTCAGAAGTTGGGTTACAAGGAGGCTATGAGTGAAGCTGTGAACCCAGAATGCCTGGGTTCAAATCCTGATACGGCAACTGCCTAAATAAGAGTCTTGGGAGAAGCTAGATTTTTCTGTGTTTCACCTTGCTCATCTGTAAATACTTTTATTAAGTATAATACTTGGCATATAGAGATACTATGAGGATTACAAACATAGAAAAGTTCCTGGGGCATAGTAACTTCTCAAGAAAGTTGATTTTATTCTTTCCAAATAACTTTAATCCACTCTGAAATAAGACCGAGATTTTAGGGGGGCCTGGGTGGCTCAGTCAGTTAAGTGTCAGACTTCGGCTCAGGTCATGAGGTCATGGTTCATGAGTTCAAGCCCTGCATTGGGCTCTCTGCTGTCAGCACGGAGCCTGCTTTGGATCCTCTGTTCCCCTCTCTCTCTGCCCCTCTCTCCCTCTCAAGAATAAATAAACATTAAAAAGAAAGATTGAGATTTTAGTGTAAATGAAGGCTACAGGTCTGTATTGCTATATCAAAATTAAAAAAAAAAGTGTGAAAGTATGCACACTGTTAATACATTTGAACGTATGAGAGTAAAAATGAGTCAATTTGGCATGCTGTGTAGCTTTATAAATCATGATACCCACTGCACAGAGGTATTTTTCAGTCTGACATACTCTAAATACATCAAATATTTTAACAAGAAAAATCCTCTTTTTGATGAAATAAATGGCTTTTTGTACTGTTTTCCTCTACCTCATCCCCACCTTCCTCCTTCCTCCTTCCTCCACAGTCACTGCTAATAGCTTCATCATGGAGCCTAGCACAAGGTGCTTTCACAGGTAAGAGTATAAAAAGCACAGAAGCATGGTGAACTGAAAGAAAACATGGAGATGATATAGTCTAAGCAGCCCTGTTTGCCATGACTTCTAGCTCCTCCTAGAAATGAGAGGTCAATGCAAGACAATTCTATTCTTAATGATCCAGGGAACTGGTGAACTCCTATGACAGAGATCTAAATAGGATTTTGGTCCTGATTCTCCCCAGGCAGGTGGTCAACTGTTGTTGAGTAGATTAAGTACTAATAAGAGCATTTCTGTATCATTGACTGATCCATGGATTGGTTTGTGTCTGTCATTAATCAGACTTCTTTGAAATAAGAGGTGACATCTTAACTGCCATATTTCAGCTTATGGCCTTCAACAAGTCTCTGATTACATGATAATACTGTTTCTATTTGTCATGATGAAGTATGGGTAAATACTGAACCTGAGATATGACCGTTTTTAAAATTTTTATTTTAATTCTGGTATAATTAACATGCAGTGTTTTATTAGTTTCAGATGTACAACAGTGATTCAGCAATTCTAGACATGACTCAGTGCTCATCAAGATAGGTGAAGATTAGGACTACACTTAATTCATCCTTTCCACTCCCGCCCCCACCGCCACTCACCTCCCTCCTTGTAACCATCAGCTCCCTATATTTAAGAGTGTCTTCTTGTTTGTATTTTTTATTTGTTCATTTTAAGTTTCACATGAGTGAAATCATATAGTATGTCTTGCTCTGACTTATTTCACTTAGCATTATATTATCTAGATCCATCCATGTTGTTGCAAATGACAAGATTTCATTCTTATTTTTTATGGTTGAATATTTTTTATGGTTGAATACAATAATCCATTGTATATGTATATCACATCTCTGTTATCCATTCATCTATAGATGGATTCTTGGGTTTTCTCCATAATTTGGCTATTATAAATAATGCCTCAGTAAACACAGGGGTGTATATATCTTTTTTGAATTAGTGTTTTCATTTTCTTTGAGTAAAAATCCAGTAGTAATACTGTTTGTAATATTTTGAGGAACCTCCATACTGTTTTCCACAGTAGCTGCACCAATTTGCATTTCTACCAACAATGTATGAGAGTTGATTTTTTTTTTTTCCCCTCTACATCCTTGCCAACACTTGTTACTTTTTGTGTTTTTGATTTTAGCCATTCTGACAGGTATAAAGTGATTTCTCATTGTGGTTTTGGTTTGCATTTCCCTGAGATAAGTGATGTTGAGCATCTTTCATGTGTCTGTTGGCCATCTGTGTCTTTGGAAAAGATGTTATTCAATCTCCTGTCCATTTTTAATCAAATTGTGTTTTGGGGTGAGCAAATGATTCTTGTCTAGTGAAAGGAAGATAAAAATGGAACTTTCTTACAGGGCACCTGGGTGGCTCAGATGATTGAGCATCCGACTTCAGCTCAGGTTATAATCTCACCACTAGTGAGTTCAAGCCCTGGGTCGGGTTCTGTGCTGACAGCTCCGAGCTTGAAGCCTGCTTTGGATTCTGTCTCTGTCTCTCTCTGCCCTTCCCCTATCATACATATTCTCTCTCTCTTTCTCTCTCTTTCTCTCTCTCTCTCTCTCTCTCTCTCTCTCAAGTATAAATAAACATTAAAAGATATTTTACAAATGTAACTTTCTTGGAATTCGAGAGCCCTACTTCTCAAAAAGCTATTAAATCCTTTCTGTGGAAAGTTCATTGTCTGGGCCATCTATTAATAATTAATGGTGATCTTGAAGCATGGATTGGGTTGGATAACCTTATACCAGCGTCATACCTTATTTAATTAGGGAGCGAGTTTTTAGATGAGGCAAGGTGTCTTCCCCTTTTCTATTTCCCTACTTCATATTTTTCTTCTATTTTCTCCATTTCTTTTACAACTTAAAATGTTTATTTATTTTGAGAGAGAAAGAGTGTGTGAGAAGGTGAGAGGCAGAGAGAGGGATAGAGAGAATACCAAGCAGGCTCCTCACTGTCATTGCAGAGGCCCATGTGGGGCGCAACCTCATGAACCATGAGATCATGACCTGAGCCAAAATCAAGAGTCGGAGGCTTGACCGACTGAACCACCCAGGTGCCCCTCTTTCACAACTCTCCCACCCCCACCCCTGCTTGTGCTTTTTCTTCTTTTATTCCTTCTCCCTTACTATCGATAAGGCATGTTACTGGGAGAACTGGGTAAAATAAGCCCCACTCATTCAAGCCAAAATGGTAGGATGGATATATATATATATATATATATATATATATATATATATATATATATCATGTACATATATATATATGTACATGATATATATATATAGTACATGATATATATATCATGTACATATAAAAGTAGTACATGATATATATATATAAAAGTAGTACATGAAATTTTCCATAGGAATTGTTATTTAGGTCATAATTATTTTGCAACTAACTTAAAAATGCCTACTTTAAACAGGAAAAGTCTACAAGTAAACAATGGTGGAGAAGATGTCCATTAACACACCAGATGGTGTACTTCATCCACCTAATTGTTCTTTGCTTCTGCCATTATTCCTTTTGATTCTATTTGACTTCTCTTTTTTATGCTTTTTACAACACCGTATCTCTTTTTTTCTTTCACTCATATTAATTTCTATGATGTGATTTTTCATTCTTCCAAATAAAAGCAAGAATAGCAGATAACAAAATTTTAGTAAAGATATTTTTTGATAAAAATAAATACTTAATATCTCTCCACTAGGCTGTGAACAGCATAGGCAGGGTTTGTGTCTCCAGCATCTGGAACATTACCTGATGTATGGTAGGCACTTAGTTGCACTCGCTGAATAAATTGAGCGATAATACATTTTTAACTTTTTATTTGGGGATCATTTTAGATTTATAGGAAAGGTACAAATATGGAGTATTTGTGTATACCTTCACCCTGTTCCCCCGCCCTACTATTAACGTGTCAGAAGACGTTGGTTCAATTTGTCAAGAGCAAGAAATTAACACTGATACTATGCTATTAGCCAAACTACAGACTTTATTCAGATGTCATCAGTTTTCCCACTATTACCCCCCTTTTTTTTTTCTGTTCCAAGATTGAATTCATGATACCACCTGGCATTTTGTATTCATGTTATTTTAGTCTTCTCTAATACTGGATACTAATTTAAAATTTACCTTTTAAGACTACCAGTAATTTGTAATGTCAAATGGCATGGAACACTGAGAGAACATGTGAATATGTACAAATAAGCTATATTATTTTTCAGTGACTGCAATTTTGCCTAGCATCAGTATGGCATAAAAAAATATGAGATTTAAATTTCAATATCTGGAAAGGGAACAATTTCTCTGGCATCTCTTGACCTTTCAAATTCCCTTTATTTTCAAATATAGCTCTATTTATGGACTTTTGTAATATAGTAAAGGCTTGTTTCTTTAGCATTGATAATTTAAATCTACTCAATTGGCAAGGTTAACATAGGCTTCTGGAAAAATATATTTTATAATTTTATTATTGCAAGCAAATTAAATTCCAAAGGAAAGACTTTTAGAAAAGGGTTGGGGTTTTGGAGTCAATCTTCAGATTTTTTTGTGGTAATCCAAGTAGGATTTTTAAAAATTGCTGGACAGTCTATCTTGGTTATTTTATGTGCTATTTTCTCCCTATTTTTTTTTAAGCTGCAGATGTCCGTGCACCATTTAATTATATTAGTGTACTGTCCAAAATTCTTGCCTTTTCTCCGAGGAATAAAATGTCCTGTGTTTTTCTAAACCATATAGTAAATAATGGTAAATTTTTAAAGCTGAATGGTATTGCCCAACAAAATCTAGCATAATCCTTGGAACAAGCTATGCATTCAAAAAAGAGTTATTGAAAAGCAGAACTCCTAGAAGCAGAGAGTAAAATGGTGGTTGCCAGGGACTAGGGCATGGGAGAAATGGGATGTTAGTCAAAGGGTAGAGACTTGCAGTATAAAATGAATAATTCTGGGTGTCTAATGTAGAGCACGTGGCAGTGGTTATTAATAATGTATCACATATCTGGTATTTTCTGGAAGAGTCAATCTAAGCGACAACAAAACGAAAGGCAGCTATGTGAGGTGATGTGTGTTAGGTTGATGGGGGTAGTTATTTCACAATGTGTAGGTATATCAAATTGTCACGTTGTATACCTTAAACACATACAATTTTTAATGTTTCAGATATACCTCAGTAAGTTTGGGGATAAAAAGAAAAAAGACTTGTTAATGGATTCAGTAATAGGAAACCTGAATGGGGATCGGTGGGAAGTCTTCCCTAGAACTCTTACACTCCGTCTAAATCCTTGCCTGCCATCTTGAGGACACAGTGAGAATTGCACACAATTCTATCTGGAATTACTGGTAATTACTGGAAATACTGGTAAGAGCAAGATCATTTATTCAATCACAAGGAAATTGCCTTTTTTAAAAAGGGACAGGAATTGAGACAGTTATTCAGATAATTAACATGGAATGGGGTTTCCCTCTGAAATGTGCTAATTATTGAAACAATTTCAAACAATTTTCAGAAAACGATTTGTCCTGTATTTGATCTAGGAATCTGGAATGCTTTCTTAACTTCAGTATCCATGGGTCAAATGCTGTCTTACCAAGTAGTTGGTTTAGTTTTCTTAAAATGTATAATGCTTCAGTTGGAAACAAACAAACCAAAAGATAATGAAGGACCACTGAGGGAAGAAGATCTGGCAAAGAAACCAAAGGCTGCTTTGCAAGTGGTTGATTCATGCATCACCCTCAACATTTTTACCATACAATCATATAACATGAGCAAAACGGGGAGGGTTGTGTTTGTGGTCAAATAATTCTACCTCACCACCGATCTATACCACTCTCTGAATTTTATTTCCTTATAAAATCTTTTTTATAAGAGCACCTAGGTGGCTCAGTAGGTAAACATCTGACTTGGGCTCAGGTCATGACCCACAGCTCGTGAATTCAAGCCCCACATCGGGCTCTGTGCTCACAGCTCACAGCCTGGAGCCTGCTTTGGATTCTGTGTCTCCCTCTTTCTCTGCCCCTCCCCTGCTCTATCTCTCTGAAAAATATTTAAAAAATTC
The DNA here is from genome assembly GCF_024362965.1 of Panthera pardus. NCBI lineage: Eukaryota > Metazoa > Chordata > Mammalia > Carnivora > Felidae > Panthera > Panthera pardus. The sequence continues at coordinate 51,475,230 of NW_026527002.1, forward strand.
TTTTTATATGCACAGGGCACTGTCCCTTTTTCTACACTCACTATTCGAAACTCCAAGGTATCTGCCACACAACAGGTGCTCCGTGGGAGTCATGAATGAGGTGGGACCCACACCCTATAAGTCAAGATCCTTTGTAGGATGATTCCTTCCTTGGCGTCTTTACCCTCTTGGAACCCATTTTCTCTTTATTGTGTCTTTTTGAAACATCACAGGTATCTTTCTCTGTATTCATCATCCCATGGCTGTTGTGGTGTTGAGCCCACTGCCCTTTGTCTCTCCATCTCCTATCTTATTTCCCTCTCCTGCCTTCCTTACCCTTTCACACGTCTCTAATTCCAAAAACACAGCTGTCTTTTCTTCATTGTGTGTCGCTGCCAGATACTGAGAATACTTGCATCGTCATGGACACATTTTACATGTGAGGATTTGAATGGGGGTGAATATACATCGTGAGGTTGACAAAATCATTCAGATGGAATGTCAGGGTAGCACATCAGAAGAGGAAACAGTTCTGTGGAGGCAGCTTCCTCAGTATGGAGTAGACTGTCAACCGTTACGGAGATAGTCTTATTAAGTGAGCGTCTTCAACCATTTTTCTTTTGCTCTGGTTGTATCAGTTCCCAAATGATAATGCATATATCTGTGTACATGTGGAGCCTGCAAATCTCTACACAATCCCTTTGAAAGCTAAAGTTCCTTAAAAGTGGAAAACATGCTCTACAAGAGTAACTATGTTTCAGGTGTTGTTTGAAGTGCTTTATGTTTGAAGAGTTGTGTATAACTCTTCTTAAAGCAGCCCTATGAGGGAAGACTATATCTCTATTTTAGAAATGAGAAAACTAGAAAGCATTTGCAAAATTCAAATTCCCCCTATAGCTTCAAAAGGCATCCTCCAGCGCAAGTACCTACAGAACAAAACTTGAAGTTATAAATCAGGATGTGGATGTAGGCACCTGGGCTCTAGAATCGGTCCTCTGCAGCAGTATGCTATGTGTTTATCAGGACGCCTGCTGCCGGTGAACACCTCCTGGGGTGCTTGTAAGAGGAGTACTGCATTGGCTTTAGAAAGCCTTAATATGCTCCAGAAGCCTGCAGTTAACACGGAGAGATGGGGCACGATAACACTGAAAGAATGAATGTCAGACATCAGGAACTGGTTTAGAGGCAATACATACCACCTCGAGCACCAAATCCAGGTTCTCAGGGAGAATGTTCTCATGCTGTGTTTGTGGGAAACGCTCCAGCTGGACAGAGCTCTCCTCACTGAAACCCACCTAAGGAATTGGGTGAAAGGAACATTGGACTTAGGGAAAGATTCTATAGTCCAAACAAAGAGAACCCCTTTTTCAAGCTGTAAAGAAAAATCAGATTTCTGAAAATGGTTGAGAACATAGAAGTAAATTTTATAAATCACCTGATTTGGGTTTCCAATAAAATAGACAAAATTCTATAAAAGAGACTATACACACACACACACACACACACACACACACACACACACACACCTCTGTAATAAGAAACAAGAAAAAGGAGTGACTTTTATGCAGGTAAAAATGAGAAAAAAATCTTGTTGCACAAAGTTAAATAATTCAGTATGATTTACAGCTTTAATAGAAGCAGTGAAGGGTATAATCAATTGTTCAAAAAAAATTCTTTAAAAATTTGAAGACAGCTCCTGATCAGAAAAAATAAAAAGTAGTAAAAATCAAATATATGAGAGGATAAAGCTTTACTGACCCAAGAAAGACCAGTTGTAAAGAAAATAGACTCCAAATAGCAAGCAAAATGAATGAGAAGCAAGCAACCCCTAGACATAGCCTGATGAATTGTTGTTGAATTTCAGAGAAGAAGAGAGCACTCTATTTAAGTGTCTAGATGGGGGGGGGGGGGACCAAAATAGAAGCAAACCGAGGTTATTAGACATGAAATAAAACTAGGGTGCCTGGCTAGTTCAGTTGGAAGAGTATGTGACTCTTGAAGTTGGGATCATGAATTGGAGCCCCATGATGGGTGTAGAGATTGCTTAAAGAAACAAATAAACCATAGGGGTGAATGGGTGGCCCATTTGGTTAAGTATCTGACTCTTGATTTGCTCAGGTCATGATCTCACAGTTCATGGAATCAATGCCCATGTCGGGCTCTGCACTGACAATGCAGAACCTGCTTGCGATTCTCTCTATTCCTCTCTCTCTCTCTCTCTCTCTCTCTCTGCCCCTCCTCTGCTCATACGTTCTCACATGATTTCTCTGTCAAAATAAATAAGCATTAAAAAAATATAAACTTTAAACAAATTAAAAAATAAAAAATTATTACAAAACAAAGGAAACTGGTTTTATACTTTACAACATTAGTGTTACTCTAAGGACACAATTTTTTTTGAGTGGTTTTCTTTTTTTAATTTTATTTTTTATGTTTTAAAATTTACATCCAAATTAGTTAGCATATAGTGCAACAATGATTTCAGGAGTAGATTCCTTAGTGCCCCTTATCCGTTTAGCCCATCCCCCCTCCCACAACCCCTCCAGTAACCCTCAGTTTGTTCTCCATTTTTATGAGTCTCTTCTGTTTTGTTCCACTCCCTGTTTTTATATTATTTTTGTTTCCCTTCCTTTGAGTTCATCTGTTTTATCTCTTAAAGTCCTCATACGAGTGAAGTCATATGATTTTTGTCTTTCTCTGACTAATTTCATAATACCCTCCAGTTCCATCCACATAGTTGCAAATGGCAAGATTTCATTCTTTTTGATTGCCGACTAATACTCCATTGTGTGTGTGTATGTATTATATATATATATATATACCACACCATATCTTCTTTATCCATCCATCAATGGACATTCGGGCTCTTGCCATCCTTTGGCTGTTGTCAATAGTGCTGCTATAAACATGGGGGTGCATGTCTAAGGACACAATTCTTACACACTACTGGAAAAAACTGTGATCCAAGTTTTCTTTTTCTTAAAAATATTTTTTATTAAAGTAATCCGATGGACAATATTTAAATTTAAGGTGTACAACATGTTAATACAATACTTTTATATATTGTAATAGGATTGCTATTGTAATGATAATTAAAACCTCCATTTTTATAATGATTTCCTGGAATAATACAGTTCTAGTCTCATCAAATTTTAGGATTATAATATTGTATTGTTGTCTATATTCACTATAGTGTGCATTAGATCTCTAGGACTTATTTACTATTAGTTGAAAGTTTAGACCCTTAAACGTCTGTTCTATCCCCTCACTCTGCCCCATCCCATCCCCTGGTAACCACCATTTTACTGTTTTTATGAGTTTTTTGTTTTGTTTTGTTTTGTTTTTTTTTTAGATTCCCCATGTAAATGATATCCTAAAGTACCTGTCATTCTATCTCACTTTTTTCACTTAGTATAATGTGCTCAAGGTCCATCCAAATTGTCAAAAATAGTAGAATGTCCTTCCTTCTCATGGCTGGAAAATTCCATTGTATCTATATACCACATCTTCTTTACCCATTCATCCATTGATGGGCACTTAGGTGGTTACTGTGAATAATGCTGCAATAAATATGGGAATACAAATGTTTTCAATATCCTGTTTTCATTTCCTTGGGGTATCTATTTCCATTATCTTTGGAATTGCTGGATCATATAGTAAATCTATTAGTAATTTTTTGAGAAACCACCATATTTTCTATAGTGGCTGCACCAAATTACATTCCACCCAACAGTGCACAAGAGTTCTCTTCTCTCCATACTCTTGCCAACACTTACCTTTTGTCTTCTTGATGGTAGCCATTCTGACGGATGTGAGGTAACAGCTTCTTGTGACTTTGATTTAAATTTCCCTAATAATGAGTGATATTGAGCATCTTTTCATGTACCTATTGGTCCTTTGGATATCTCCTTTGGAAAAATGTCTGTTTAGTTTCTGTGCCGATTTTAATCCAATTTTTTTTCTTACTGAGTTGTAGGAGTTATTTATATATTTTGGATATTAACTCTTTATCCAGTATATGATTTACAGAATTTTTCTCCCAGTTTATGGGTTGACTTTTCATTTGTTGTTTCTTTTGCTATGCAAAAGATTTTAAGTTTGATGTAGTCCCTTTGCTTTTTCCCTTTTTTTGCTCATGCTTTTGATACCTTATCAAAAAAAAAAAAAAATCATTGCTAAGACCTATGTCCAGGAGCTTCTTCCTAGTGTTTTCTTCTAGGAATTTTATGGCATCAGGTCTTATGTTTGAATCTTTGATTCATTGTGAATTACTTTTGTGAGCAATGTAAGGGCTCACTTTCATTGTTCTGCTTGTGTTTATTAAAATTTCACAACACCATTCATTGAGGGGATTATCCTTTCCTCTCTGGATATCCTTGGCACCCTCATTGAATATTAGTGGACTGTATGTTGGGGGCTGGGTAGTTCTGGGCTCTCTGAGCAGAGGAGGGGCAGAGAAAGGGAGACACAGAATCTGAAGCAGGCTTCAGGCTCCAAGCTGTCAGCACAAAGCCTGACGTGGGGCTTAAACCCATGAACTGAGAGATCATGAGCTGAGCCGAAGTCAGATATTTAACCAACTGAGCCACCCAGGCACCCCTCTATGTATCCATTCTTATGCCAGTATCCTACTGTTTTGTGTTCTTCTACTATAGCTTTTTAGTATAGTTAGAAATCAGAATTACGGTGCCTCCTATCTTGTTCTTTCTTAGAATTGCTTTGACTATTCAGGGTCTTTCATGGTTCTATACATTAGAAATATTTTTCTATTTCTGTAAAGAATGCCATTGGTATTTTGATGAGGATTGCACTGAATCTATCAATGGCTTTGGGTAGTGTGGACATTTGAACAATATTAATTCTTTTGATCCATGATCATAGGATGTCGTTCCAATTTGTCTCTTGCTTCAATTTTCTTCAACAAAATCTTGTACTTGTCTTGTGCAGATTGTTTACTTCATTGGTTAAATGTACTCCTAGGTATTTTATTGTTTTTGATACCACTGTGAATGGGATAGTTGTCTTTGTTTCTTTTTCAGAAATTTCATTATTAGCAAGTAGAAATGCAACTGGTTTCTGTATGTTGATTTTATATCCTGCAAACTTACCTAATTTGTTGCTTCATTTCAGCAGGTTTTTTGGGTGAGTCTTGGGGATTTTTTTACTGTTTTATTTATTTTTGAGAGAGGGATCACAACAGAGGGAGGGGCAGAGAGAGGTGGGATAGAGGATCTGAAGAAGGCTCTGCTCTGAAAGCAGTGAGCATGATGTGGTGTTCAAATTCACAAACCATGAGATGATGACCATAGCTGAAGTCGGATGCTTAACCGATTGAACCACCTAGGTGCCCCTTGGATTTTCTATATGCAAAATCATATTATCTACAAATAACAATTTTACTTCTTCCTTTCTGACTTGGTTGCCTTTTATTTCTTTGTCTTGCCTAGTTTCTCTAGCTAGGACTTTCAATACTATATTGCATAAGACTGGTGAGAGGAGGCATCCCTCAGACATGCCTGAGATCAGGCATTCCTGATCTCAGAGAAATGCTTTCAATTTTTCAGCATTGAGTATAATGTTAGCGGTAGGATTGTTGTATATGGCCTTTATTATGTTGCAGTGTGTTCCTTTTATACTCCATTTGTTGAGAGTTTTTATTATGAGAGAATGTTGTATTTTGTCAGATTCCTTTTCTGTATCTATTGAGATGATCGTGTAATTTTTGTCTTTCATTCTATTAATGTGACATACTACATTTATTGATTTATGTATGTTGAACCATCCTTGCAACGTAAGGCTAAGTCCCACATGGTAATGGTGTATAGTTCTTTTAATGTGTTCTTAAATTTGGTTTGCTAATATTTTGAGAATTTTTGCATCTATATTCATCAGGGATATTGGTCTGTGTTTTTTTTTTTTCTTGTAGTGCCCTTATCTAGTTTTGCTATCAGAGTAATTCTGGCCTCATAGAATGAGCTTGGATCTGCTCCCTCCTTTCTTTTTTTCTTTTTTTTAATTTGAGAAGCATCAACATTAATTCTTTAAATATTTCATAGATTTTACTAGTGAAGCAGTCTGGTATTAGGGTTTTCTATGCTGGGAGGTTTTTGATTACTGATGCAATGTCTTCATTCATTATTGGTCTATTCAGATTTTCTATTTCTTCATGATTTAGTTATAGTAGGTTGTCTGTTTCCAGGAATTTACCCATGTCTTCTAGGTTATCAAATTTATTACCATGTAATGTTCATAGTAGACTCTTGTGAACTTATGTCATTTTCTAGAATCAGTTATATAGTTTTTCTTTCATTTCTAATTTTATTTGCCTCTTGTCTCTTCCTAGTCTAGCCATAGGTTTGTCAAATCATTACTATTTTTTTTTTAAAAAAACAGCTCTTGGTTTTGATGATCCTATTTATTTATTTATTTATTTATTTATTTGTATTGTTTTCTAGTGTCTATTTCATTTATTTCTGTTCCGATCTTTATTCCTCAACTTTTGCTAACTTTGTGCTTAATTTTTTTTTCTTTAGTTCCTTGAGGTGTAAAGTTAGGTTGTTTATTTGAATCTTTCTAATTGCTTAAAACAGGCGTCTGTCACTATAAATTTTCCTCTCAGAACTATTTTTGCAGCATCCCATAGGATTTGATAGGTTGCCATTTTCATTTGTTTGGAGATAATTTTTATTTTCCTTCTAATTTCTTCTTTGACCCATTGTTTTTCAGAAGTGTGCTCTTCAGTTTCCGCATATTTGTAGGCTTACCAGTTTTCTTCTTATTTATTTCTAATTTCATAACATTATGAGCAAAACAGACAGTTGGTGTTATTTCAATGTTAAATTTGCTAAGACTTATTTTGTGGCCTGTCATATGATTTTTCTTGGAGAATGTTCTGTATGTACTTGAGAAAAATATGTATTCTGCTCTTGGATGGAATGTTCTGTATATGTCTAAGTCTGTTTGATCTAAAGTACAGCTCAAATCCCATGTTTCTTTGTTGATTTTCTGTCTGGATAATCTATCCTCTCCTGATAATGAGTTATTGAAGCTCCCTACTATTATTGTATTACCTATTTCTCCCTTCAGACCTGTTGGTATTGGCTTAATATAGTTAAGTTTTCTGATGTTGGGTGTATATATATTTACATTTATTATATCTTCTTGATTTATGGACCCTTTTATCATTGTATCATGACCTTTGCCTTTTGTTACCAATTATTGATTTTATCAGTCTTATTTTGCCTAATGTAAGTATAGCTGCTCCCACTTTCTTTTGGTTTCTACTTGCCTGAAATATCTTCCTACATTCCTTCACTCTGAGCCTAAGTGTGTCTTTCAAGTTGAAGTGAATATCCTGAAGGCAGCAGTTGGGTCTTGGTTTTTTGTTTTTATCCATCCATCTACTTTGTACCAGTTGACTGAATTTGGTGAATTCAATCCATCTACATATAAAATGATTATTGATAAGTGAGGACTTACTACTGTCATCTTATTGTTAACCTTCTGGTTGCTTTGTATTTGCATTGCTTCTTTTTCCCTCCGTTTCTTTCTACCTTTGTAAATTGATAGTGTTCCATGGTGGTATGTTCTAAAAAAAAAATTTTTTTTTTTACATTTTATTTATTTTTGAGAGACTGAGAGAGGGAGACAGAGCACAAGTGGGGGAGAGGCAGAGAGAGAGAGGGAGACGCAGAATCCAAAGCAGGCTCCAGGCTCTAAGCTGTCAGCACAGAGCCCAATGAGGGGCTCGAACTCACAAATCATGAGATCATGACCTGAGCCGAAGTTGGATGTTCAACCGACTGAGCCACCCAGGTGCCCCTCATGGTGATATGTTCTATTCCCCACCCCCACCTTTTTATATTTCATGAATTTATTGTAGATTTCTGCTTTGTGGTTAGTATGAGGCTTAATATAAATCATCTTATAGATGAAACAGTCCATCATTGGCTGACAGCAACTTACCCTCATTTGCCTATAAAGGCTCGACCCTTTGTCTTCTCCTCTTTTATATTTTTGATGTCACAATTCTTTTTATACTGGCTATTCATTAACAAATTACAAGCATCTGCAGTTGTTTTTCCACACTCTTGTCCTTTAACATTTATACTACAGTTAAGTGGTTAATGCACCATTTCGTATAGAATTACAGTTTTCCAATTCTAGCTATTTTTCATTTTTACCATAGTTTACATGGTGTTACATAGTGTTATATAGTTTCATGTGTTTTCATGTCACTGATTAGTGTTTTTTTCATTTCAGTTTGAAGAACTCCATTCAGCATTTTCTGAAAAGCAGGCCCAGCAGTGGTGAACTCCCTCAGCTTTTGTTTTATTTCTCCTTCATGCCTTCGCCAGATAAAGTACTCTTGTCTGGCAAATTTTATCTTTCAACACTTTGAATATGTCATCCTATTCTTCTGGCCTGTAGAATTTCTGCTGAGAAATTGGCTCAGAGCTTAATTGGGATTCTTTCATAGGGTACTTTTTCTCCCCTGGCTCCCTGGCTGCTTTTAAGACTCTTTATCACTGATTCTTAATCATTTCATTATAATATGTCCTGTAAAAAGTCTTTTGCATTGAGATAATAGGGTGTTCTATTATTAGCTTTGCAGAAGGATATGTCCAAGTTCTTGCCCGGGGTTAGAAAGTTTGCAGCTATTATTTCTTCAAATAATCTCTCTGCCCTCTTGGGCTTCCCTTCTCCTTTAGGTACACCAATTCTTACATTTGCCTTTCTGATCTAATCTAATAGATCTTGTAGGGTTTTTTTACTTAAAAAAAAAATCTAAAAATAAATAGATAAATAAAATGGAGTCCATAGGCCTGGGGGAAAAAAATCTTAGTTCACTTTCCTCTTCTAATTAAATTACTTCTGTATTTCTATTCTCCACATCACTTTCTCTTTCTTCCATCTGGCCTTCCCTGTTACCAATGCTCTCTAGGGCAATCTTCTCATTTATTGCATTCTTTAGCTCCCAAATTGTGTCTTTTTATAATCTTAATCTTTATTAAAGAATTATTTATGCTTAATAATTTTATTCCCTGGATCATTGAATTGCCTTTATAAGTTTTCTTGTAGCTAACTGAATTCTTTTTTTTTTTTTTTTAAATTTTTTTTCAACGTTTTTTATTTATTTTTGGGACAGAGAGAGACAGAGCATGAACGGGGGAGGGGCAGAGAGAGAGGGAGACACAGAATCGGAAACAGGCTCCAGGCTCCGAGCCATCAGCCCAGAGCCCGACGCGGGGCTCGAACTCACAGACCGCGAGATCGTGACCTGGCTGAAGTCGGACGCTTAACCGACTGCGCCACCCAGGCGCCCCTAACTGAATTCTTTTATAACAACTACTTTGAATTCTTCCTTTGTTACATTGTAGTATTCCATGCCTTTGAATTTGCTAAAAAACTAGGATTTTCTTCTTGTGATACCATATTTCCTTGATTTCCCCCCCTCCCTACCCCCCCCCCCCCCCAGTCTTTAAAGGCATGCACTTCTGCTTTTGTTTGAAGTAGCCAACCCATCCTTAATTATAAGTTTTAAGCCTTTAGTTCTTACATTCAACAGTTTGGCTGTTAGAAACCTTTTGTTGTCCAGAAGGTGGTGCTATGGTTCAAGTTTGTGGTCTCTCCTAGTAAAGCTGCTGCTCCTGCACTTGGGAGTGAGTTTCAGGAGCTGGCAGCAGAGTGGCTGGAGGTGTGGGTTTATTTATCAGGAGGGCTTTGGGGGTACCATGGGTCCGGTAAGGGGTATCTTCCAGTGGGGCAGTCCCAGAGGTCCATGAGCAGACCCCCTGCTGAAGGCCCAGAGCAGATGGCAGGAAACACTATCCTTCAGTGCCCTTTGAGATTTTTACCTGCTTCCTTTCCTTTCTTCTCCATCCCCTCTGAGTCATAGAGTGTCTCCTTAGAATTCCCCGGGTGCTGCTGAAGAGAAACAAATCACTCCAGCCACAACCCACAATGGGCACAACTGGGACAGCTAGGAAGCCACTCACCACTTTTGCTTTTCACCTTTCTGGCAGAGAGGTTGTCCCTTTCCATCTCCTTTGTCCGAGGTAGCCACTGCCCAAAGCCCCAGCCACTTGTCCTGTCCCCATGGGGAGGAGGGCCACTCTTTCTTTCCTCTGCAATTTCAATTCCTCTCGATCCCACTCCAATGGCTCTCCAGATTCTTCCTTCAGGCATGCTGGACTTTCACAAATTTTCCTTCCTATGGGTAGGAAATCCACCCATGGGTACGTGTCCAGTTTTGGACTCTCCGGGTGCCGTTTTTCCTTATCCAGGAGAGTGGAGGCAGGGCCGCTCATGGACTCCCTTAGATCCACAGCCCCTGCTGAGGTCTTGTCTGTCCACTTTGGAATGCACAGGTGGGTAGAAACCTTGATGTTTTGGTGTAATGCAGAGGCACTTTGGTTGTGGACATCCAAATAGTTGTTAATCAAAGGGGAAAGCAAAGAAAAATGAGTCCTATCACCATGATGCTGAGGTCACTTTCAGTCTCCCTCTCTTCCACCAAGATGTATAGGAAATATGAAAGTAAGAGTATGTGAAATACGAAGTTATACAAAACAAAGGAAAGAAATTCTCATAAAATCAAAGATATAAAAATTATATCACCCATCCATCCTTAAAAATATACATTGGAACAGAATATATATTAGCAACAAACTCAAAAGGATAAATTAGGTCATAAAAGGATTAATGTTAAACACTGATAGCAGTGACATATAGATTCAAGTCTACATTCTTGCTGTAAATATAAATGCAAAGATAATGCAAATGTAAAACTATGCCCAAAGAGCATATACAAAATAACAATAACTGATGCCAAAAAAGCCGTATTTTATAAATAAATACTGAATAAGTGGGAGAAAATTAGGGGAGGTAAAGCAAAAACATACTAAGTTTCTTATTTACATAAAAATGTCAAGAGATTCTCCTGCATTCTTGATATTGATAATTGAAGAAAGTGATTTCAAACATGTTTTGAGTTTTGAAAACACTTCAGATAACTTCTGACAAAAGCAGAGAAAATATAGCCATAGTCCACAAAGCAAAAGACAGAAACAAGAACAGGTAGAGGGAAAATTATAAACAAGGGGTGTATTCAAATATATACATAAAAATAATTTGCTTTCCATAAACATAGATTGTTTTTTCGATTAAAAAAAGAGAAGGAAAAACCCAAATTCAAATACATGCTGTTCCCAAGGGGCAAAACTAAAATAACAAAAGTATTAAGTGTAAAAGGAATGGCAAAGTTAGAGTAGGCACATAGAAAAATTCAAACAGTGGTAACATCAACATTCTGCAAAGGAGAATTTATGGGGAAAATCATTAAATGAGCATATATATATTGGTATACTTATTGATATATTTAAATATATATTTCTATAGTTATATATTTATATATATTTATGCTTCGGGGTGCCGGGGTGGCTCTGTCGGTTGGGCATCTTACTTTGGCCGAGGTTATGATCTTGTAGTCTGTGAGTTCAAGCTACACATCAGGCTTTGTGCTGACAGCTCAGAGCCTGGAGCCTGCTTCAGATTCTGTTCCCCACCCCCCCCCCACCCCGATCCTCCCCACTCTTTCTGTCTCTCTCTGAAAAATAAAATAAAAACATAACAAAATTTATATACTTATGTTTATTTAAATATTTCCATAGGAGGGAAATCATCCAAATAGATGGTGAATTATATATTTTTAGGCAAGTAATATTCTCACATCACTAGATAATCTCACATCTAGAAAGTGAAAACATCAATACTTGAAGAAATTACGGGTGTCCTTTACATAGTGTAGTGAATACATCTAGCTGATTTTGATCAAGCATATCAAAACTTAAGAACATAGATAAGTGAAATACTTGTCAAACTTTTTCACCCAGTGAGAATATAACTTGGATTCAAGAACGTTGCAAGGTTTTGTCATTCACAACAAGCCTAGTAGTCTTAAGTAGGATAGTGAAATATATACCCAAACAATACGGGGTAGGACATTTTTGAATTTCTAATTTTGTTTATTTTTATTTCACTTTTTTTTAATGTTTATTTTTGAGACAGAGAGAGACAGAGCATGAATGGGGGAGGGTTAGAGAGAGAGGGAGACACAGAATCCGAACCAGGCTCCAGGCTCTGAGCTGTCAGCACAGAGCCCGACACGGGGCTTGAACTCCCAGACTGTGAGATCACGACCTGAGCCGAAGTCGGACGCTTAACCAACTGAGCCACCCAGGAGCCCCTTATTTCGCTTTTTAAGATGTAGATACATAAATACAAAAGTATATTTATATAAAATTAAAATGTGAAAATAAAACATATAAAAATGTTTAAGATAGTGCATATGTTTGTGCATATTGTGTTTATTGGGAATGCAGGCTCAAAATCTTTACTATCAGTATTGTGTGATCCACAAGCTGGGACATGACTGCATTCATTCACAATCATTTTTCCAACGCAAAAATTGTCCAGACCCAGTTGTCTGCTACAAAACACCCCCAACTCCAAAACCAAAAGTAGCACCCTTCACTCAAAACCAATAAACAAAACAAAACCTCCACTCAGTGATACATACACATCCTGGAAATTAATACCTGAAGTACAGGGCCACCTGGGTGGCTCATTTGGTTAAACATCCAACTCTTGATATCACCTCGGGTCATGATCTTGCAGTGGTGAGGTTGAGCTCTGTGTTGGGCTCTCTGTTGAGTGTGGAGCCGGCTTGGGATTCTCGCTTGCACTCTCTCGAGTGAGTGCTCCCTCCCTCTCTCTCTCTCTCTGCCCCTCCCCCACGCTCAAACATTAAAAAACATATTTGAACCACAGGAGGTGTTTACTGACTTGTTCACTTTGTACACTTTGAAAGCACTTTGAAACTGTTTGTCAGTGTTCTCCAGCCTTCACAGCCGGTTTACATACTTCATAGTCTGTTGCTGGGCCCTCTCATTATTTATTCATGTGCCGTGTTGACTGAGTGACTGATCCCTACTTCCCCCCTAAATAGTTCCCCTCTGTCAATAGTTCTTACAGTCCTTGATTTCACTGACCATCTTCCTCCCCACCCCCCACACCATCTTTCCTAAATATAGATTCTCTTTAAGACACAGTGGTAAATTTCCCCAGTTTCAGCATCCCTTTGCAAGCTCAATCTTAAATTATCTGTCACTTTATTTAGAGGTTAATTTACATATGTTGCCTCGGTCTCCTTTCTAAACTGCTAGGTTAACATTTCAACCACATATGCCTATCGAGAAGGATTCACTGAGTATCTACTATGTGACTGGGACAATTTTAAATATATTCCCATTTCTTTTTAATCTTTGGGAAAAACCTGTAGAGCAGACAGTATCACCATAGTAACTATCAGGAAATCAAGTGTGTTTTTGTTTTTGTTGTTTTTGTTGGTGTTTAGAAATCAAAGTTTAATACATTACAGTAACTTGAGCTGTTCAGTGTCAGAATCTGTATTCGAACCTGGTTCTAACCAACTCCAATGCCCAAGGAGAGGACTAATGAAAATTAGGAAAATCCTCCTTTTGCCCTATTATCTAGGAAATGACCAAGTTGATTGGATGAAAAACAAAATACTGTGCGTAGTTGCTCTGCACCCAGCGCTGTGCTGAATTGTGCACCTGTGATTCCATTTATTTCACAACAACACTAGGAAGCAGAGGTGGACAGAGCGGGAGCCTGGTGAAGGCCACACCGCTGACAAGTAGCAGATCAGGGATTTAGTGTTCTGGATCTCTTTCTGTGTTCTATCACTCTGCCTCAATTAATTATCACTTCTAAGTTTAAGTTGCCTTCTCTTCTAGTTAGAGCTCAGTTTCATTTTTTTTTTTTAAATGAACAGCTTAAGTATCTGAGAACCAAAACCTTTGGTTCTCTAAAATTGAATAGCTCTAAACAGAAAAGTTGTTTTCTGAGAAAATTAGGTACCTTAGTAATAGAGGTGGAACCGGATATTTTGCCTCAAAATCTACCCTCTGCATTCTCATTAGCCCCAGCCTGCTCCTTCTCTTGTGGTCTGCATCTCACCCAAGGGCACCATCCGCTATGGAGCTAATGGACACGGAGACCTGAGAGTGTGCCCTCCTCACCTCTCCATTCAGACAGTCGCCGGGTCCTAATCATTCCTATGTCCATCGTAAATTGCAGACTGGCCACTTCTCCCCATCCCTGCTGACACTACTTTTTCCCAGCTACCTTCATCTCTTGCTTATAATAGTGCGAGATCCATGTTACTGGTCCCTCTGCCTCTGCCACTGCCCATCTTTGTTTTAAAGTTTATTTATTTTGAGAGGGGAGAAGGAGAGAGCGCTAGAGAGCGTGAGCGTGGCCATAGAGGAGGGGCAGACCAAGAGAGGGCGAGAGAAAATCCCAAGCAGGCTCTGCACTGTCAGCACCAAGCCCATTGTGGGGCTGGAACCCACACATTATGAGGTCATGACCTGAGCAGATATTAGGAGTCAGATACTTAGTGGACTGAGCCACCCAGGCGCCCCTAACTTTCTTGAAACTATTCTCCACAAGGGGCCGGAACAGTCTTTCTAGAATACAAATCTGTGTTGTACATACACCTGAAACTAATAAAACATTGCATGTCAACCACAGTAAAAAATTAAAATAAAAATTTAAAAATGAAATGAAAATCCCATAATGAAAGCCTCACAGGAGGATCCCAGGGCACTCAGGGTACAGTCTGATCTTAGCAGGACACGTGTGACCCAGCGTAGTCTGGCCTCTGCTAACATACCTCCTTACTTGTCGCTCTCACCCTGCCTCTAGGAGCACTAAGTGGCTTGCAGCTCCCTGACTCCAAGTTCTCCTGACTCTGGCTTATACTTGCACTGCTATCCTTGCTCAAATCCTCTTTTTCTTTATTCCTCATCTTACTTTCTGGTCCTTTACGTTTCCTTGTCCTCAAGCTTGGCCAGGCGCCCTCTCTCTGCGCTTCGATGTTATCAGTATTCCCCTGGGTTTCCCCGTGGCATTTGTTACAGTATCTTGAAGCTGCCTGTGGATTTGACAAAATTTTCTTCTAGATGGAGAGTATGTACCAAACTCAGTGTATGGTGCATCTGAGGTGCTCAGTCATATTTACTGAATGAATGAAATAATCTCCAGAGGTCTTAGTCCCCTTTTATATCAACTAATCTCTTGATCGCAAAAATATTTGTCCTTAGGGCTCAGTTTTTGTCCTACTTCCTAAGAGTATCTGCTAAGGATATGAAAAGAATAATGATGAGAGAATCAGGGTCAGAGGACGGAAGGTAATGAAGTTCATTCAAACAAATAAACCTCCCTTCACAGGTAGACTGACTCCATTCAGACATGGTTTTTTTTGGAAAAGGAGCCACACTAGAGGCACATACTCATCTTTGCCAGGTGGGAAGTTTTATGCTGGCACAGAGGGAGAAAAGTCTCAAAACAAAATTCCAATCCTGGAAGACCATTTTTGCAATATTCATTTAAAATTCAAGATCAGTTTGCCTTCGAGGATGCATTCTAAAGTAAACTTTTCCATCTTTACTCTGTCTTGTGCTTTATCTTCCTCTGGTAGGGGCAACGCCTTCTCTGCTTAAAGCCTATCTTCTGTTTTCCATAAGCAGTGGTACTTAGGAGGGCAGCCCCACTGCTAAGTGCTGTTCTGGAAGTCGGTGGGGGGTGTTCTGTAGCTGCCCTAGTGACTGAGAGACTCTCCCAGCATTTAGTGAGTGGGGAATCAGGAGGCTGCATGTCTAGTCATGTTCAGGAGAGGACTGATGAATGAATCATTGTTGCTTACATTGTCGCTCGCTTTTAGAACTCCCCCCAGACATGTGTATATGTGAAGAACCTAGTTATAATTATCTGAAGGAAGAACCAAATGATCTTTTCACACATTAAGCATTTAGTATTATTATGCAGCTTTAATACAAACCAAAGTTGCCAGAATGCAACTATTGGATATGTAAAGAAAGGTTTTCCGTTGTTTCACTTGGAGCTTTACCAAGAGTTGTTCATCATTCCGGTAATTCTCATCACTGATGACACTGCCCTTTGTGTTTTTTTTAGTCAAAAATGCAAAACACCTGTGTCAGTTTGCATTTTTGGCTGTTTAGATCATTATTTCTTCTAATGTGAACATTCATCTGTTGAATTATGCATTATCTTACTATAATTTGCTTTGTTTTTATTTCTCCTTTATATAACAACTAGGAAGTTTTAGGGGGTGTTTGTTTTAATTATATGTATCTGTAAGCAGATTACATTTTCTAGAAATTTTACTTTAGGATTTTGAAGAGGAGTTACATGATATTTATTTTAAAAAGTGGGCATTTGATTTCATAGGGTTAAAAACCATTGATTTATTTAGAAGAGCATTAATGACTTAGGAAAAAAGGACTATGGGGGGAGGTCCTGGGTTTGAATCCCATTTCCATTATTTGCTTGTTCTGAGAGCTTTGGAGAGTCATCCATTTTTTTGGTTTAGTTTGCTCATCTTTGAAATAATTAACTTTTGTAGGGTTGTTGCAGAGATTACATAAGTTTATGCAGCAGAAGGTGCTTAGATCTAGAACTGGTACATAGAAAATAAATGTTAGGTATAATTATTATAAGCCTTGACTATTTACCCCTTTCCTTTCTCTTGTTCAATGGTATCTGAAACCATCTGTTTTATTTTTTGTTCTGTTACTTATTTTTAGACTATTAGACTTTCCAATGTATTTTGATCTTTGAGCGTGAAATGTAACTTGTCAAACTCTGTTAATATGGCATAGTTTGAAGTACAAAATCAATCATTTAAAAATACTTTGGAGACATGGATGGAGAGAGTCTATAATCATTACAGGAAATTAATTTAATAGTAATAAATAGTTACGAGTTTGTAGATTTACTTGGATGATAAATGATTGTAAGATTTGTGTTGGAGTCTTCTTTTGGAAGACTGGCAAATGTGAAGGTTAATTGGTGGAGAAAAGAGGGGAGCGCAGGTTATGATTGTGAGGTGGCCTTCATTAATCAAATAATTCATTTTGGTTCCTCTTTGGACGGCGGATGATTGCCTGAAGATGTGCCCCCACGCTGTGGTGTTAATGCTTAAAGCGCAGCTTTGCTGCAAGCAGTTTATCAAATTGAGAAATACTGGCAGTTCCAGTCAAAGGGTGCAGGAAAGAGACTGAGAGGGGCAAGCCAGAGATAACTTGTTGGGGGGAAGGGCGGAGGAGGCTCAGACAGAGGGAGGAGTGTCCCAGAAGACCATCATGGCTGCCAAAGAAATGGAGAAGGAAGAAGGGAAGTCTGTATTTTCAAGGAGGATCATCAATTATGGAGAAAGATGGCCAAGAAATAGATGTCTGGCTTATGCAATGCTAAAATAAAGGTTTTTTTTTACTTAATTGGTAAGTTTGGAATTTTTTTTTCTTTAAAAAGCCGCATCTCAAGTAGAAAATTTAAATTATACAAATTGTTGACACATTAGAATATATGAAACTAATCATTACATTTCTTCACTTAAGAAAGAAAATCTTCAAATTACTTAAATACATTTATGGCCAAAGTAGCTTTGAGATTGACCTGTCCTTGAAAAATCTTCAGAAAATTATATAATGTATATATATTCTGTGTAGATGTATATATCTATATATATCTGTATATAAATATATTCAAATATATATGTATCTGTGTATATATATTCAATTATATATATACATATATATACACACATATTCAATAACTCTTAGCATTTAAAAATTTTGACCTTTGTAAAGTACATTAGCTAGTTATAAATGGGAAGTATAGGATTGGCTAGGAAAAAAGAATTTCACCATTATAATTTATAATCTGTGAAAAGCCACCGAGTATATAATGATGTATTTTACCAACAGGGAAATGAATCAGTTGTATGTATCTCATCAAAATTTCAAGTGAATTAGGTTTTCTACAAGAGAAATGATAGCTTGGAGTTCCAGCAAAAGTTCAGCTAAAAGGGACCTACATGGAAGGAACAATTGGTTTAACACACTTAGGTGAATAATCATCAACTATTTTCCAGTGAGAGCATTGCTGTGTATGAATGATCTATGTGTAGAAGAATAAATAAGTGGAAGAATTAGCAGAATTTATGAGCTCAAAAAGACAAGCTAAGAGGTTAGAGCGAACCTCTAACAAACCAGGACTTGTGTCCACAGGAGACAAAATGCTATGAAAACTCTGGGCGCGTGTAAACAGGGACTGTTCTGGGAGGTATGTCACTTTCCAAGAGGTCAGCTAGTTAAACGTTCTCACAGTGCACGTTCTGAAACAAAGCCCCAAAGATTTGCAATTTAGTGAAGTCACACATTTCATCAGGGACCAAGGAAGGACTAAAACTCAGCTCTTGGTAAAATGGTGTGTGTCTGTTTCTCCTGCATGCTTGCCTTCCTTGCCAATGACCTCTTCGACAGCTTTCTGTGATTGCTTTGCAAGAGAAGCTAAATAATGACCTTGGCAAATACAGAGGTGAATAGAGCAAAAAGTGCATTGTTGCCTGTCAGCTTGTTTTTAGAAGTTGGCCTTTTTGTCCTTCTACCTACATATATGCAGAAGTATCAGGAATAGAATGGAAGAGAGCTTCTCAGAAGTATGCTCTTCATGGGGGCCTTGAGTGGCTCTCTTGGTTAAGTGTCCAACTCTTGGTTTCAGCTCAGGTGAGGAGATCAAGTCCTGCTGTGCTGACAGCACTAAGCCTACTTGGGATTCTCTCTCTCCCTCTCCCTCTCTCTTGCTCTCTCTCTCTTCTCCTCACTGGCTCTCTCTCTTTATTAAAATAAACATTTTGTTTAAATAGTAGCCTCCTCATAGGGGCGCCTGGGTGACTCTGTGAAGCGCCCAACTTTGGCTCAGGTCATAATCTCATAGTTGGTGAGTTTGAGCCCCATGTTGGGATCTGCGCTGACCGCTCAGAGGGTGGAGCCTGCTTTGGATTTGTTTCCCTCTCTCTCTGCCCTTCCTCCATTCACGTTCTCTCTTGCTCTCAAAAATTAACATTAAAAAAGTAGGTTTTTCATAAGCTACTCATTAGCCAAGTGTTGCTGCTTCACAACTGTGCTACTCACCTACTTTAGTCTTAGTGTTTTCTGAAACCGGATTTCCGGGTGTGAGTTCCTTTTAGTCTTCTGTTCTTTTTTCCCCTAATACCTGTTCTCTGGTGACTCTGCATGGACGTTGTTGCTGTAGTGCTTTTCCATTACAAGTCTTTGCCATTTACCTTTCTCTCTTCACAGAACTACTATTAAAGCACAAATGTCCAGGCATTACTTAATTCAGTATACTTTCTTTGTAACCTATTCAACCGTGTTAATCCTGGAATGGATCGGGGCTCCTGGGGAATCCACAGAACATATTATCTGCACTTATGGCTTCCACTACTCACAGTGCTGAATTTTGTGGGTCCCTCAGGGGACCATCAGTAGATGGAGCCAAGCCTGAAGGCTGTGTGTTTGGGGAGCTTTTTGAGCCACCAAACACGGTGAGCTCTGATTCCATAAATTAGGTTTTCTTTAAGCCCTTCAGCCTGTGGGTATGACTGTGGGTGTCCCTGTACCACGAGCCAGGACATCTGTAGTTCTTAGCAAATGGGAAAACATTTGGCACATGTTTAATTTTGCTTGTTAGAACTTTATGAAGAAAGATATCTGACCTTAATAGGATGCACGATTTTTTAAATAAAACAATTGGTTCATTAAAATAGACTCTCTAAAAATTCCTCAGTGTAAAATGATTATTCTGTGCATTTAAAATGAGAATGATATTATTTTGAGTTTAAGTGACCTAAAGAAAATAAGTTTTATCCAAAACATACAACTGTGCACAGAGAACTGAAAAATGGTGTTGTGAGTGCTCCAATAATTGAGCCTGCACCAGACGGCAGGCATGCGTGGTATTATGTGATTTACAGCTCTCAAAAAATTAATCTTTATAATAACATAGTAAAGTACACATTATGATCCTGTTCTAGATGAGGAAGCTGAGGCTCACAAAGTTAGAGTTTATTGTTCACGACCACACAGATAGTAAGTAGAACCTGGGGGTCAATAGGATTCTTCTGTTCAAAACAAAGCATGTGACGTGTTTCCTCATCTGAATAGTAGGAAAAAGTAACATTTCTAGCAATGCCAACCAGCTTGATTCATATCAACTCTAGCATAATATTGAAAAATTTCCCTATGGTATCAAGAACTAGTTTTTACAGAGTTACTGAGGAGAATCACAGCTGTTGTTAAATATCAGTCTCTGCTCCCTGTTTCTTCTGAGGCATGTGTGCATATGTGCAGGCGTGCATACACACACACACACACACATACACGCACACACATACACGCATGCACACACACGCAATGCACTGGGAGAAGCAGCTTGAACCCATCACAGCAATTTGAAGCATCTGCACTTGGGGCTTTCTGCTTGGAGACCAGATTTCAAAACACTGTTTGCTCTGTCAGTGGTGTCTTTACATATTTGGTAAATCTCTTCCACTTTGCAGCCATGCTGGGCTTTCCCAGTTTCTCAGTGTTAGCCATTCAGGCATCTGGTGCAGAGCCCATATTAAAAATCGATCATCCCAAATGTAGCTATAAAGATCTGATGATAATGTATGCATCCCTATTCAAATACTACAGCAGTAAACCAATATCTGCTTAGACCAGAACTTCATTTTAACATATCATTTGTTTTACTTACCTCCATGTGTCTTTTTCACTGAAGAAAACTGAATCTGGATACTTACAGACTCTATATCATCTGCATAGCAACAGGCCTCCCCCTGTGGTAGACACTGCTAATGCTCACGGATCCCCCACCTCCTTCCTAGGCATGAGGGACACCTGACTCCCCAGCCCAATAGCTCTGAGGTCTGTGACTGGTTTCTGATAAGGAAACAGGAACAGAAGGGAAGTATGTACTTTTTGGTTTCCCTGTTTGAATAGCCTATCCTGACATCCTGTTCCCCTCAGGATAAGTACCAACTCTGAAAAATGGTTGAAAAGAAGAAAAAACTTTTCATGGTCTGTCTGCCTTCACCTCTGTATCCCTTCTCCATTTCCTGCCTTGTTCTCTCTCAGCCACCCTGAGGTTTCCAGAAAGTACTATCCTCTTTCTCGCCACTGGATCTTCATTCAAGTGACAGCCATTTCCTCCAAGCAGTCCACCCTGACCTCCAAAGCACTGTTTAGTTTCCCTTCCTATGTACTTCCGGAGGGTCCCACAGACTCCTGATTATAGTATTTCTCCCATTTTATTGAAAGATCTTTCTAGTTTCTGTTTGCCAACTGAGTCATATGCTCGTCCTGACAGATCGATACATCATTGTTCATTCATTCATTTAATATTTCCAACTCTAAAAAAAATTTCCTTTTATTCTTCCTGTAACAACCCATTTCCCCTTTGTTTAGAGAAATTACTACAAGGCATCTTTGGAACCCTCCCTTTTCCCTTCTTCCTCTTCCATAACTCATTCAACAGCAAGTCTTAGTGGTTGCATCTCCCAAATTATGCGTTCATCCATTTCACTCATTCACTTGCTACCATTTTAGTGCAATTTCTTATTTAGATTATGAGAATATCATCCAAATTGGAGTCCTTATTTCCACCCTTAGGTCCTATTTGTGAAGTTAGATACATATTTTATTACTTCCCTTCCTAACATATGCTAATGGTTTCCTATTGTATTTAAAATTTAATGTAAACTCCCTATCTTGGTCTGTGGCCCAATGTGAGTTGGCCACTACCTACTTGTCTGACCTCATCTCAAATATGCTCAATACTTTCCAAGCACTCTGGCACTCCTGCTGTTCCCGGAGCAAAACAAGCTTGTAGGATCTAGATGTGTTTGTATGTCCATTGACTTGCATAAATATCCCACTGTGATACTACAGAGTGTTTGGGGGCAGTGATAAAGAACAAATGCAGTGACATGCCATCTTTGTTACTGGGTTTATTTCTTTTGCTACATCACTAAACTGTTTCTATTTAGTTTTGTAGCCATGTATTTTTGTCAGCTAATGATGATTAGGCTAAATCACCACTTAATGGGTTACAGAAAAATTCCTGTTCTCTTGGAGTTCAAATCGGCTCATTTGGCAGAAGCTGATGAAGAGGTAAGTGTATGGACACAACTAGCTGAAATTGAAGCTATTTACAGACTATTTGATTCTCCAAGTCTCTCCCCTATTTTCTTTTTCAACAACATAGCTGGCACTCAAAAATCTAGTAATAACCAGAAAGTAGCCAAGGTGGAATTTCTCAAAATATTGGAAGAAAAAATCTGGAAAGGGATGTGACAAAAAACTGAAAGGGGTTTGAGAGATACTTCACCATGAAGCAGGCAAATATTAGGGTAGAAGATAAATAAAGTTAAATAGTGGCTGCCCTCAAATAAATGCTTAGAGATAAGACAGTAGAAGATCATTAAAAATATTAACCTGTCAACATTAGTAAAGAAATGTGAGAAATAAAACCATATTAGAAATGGAAAACATAGAAGAATTAGTAAAAAGAAAACTAAAGATTAGATAGTGCTGAAAATGGAATTAGGGATATGAAATACAGGCGTGAAGAAATTGAACAAATGAATAAAAGTTAAAAGAATAGATAATACGCTAGAAAGTCAAAGGAGATCACACATGCACTGACATTTCTTAAGAACAGAACAGAAAAAAATAAGAATATATTAAAATATGAGGCTAGGGTGAAATAGATTAAGAGTATGTTTACTGAGATGACCACTGAATAATGTATAGAATTGTTCAGAGGCACCTGGCTGGCTCAGCAGGAAAAGCATGTGACTCTGGACTCAGGGTTGTGAGTCTGAGTACCACGCTAGGTGTTGAGAATACTCAAATAAACTTTAAAAAAAATTGTCGAATCACTATATTGTACACATAAAACTATGTTAATTACACTGGAATTTAAAAAGTAAATTAAAAAGTATATTTAAAAAATAAGGCTACAATTTCCTATAGCATTGCGAATTGGATACTCTGAACATTTCTTCTGTTGAAAATAATTGAAAATGTTGAGTAAAATACAAAGCGATATCTCTTCAAGTGCATCGCTGATCTGACAAGAAAATAAATCCATACAGGCCAAAACCAAAGTGAAAGCAGGAAAACTGGGAGGTAACATGTGGCCCTGAGGATATGTGCTACACCCTAGTGACCCTGAGCTTCAGGTGGTTTGATTTTTAATACTGTATTTTGACATGGTTTGAAACTACAAAAGTAACGGAATCAGGGGCACCTGGGTGGCTCAGTCGGTTGAGCGACGGACTTCGGCTCAGGTCATGATCTCACAGTTTGCGAGTTTGAGCCCCGCATCGGGCTCTGTGCTGACAGCTCAGAGTCTGGAGCCTGCTTCTGATTCTGTGTCTCCTTCTCTCTCTGCCCCTCCCTCTCTCATTCTCTGTCTCTGTCTCAGAAATAAACATTTAAAAATAAATAAATAAAAGAACTATTGAGGTTTCTCTCAAAGACCCCACTTAAATTGTGCTAATTGTCCCAGTCATGTTTTTTTCTATGGATTTTTTCTAGGATCCAGACCTAGATTATGTGTTACACATATTGTCCTGTCTTAATGACTCTTTCAACCTGGAACAGTACCTCAGTCCTTGACTTTCATGACAGTGATTTTGGAGAGTCTAGGCCAGTCATTTTGTAGAATTCCCTTCAATTTGAGTTACTCCATGCCAGATTATGTATTTTTGTCCAAAGATCATTGAATATTATTGGGTGACACATGATGTTCCCATTATGGGTTGTGTTAAATTTTTTTTTAATGTTTATTTATTTTTGACAGAGACAGCATGAGTGGGGGAGGGGCAGAGAGAGAGGGAGACAGAATCTGAAGCAGGCTCCAGGCTCGGAGCTGTCAGCACATAGCCCAATGAGGGGCTCAAACCCACAGACCGTGAGATGATGACCTGAGCCAAAGTCAGACGCTCAACCGACTGAGCCACCTAGGCACCCCTGGTTGTGTTAAATTTTATCACTTTATTAAGATAATGCCTGCAAGGTTTCTCCGTGGTAAGATTATTCCCAAATCTTATTCCCTTTTCCAATATTAATTTTGCAGGAAGATAGTTGGACTATACAAAATCCTGTTTCTTAACTAACTTACCACCTGATTTTAATGCATGAATTGATTGCATTAATCATAGATTGTATGGTTGTCAAATTGTAATTTTTCATTTTCCTTGCTTATTAGATGGCTTCTATTGGTGGCTATTAGGTAGCTTCTTCTATTAATTTATATTAATGTGGA
Organism: Panthera pardus; assembly: GCF_024362965.1. Taxonomy (NCBI): domain Eukaryota; kingdom Metazoa; phylum Chordata; class Mammalia; order Carnivora; family Felidae; genus Panthera; species Panthera pardus. The sequence continues at coordinate 51,499,494 of NW_026527002.1, forward strand.
TTTCTGGGTTTTCATTTTACTAGGTATGGTAATCCATTATTATCATTATTTGTTTGTGATGCTTTAATATTCCCCAGATTTAGCCAATGGGAATGCCTTCAAGCTGGCCTCTGTGTTCTCTCCCATGCACCTATTAATTTGTGTACTTCCTTACTACCTAGTACAAGATATTCCAGGGCTGTCTTGACTTTCATATGCTCCAGCCCTGGCTTCATCCATTTTTCCAAGGGTCTCTAGTTTCATGCAATGGAGACTGGCATTCAGAAACTAAGACCTAGGTGGGAGCTGTACATGGTACTACTGAGGTATCACTTTTCCCAAGCTCTATTAGTAGAAAGATTAAAAAAAAAATGTGTGTGTGTGTATATATATATATATATATATATATATACACACACAAAAAAAAAACCATAATTTATTTTAGCTTGACATATGTTTAAAGTCATGAATTCGCATGGTTATCTCCAATTCCAAACCAACAACACAAGGTTTATTCTAGCTTTTTTTTTTTCCATTTGATATTTATACTTGCTCCTCTAGTGAAAACCTAGTTCCCATTGCCTCCATCTCCTATATATAGCCAGTGTTTTCATCCTGCTGGTGGTTAATCCCATCCTGCAGGAGACTGCTTCCATGGGACACCACCTCATTCAGATCTAATGGGTTTTTGATGATGAAAAGAAGGAAGTCAATATTGTTTTCTAAATAAAAAGAGGGAGGGAATAGAAGAGAATTAAACCCCAATTTTCAAAGTTCCATAGAGCTTGATGACTGGGAGATAAAATCTAGGACCTCCTTAATATGAAGAATCTTGTAGAAGACTCTGCCACTTTAATGCAGAGCAAAGTGAGAAATAGACCTGTCCACAGAAGAGGACATAACTTTGGCATAGGTTGGAAGGGGAAAATATCTACCTTGAATATTTGTACCACAAGTTAATCCTCATGCAGTTTTGCTACTTGGATTCATGTGATCTGTTTGTTCCAAAATATGTCAAGCATAACCACCTTAAATTAAGTGAGAAATCTATAAAAGAAGAATGCAATTAAATTTTCGAGACCACACACACACATACACACAAAGAGATAGAAAATATATGTCAGGCTAAGACAAAAAAGGACATTGGGATACAGTCTAACATGTATCTAATTAGAATTTCAGAAGAAAAATTCAGAAAGAGAGAAACAATATTTGAGGAGATATATACCAAGAATTTTCCAGAATTTTAGAAAGGCCATAACTCTACAATTGAATAAAGACCAAAGTAAGACATAAAGTTAACAGGGTAAATAAGAGATACTAATTTAATGAGTCAGAGTAAACTATAAAATACTAAAGTCAAAAACAAGATGCTAAAACAAAGACAGAAAAAGTGATTATTACAGAGAAAAGACAATTTGATGGACGACTGACTTCTTAATAGCAGTAGCCAGAAGACCAATAATATCTTCAAAGTGCTAAAGAGAATAGCTGTCAATGTAAAACTATATATTTGGTGCTAATATCTTTCAAGAATATTGGTAAAATGAAGTCATTTTCAGACAACAATAACAGAACATTGATCACCAATAAACCCACACTAGAGGATGTTATAAAGAGCACATGTAAGGCAGAAGAAAAATTATACTGCAGGGAACTCTAATTGGTGAGAAGAAATGGTGAACCCTGATGTTAGTTATTGTGTGAGAAAGACCTAAAGAAACATTTCTTGGAAAAAAAATCTGTAAGACTATAACTGAAGCTTTTGGGGCTGCATAAACCAGGAGATAAAAATGTAAAACTCTGACAGTGTAAGCAAAAAGGATAATGAGATGTATTCTACATGTATCCCATAATGTGAGTGAAACATAGTCTAACCCGCCTCATGCTGTGTGCAATGGGGGAATTCATGTAAGATAGAACTTAGATACTGGAAACAATAGCATACGTGTTAGTAGAGGCTATCAAAATTAACGTCTCCCAAGATTCTTGTATTTGGTGGAAGGAGAGTAAGGATCTTGATTAACATTAGACTTGATCCAGATTTAGTTATTCATGGAACTTATTAAAAGAATGAATACAAAAATATAATGTATAAGTTAATACAGGAGGTAGATGGAGTGAGAAAAAAAATTTCTCCCAGTCAATTGAATAAACCAAGGTATGAGAAAAAAAAAAAAGGAAAATCATAACCGTAAGTACAAAAATAAGATGCTAGAAATGAAATTTATCAGTAAAAGAAATATAAATCAAATATACTCAGTTTTACATTGCAACAAATATAAGACTAGATTTTCAAAATGCAACTTTGCGATATTTATAAAAGAATCAGCTAATACAAAAGAATAAAAAGACATTAAAGTTTTGAAAGAAAAGGAAATGGAAAAATAAAGATTATATACGAGCCAGAGAAACTGAAAGTAGCTGAATTAATATCAGGCAAGAACAGACTTTAAGGTAAAATAAAAACTTTACAGGTGACTTCAAAAAAGATAATTTATTGTAGGATTGTCTCCACAAAGAAAGACTGATTCACTTGGGAGAAATAACAATTCTAAAAAAATATGTCTTCAAAATACATAAATACATAAAAATTGAAATACAAATACAAAAATGCAAAAAGATGGAAAAAATCCATCATCTAGGGAATATGTAGCTTACCTCTTTCAGTACATAACAAGCAGTCAAGAAAGTTAAAGTTAAGTACATAATAAATTTGAACAGTAATTTAGAGACTAGACCTAATAATGAAAATAGAATAGGATTGAATAGAATGCTGTACTGAGCAGATGGAGAATATATCTGCCTAAAACTACATATTTGGTGACAATATCTTTGAAGAATATTGGTAAACTGAAGTCAGGTTATATACATCAAGTGTAAGCCCCAAAGCAAAACAGGTAGCCCACAAAAATATTCCTATTAGTTACTGATGTGAAAGGGTTAAAATTTTAAAATTCGTAGAGCTCTAAATCTAAAGCCCTAGAAAAAAGCTTCTTTCTCAGGTTTTACCTGTATTTTTCTATTCCCCTTCAAAACTTCAAACATTTATCATACTCAAGTTGGCTGTATTTGAATAAAAAACCTGCTGAGAAAGAGTTTGTTTTCCTCCATCTGTGTCTAATTGGATTTCTTTCCTTTTTTTTTTTTTTTTTTTTTTTTTTTTTTCATGGGCTGGTCAAATTGAGTAAAGCTTGTCTACAAGCAAAGCAGATTGTAAATTCCTATCCAGATTTGTGATTAGACAAGTCTTTAACAAGAGTATATATCATTTGATTTGGTGAAAGGCAAAATGTTCATGCATAAAGTATGCATTGAGAATATTCACAGAATACTTAGTTTGCATTAATATGCTATTAACTTCCTATATGTGTTTTTCTTTTAACTTTTTGTCTCATGTCTTCATGCTGGGGCTTGTGAGAGTAGCCATATGACCATTCCATACAGATATTTTAGTAAAAAATAATTTTTAAAAATCTTGTTCTACATGAAAATGGAGTTGTACATGTATATTTTTCTTTTGTTCTACTCAGAGAAACAATGAATGGTCATATGACATGTGACAAATTTCATCTTTCATATAAAATCTTAAGAAAAACAACTTCCATTAGTCTGAGGAAACTTTTGTGCTCTGAGGAGAGATTCTGCCTCCCTAAATGTAGCATAGCCAATGCAGTTCATGTAATTGGCTGGAAAACATCTTAGTAAAGGCTTCTGTGTAAAAAAGAAATAATATGGCAAAGGGTTAAAAATTTTGACTTTTTCCTGTGGAGTTTCAAAATCATCTATCTATTCTTATTCAAGAACAAGTTCTCCATTTCTTGGTCTCTTTCTCCAGTTAACCTTAGAAAAGATTCCTTCTTTTTTTTCTTATTATTTTCGTCTTTCTTGGCGTACAATTGGCAAATACAATTGATGTTTAAGGTTTACATGTTGATGATGTCTTGCTATAGGTATACCCTGGAAAATAATCACTTCACATAGTTTATTTCCTTCCTTTCTTCCCTCCTTTGTGATGAGAACATTCAAGATCTACCCTCTTAGTATATTTCAAGTATACAATTCAGTGTTGTTAACTATCATCACCATACTGTGCACTCGATCTCCAGAACTCCTTTATGTTGCATACCTAAAACTTTATACCCTTTGACCAACATCTCCCCATTCCCCCTTCCTCTCAGCCCCTGGAAACCACATTCTACTCTCTGCTTTTATGAGTTTGCCTTTTTTAGATTTGACACAGAAGTGAGATTCCGCAGCGTTTGTCTGTGTCTGGCTTATGCCATGTAGTATAATGTCCTCCAGGTCCATCTATCCATGTTATCACAAATGGCAGGATTTCCTTCTTTTTAAAGCCTGAATAATATTCCATTGTATATATTTGTATACTCCATTTTCTCGTGTTTTTGTCTGGGATGTGGAGATAAGATTTTCTTGGACAATTGAATATAAGACAATTGAATGTAAGCTGGCCTTTCCACAGAGATGTCATTGTCATGTGTGTGGGAATTTCAGAGTGGATTCAGAATAGAAATTCCTCCCGGTGAACTGACTAGCCCAGTAAATGAATTCTACCAGGTTGCAAGATTGTAGCATGTCTTGGCAGATAACTCAGCACTTTCCAGATGCTCACTGCTTCAGAAAATTCTGTGCGATGAAAAGTTCAGTATAAATTTATTTTATTTGTATATAGGTACCTGTATCAATGAACTTAATGGTAAAGGCATCCCACAGTGACTGCTTTAGTAATAACAACAATGCTGATGTACAGAGAAGAGTTCTAAAACTTGAATGTACACACACATCACCTGGGTAATCTTGTTAAATACAGAATCCGTTTCAGTATATTTCAGGTATGGCCTGAGATTCTGCATTTTTAAGAAGCCCCCACATCATGCTGATGCTGCTTGATCTAGGACCACACTTTGAGCAGCAAGGATTTTATGTGGAATTCTCCAGTAGCTGGGCAGAGTAGATATTAACCCCTTGTACAAGTGAGAAATAGAGGCTAAAGGGAATCTGATGCCATCATGCAGCTGTAAGGCGTCTGATTCAGGATTTTTTATGGTATTCTTCAAATGTATTATTCTTATGTGTCTGTTGCATTACTATTTTTTTTAATATTGGACTTCATGTAGTAGCAACTCCTGCCCTTTCCGTAGGGATTTCGTATCTTGGTAAGTTCTTCTCAAGTTCTTCTTTAAGTAAACCATAATATGTGGAAACACTAGGTATTTGAGCATTGATGGGCTTGTATATGTCCAGTCCCTGATAGGACAGTCCCACTGTATCCTGTGCATCTGATCACAATACAGCTTCATGTTGATACATTTGCAGATCATGGCGTCACATAAGGCCAGCTAGCCAATCCATACATTGGATTTCCTGCTCTGAAGGAGTTTGGGATCTCTCATCACTTCTGCAGACAAGGTTTTACCTGAAGAACCTGCCACTCGGAAATGCCTTGAGCTTTTAAGCACTGCTATTGGTAGGTGCCACCTGCAGAGAGTCCAGCCTGGTGTTGTCTTGTTTACATTTATTCATTTATTGACAGGGGGCATGTGTGAGCAGGGTAGGAGCAGAGAGAGAGGGGACAGACAATCCCAAGCAGGGTCTGCACTGTCAGCGTAAAGCCCCACGGGAGGCTCACACTCAGAAACCGTGAAATCATGACTTGAGCTGAGATCAAGTGTCAGTCCCTTAACGGAATGAGCCACCCAGGCGCCACCAGCCAATTGGTATGGGGTTGGCTTTGGCATTAACCTGTCAGGTGCACCAGGTGATTCTAATATGAAATGAGGCCTGAGAACTATCATTTTAAAAGAACTAATACTTAAGCACCTACTCATTCAGAACAATTAAATCATTATTTCTGGGTGGAATTGAAACGTGGGTAATTTTTTAAAGCTCCTAAATGATTTCACTGTGGAACTTATTTGAACATCACTGCCCTAACTCATTATTTCTGAAGTGGATGTTGCAGCGGAAAAAGGAGTTGTTTTCTTTCTCCCAAGAAGATGAGTGAGAATTCTCACAAGAGGTGAGGGGGTTAGCTTTGGTTAAAATGGTAACAGTTCTTAAAACTGAAGCAACAGGGAAACACCATGAGTATGGTGATGTCAGTTTGTACATGTTTTCACTTCGTGGTTTCTAAACAAGAATATGTCAAGTCTGAGTTTGTCCCATTTATACTAATCCTAATGAATGTGTTGTTTCTCTTTCCCATTGTATGTCATAAAATCTAGGGTGTAAAAGGTAAAGAAATTTTGAGATGTTGTGTTAGGTAAATTGTTAGAATTCACTATGTGCTAATTTTTATCTTTCACATTTCCCCCTGTGATTTTTTTTTTTTTTTTCTGGTCATGGTATTTTGTCGTGGGAGCTGTTTTAGCCTCCTAGATCTTGGTTTCTTACCGGATTGAGTGCCATGTCCTTTAATAATAACAATTTTAAAAAAGCAATTATATCAAATTCATGATGTACGCTTCCTAGACAAAAATGGAGTAGGACTAAAATTCATTGTTCAAGGTTATCTACATGTGGTACAGATAAACCATCAGGCTATTTTCTACAGTGCAATGAAATGTTTTCGTATTTCCATATGGAAAGCAGCCTCAAATTTAGGAACTGATCACTTCCTTCTAGGAAGGTAGTGAGCTTTAAGTTTGTTTCTTCATAATGTATTTAGGGAGAAATTCAGTTCCTGCCCAAGATGAATGCAAAAGTCAAAATAGAGAAGTGAGACTTCAGGTAAATAGTTGCTTACCTTATAATCTTCTGGATAGATTCAACATCATGCAAAATAGTGGATTTAACCAACAGGATTTTTTTTTTCCAAGCAACGTACTCTCAGGAGGTTAGCTAGTTGATTTTTGCTAAGCAGGCAGTAAATAACTCTCCCTCATTCAGTCTCTTGCCCTTCCCAAGACCCTGTATTTGGATTTGAGATTTTAACTTTTTGTCTCTGAAATAATTGAGGCAGGGAGAGATCAAAGGAGTTCTCCCAAATGATTTATGATGATGATGATGATGATGATTTATTGACTAAATGCAGATCTCAGAGTGACATTGCCTCATAACCAGTGGGTGCTGACAAAACAATAGACAACTATTATAAAAAAGTGATGGGTCTCCACAGTGAACCAAGAGATGCTAAGGTCCCTGATAAGTTTGTGCCATATTGACACGTGTATTTCTTCAATTCTTGCTGACCTCTCCTACTTTGTCTATTCTAGAACATCCCTCCTTCTGCTCTCTGGTTAAACTAAGCTGAGTTTCTTGTAGTTGTTGCAATGATGTTAAATCCTTTCTGGCCCCTGAACTTTTGCACATGTTGCTTCTTTTGCCTACATCTATGATTCTCAAACTGTTTGTTCTCAGGATCCCTTAATACACTGAAAAGCTGAGAACCACCAAGAGCTTTTGTTGATATAGGTTATATTATTGTATCTACCACGTTAGAAATGGAAGCCCAGAACATTTTAAATTGTTAATTTTCTCATACAATGACATAAAGCCATTACATTATTACAAATAACATTTTTATGGAAAGTAAACTAGATCTTTTAAAACAAAAAGAATTAGTGAAAGGAGCAACATTGGTTTTTTTCCCCACATCTCTTTAATGTCTTGCCTTAAAAGAAGACAGGTGGATTTTTATATGTGCTTCTGCATTTAGTTTTTTTGCAATATATTGTTTTGCTGGAAGTATATAAGCAAATCCAGCCTCAGACATATATGTAATTGGAAAAGGAAGATGTATTTTAGTAGCCCCTACACCAAAATTAAGCAGCAGTTTCTTACAGCTTAGTCGTGCTGTAGTTACAAGATTAGTTTATAATAAAAACTAAGATATTCAATCATAGATTTACTCACACTTTTTGGAGAGAACAAAGAAAGCCCTGCTTCTATGAACACACTCTCAGATCACCTAATGCATTGCCAAAACCCTATTATGAATCCTTTTTGAAACCCCCTTACTGAGATCACCCCATAGTTCTCAATAGTGTGTGTTCTTTGGTGCAACATGTCCGTCAATGATACTAAGTTTGTTTGACTACAGGGATTTTCCTGGTGGTTTTGGGCTGGAAAGAATCAACACTGGTTTTTATGGCCCCTTGTGAGTAGGATTTGCAGTGTCTATTTCTGTGGGTGAATAAAACAACCCATTTCCAGGAGATTGCTGTAAAGTTGGAGCAACCACCATCCTACTTTCACGATTGCTGTTATTCTGACGATAAAATGGTCTTAAGTCCTTTGGCTTTCTTTTGAGAAGACTGATGGCCAATAATCGGTGCTAAAGTTGTTGCTGAATTACCATATTTGCATCTGGGCTTCGTGACTCTGGATGCAGAGTCAGACTTCCCAGGTTCAAATATCAGCTCCACTGCTTACAAGTTGTGTGATCAGGTGCAGTGTGTTTTTGTTCTCAGTGTTCAGCTTCCTTACTTGTAAAATGGGGATAATAGTAGTATCTGCCTCATAAGCTTGTTATGTTCGTATGAATTTGTGTTTGCTTAAAATAGGGTCATTCAACACTATGAATACTTGTTAAATTAATAGTTTCTTAACAGAACCTTGATTCTGCGTATCCCCTTAGCCTATCTGCACAGGTTTAATTAGAAGCAAGGTGAGCTTATGAGACTTTGTCTACAATTTTCTTTCAAAATTGTCTGCTCTGGTCATCACAATGAAATAGTAATGCAATTCGTAGAAAGATGCCTATTTTTACAACTAAAGATCGTGCAGTTTTTTTAATGACAAGCATAGGTAAAGGTAGGATTATATAAAGTAGGAGATAACCCATTTGAAGTTCTGAATTTTGATACTACAATTGCCTCAGTTCTTCGATGTTAATTGTATCTTAAACTTTACCTGGATTGATATGGGAGGATATATACATGTAATGTGAACATAGGATTTACAATAGAAATTTATTATAATCTAAATGCACTAGTTTTTAGCATAATGTTAATTGCAGAAAAGGCTTAGAAAATACAGTAAAGGGGCGCCTGGGTGGCTCAGTAGGTTAAGCGTCTGACTGGCTCAGATCATAATCTTGCCATTCATGAGTTTGAGCCCCGTGTCAGACTCTGACCTGACAGCTCAGAGCCTGGAGGTTGCTTCAGATTCTGTGTATCCCTCTCTCTGCCCCTTCCCCACAATCTCTCTCAAAAATAAATATTAAAAAAAATTTAGGGGCACCTGTGTGGCTCAGTTGGTTAAGCCCCTGACTTTAGTTCAGGCCATGATCTCACATTTGGGAGTTTGAGTCCCGCATCAGGTTCTGTGCTGACAGCTCAGAGCATGGAGCCTGCTGCAGATTCTTTGTCTCCTTCTCTCTCTGCTCCTCCCCTGCTCACACTCTCTCTCTTCAAAAATAAATAAACATTAAAATTTTTTTAAATAAAAATAAGTAAAAAACAGAAAATGCAGTAAAAAATTACAAGAATCCATAGAAATGATCTCCTTGAACTTTTGTGGTAAAGCTTATCTTTACCCTTAGATCAATGAAATGTTTTAATATGTGAGGAAAATTTTGTGTTCATAAAGGATTTTAACCAATACTGAAATTACTGGAAGTATAAATTTCAAACTTAGTTTTTTCTCTGCCCTATATACAATTTACACATTTTATTCTACTTACACATCTATGGGATGGGAGCGATCACCCATTTGTTGTTTACATTCATTAACTTATAAATTTAACAGATTAAATCCCATTGTATGAATAATATCTATAATATCATATTTCAAAACGTTAATCTGATTTTTTTCAACACTATATTCAGACTTACACATCTAACAAGCAGAATATTTTTAAATATTTCAAAATAACTTCTAAATAATTTTTTCCTAAATTTATAAATTTAATAAATAGATTATATTTTATATTAAAACTATTTACAAGTCAGTCAGTTTGTCTTTTATGACTTTTAAAGTAAAATCACACCTATAATATCAATTTTTAAAGCTTAAGTAAAACTGCATGTTTAATAAATCGGTGGAGGGTCCACATAGCATAGTGGATAATAGAATGAACTTGGGAACTTTACTGTCTTAGGTTCAAACCCCAGATTTGCCACTTACTACCTGTATAGCCTTGAGTAAGTTACTTTTCTGTGCTTCAATTTTCTTATATATATTAGGTTTGTTAGGGGTATTAAATGGTTTAGTATTTCTAAAGATTCAAAAGGGTACCTATTACATAGAATTATATACTGTTTATTAAAATACATAAAATTTCTCTAAAACATCAAATTATTTTAAGCATTTAAAAACCTAAAATAACATTTGGGGGCATCTGGGTGGCTCAGTCAGTTGAGCGTCTGACTTCGGCTCGGGTCATGATCTTGTGGTTCACAAGTTTGAGCCCCACATCGGGCTCTGTACTGACAGCTCAGAGCCTGGAGCCTGCTTCAGATTCTGTGTCTCCCTCTCTCTCTCTGCCCCTCCCCTGCTTGTGCTCTGTCTCTTTCTCTCACTCAAAAATAAATAAGAACATTAAATTTTTTTTTAATTCAAAAAAATAAAAACCTGAAATAACATTTGGTGATTGTAGAACTTATTTCTAAACTTAACTCCAAATTGCTAATAAAATGGATTTGATTTATTAGTTACCCTGGTTTTCACAACTTCTTGTAGTTTGAAACTCCCTTATCTACATAGGGGAGAAACTCCCATATCTACATGTGTGTTGTCTCATATAAATGGAAGTTACCTATTGAATATTGGTGACTATGATACAAACGTGGATTTGAGTTATTGGCTAAGATTTGAGGAACAGGACCTAGGACCTGTCCTGGCTTTGCGTCTTCCAAACTGAATTTTTTTTTTTTTTTTTTTTTTTTTTTTTTAATGTAGTATCAATGAGCTGGTCTTGCTCATACAGACGAGGCTCTGTTGGTTTGTCAATGGCGAGCTGAATGCCTGGAATTATGGCTGAGGCTCATTTTATCAATTCAGTAAATTTAGCTCTAACCCAGTTTTCAACTTTGATCTCTTTTTAAATCTTGTCTCCAAATTTTAATCACCTGATGGAAAGGATTGGGTTTTTTTATCCCGTACATATACTTTAATTGATTCATTATTTGGAGTAAACCAATCCCTTTATTGCCTCATGTAATGTTTCATGCTTTTTCCTTTTTTCCTTTGGTACTGTGTAAAGTGCTATCATTTTCTTGACAGCTTTCTCAATTCCTCTGCTCCCACTTTTTATTTATCCCTGGCCAAGCCACGAAGGAAACAAATTACACTATTTCAGTGTCTGCCCATTGGCAGTCTTGCTTTATTGGGCCTCTCTTAACAAACCTTTGTAACTGTCCTGTTTGCCTCCTTCAGCTGGAATACCTTGGGCCATGTGCTTCCCTCTCTTGCAATACTTTATCACAATCTGAAAGAAGTAGCTGACCCGCTCCAGCACCTTGACATCTATCCAGCCCCCTGAAATTCCTATCTTTAGTCATATTATCCGAGTCTCAGAACACAACAGATGGTTGCTTAATCAAACATCTTTTCTACTTAGAGTAGCAAGAATCAAAAATTTTCTAGCCCTCAGTGTAAGAAAACCTCACTCTTTCTCATTCAGTCTCCACTCATTCTTACAATTTAGCATATGACACTTGTGATGCCCACTTCCAAGGGTCAGTGTCATCATTAGGACTCTTGGTTGCAAGCAACAGAGGATTACTCCGGTTAACGTAAGTTTAAGAGAGGAGACTGGGGATATTGGAGAAAAGCTGTGATAACCCATAGATTCAAAGAAAGAGTGGAACTCTTTAGCCGTGGGGAAGTGGAGGGACAGCTGGACTTAGTGGATCTTCTCTCTAGCATTCTGCCATTATGATGACACAGCTTGAAAACATTTCCATTAATTACCTAAACCCAATTCTACTTGCAAACTACTCTTTAGGACCCTAACAGTCCTTTTTTGAAACTTAGCCATTGTACCTGGTCTGAAAATCTGCTTCCTCTTACAGATAAGAAAACTGATCCAGAGGGTTTAGATAATTTGATTATAGTAAATATAATCAAGTTCCTTTGGGACTTAAGTAAATAAATCTCTTTGAATAGTCCGAAGAGTAAATGAACTCCTAAAGCATTCCTGAGAGTAAATATAATTAAAGTGACATTTTTACTAAAATGCGGTGTTTGTTCCTTTGTTGCATCACAGAATATGACACCGTGGTCTTTATATTTAGTCATTCTTTATACTTTTCTCAGCTCTTCTCCTTTATCTACAACAATACCAAGATTATGTATATATTAGTTGCCTAAGGCCAATCAGTAACACTGAGAACACATTTGAGAAGGACTGCTTGGATGTGACAGTATAGAAAAATATGATTTTTTCAAAGGTATCCCAATTCTTTTTGTCTAGTGGCTTGTTAAAATGAGATTGCTCTGAAAGGATTAGCTCTTTGGAATTTTTTTTTTAATCCAACAAAGATTTAGTGACCACATACCATGTATAAGACACATAACAATTTGGGATGCATTAATAAATAAAACATAAAAGCAAACATAAAATATCTGTGGCTTTATGGAGTTTACACTCGACTCAGAGAATACACGGTAAACATACAATAAATTAAATAGTGTAATAGCCAACACTAAGCATTATAAGAAATAAAGCAGGATAAGGGAATCAGAAATTGGAAAGAAAGGGGGCGCCTGGGTGGCTCAGTCACTTGAATGTCTGACTTTGGCTCAGGTCATGAACTTGCAGTTCATGAGTTTAAGCTCTGCGTTCTAGCTCTGTCAGCTGTGCTGACAGGTCAGCTCAGAGCCTGGAGCCTGCTTTGGATTCTGTGTCTCCCTCTCTGTCTGTTCCTCCCCTGCTCGTCCGCTTGCGCTCTCTCTCTCTCTCTCTCAAAAAAAAAGATTAAAAAAAAAAAACTTGAAAGAAAATTGGAAAGAAAGTTTCAAATTTTAAGTAGAGTGGTTAAGAAAGTCCTTATTGAAAAGATAACATTTGAACAAAGACTCAAAGGAGGTGAAGGACTCTTTCATGTGGCTATTTAGTGAAAGAACATTAGACCATATTTGGATTTAATTTGGATTTTTAAATTGAACTTTATTGAGGTATAATTTACATATAAAAAGCACCCATTGTAATTTTAGAGTTGGATGAGTTTTGATAACTGTGTATTTCATGTTAGCACCATCAAAAACAAAATACAAAACATTTCTGTCACCTCTGAAGGTTTTTTTCTACTCCATTCCACTCACCCCCCACTTTTTACCACTAGTCCCAGACAATCACTGATCTTTCTTCTATACCTGTAATTTAGATTTATCTTCCGGGAGTTTTATAAAAATGAAATTATACACTAGTATTTATTTTTGTTGACCTTCATTTGCTCAGCATAAATTTTTTGGTGGTTCAGCAACAAAGCAGTTCATTTCTTTGCATCCCTTTGTAGCATTACACTGCATGAATAGTTTGCATAGCTTGTATTTCTATTTACTCTTTGATGGACATTTGGGTTGTTTACAGTTTTTTGTTCTTGCATATAAGGCTGCTATGGATATTGAAGACAAGACTTTGTGTGGACCTATATTTTCACTTCTCTTAGATAAGTTGGAGAAGTTATACAAGTGGGTGTTTATAAGAAAATGTCAAGGTGTTTCCAAAGTGTTGGCACCATTTTCTATTCCTGCCATTAATGTATGAGATTTCCAATAGCTACATATCCTTGCTAACAATCTTTTAAAATTTTAGCCACTCAAGTATATGTATAGTGATATCTCATTGTGGTTTTCATTTGTATTTTCTTGATGACTGATGATGTTTGATCATTTGCAAATCTTCTTTTGTGACGTGTTAAAATGTTTTTTTCTATTTTTAAAACCAATAGTCTGTCTTAATATTACTGAATGTAGAAAGTCTTTCTATATTCTGGAAACAAATCCTTTGGTATTTGTATGTATTGAGACTATTTTCTCCCAAACCGTGGCTTGCTTTTCCTATTTTTTACAGGTAACAGACTATAGATGACTAAAGTTCCCAAAGTATAGGCCATGAAATAATTTGGATAAAATGGAAAATGTTAAATGCATATATAAAATGAGTAAATTTTGTACTCCAATCATAATTTTGTCCAGTCCAGGCTATTTCTTAAAGTAAATCCCTTTCTTTTGTTTACCATCTATGACTTGATTATATTTCATCATCTAATTTTGCCTTGGCTTTTCATGTGTATACATCTTATTTTCTTAGCCAGATGTTTCTTTTCTTAGCTAGATAATAAGTCATTTTTCTTTCACTAGACTATAAGTTTTGTGTTTTTCTTTGTCCACTGCAGCAACTTTAGGCTTACTAGATATTTATGAATATATTTATTCATTTGATTAGACTTGGATTCTAAAGTCTAAGTATTTGGTGGATTTGTGATTTGGTGGTTTTTCTCATGTGTGTTAGGGTTCTCCAGAGAACCAAAACCAACAGGATGTATAAATACATAGAAAGAGATTTATTATAAGAGATTGGCTCACATTGTTATGAAGGCTAAGAAGTCCCAAGATCTGTAGCTGGCAGACTAGAGACCCAGGAGAGCCAGTTCTAGTCTGAGTGTGAAGGTCTGACCACCAAGAGACATAACAGTAGAAGACCCAGTTGGATGGGCTGCAAGTTTGACACCCAGAAGAGTTGATGTTTCAGTTTGAGTTTGAAGGCAGGAAAATCCAGATATCCTAACTCTAAGGCATCCAGGGTAGGAGGAGTTCCCTCTTATTATAGGAAGTATCAGCCTTTTGTTCTATGAAGGTCTTCAACTGATTGGATCAGACCCACCCAAACTGGGGAGAGCAATTTGCTTTACTGAGTCTAACAATTCAAATGTTAATCTCACCCCAAAACATCTTCACAGACACAGACTATAAATATCTGGGCATCCTGTGGCCCAGTCAAATTGACACATAAAACTAACCAGCATATTATGGTAGAAAGGAAACTAAAATGAAAAGAAAATTCTTCTCAATTTACAATAGGGTATGGAAAAACTAAGGAAGCAAATTTCAATCAATGTGAAGGAAAGATATGCCTATATAAATGTTTATACTTGGTACCTACTTAGATAGCTATATGTTGAATTCCTAGATATTTGAAATGAATAAATGCCCACTTGCACTATCAACAACTGTTCACCAATGGGGTTACCACTTTTTTACATAATGTGTTTTAAAACTACATTGTTTAATATGTTTTCTAGATAGCTTGAAATATTCCGGTGCCAGCTCATAACCACCTAAAACTGGGGAAAGGTATATTCCTCATGCAATCACTGGGTTCCTAATACTTCCTAAGTTTTATAGAACATAGAAAAGCTAGTACTTAGACAAAGAAAGAACACAGATATATCCAGTTTCCATGGGTGCCATGCTTGTGTCAGACTAATTCATTGACAAAAACTTTGGCTGAAGATACATACAAATCCTATCTTGTTGAACAACTAGAGACTAGGCATGACTCTGAGGTGGAATCAGAAGCATTCCTTGCTTTGGCATTTCAGGGACTCACAATGATGGGCTGGGGCAAGCTCAGTGGTGGGAAGATTGGCCAAGTAAGACATCCCTCCCTTAACCTACCATACTTAACAGAGACACTGGTTCATGTTAACAGAAGAAGCAGGATAGCCTAATAGGATGGAAGCACGTGGAAGGAAAAAGAGCTAATGAGTTTGTAGGTAGCATTTGTAAATAACAGCGTCTACATTCTTATTGATAGAATAGTAGGTCTTTTGGAATAGCTTCAAATGGCCAAACCAGGCATGATTGGGTTTAAATGAGGACTGGAAGCCCAGGCAGGATATGGTTTCATTCTGCAACATTTCCAGTTTTTGGCACTAGCTTTACTGCTGTGGGGTGGCATCCACACAGCCCTTCACATCACAGTCTTCTTGTAGCTTGACACAGCTTCTATTGTACAAGGCACATAAAACCCCAGAGGGATTCATTTGGATTTAGGCTTTCAGTGGGAACTGGGTTAAACTGTGTTCCCAGCTCATGTTCTACAAATCATGTTCTTATGTCAGATGAAAACCCCCATCCCTTGAATGTTGACCGACGACTGGGTTTTACTTCACCTGGTGAGATTGGATTCTCGAGCAAGGAGCATGTCCGGGGGCCAGTTCTGGCTGCACTTAACATTCCAAGTTATAGGAGAAATCTCAACAGCACAAGCATGTTCAGTGAGACCGTCAGCACTCTTACCAGAATGTAGTTTCTGTTAGACTTCTTTGAAGGATGGGTCTTAGGTCTGTGTTTTAGGATTTTTCTCCTTGGAGAGGATAAAATTGAATGGTTTTCTTCCCTTAATAAAATACTTTCAGCAAGAGGATTTTTATTCCTGAAGCCCGATGGATTCCAGTGATATTTACCTAACCCTCACTGGCATCACATGTCCACATTAATTCAATTTAATTACAGCTCTAGCTATTTTTTTTTACAAGAAAATAATTTATTTTGAGAAGATGTTCACATGACAGAATCTTCAGAAATAGCATATAATGTTTTACATCATTCTAAATTTGGATATAAAAGTTTCTATGTTTATGTTCTTCTTATTGATATTTATCACCACTTCACTATATTTAGTATTTTTGTGGACAAGTTTGAAACTTAGGATGAACTATGTTTTTTGAAGAATTTCCTATAACTGAGTCCCACATCACTAAGGTAGAAATTAATTCATTTTTGTGGCCTCATTCAATATACTAATCAAAACAATGCTGTGTTTTCATTTGATATCTTATAATGTAACATTTTGTGCAAGATAATAGTTTATAGTGTAATAATATCTTATAATGTCACATCCATTATGCTTCCATTCTCATATTCATGCATTTTTACTGTCCCAAAAGAATGGCATAGAAAATATAGTAGACATTTTTTCATTTAATGTGTGCATCTAGGGCTGACTACTGGTGGTACTTCAGGAATTTTCACAGCATGTTTTCTTCCTGGGAATTATGAAGTTAGCTTTGGGATCTGGACAAGCTACCAAGAATTCTGGGAATCTGGATTCTAAAAGTAGTTGTTTTCGTTCAGAGGTCAGGTGGCTTGGCCAACAAAAGGGCAATGTCAGGGCAAGTGATCATTCATCATGCTGTCCTAGAACTGCTACTTTCTTCTAGAATCTGCAGTGTGGAGAATGGCTTCTTCCCAATGACCCCAATGCATTCTGCCTCCTGTGTAAACATCTCCTGGAGGGGTCTGTAGCCCCTGTGTGCAGTGAGAACTTACTGAAGTTTGGTAAGGTTGGCTGCTGCTCTTCTCTTGGCTCCTGGCAAGATGAGCTGTTTTGGAAGTTGACTGCAATTTATTTATTTTTCTAAGGGATGAAGGTAGCTCATCAAAGGTCAGTCTCTTTCTCAGCCATTCTTGAGCTGTGTTTATAATAATGATATTATTCAAACTGGGACAGTGTTCAGAGTGAAATTGGTGCTCTTAATAATTGGACTGGTGCCAGTGTAAAATAGGATTGTTCCAGGTCAACCAGGGTGAAAGTTCACCCAAGCTGTAAGAATATAGACGTGGTTTCACCAGGCCATTTATAGTGAGAAGGATTGACAAGGAGGAAGATAAGTTCTGTCATGAGGTGAAGTAGGTGACGGATTAATGCTGTGCACGTGCAACAACCTTATAAATCACAGGCCCACCAGGACCAACACAGGAGGGAAACACAAGATTGTTGCTTGTCACTCACCCAAACTCGGTTTAAGTAAGCCAGGGTTTGCTCAATTCTGTGTCAAAGATCTTTTTTGAAATCTGATAAAATCTAACAAAATGCTCCACAGAAGAATACACACACAGGTCAAATTTTGCGTGCAATTCCAGGGAATTGCTCAGTTTCTATGAAGCCACCTATGAAAATATGGGCCCTATGTTTATCAGCCCTATAAGGCATAAACTACACAATAGACTTGTATTATTTTTTTTAATAAGTGTTACAGTAAAAGTAGGAGTGTATAGCTTATAGAATCTATTAAAATGGACAGGATCAAAAGCCACTTTCAGATTTGTAAATGTGCATCACTGACTGATTTTTTTTTTTTTTTTAGTGTTTGCCCCTTCCCCTCTTCCAAAAATAAATAAACAGAGTGAGAGGGAGAGAGAATCCTATGCAGGCTCTGCACTGACAGTGCAGAGCCCAACGTGGGGTTTGATCTCACAAACTGTGAGATCATGACCTGAGCTGGAATCAAGAGTTGGGTGCTGAACCAACGGACTGAGCTGCCCAGGTGCCTTGTCACTGACAGATTTTGAACCAACTGGGGGACTGTAAAGGAATTCATATAATCAGAATTCAGTGTACCCTGATCTCAAGAAAATGATTTCACCAGAGGTGTTAATTTTTGACAGTGATCATAACTTGGTGATATTCTGTAGTTGTAATTGATGTGGGTCTTTATAAGGAATGTAAAGCAATAATATGGCTGGATTCCTGCACAGAGAGACAGGACACCAAGGCTTTTTGTCCAGGAAGCAGCTTTATTCATGCCAGCACGGGCTCAGTGGGTTCATACCCAAAAAAACTGAGTCCCGAACACAGTGGGATGTAGCCTTTTATACAATTTCTACTTCTTTGTCTCCTATACATGGTAACATACAGACAAACAGTCTGATTGGGTGGTCTATGTTAGAGTTGTGAGAAATGTCACCTATGAGCACATAGTCAGGTTGCCTTCCCTTGTCTTGATGTTTGTTTGTTTGTTTGTTTGTTTTTCTCACCACATTCCTTAGGGGATTCCACCACATTCCCCCCTTGGATGCTCGGACCCCCCAGTTTTGGGTCAAAGAGCATCATCGTGGTTCAGAGGTTTATATTTCCATAACATCATCACATGCGTGGCCGTTTTCCTTTTGAACATTTTCTCAATGAGGCTGGAGATGGACTGTATAACCAGGAGAGTTAGGCAAGGTAGGATTAAGCAAGCTCCCAAAATCAAGAGGATAATTTCCATGATTTTGATCTTGAGTCTCCCAAGAGTTGAAAATCAACCTCTAAATAACTCCCCAGAGTCCCAACCTTTCCAGGTCTGGACTGGGACATGAGAAACCTTTCTCATTCGATCTGTGATCTCTTCTATGACTTTTCCTTGATCATCTATCTGTAGGAAGCAGTTGCTCAGATTAAATTTTCCTCGAACTCCTCCTTCAGAGACAAGCAAGTAATCTAAGGCCAAGTGATTTTGATAGATAGAATTGTACATTTTGGTTTGCTGCTTGGCTAGTAAGTTAAGAGCTCTAGCAGTTTGGTTATAATTATAATTGGTTATAATTTCTACAACTGCTTGTAGTTTGATTATGCAGTTTAGCATGTAAATGGGAGTGTGGTAGTCCCAGGTCTCATCTTCTGCTCAGGTGGCGGGACCATAATATTGGATTATATGCTCACGAGGCCATTCATCATCTTTCCAATTGCCAATTTGTAGGGCACATCATTTCCTTTGAGTCTCCTTGTCCCCATACAATTGGATGCCCAAATATCCCCCCCTGGCAAATGGAAGCAGGAAGAAAGATGGATGAATTGTTCCCAGCACACATGGCCCTGACCTGCCTGGGGGAAGTACTGTATAGGCTGTCCTTCCACATATCCAGTATAGTCCACCTATACTGGGGCCTACCATTTGATGACTACATTGACCTTGTCCCAGGCCCCTTGGAGATGAAAGAAATTAGACAAGAGGTGGGGATCTGGTTCAAAGTGATCTGGGGACCCTCACCACTGTGTTTCCTGGGGGTTGACTTACAAAATCTTTGGCCTAGGCACACTAAGCTTCCAACAGAGATGGTGAACTTTCTTCGCCACCAGGCAAGGCAGTTCTTCCCAATAATTGAAGTTTTGAGAAGCCAAAGTCCGATAATAGCACTGTTCCATTATAACGTTTGCTAGGATCTAAGTCTCTAGCCTCCCATGGCCATTGATCCCCCATGTTGGTTCCTCTGCATACACAGTAAGAAGAGATATTTAAGGTCTGGGCTATAGTTTCTGCTAAGGCAAGGAACAGGTTTCTTATTGTGGTGGAGATTAAGGGAGGGCTACTTTCTCTTGCCTCATAAAAGGAATGAAAGACTTCATGAGTTGAGGCTTAGAATGAGACAGCAACCGTCTTGAAGTACAACAGGGTTTCTGGGTGAGTGCCTTGCCTATATATATATATATATATATATATATATATATATATATATATATATATATATATATATATATACATACACACACACACACACACACACACACACACACACATAGACATACCAGTCCTGAGGCCATTTGGCCATTTTGGGTCTCCTGGATTAAAGATAGGAAAATTAACACGGTTACAGGCTTCCCAGTTTACAGGCTGTAGCCCCCTTTTGGAGGTTTGCTGCCTTATCTTTACCTTTATGGGTGGCCCACAAGACACAGCTCTGATAGAGGCTGTAAGCCCAGTGGTCACCATAACATGTGGATTGGGGTGAGGCCTGTTCACACATATTTGTCAGTGAGCCTGTATTCTCATTCCCATGGTAGACTTCCACAATTTTGAACCAACAAAGGGTTTTTGTTAATAGCTGCGCACATGTCAAAAAGTACCAATACTGGTAGGTGGGGATTCATAACCTGGGTTTGGCTAATTAATTCCCCCCCATCCTGGGAGTCTCAGACTTCTAACCATTCCTCCTTTGGGGAATACTGCAGGTCAAAACAACTGTATTACCTCTCCTGTTGGCAGATAGAATAGGTGATCTTTTTGTGTCTGTAGATCCCCAGGACCTTTCTGTGGCATGAGAAGCGAGCATGGTATAGTAAAATCCAAGTGATGCCCTGGCCTGTCCTGGTTATGAGAATACATGGGTCACATGATGCGATATCTAGGTCTACCAAAGGGGTCCTGATTAGAAGCAACAAACACCAATGCAGCATCCTATCCACAAAAGGAAGGAGAGTGCTAAAAGAAACCTCTCACCATACTTCCAGTCGGCTAGGATGGCCTCTGCCAATCCTACAGTGAAAGGTAGAGCAAGAATCACAGTAACAGTGAGAAACTATGACAGGGCATCACAGTGAGGAAACAGATATATTGCCTGTGGCCCCCACAATGGTGGCTTGTCTCTGTGAGAGGGGACCCATGGGTTCGGTCCCCACTGAGTGTTCTGCCCCAGTATCCACCATGAAATCAATGGGTCAGCTCCCCACATTCATTCAGACCATAGGCTCTTGGGGACCTAACAACATAGAGCCCGGTCTGTCCTAGTCCTCCTTATGGTCCTCCATGGTGGCTAGCCCCATAAAATCATCTCCAGGGGCCCCATGTGGCCGTAATGCTGGTTGGTACCAGCCTTGGACCACATGGTGTCTTTCTGCTTGAGGTCCTGCTGGGAATCATCTGGCTGCTGGGGGTACCCATTTTTCCAGTGGCCCTCCCAATAACAGTAAGCATACTGGTTCTATCCTAACTTTGGTCCTGGGTGAGACCCTCCTCCCCTCCATTCCCCTTTTTGGCCTCAGCCCCATCCCTGCGGTGCACCTTTCCAGGAACATTCCAATCACTCCACTAAGGCAGCAGATAACAAGTCTGCCTTTTTTCTGTATCTTCTGGTGTTCTTACCACTAGGCTGCCTGGTCACGATTGACAAACACCTGAGTTGCTACTTCCAGCAACTGACTGGCATTCAGGCCAGAGAAACCCTCTAGCCTTTGCAGTTTGTGCCAGATGTCCCTTTGGGCCTGACCAAATGTGAAAGCCACATTGATCATCCACTGGTTAACGGGCACCTCTGGATCAAAAGGGGTGTAGAGATGAAATGCCTCATTTAGTCTCTCCTAGAATTGGCTTGGGCTCTCCCTCAGGTCCTTGGAGCACTTCTGATGTTCTACTCATGTTTATAGTCTTTTTATCCCCTTCCTTCATGCCATTTAGAAGAGCTTCTTGATACAGTTCAATCCTTGTGAGCCGTCCATCTACACTTGAGTCATTTGGGTCCCATTTGGGGTTCTCCCCAGGCAAGTGAGCCAGAGCATAAGCCTGGGTATCTAGCATCCCAGCTGGGTCATTCTCTTCTAACCATTTTAGTACCACCTGGGTAATTCGGCAACCCTCCTCTGTGTTGAAGAAGGTCAGGAGGAGTTTTTGGCATTCTGTCCAGGTATGTTTATGGGTTTGAATTATGGACTGCATTATTTCAATCATAGCCTGGGTCTTCTCTGTTTAGAGGGAGTATGGTGCTTCCAATTTAGGAGGTCTATAGTGATAAAAAGTTGGTGCACAAAAACACTGGCCTCCTCAGATCTCGCCTTCCTGCTCATAACAGACCGGTCCTCTAGTTTCCCTCAGTGGAATCTGTAGGGCTCCCTGGTGTTGTTGCAGGGAGGGACTGTCTCCACTGGCCTGATTGTCTAATCCCCTTCTGGGAGGGGTACATGGGTTTAGGACTGGTAGTCTGAGTGAGCTGGTCACATCAGGAGAGGCCGGTGGTGCTAGAGGTGGTGAGGCCTGGGGACTATGGGCAGGCTGGGGTGGGGTTTTGGCAGCCAGGGCAGCTGGAGGAGCAGGTGGCAGTGAGGGGTACAGTGGTGTCCCCTCAGTCTCTCTTGACAGTAAGGGTCTTTCAATTTTTGGTCAGCATTTGGAGGAAGCTGTGACATAAGCCATCATAACTTTACAGTTGTCTTCAATACAGACTTTTAGCCAAGCCAGCTGGGATAGGATCAGGTCTTGACAACAGTTAATGTAAAGAAATATGGGGGATCCAGGCCACCCTGACCAAACAACCCTGAACATTTGGCTAACTAATCCCTTATCAAGTGAGCCCTTGGAGGGCCAGCCCACCTGAATGATGGCCAATCAATTTCACAAAATGGAGCTTTCTGGGAGTTAATTTCATACCATAATCTCCTGAATATCCCTTCTCGAAATTCCTGAACATACCCTGTGGGAGAGTCAGTTTACTCTGCTTTCCACCCATTTCCTCCCCTTTGCACAAGAGAGGATAAAGGGGGATAAGAGGGGTTAATTTGGAGAGGATGCACACTATCTCTTTCTGGCTGCTTTCTTCTTGGAGATATTTCAGGTGCTTCTTAGCATTGGTGGGTTCACGATAAATCGTGGACCCAGATCAAACTCCCAAGGAAGTCTGATGCCACCCTAAGCCCTATGAGGTCACAATGGAAATGCAGATCTGGACTTAACACTTGCTTCAGCCCATTGGTCAGGTCGGAGCCTTTCCACTGTCCATCTCATTCACACACAGTCACACAAAGACTCTAACCTGCTGCGCAGCGCCCAGTTCCATAGAATCGCGGTTTCGTTTCTTATGGAATTCTGTGTGGAACTATTCAGGCAACTCTGGGAGGTGATCAGGCTTCCCTTCTGCCTCTTAGGGGCAGATCTACCAAAATGAACTAGAGTTCTTACCAGTCTGACAGGTGGCACTCCCTGAGCTGGTTCCTGGGCCTCACTGGGTTCTGTTGTGCATCTGGGGTCCTCACCCCAGCATGCCAGGAGGGGCTAGTCTCCAGATCAAACAGTCTGCTGGCGCCCAGTGAGGTAGCTTCTCCAGGCCCTCTGAGGTTCGCACCCGGCAACAAAGGAGGTGGAAATGCACCATCTCCCAATCCCAGAAGTGAGCCCCCAAGAAATGTAGCCAGAGTCTCACACAGAGAGGACACTGAGGCTTTTTGTCCAGGAAGCAGCTTTATTCATGCAGGTATAGGCTCAGTGAGCCCCGAACACAGAGGGGTGTAGCCTTTTATGCAATTTCTACTTTTTACCTCCCATACATGGTAATATACAGACACACAGTCTGGGCGGTCTATGTTACAGAGTCGTGAAGAATGTCACGTATGCACACATAGCCAGGTTGCCTTCCCTTGTCTTGAAGTTTTCATCACATTCCTTCAGGAGGGCTCTCCCACAATAATAATTTTAAAAAGCTAGCATCTGTGAGTACTTTGTACCAGCTGTGCATCCAAAGACTTTATATGCATATGTGAATTGTCCTACATATAACCCTTGAAGAACTGTATTTAAATTATATTTCCGTTTTACAGATGAAGAAATTGAAACTTGAAGAGGCAAAGTAACTTCCTCACACAGTAGCATATTATTCCGGGTTGTCTGACTCTAAAACTTAGACTCTCACCTGTTAGAAAATGTAGGCCATGATGCATGAGTATCCTGCTTTCTTCTGCTGATGTTACGGGATCGTATTCCTTTTTAAAAGCAGTGGGGGGCGGTGGGGGAGCCAACATAGGCCAAGGAAAAATGGTCTACAGAGGGATACAATTTGCCTTACATGTCATTTTAGAAGTACCTTGGGAGAAAAGTGGTAAGGGCTTTTGAAGAGTCAAGATAGCTATGATAAAGAGAACATGCAAATGAAGATGTGACAGAAATATAAGTACAAAGTAGTCCTTTGGCCCTCAGGAGACATGATCCCAGTTAGCTTTCATCTTGATCCCTTCTATCTTCTCTCATTCTTGCTTTCTTCTACCCTTCTATGGTACCATATTCAATGGCTTTCCACCCCACCAAGCCCTTCTATTCCTTTCCCTATATATTTAAAGACATCACAAATTGTTTTGGGCATCTCAAAACCCTCTAACCACTGCCTTCAGAAAAATGCAATCACCCTGAATACAAGAATCAATAGGAAAATGGATAAACTATAGTGTAAGCATACAATTGAAATCTATGTATTAGAAAAGAAATGAATTAGAATTAGTTGTTAATGTGAATGTCTTATAGAAACAGTTGAGCAAATAAAGCAAGAATATATACAGTATGATCTAATTTAGTATTGTGTATCATTAGGGATATATGCATATATATTTAAAGTGATAAATGCACGAGAATGCAAAACACCTAACCCAAGTTAGTGGTTATCTTTGGAGCAAGGAATAGAGAGAAGTGGCTATAGAGTGGTATACAGGGGGTTTCAATTCTACTGTCTTCAGCCAAAGGACTTGAGGGAAAGTCCAGGACAAAGGAATTATCTTAAAACTATTAGTTGTCGATACTTTTAGTAGCTGGGAGAATGGGTGTTTCTATCCTGTAGTGGAGATCTGGGTGGGCACCACAATATCTATTCAGAGTAATCGTTGCCTCTTAAATATGCCTGCACATTAGAATCACTTGGGGAGATTTGCAAACTCCCAGAGCTCAGTCTGCATGCTACATCAGTTAAATCATACTTTTTGAGGGGCACTTGGGTGGCTCAGTGGGTTGAGCGTCCAACTTTGGCTCAGGTCATGATCTCACAGTTCCTGAGTTTGAGCCCCACATCCAGCTCCATGCTGTCAGCACAGCTTAGTTCTGTGTCTTCCTCTCTCTCTCTGCTCCTTCCCTGGTCATGCATGTGCATGCTCTCTCTCTCTCTCTCTCTTAAAAAAGAAGTAAACATTAAAAAAAATTACATCATACTTTCTGAAAATGGGGCCCAGGTGTTAGCACTCTAAAAAACTCCCTCAGTGATTCCAATGTGCAGTCACAGTCTAGTTGAAGAAACGCATGTTAGTACATCCCTCCACTTATCCAGTTATTGTTAAATTCTTATTGTAAGGTCTTATACTATTACCTATGAAGCTCTTAAATTTATTTCTATCATCTTCTTTTGATTGTTTAAAATGCTACTTTAAAAATTTCATCTTCTTGTGTTGCTAGTATATAGAAATAAGACTATTTTTTTAAAAAATCTACTTTATGTCCACCAACCTTGATGTATTTTTAAAATTAATGCTCGCATATTGCCTATGTTCTCTTTTGCAGGTGTCAATGTAAATAATTATGTAATATGTGAATAATGATCAGTTTCTTCCTTTTCAAACTTTATCCCCTTAAACCTTACTTTTTCTGTCTTACTATGATTACTTGGACCTCCAGGGTTATGCAGATTAAAAGTGAAGATGGCAGGAAATGATTCATTCTTGAATTTAAAGGGAAAGCTTTTAAAGGTTCACTAGTAAGTATGATATTTGTGGTAGGTTTTATGTATATCTTCTTCATTGGGTAATGAAGTTCTCATTCTTGATTTTTATAAAAGTTTTATCATTAATTGTACAGAGTTTACTGAATTCTTTTCCTACCCCTGTGATTATCTAAGTGTCTTTTGATCTGTTAATATGGTAGATAACCTTTTATTGTTAAATTTTTCTTGCATTCATGGAACGAATCCAACATGCATTACCCCTTTCTGTTTCAATTCTGTTCATAAGTAAATTTAGGGTAAAGTTTCCTTTTCATACTGTGATATTGGTATTAAAGTTATACTATACTGAAAGCAAATGTCACTAGTGTGTTTCTTCTTTATCTGGTAGAGTTTGTGACAATCTTTTCCTTTTCTGTTTTGTAGAATTCATCTATAATACAGTCTGAAATGCTTTGGATTACCTGGGTAGATTTTTAACTAATACAATTTCTTTAGTGATGTAAGGACTATTTATGTTTTCTATTTCTTCTTGAGGAAGTTACACTAAGTATATATTTGCAGGAAATGGTCCATTTTATTTAGATCATTGAACTATTGGCATGATATTAATAATACATGGTGATTATATCCCATTCTGAATTTATGGCTCTATAGTTTCTCCAGTATAATTTATTTGTCCCTTTTCTGTTTTTTTTTTTTCTTGATCTTTTCTGTGGAAAATGTATAAATTGTTTTCTTCTCATGTTAAGGGCTATACATATATTCTTATTCAAATTTTTGATCCAAAGGAAACATTTGGATATGACTAGTGCTCTTCTTTAAACAAGTAAGGTGATTCTCATGATAGACATGTAGGCATATTTTGAAAAAAATGTGCATTAAACTCAAGACTTGTTAGAAGTTGTCCATTTTGGGGTGCCTGGCTGGCTCAGTCAGAAGAGCATCCCACTCTTGATCTCAGGGTCATGAGTTCAAGTCCCACAGTAGATGTAGCAATTACTTAAATAAAACTAAAAAAAAAAAAAAAACCAACAAAACCAACAATAACCAAAAAGCCTTCTCCTTATGAATAAGACTGCTTTGCTCTCTTACACACTGCCCAAGTTTTTACTGATAATGTTGTTGTTAACAATTAAAAAATTTAAAAATAATTAAAAATTTAAAAACAATTAAAAAATTTAAATATGGAAAACCAATAAATTTAAGGTATGCAAACATGCTTATTAGTTTATTCATTTATTTATTCAATAAGTATTTATTAGAGGTATACTATTGTCACATATAACATATTAGTAGGCACTGCCATTCTTCTGCCCTAGAATGCACAATGCCCTTGTATTTTAAGATGTGCTATTTCTAGAAATCCTTAAAAGAAAAAAAAAAGTGTTCATAAGGGCCAAAATCAGCAAAAGGATGAAAATACTGCATCAAATACTTGATGGAAACTAAAACATTGAGCTTCCTCTCTGCCTCTCTTCAACCTAAGTCCTTGTGACAGGAGTATATTTAGGTATGTTACTCTCCTGGTGCGATTGTTTATGTCGGATTGATGTCACCCAGTGAGGGGATCATTTGCTTCATACCATCTAAATTGCTGGTGGAATTTGAGTAGCACACATATTTTTTTAACTGAGTTATTTTTTTATTTCATCACTGTCATTTCTAATATATTCTGAGGGAGATTTGGTTACATAGTTATGTCCACTCACATAAGGCAAAACATTTTGGTTTTTAGAATACATAGTCCCTAATGATATTGCCAAAATCTAAGTCAATGACCAGTTAGATGAGAACTATTTTACAATTTTTAGTTTTAACCTGTTGCAAATTTCTTTTCTAGGGGATATTTGGCACTCGTATTGTACTTTGATGGAATATAGATATTAATTATTATTCTCCATTATCAATATAAATAAATTGCTTGAACTTGCTTTGAATACCCTTCCTATTTCAGTACCCATTTAAATTTGTCTTTAATACTGTTTATAGAATCTCATAAGGCGACTTCAGGGATATTAGAATTGAGTGGTTTCAATCTAATGTTCATCCTAATACAACTGAGTAATTCCAGTACTTTCATTAGTAAGTGAGATGCCTCATCAGTGATTCATTTGAAAGAGGGGACATTATAAAGTTTATAAAAATTCCCAAGGAAATTTATTCAAAGTGACCATTACAAATATTTATCCACATATCTACAGTGAAGTATCCACTGTATGTTAAGCACAGTCCTAGCCACTGAAGATACAGCATTGAGCAGAATAGTTACTGCCCTCTTGGAATTATATTGGTCGACTTTTATCAGGAAATTCCACTGCAAAGGGGCAAGATTTATAATAACTTTAATATAGGTGCTCATAAAACTTGGGGGAGATACACAAAACCCAGACTTGGAGATGAAGAGGAGTCTATCTGAAATAAAATATCTCTTTGCTGAGAACTGAGCACTTAGGGAAGAGCTGTCAAGATTGTAGACCAGGGTTTGGGAGTTCTAAGCAGCAGCAGCAACAAACAAACAAATGTGGAGTGAGCTGGGGTTATATGAATTCAATATTTATTAGCTACTCTATAGTGTATACTGGATGAACTAAAACAACTTTCAGACGTGATCTCTCTTTGTTTTGTATTATTTTCTTCTTATATATTGTAATGCTTTTATTACATGAATAGAATTTGATTATCACCCTTTACAGCTCTATCCTACTTAGGACCACCAAAGATTAAATGCATAAAAATGGCAAAAGAAGGTATTAGAAGAACCATGATGTGTATTAGTGGTCTCTCTAGTTAAAAAAAAAAAAAAAGGCACCAAATTTAGTGTAAGAAACCCCCTTTTAGCCTCTTAGGCCTCCAAGTTATAGAAATCATACAAACTAGCTTCAGCCAAAACTCAATTTATTGTAAAAATACCGGTGTACTGCATAAAAACCAAGGACAGGAGTATGGAGAACCTTCATCTCATGATGAAATGGGACAGGAAGTCTTGTACCCACTTTCCTTTTTACCTTTATTTTTGTATTCTTTTCTCTGGCTCAGAATAATATTCCCCATTCTGTGGAAGTCATAGATGCCAATAGCACCAGAGCTAAACATATCGAAGACTTGCCGTCAGAGAGAAACCTCCTTGGCTTAAGTTCAAAGAATATTAAGAAAGAAACCTTTGGCTCAGATTGAGTCAGATGTCCATCCTAGGACCAATCACTTATGGTGTCTGTGAATGTGGGCTATTATTAATGGCTCCACTTGAATCTTGTTCCCACTGGTGAGCCAATCAACTGTAGCCAGGAGCATGGATTTATGTATATCTTGAAAATTCTCAGACGAACCTTATACATGAAGTGGAGGGCAGGGCATTTTTCAAGACAAAAATCCTAGGCAACCAAAGTACATCTACACCTTTAAAAATTGTTAAACATTGCTTAATTTCTCTGGGTCTCAAATGTCTCCTCTTTAAAAGGGTATGGATTAACTATTGCTACGGATTCATAGCAAATGAGATATTTATAAAGTGTTTTAAATGATAAAGTCCTATGCAATTATAAAATGTTACTCAGATTATCATAATTATTTTGCTAAAAGGGGTACTAGAATATAGCTCTTAAGAGCTTTAATTTGTGAACAGTAGAATACTTTTCTCTATTTCTTATGGTTATGGACCAATAAAACAAAACTTCCATTTATTGATGCTTTATTATGTAACAAGAATTAAGGTAGGAGCTTTACACATAATGTCTTCTTCTGTCTTCACCACCGTCATGTAAAGTAGATATTCTTAACAAGTACACTGTAAATTGAAGGGGTTAAGGAGCTTAAATTTCCTTGAGTATCAGAAGGTTTAGGTGATTCCAAAGATAAGGAGTGGGTGGGGTAGGGATTTTAAGGAGTCATCTAACTCATTGTATGAATGTATTTGAATAATTTATTGATCATCTTTACAGTTACTGTGTTTGGGTTATTTCTTAACTAGCATTCTTAAAAAATTAAATACTATTTTACCATTCTCTTTCTGTTTGGTAAATGATTGTATTCAAAATCCTATTTTTTTATGAAGACATAGGATTTTGTACTGTGGACTTGTTACTTACTGCTTGTTTTTAGAAACAAAAAATGTAATTCTGAATGAAAAGCTTGATGTTTGTAGGCAACTGCAAGAGAGGGTTAAATCACAATTTGTCCAGAGACAGTATGATAGTCTTCAGGGTAGTTTCTGGAAAATTCTCAAAAGCAAGTCAGCATTTCTGGTTTTAATAGTAGAAAGTACAAGTAATGAGCAATTATAAGAACTTTTGGATTCTGACCCAGCTGAACAGAATACACCTTCTTCTCTTTTTAAATTTGTATCGTAAAGGAGATACCTGGCCCATCTGAGCATGTGTGATTGGTTTGGTGGAATTGTGTCCTAAGCATAAATATTGGAGTCTTCTAATCATCTTTACAAGGCAAACCTTTTCAATCAGATAGTAAATACCTAAAAAATACAGTATCCTACTTTTATGTTCTTAATCTAATGAAGTGTTATAAATCACAGATTCTGTCCAAAGAGATGAATCAGCCAGCTGTTGGGTATTTCTCATCACTGGGAAATTTTATGACGCTTTCGGCTATTTTTGAAAACACATGGAAGACAGAGTCCACTCTTCATGAAGTAAGGTGTGACATCCTCTTCAGTGTCTCAATATAGTTACTGTTCACTCTTGACTTCCTGGACATTTCTGCACAATGCCTTTCTCTTTTGGCTTGACTATTGGTCTCTTCTCTGTTAGTCTTATGAATATATTTAATGGTTCTCTTTCAAGGAGCATGTTTCCTGTAAGGTTTAAGCTATTTTGGCAATTAATCCAAACTTGTGGCTTTACATAGAAGTCTAGGAACTATGAAATTTTTTTATGTATCTGGGAGAAAAACTACATATACATATAAAACATCACATCATTTACTCAGTAAGTATTTAGATTTCTTTGGACATCTTTTTAAATTTTTTATTGAAGTATTACTGATATATAACATCCTATTAGTTTCAGATGTTTATTATAGTGATTTAATATTTTTACACATTACAGAATGATGTTCATGATAAGTGTAGTACCATTGGTTGCCATGCAGAATTATTATGATGTTATTAACTTTATTCCCCATGCTGTACATTACATCCTCATGAATTACTTATTTTATAACTGCAATTTTGTACCTCTTACTCTCCCCTTCATCTACTTTGCCCACCTACCCACTCTTCCCCCTCTCTGGTGACCACAAGTTTATTTCTTGTATCTATAATGTACATAACTTCTTGAGAGTGGGCTACCCCTTTCATGTACCAAAAAGATTTCAGGTATAGTTTTCTTACTTGAAAATACTTACAAAGGGGTGCCTGGGTGGCTCAATTGGTTAAGCATCTGACTCTTGATTTTGGCTCAGGTCATGATCTCACAGTTTGTGGGATCGAGCCCCATGTGGGGCTCTGTGCTGACAGTGTGGATCCTGCTTGGGGTATATTCTCTCTCTCTCTCTCTCTCTCTCTCTCTCTCTCTCCCCCCCCCCCCCGCCCCTCCCCCACTCTTGCTCTCTCTCTGTCTCTCTCTCTCTCTCAAAATAAACAAACATTAAAAAAAAAAAAACAACTTTCAAAGATGGTGTCTTGTGAAGTTCAAAGGGAATGTTTAACTGTTTCTATTTTGCAGAGGTTAGAACTAAAGTTTTGAGGAATGAAATGGCCTATTCTACAATGTCATGTGACAGATTGGAAAGCAACACACAAGTCTCCTGGCTGTTAGTCCTGTGCTTTTGTGACCCCTTTACACATCACTTTTATCTCTACAACATCATTTGGCTCTTAACATAATCTGGCATGTAGGCAGAAACAGATTTGGTCCTCCACTAGTTTAGAGATGAGAATAAGGAGCCGTAGAGGGATTTTTGCTCAAGGCTACACAATGAGAAATATTTTGCTTCCAAGTTCAAGTTTATTTCCACTGAAATTTGCTGACTTGCCAATTTTAATAAGTCTTAAGTGGCCTATTAAAAAATTCTACAACCTCTTGGGGTGCCTGGGTGGGTCATTTGGTTAAGCATCTGACTTTGGCTCAGGTCATGATCTCACAGTTCATGAGTTTGAGCCCCACTCTGGGCACAGAGCCCGTTTCTGATCTTCTGTCTCTCTCTTTTGCTGTCCTTTTCTCTTCTTCTCTCTCTGTCCCTCTGGTGTGCCCATTCTCTCTCTCTCTCTCTCTCTCTCTTTCTCTCTCTCTCTCTCTCTCTCTCAAAAATAAGCACTAGAAACAATTCTACAACCTCTTGGTTTTTAAACAATTTCCCTTTACATTTATAATAATTAAGAAACATGTTTTATTAAACTAATAAATCAATATTTTATGTAGAGGCCAGCCTGAATTTTCTGGGGAATCTGACCTGCTGTTCTTGAAGTACTAACAACTGTAGCAAATAGCCTTTTGACTGAGATCTACCTCTGTTCTGTTACCAATAAAACAAACATTTCTTAAGTGATATGTATGAAACAAAACTTCTTAAAATGTGGAAACTCTGCATTCCTCTAAGCCAAAAGTAACAAGTTCTTATGATTCCTTTCCTTGAAAACTAATTGATATTAATTTAATACCACCATTACCTGTGTCTTTCAAGTATCTGTTCATTTGCTAACTGTCCATTAGGAAGTAGTCCAATATTTAACCAGAAAAATAAAGATATATTCTGATTCCACCAATAGTAAGTTAATAGAAAATGGAATAAAAAAATATTTAGCTTAATGTTATCCCTAAAAGTTGCTTGACTTTGAAAAAACGACTTCTCTATTCACTGAGGTCCTATGATAGTTTTCTATTACTAGCTACTATTACATATCACTGCAAATTTAGTTGTTGAAACATAGATTTATCATTTTTTTGTCTCTGTAGGTCATAAGTCTGACCCATGTCTTGTGCTAAAAGCATAGTGTCAATGAGGCCACATTCCTTTATGGAGTCTCTAGCCAAGAATCTTGTTTCCTTACTTATTCAGCCTGTTAGCAGAATTCATTTCCTAGTAGTTGCAGGACTAAGGTCCCATGTTTTGTTTGTTGTTATTTTGGTTTTTTTTTTTGTTTTGCTGGCTGTTGTCTGGTTCTCAGCTTTGAGAGGCCACCCTCATTCTTTGGTTTGTAAGCTCTTTTGTCTTTAGAGCCAGCAAAGGTAGTGACTGTCCTTTTCCCACTTTCTTTTTTGCCTCTTTACCTGTCATCACATCTCTCTGACCATAGTTGGAAAGATTCTCCACTTTAAAAAATTACGTGATTTGAGTAGGCAAAATCCAACAAAATCTTTCCATCTCAAAATCCATACTTGTAATCATGTCTGCAAAGCCCCTTTGCTACATGTAAAGTAACACTCACAGGTTCTGAGAATTAGAGCATAGACATTTTGGGGGGTCCACTACTCTGTACCTTGCCTACCACAGGTCCCATATGAGATTCCATGACTCTTGGATTCAAGTTGCAGAATATAGCCACAGAATATAGCTACAGAATAACTGCTTTTGGCTTCAGAGAAATAAAAATATTGGGAATATTGTGGCTCCTGTGTTTCTGGAACTCAAGGCCTTTCAGTTTAATTGCATTAAAAATAACTTTCTGCAAAAACATTCTGTTCAAATTTATGCTAAATATATAAAATAAAAGGTTGATTTTATTAATTCAGTTTGTGCAATGAACACAATAATAATCTTGGTTGTTTAGTGTCAAAATGATTGAAGGTCCCACCCTGAAGATGTGAAGCATTGCTATGCAAATGTAATCATAATAAATGTAAATAGCTATTGTTCACTGAAAGATAACATTCAATTTAAAAGATATGTGACAAATAAAATATACTTGGTGTTTGCCTCTGGTTCCTGGCAAACAGTTCTTAAAACCCATGAATCTCCAGAGTGATAAGGATGTCTTTTGTATGCTCATGTGATGTCTGCTGGTGGGGGTCCCCTGGATCGAGTCAGGATGGGGGCTAGTTACCAGAAAGACCGAAGTACCATTAGAGAATTGGAACTTGTAGCCCCATTCCTATTTCCTGTTTCCTTTAATCTATTATTTTTTGTCAAATCTATTTGTTGACATTCACTGAGCTTTTAAAATTCAACATATATAGTTTTAATTACACTTTTGTTATTTCTGTACATTACAACCTTTTCAGCTCAACTTATTTCTCCTGGTTTTACTATGTGCTTTGTAATTCCATTTTTCTTTTACAAATTTTACACATAGCTATTTCCTATTATGGCAAACAGTTTCAATATCTGCACTTCTTTCCATTTAAATCTTTGTTTCTTGTGGGCTGATTCTCACACACAGTGGCTTGTTTTCCTGTGTGTTTGGTGATCTTTATTTGTAAGGTCATGCTTGCTTTCAGTCTGTAGACCTTTGGACCTATCCTAGGAAAGCTTTCCACTAAGGACAGTTTGCCCCCACTGTTAGGTGGGTCGATGAGGTATTCCAGACACTGTAGACAGTTTAATATCAGTTACAGCTCAGAAGAGGAATCTCAGACTCAACTTTCCCTCCTGATGCTAGCCCTACAATATTGTTGCTTTGGGACTCTGCCTTTCAATGGTGTCTATTGAGTTAGCCCATCTCCCTGACCCTCTGACTGCCCACTACTCAAATTTTCTATGTATTTAGCCTAGATTGCCTTCCTCAGTGGGCCTGGCTCAAGGACATTTTTACTGAATTCTTCAGAGATTCCTGCTATGTCTCCTGCCTGACCCAGTCCCTGTCCCCTAGAACCACTGGGGTGAGCTCTACTTTGTTGGTTTGTCTATTTTCTTTTCTTTGGAGAGAATGTGACTCTAGGAACTGTCTCCTACCTTTTGTGACACCAATGGTATCTCCAAGAATGTGCAGCATATGGTTCCAGTTGTGAATAATATAGTTGCTCGTATCACTTAGATGCTAGTGATCTTGGAAGTAAAACACGCCACTGGCTTCTTGGCACTGGGATGTACAAGTGGGAATCCCAGAGGATAGCTACATGTTTGTGCACAAAGGAGTGAAGGAGCTATATTTGGAGAGTTATATTTTGAGAAGAAAATGTGGCAATGACGATCTCATTTGTATTTGTGACTGAAAAGAAGCCATAAATTGGACATCACTGCAAAGATAAAAATATATACAGTTAAATCTATGTGTTTGCTTTGTGGAAAGAGAGGGATGAGAGTTTCCATGCTGTTAAGAATATTCTAATTATTAAGTATGGAATAGCTTTAACTATGAACTTGTCACTAGCACACTGAAAGAAAGACAGCACTTGTCATGGGCACGCTATGAAGGCGCACACACAGGTTGTGTCATGCCACAATGTCAGCTTTATTCAATCATAAAACAACGTTGACATAATTATAGAGTAGGTTCAGGATTCAAATTCAGTGACATTTCAGTATGCATTTAATTTGACTTCGTACATGTCACACAGAGCAAAGCCTAACACAAAGTCACACAACAAACAAGATACAAAAAGAGGTAAGAAGTGAAGAAACTGATTGCAAAGTCAGTCCATGAGAATGCAGTTGAGATGAGGCCTCAGGCCAGGTCAACTCTTGGGGCTCACTGCTTATTCAAGCAGTGGAAGATTTCTATTATGTTCAGAGATCAAACAAGCAGAGGCTTTGGGGGCAGCTTCCTTTCTGATGTGGTCATATATGGAAGAATCTGGAGAATCTGACACTTTCCTGCAAAAATCCTCACTTTTTCAAGAAATTTCATCAGTCTTGGCCTCTTCTGTTTCTAGTGATTATCAGCTCTTGGTTCTTCCAGACTCCCTTGGTTTTGCTGGTTATCTGTTCTGGGTAACATCAGCCTGTGCTGGTTTTGGCAATGTCTGGTCTGAGCGGCAATGCCTTTAGCTGCATACCACTGCTTAACATGACTGACTCCATCTTGCTCTCTGTGGAACTCTTTTGTTTTCTCTAGAAAGCATAAAAATCTGGATGACACATGAATGATCTAGATGAGGAGAATTCATCTATATGACTCTGTATGTAGGTGTATATCTTTGGAGGAGTTAATGTCACATTGTGAAACATAATGTAGATAATGTGTGAAAGGTTTCTGAGAATTATACAGCTTTTTAATTATAAAGGAGCATCTCCACTCAGCCCTTGCAGGAAACAAAGTTCATAAAGGGGACATGCTTTGTTTAAAGAACCAGTGAACGACAGTCTGTTTACGACAAGTTTTTTTTATTTTCCAGACCTGTGTGTTTTCACTATAACCTGCTGCCAGTCCAGGGATACAAGAACAGAGAGCCTTTAGGGTCAAGCTGGGTGGAGGAAAAGGGGTTTTAAATTTAAAAAAATATCTAAAACTGTAGTTGGCTTTATTCAGGCCTTTAACAAAAAGGACTAATTTGTGAAGAGACCTTAGCAATAACAAATCTTTCTTGAATTATCACTGATTAAAATATCATGTTGTCTATTGATTAAGGCAGTGTGTGCAAGGAAAGGAAAACTTGTAGCCTCGTTTCTTCCTAATGAGGTAGAATTTGGCATTCATTTAAAAAATTAAAAATGTGTTTTAATTTTCATGGTGCCCATTTCTGTCATTTCATGCTATTGAATATTGGATGAGGAAAAAAATATAGGAAGTGATAAGAATAAAACTTTTGTAGCAGGCACTTTGTAATGCTCACACTCTTGCCAAGGATGACTGGAAGTGGTTTATGAATTTTAACCCGTGTTTTCCTCACAGCAACCCTACAGTGTAGGCCCTGTTGAAATCTATATTTTGAAGGTGGAGAAACAGACGCACAAGGAGATTAACCAACTTGCTCTGCGTCAAACAGACAAGTATGTGGACAACAAATCAATATTAAATTTCCAAAGTGAAATAATTTCTAAATCCTTATATATTTACAAATAAATAGCAGAACCAAATGGCCTTGCAAATCTAAATGAAGTTTTTTTTTTTTTGTTTTTTTTTTTTTTTTTTTTTTTATATATATATATTGGTTCATTCGAGGGTTCCTGAAGACATTTTCCCAAGTCTGAGTCTGAGATTCAGAGATGTACTCAAATCCATTCATCATTTCGCTGATCGTCTCCACTCCCTACCCCATCACCCCATCCCCATTTTCTGGACTGCTTTCATTGATGCTGTTCAACCAGGCAGAGTTTTGCTATATGAACATCATTGACATTCATATAGTGAGACAAACAAGGCCAGAAAAACGCTATAGACAGCAAGGCACTCTGAAGACAGGTGCCAACAGCAATATTATGATATAGTCTCTATGTGAACACAGAGGACATCTGTAACGAGTTATACTCATTAGATAGTTTTGCGTGATTGCCACCTTAAGTGAGGTGCCCAGCGAGCGATGGCAGTTACAGAAAGAAGAATGACTTCAGAAAAACAAAATAAAAGATAACTATGAATTGGAGATGACAATAGAAAAAAGTGTTGATGGCAAGGGATGTAGAGATTGTTGGAGTGAATAGAAGAATATGATCTTGAATTGAATTAAACAAAAGAATTTGATCTAATTCAAAATTCTTTTGCAGATAAACCAGAATGTTTTTCCAACATCTAGACCTGTATAGATTGTAGCACACACACTACAGACTATCTATATCATGATCAGTGTTTCAATATTTATTTTTGTATTTGGTCCAGAAATGCCACATGGAATATTATACATAAAGAACTTAACGTGGCCTAAATGGCTACATAAGTTTACTGTGAATAAATCACTTGAGTCGATTTATCATCTTGGTTTGGATATTTTCTCAAGTCATAGGAAGGAATTCAATTCTTTACAGAATGCAGAGTAGGAAATCTGTATTTTGCTGTTGCAAAGGGATATTGATAAGGACATTGCTAAGAATGCTATCTCACATTTTCTATGTTGGCCTCCAGAGGAGATGTTGAAAAGATTTCCATGACATAAAAAGTTGTGCTTCTCTTGAGTGATCGCTTTTTAAAATTCTTGGGACATTATGTATCTGGTAAGTGATTATGTTTCTCTCTTTGCTTTGGGCACTAGAACTGTCAAAGTGTAATTTGCAAAGCATTTTATAACTATGTAAGCTCCTGTTGGACTCAATTTTATGCACTGAATCCCTGTAAAAGACTTGCCTTTATTCTCCTTTGCACTCCTTTCTCAATTTGTTTTTGTCATGGTATCTGTATATCCATAAGCAACTCCAAATCACTTCGAAAGTATGTTAGGGTATAATTACTTGAATAGACATTCTATTTTTCCTTATCAAAACTTACAAGTATGATAAACAGTGATAAAGAATGAATTATCAAGTATGGCAAATGACCTACCAGAAAATCACATACTATTACTTTCCCAGTAGGATACTTCCATGTATAATGAAGATCAGAAATAGAGAAATATTAATGTTATATAACTCCAGTAATGGAAAGGGAAAAAGAAGCAGATACACAACTCAAACACAGAACAAATACTAGGTAAGTGTTATTGAAAGGAATTATGGCACCAACATCACTTATGGCTTGAAATTTACAACATGGTTATGTATTGGAAAAACTTCTACAAAAGCCTTTGAGACGTCTGAGCTTTGTAACCTATTTTGCTTAATGTAAACCAACTGTAAATTACCCTATTTGTTTGTCCATATTAGCCAGTGTGAGTATTCAAGGGACCAAATTTGATTTGTTATATATTTGCTTTGGCTTATTCAAGGGTCAGATTTTTGGAGCTGAATTTCAGTAACCTAAATAACAGTGTTGGAATTGTGATTTGAGGGCTGTTCGTTAGCCTTGTCCTGTAATCGCTGTGTGGTATCGTTTGTATCTGTAGGGGTAAAGTTAACGTGCAGTAGCAAATGACGTCCCAAACTTAGGGGCTTAAACCATAAAAGCTGATTTCTCATTCACATTTACACGGTCATCACGGGCTGGCTGCGGTCTTGTCATCTCTTGTCCACAATGTTGCACCTAGGCTGATGGAGAAGTTCCTATCAGGGGCAGTGCTGGGCTCATAATAAAGGAAACATAGAAACATGGTGATTCATATGCAGGATCTGAAAGCTTCTGCTAAAAAGTGACATGTTTCACCTTCTGTTCACATTTCATTGTCCAA
This sequence comes from Panthera pardus, assembly GCF_024362965.1. Taxonomy (NCBI): domain Eukaryota; kingdom Metazoa; phylum Chordata; class Mammalia; order Carnivora; family Felidae; genus Panthera; species Panthera pardus. The sequence continues at coordinate 51,538,472 of NW_026527002.1, forward strand.
AGTAAGTCACGTGGCAAAACCTGTTGTCAACAGAACAGGGATATTATAATTCTCCCCCAGAGGAGCAGTGGATATTTTGAATAATGATACAGTGTATAACACTGTGTCTTACCTCTTGTGTTTTTTTGTTTTGCTAGATTGGATCTGGTACAGTATTTGTTACCTAAACTTTACGACTGTCTGTGTTGTCCATAGACCACCAGACCGGCTGGTTATGACCTTGGCACAGATAGACAGCATTTCCCTCTTGCTGTCATGTCAAGGACGCCTCCTTTTTGAAATGATGAAACCTGAAGCAAAAACCTCCCAGTATGGCCTGCTTCCTTACATTCTTTTCTAAACTGCTTTATAAAGGATAAGTAGAAAGGATATATGATATGCGACCTTAGAAAAGGAATGAGGTATGGTATATGTTTACCTCATGGAGTTATTTTGGGATTAAATGAGATGTTTCTCGGGTAATCTTCAGCAGCGCATTTGGAATGTGATAAATACTCAAGCATGTGATAGGTACTCAACCAATTTTTATTAGCAATAGTATTAATTCTAGCATAGTTGATGGGGTTTTGGAGTGATGGGGGTCCAGAGCTGATGGCTAAGAAAGAATTCTTGAGACGTCTTTGGTGCAAAAAGGTGATTTTCTTAAAGCATGGGGACAGGATGCATGGGCAGAAAGAGCTGCATTCCGGTTGTGAAGAGTGACTGATGACATACTAGGAAGTTGGGTGAGCTAAAGGTAAAAGGGAGGCCTCCAGAAGGGCTTTCATATGCTAAAGAGGACTCAAAAAATGCCCAGGGGCCTTGCTGTGGTCAAGCTGAGGTAGTTTTCCCTCTAGTAAGGCATTAACATTATAACAATAGGGGGTTCCTGGAGAAATGTTAAACTTGGTATTTGTCTCAAGTATTTGTCAGTGGGCTGCAGGTTATAAGGATATTTAATTTTACCTGCCATTTCCGTCTTGCTTTTGTTCCCCACATCACTATGGAGGGGAGGGTGATTTTAGGGGCTCCAGGAAACTGAGTCTACAGGTTTCTGGAGATTAGGCTGTTGATAAGATTGCCTTTTTCTTGTAATTTACTAAGTCCTATGTAAACCGATGAAACTCATGTCCTGCGTGACTGTGATCTCTATCAGTTAAACATTTGTTTTCTTTCCTTTCCTTTGTTCTTGGACATCCAGGAGTACCTGAGGAATATCACACATGTCCCACCTGGGATGCGGGGAGGGTGGGATGCCAGCTGGGCTTTTCCCTCAGTTTGCCTTGTTCTCCCTCATCACAATGTCTTCTGCTAGCTTCATGGCTCACCTAATACTTGAACAGTCATCTAAGGAAATAACTTATTATTTTTTTTTTTTTAATTTTTTTTTTTTTAACGTTTATTTATTTTTGAGACAGGGGGAGACAGAGCATGAACAGGGGAGGGTCAGAGAGAGGGAGACACAGAATCTGAAGCAGGCTCCAGGCTCGGAGCTGTCAGCACAGAGCCCGACGCGGGGCTCAAACTCACGGAGTGCGAGATCATGACCTGAGCTGAAGTCAGCCGCTTAACCGACTGAGCCACCCAGGCACCCCGGAAATAACTTATTTTTTAAAAAACTTGAAAAAAACTCTCCTATTCAATAAATTTGTATCTTACTAATATAATAGCATGTATACAAACACATGCATGTACATGCACACAATTAGAAGAGATATATGCAAGAAACTGTATGCATTTAGTCTCCTAAAAAAGGCAAGATAAGTGAACCAAATTCTTTGGGGATGCTTTGCAATAAATCTGCTCCCTCTGGTTCACTCTGACCCTCCAAAGGTTCATGGTTGACTTGTGGGTATATTACAGACAAGCATGTCCACTCCTTCTATAGTACCCTAATTCCAGTACTGGCCTCTCAGCAACTGCCAGGCATCTCATTCAACATTATTCTGTAGGTTTGGTTGACCTTTTTGCTCAACATCAAGAAGTTTATTTAAATCTTAATGATTTCAGGTGAAATAAAACTCTCCTGAATTTAAATTTTCACTAAAGCTGGGCACCTGGGTGGCTCAGGTGGTTAAGCATCTGACTTTGGCTCAGGTCATAATCTCATGGTTTGTGGGTTTGAGCCCCATGCTGGGTTCTGTGCTGACAGCTCAGAGCCTGGAACCTGCTTCGGATTCTGTCTCCATCTCTCTCTGCCCTTCCCCTGCTCGCTCTCTCTCAAATATAAATAAACATTAAAAAAATTTAATTTTCACTAAAGCACACATGGTTTTATAACTCAAGGGTCAAAATATTCCTTAAAATATGTTTTGAATTGAATAAACCCAAGACTGTTAGCAATAATTTGAATCCCAATGAAATCAGCATGTGTGGCAAAGATTTGTCTACTCTGGTAACCAGCAATGCATTTGTATACCAATTTTGACTTTAAATTTTACAGAGCTATAGCAAAAGAGAATGCAGTCGCCTACCTTGGCTCAGCTTTTTAAATCATGTTCTGAATAAAATGGAGAAAACTGCAGGAAAGTAAATAAATGACACTATTCAATAACATACATAAAATCGAGTTGACTTTTCTCCAAAGCAATTATATATTATCATATTAGTACTGTGCTTTGCATTTTCTTTGTCCCCTCATCTAAAGAAGTATTTTTCTTACAGTGGAAATTCAATGATTTCTTCCCTTATAATTGACATTTTCTGTTTGCATGAGGACAAAACGAGCAAATAAGATATAAGTGGATGAGGCTGAGAAAGAAATATTTCCTGGGGGGAAGAGTTGTATGAGAGCTCTTTCCTTGTACATAGAGGGTATGGGCACAGATACATGTGCTGAAGTAGTTGTGTTTGTTTGGGGGGCATAAATGAGCAAGGGGCAGAGAGGAAGAGAATCCCAGGAGGGGCAGAGGGAGGGAGGGAGAGAGAGAGAGAAGTGAGGTTCACCTGCCACCTGAAGCGGGCTCGTGCTCACCCGATGTTGGACTTGAACTCACAAACTATGAGATCATGACTTGAGCCAAAGTCAGATGCTTAACAAGTGAGCCACTCAGGTGCCCTGCTGGAGTAGTTTTATATCCCTGGAAACAAGCCTTATCACTGAAACACTGTGTGAATTAATGTTGTGGAAAACAGGATAATTTGTTTCCATTGATTTATAACTATAAAGATATTTCGTTTTTATTTCTGATTTTTAACTATGTGATCTCATTTCCAACCTTGAATTACAATCTATGTGTAAATAAAAATTGGAAGGTAAAAGGATACTATATACTTAATAGAATTTTGAGATGAGTGCATTTATAAAGTAAAATATATTATTCTAATGGTAGTAATAATCCTCAGTTGATCTTTTTTTCTAAGTTGCTTTTAGTACTTGGTCATGTACTTTGTTTCTTGAAAGTTAATGTGTCGAGTAATCTCTTTGCAGTGTGAATGATTACCTTGTAATTTTTCTCCCTTGGAGGTAAGGACCAATTACATGTTAGTTTTCAGGGGATGCAGGATGGACCAACACAGTTCTGGGGCTGGGAATGGGCAGATTCTGAGGAATTTTGCCAAAATGCCATGGCCCGTGATGGTGGGGCATAAGGCTCCCCAAAGCCCCACCTGTCTATGAAGGCAGGGCTTTCACCTTTTCATGCCCTGGTTCCCATGGTGACTTGGTATATTATTTGTCTTTGGCATTAATAGTGGCACAGTGGCAAATCATGTTAAATTAGAGCCAGGGCCTCATCTGCAAATGCTTTTGCTTCCTGATTTATGAAAGACAGCATGATTGAGAGAAAAGAATTTGTAAGTAGTAATTAGAGGAGTGAGGTAAAGAATCACACTGAGATTTATTTTTTCAGTGAAGTGCAGTTAATGGAGCATATAAATGGAAAGGATTTTCCATTCTTTGGCTAGCTGGTACAGTCCCTGATTTAATCAAAGAAGACTGAAGTGTGCCTTTTACTTTCTACACGGTCTGACAGAGGTAATTTAGAAAGGAGCTTTTAGATGACTGTCGGTGGCTGCTGCCCGACTTGTGTCTTTATGAAGGAAATACAATTGCAAATGTCTTCTCAAGCTGATTGATAGGCAATAAGACAGTGAAACAAGAGCTCAATCTCCAAGAAAGGAGAAAAAGTTGTGTTTGTTAAATGGGGCAGAAAGCTATCTGCTATCCTCTTGGGATTTTTGTCTCTAATTTAGTGCCTATGCAGATCTGTACTGCAGCACATGAAACCAGATCCGCATTACTAATGTAACATGCCTCATTTGAGCCATAGCATTTTCACTGAACTGCATATCCCATATTACCCCAGAGCCAGCCTAAAAGTTTTGGCTGATTGGAATTACCTGCATTTGTGAATTATTGATGTTGGATCCAGACAGGAAAGAGAATTTGCTGAGTTTGGGGTGCTAGCACATATTGTAATTAATAGAAGGATTTAGGTTCAGATCTTTATTTACCTCCCCAAATTATTCCCTTTGACTCATATAAAATCCATCCACTGAAAGTTGAAGGCAATACTCTCTAAGATCACAGTACAGATTACTGTTTATTACTGCAATACATTCCTCCTTCTTCCCTCCTTCCATTCTTTCGGACATATTGCATCTTTTACGCACCTAACAAGGGCATTGCTATTTGCTATGGAGGTGGACATAAAACTAAATAATGATGAGGTAGTGTGTCTGGACAATAGTAAATAATTTCAATACTAGCGAGTTGTCTGGGTAAGGTGTTTGGAAACAGAGTCAGTAACTCTGTTAGAAAGTAACACCTGTCTGGAGGTGAGTCAGGGAAGACTTCATGCATGAGCCCAAGGAGAAAAGAAAATTCCAACCAGGAAAGCAGTGATACAAAAATATGAAAGGGTAAAGTATTTTCAATTACTTAGCTCTGGTCAAGACTTCAAGGAAGGCCTAGGAACAAAGGGTAAGATCATTAACCTTTCTATACTACTGAGCTGGTTTATCATGTTGACTCGATATTGTAAAAGTGGATAGAGCTTTGGGACAAAAGATGGAGACAGGATCATAGGTTAAACATTAAATTGCTCCTTGACAAAACTCTTAGGTGCCTAAGAGACTGTAATACACAGCTGCACAAGTTGCACATTAATAAAAAAGATCCAAATATTTGGTGCAGATAGCAAAAAGTTCCTCAGTTTCAGAGAGAATTTTAACAAGCCAAAGAGATGAGTATCAAAGGTTTTCATGAGGATTCTATCTTGGATTGCAGGTCATGTCTATGCAGATATTGGATAAGTTATGTTTGAAGTACTAGTGAGCCGAGATAGTTTCCGTGTAACTGAAAATACAAATTTAGATTCCAGGAAAGAAGCTGACATTGCAAATATGGATTTGAGAGGCCCCATTATACAGTTGGTAGTTAAAATCATGAAGTAGTGGATTAAAATACCCAGAATTTGCTGTACATGAAATTCTAGACAGCCACAAAATAGAATTCATGGTCTAGGAGGAAACTGATTATTATTTGTGCATGATCAACCCAGCAATAATTCCCCTACCCCCTGGTCCTAACCATACCCAAATTTTTGTTTGGGCATCCACACGTCTATCCATTATGTTGCTGATGTGTTTCCTAAGAAGCTGACTTAACCTAGCTCTAGGGATGAGTCCTGGTTCATGTAGCCATTCAGAGTAAGTCTATACCATTGCCATAATGATGGGTTCAAATAACCCAAGCCTAAGACAATCAGAACATATTGTTTCCAGGGTGAGAGGGATTCATGTAGGAAGGGGCAAAGACCCAATTAAGTTTAACTGGACATGATAGGAAATTTGCTAGAGATTTCTGGGGGAAAAAAACTCCTGAAAGACCATCTTATTTGGAGAGTTGTGGCCTGTAAATGTGAAGCATGGAACTATAAACAGCATAGGACGAACTGATACCAGAGAAGTGGAGTAGAAGGAAAGGACCAGGTTCTTGACGAGCCACCTAATCAAATTGGCTCTGAAACCTGCCTTAACTGAAAAATTTCAGTTACATTCACTTACAGATTGTTACAGTTTAACGCCAATTTTAGTTGGATTTTACTTTCTTTGCAATGAAAGTCATCCTCACTGATACAGTTACATTATCACAATCAAGGAGACATTAAACACTGGGGCACCTGGGTGGCTTAGTCAGTTATGCATCTGAGTCTTGATTTCGGCTCAGGTCATGATCTCAAAGTTCGTGGGTTCAAGTTCCGCACTGGGCTCTGTGCTGACAGCATGGAACCTGCTTTGGATTCTATCTCTCTCTTTCTCTCTTTGCCCTTCCCCCACTCATGTGCGCTTTCTCAAAATAAATAAATAAACCTTTTTTTTTTTTTAATTAAGACATTGAACAAAATGATATAAATGCCATTGGTGAGGATTGCTGAGATGGGCCTGGGTTTGGCAATTACAGTTTGTTCCCTATCTTTGCTAGAGCAACCCTGGTTGAGTGGAGGGGTGGAAGCAGATTTCAGTAGGTAGAAGAACAGAAGATGAACACACAGCAAGTTCAATAAGGGCAAAAACTTTTGTCTTTAACAAGTGTGTTATTGTATCCCAGCACCTAGAAGAGTTCGTGGCTCACAGTGTGCACTCAATACATTCGGGAGAGTGAATGAATGTGTAAACGTTCATTGCATGTTTCTCATTTACAAAGTATGGAGAGAAGAGAATAGAGTGCAATAACTTACTGAAAGAGGGTGGATTAAGTAAAAGTATAATTTAAAATTGGAAAATTGTGATGGGTTACCTGGGTAGCTCAGTCAGTTGAGCATCTGATTTTGGCTCAGGTCATGATCTCAAGAAGTTCATGAGTTAGAGCCCCACATCAGGCTCACTGCTGTCAGCTCAGAGCCTGCTTCAGATCCTCTGCCCTCTCTCTCTCTCTGCCCACACCCACACCTGCTTGTGCTCTCTCTCAAAAATAAACATTAAAAAAGAATAAAATTGGAAAATTTTTAGTCTGGCAACTTAACTGAGTAACTAGACAAAATTCCAGAAAATGTAAAAGACAATAGAAAGAGGCTAGAAAATGTGAAGGATAGACCTAGGAAATTTTTGAGAAGGTAGAAGATGGAAAGGGAAAATCTTGCAAGATTTCAAGCTGAAAAGAAAAACAGACTAGTTACAAAGGAAGAAAAATGAGAGTGAAATTCTGGAAGGCAGAAGACGTTGGACTCACTGCTATAGACGGCCAGGAGGAATGGGCTGCAAGCCGAGAATGTTGATGTAACTCATCTGCTAGGGGAAGAGAAAGGGTTGTGGATTTGTGCGGATTCAGAGAGAATGTCAAATACACACCCCAAATGGGAAAGATACTTGAAAACCTTAGAAGAAACCTCACTGTAAATGAAGATGAAGAGAGGAAAGAATGGCAAGTAATAAACTTCACAATGGACAGAAGTCAAATGAATGTAAATGAATAGTGATGAATAGATGAATAGTGGAACTAAGGAATGCATCATTTAAGCACTAGATTCACACTCTTAAAACAGATGGGATGTACAGGAAGGGGAAAGTGCAGTGCCTAAATGTTTGCCTAGAAACTTAGAATTTAGGTGTGGATGGAGTGGGCTGGAGTAATGAATGAACAGAGAAAGTCAGGTCTTCTAGTGTGGACTTGCTGAGGAGAGGAAAGAACTCGTAGTGAAGAGATAGCTCAACTAAGCTGGGAGAAATAGTTACTCTGGTTTCATATAGAAAGAGAAAAATAAGTGTTCAGGAGTGTTGGAATGGTAGAATGGAAAAGTACTGAATTACAAATTAAACACAGGGTAAAGAGGGAATATCTGGCAAAACGGCAAAAGCAAGAGAAAAGAATGAGGAAACCATTACCAAGTGAAAATTAGTGAACAGAGTAAGATGCAAAGAATAAAGTAAAGTACAGTGAGACCTCGGTTTGCAAGCATAATTCATCCAGAAGCACGCTTGTACTCCAAAACACTCATATAGCAAAGTGAATTTCAGGAACCATTGGCTAGTTGTGACCATGTGACATTTGGCATCATGTACTTGTATTGCAAGACATCGCTCGTTTATCAAGGTAAAATTTATTAGAAATGTTAGCTCGTCTTGTGGAACACTTGCAGAACAAGTTAGTCACAGTCCAAGGCTTTACTGTAAATAAATTGTTACACATGACTTAGTCAAATTTTCTTATTTAAAAATAGAAACTGAGAGGTTGGGTTCAAAATAAAAGAAAGCAGATAGGTTCTTAAAGTGATAAAATTTGATTTTTGTTTAAATTTTTTTAACGTTTATTTTTGAGAGACAGTGATGGAGTGTGAGTGGGGGAGGGGCAGAGAGAGGGAGACAGAATCTGAAGCAGATTACAAACTCCGAGGTGTCAACACAGAGCCCAGTGCAGGGCTGAACCCACAAACTGTAGGATCATAATCTGAGCTGATTAAGTTGGAAGCTTAACTGACTGAGCCACTCGGGCACCCTTAAAGTGATAAAATTTGAAAACAAAAGGATGGACAAGAGAGAACAAAGGAAAACAAAAAGAGGAGAGTGGTACTACTATTAGGTGAGGTAAAATGTAAGATTAAAGTGTCAAATATGTGTGTGTGACCAAAGAAGGCATTAGATCTAAGTCAACTTTCTTGGTGAAATTTCCAAGTGTAAGTACATAATATGAAAAGCATTTGTATAAAAACAGTCGCCAAAACCAAGGTACCTGTGTGTATGTAATTCTATGATCACAGGGAAAGACGTGGAAGGATGAACACTAGTGTTTAATATTTGCTACCTAGAAAGGGTACAGGATCAAGTTAAGGTGCCAATTTATTTGGCACTATAATCTTACATTCTACCTCATCTAATAATCTTGCCACTCTTTTTGTTTGCCTTTGGTCTCTCTTGTCCATTCTTCTGTTTTCAAACTTACTATTCTAAGTGTGTTTCATGAAACTGAATGTCTCTGCTTTCTTTATTTTAAACCCAGTCTCAGGTCGGAGGAAGACAAATAAGGATTTGATAAAATAGGACTTTGAGCAAAGGCATTGGTAAAAACACCACCACTAAAGCCCTCTAAGAACTGAGCAGTACAGTGAAACCTTGGATTGTGAGTAACTTGTTCTGTGAGTGTTCAGCAAGACAAGCAAACCTTTCTAATAAATTTTAACTTGATAAACGAGTGATGTCTTGCAATATGAGAAGTATGTGATGCTGAATGTCACGTGATCACAACTGAGCCAATGGTTCTTAAAATTTGCTTTGATACACAAGTGCTTTGGATTACAAGCATGTTTCTGGAATTAATTATGCTTGCAAACCAAGGTTTTACTGTATAGAGTTTGGAACGAGAACAGGGTCTTGGAGGACAGGATCAACAAACACAAAGGGGTTCTAGAAAAAGGTCTAGAACTGGCGTATAACTAGTTCTTAGGCATACTACTTAGGAGGAGAATAAATTCTGTTTTTATTTGCTTGTACATAAGTATACAAAGAAACCTGCATAATTAGCATTAAAAAATAAAAGCAAAAAAAAAAAGATGAAGTCCAATAAAATGTGTTTATATTGTCTGTCGTGGCTAAACGTCCTAGGGAAATGCACATTAATGTTTTCCTACGTTATTATCCTAGATGAGTACATATTACGGAATGTTACTAAATTGATTTTCCAGACTTTTGGTACCACAGAGCTAATGTATGTCACAAAGGTTAAGCATAAGGAGAACAAAGTACACCCTGAACTTTGCATCTGTGCTTCATCCTTCCACTGACATTTCCCACAGACAGATTAGTTTCAAAGAGACAGACATATACATAGAGATTTTATTGTTATTTCCCACATCCCAGGTAATTGCTTTGAACATCCTACAAAGATCTAGAGTCCTTTTATTTGGGTGATTTTAAGTAAAAGACCATTTGGTGTAAAAAGGAAAACAAAAACTTGATAGTTCAGAATTTTTCTATAGTCCAAGTTTCAAAGTTCAAGAAGTATCACCATGATTTATATAAATATTAAGAAAAAAAAGGCAAGTTCTCCAAACAGAGCATAAAGAATTATCTTGCATGAAAAAGCAACGTTACTTTGTGATGTGTTTAGATAAATTTGTCAGAGGTGAAATTAATTTTTCTATAGCTACAGGACACTTGCCAGAATGCTCTTTGCTTCAAAGAAAATCCACATGATGAATTCATGAACTCAAGAAGGATGAATTCATTTACAGAGGGCTGGATTGATTATAACGTTGATGTTGGTGAGCACATTTATAACTTTAGTGTGTAAATTTAACTTCTGATAACATTTTTTTTTAATTTAACTGAGCATGATTTCCTATAGCAAATGTTTTATAATCTTTGTGGTCTTCAAAAGCTTTACTGTTAAGAGTTACATTCCTTTGTGATTAAACCAAAAGGTTAGTTAAGTGGTTGAATATTAAAAAGAGAAGCTTTAATCATGCTAATAAGAAACAGGACTTGCATAGATTTAGACTTAAATAAGACAATTGTTCCTTCAGGCTATTCTCTGCCTCACAGGCTTCCCTTTCTCCCTGGCTCCCAGAGTGGTTATACCAGGGAAAGACAGAGGCAGAATATTGGAGGTTAGGAGGAGAATGGGTTGGGGTATTTATTTCTCTTGCTGTCTCCCTGTCCTGTTGCTACATGTTGGCTGCATTTGTCTCTGGAAGTCAAGGGCATCCATCTGGCCCTTTATGCATAATTCTCTCTGGGTTCCAGTAACTGCCTTTTCCCTTTGCACCCTCTGGCCTGGGTGTGGTAATGGCTTCCACCATTGCCCCAGCTACTGTTCTCTACCCAGATCAGTCCACAGGACCCATTATTGAACACTCCTCCTAGAAGTGTGCGTGCCTCCTAGAAGGGTGCCAAATGTTTGCTGTGAGGCCCAGTGCTGATATAGTGTGGTGTACTCTACCCTTTTCTTCTGCATCTTATTCAGAAATGCAATTTCAACATAGGATGTTTTTACTTACGCCAACAAGATAGTTCTCAAAATAATTCTAATCAAATACAAGGTAAGCTTGTACAATTAAGACCAGCCAAAGAAATTAAAGTTTACTAATCCCAATTTTCATACTTTTACACTGTTTTGTAAGTTGCTAATCAGGGGCCATCCCATTATGATGGGACTATTATGATCTATGCGTTTCATTGCTGTATATGTTTGCAGGTTTATGCCTATATCTCTTTGGGCTGTGGAATTAACATGTTGACATTTCCTGGCAATGACATGTCTTTAAGGGAATCCCGAGCAGGTCTGAGTGACCATGATGTCTCATTTTGTCCTTGTTCGTGAGACTGACAGGCTCATTGGGGCCCCTCAGGGTGCAAAAGAGGATGTGTGTGCATCTAAATCTCTCTAGAAGAGGGATGTCTGGAGCTTGTGTGTTGTGGGTGGAGAGTGACTGTTCATCCATTCGTCCATCCAATTAAGAATTCATGTGGAAATTTGAATCCCTAGATAGTGAACTAAAGACTTTTTCCTGCTCCAAACCTTTTAACCTAGCAGCAGACAACGAGGTGTTTCTCAAACTGAGACATTTCTAAAAAGCTTGATGGAAGGTGACCAACTACTAAAAGTGAGCAACCTGACAGCCCAACATGCAAATTGCTGAAGAGGTTGTGTTGAGTCTTAATCCTTTAGGAAAAACTGCCAGTAGGATATTCTGACTGAACCATGATTGGGCTGCTGCCTCTTGCTGACATGAAACAGATGGTGTAGGGTTTCTGGATAGGAATTTTGACCACCTGAGTAGTGCTGTACTGCTCAGTGTCAGTATCTTTTTCCAGGGCCCCTGACCAGAGATCCAGGAGTTGAGGACGGGGGTGGAGGTATCCCAGATCCAGGCCCGGCTCCTTTCAGATGGCAGTGAAGATGATGACACAATGAACAGGAGAGAATTTGGAGCCCCAAGGCAAATTTCCTCTGGATAAAAGGAAGAAATGAGGCCACTTTGAAAAATAGTTTGGTGGTTTCTTACAAAATGGAACATACTCTTACCATATGACCCAGCAATCCTACTCGTTAGTATTTACTCAAATGAGATAAAAGTAGATATCTACACAAAGAGTTGCAAACAGATGTTCACAGTAGCTTTATTCATAATTTCCCAAACTTAGAAGCAACCAAGAGTCCCTCAGTTAGTGAATGGATAAATAAACTGTGGTACACCTGGACAATAGAATATTACTCAGCACTAAAAAAATGAACTGTCGTGCTATGAAAAGACACAGTACCTTAGACGCATATTACTGAGAGAAGCCAATTTGAAAATTTCTGTATAACATGATTCTAACTATACACCATTCTTGAAAAGGCAAAAAAAAAAAAAAAGGTAACAAGATTAGTGGTTGCCTGGGTTTAGGGGTAGGAGTGAGGAGGGATGAATAGATGGAACACAAAAGATTCTTAGGGTAAGTGAAGCTATTCTGTGTGATGTTATAAATGGTAGATGCATGTCATTTATATATCTGTCAGACCCGTAGACTATACAACACCCAGATCAAACCATAATGAATCCATGGACTTTAAGTGATAATGATGTGTCAACATAAGCTTATTGATTGTGACGCATGTGCCACTCTAGTCCAGGATGTTGATAGTTGGGAGGCTGTGCATGTGTGGGGCTTGTATATAGGAAATATCTGTACTCTCTGCTCAATTTTTCCATGAACCTAAAACTATTAAAAAATCTATTTTAAAAAAGAAATGAGAACCAGATTTAAAAAAATCTTATTTAGTGTTTATTTATTTTAGAGAGAGACAGAGCACAAGCAGAGAAGGGGCAGAGAGAGAGGGAGACCCAGAATCCAAAGCAGACTCCAGGCTCTGAACTGTCAGCATGGAGCCCAATGTGGGGCTCGAACCCACAAACCACAAGATCATGACTTGAGCCAAAGTTGGCCGCCTAACCGACTGAACCACCCAGGCACCCCAAATGAGACCCAGATTTAAACGTTAATTGAGTGAGTGATGCACTGTGTCTCATGGAGTCTTTGCTCCTTGGTCACAAGTAAATAGTGTTGATGCAGCCTTGATTTGAGCCCTAGTATTCTCCCACCGTGCTTGTCACACTGGGAGCAGAGCATCAGAACTGTAAAGAAAGAAAATGCATTCAATAGTCATGAAGTATAACCCTGTCTTCAGCTCACTCTCCTGAAGTATTCTATGCCCATGGGAATCTATTTATCAATAGTGGGAAGTTTAATAAACATCGTTACTCTATTCAAGTGTCTTTGCTGTTGGTGGCATTGGCCTTTTGACTTCTAAAAAAAACTTCCTAAGTTACTGCTTATATTGCAGAAGCACTCAGGGATATCCTATTTCTAAAGACAGGATTCTCCCTGCATAAGGTTTTTTTACACAAACAGTAAAAGAAGAGTTCAAATGTGTATGCACACCAAAGACCAACTGAAATGTTCTGTGTTGTGATTGCACGTTGTGGGAACACTGAAGGTTTGGAGCAGTGTGTTCTGAAGCCCAGCAGTATGTTCTCAATTTCCAGTAGCTGCCAATTGGCCAAGAGAAAAAAACAGCAGGTGGGCACTTTTACATATGTTGCTACACATCAAGGTTTTGGATATTTTCCCCAGAAAAACTGATGATCCTTTAGCAGACAGTAGATAATTAATCCATCATCCCATCGTTGGAGAGGAGAGTTTTCTGATTTCACAGATGGGGGAAACATGAGCACCAGTGGAGGAGAGACTGGCCGAGGTCTGGGCCAAGAAACAAGTATCAGAAACCTTGTTTTCATGGTCAATTAGGTCAAGTTGGACCACTGGATAGTCATGATACTGTGGGGTGCTGCTGCAGTTTCCAAGAAAGATTGGTCTATTTGTCTTGACATCCTCTTTCAAAAGCCAGTGACTATATAGGGCAGCATAAATTAGGGGCAGAACTGTCCCGACATTTCTCATGCTGTGTGTTCTTTTGTCTCTCTTTTGGAATTTCAGCACATGCATTTATCCCATTAGTGGTAGAAGAGAAAGTACTGATTAGCTTCTAACACATATGATATATGTCAGTGGGTTGGAGTTGTGGTGGTAACGCATTCTTCTCTGTTTAGGCTGTACACATATTTAAGCCTCCTTGAAATCTGAAGGTGGCTGCACTATAAGCAGCTGGGCCCCCTTTCACAGCTACTGCTAAATATGGATTTTTAGTTTAAACAAATATTCTAATTCAAGCTGCAGAGCTTTGAAGGAGATTATGACAAATTCTATTTCCAATTTCATTTATTTGTGGTTGTTTGCCTTGATTTCATAAATTTATTAAGTTTATGTTAAAAAAGGAAAGACACCTCTTTATAACACACACACACACACACACACACACACACACACACACACACACACACAAAGAGGCATAATAACAACATGAACAAACCTGGTTTGTTTGAGCTTCAGAATCTTTTGTCCCAGTGTTCAATGTGACTGCCATTAGGAGAGTGTGAGAAATGTGGGGAAATGTCAGGGTCCTACTGAGAGGGGGGCACTGGGACAATTTTTCATGTAGGGTCTGTATCCTTACTGCAGGATGACATCAGGAAAGAGTTAGATCAGTTCTCATCTTAATATCCTTTGTGTCCTTTTTTAATTTGGTCTGGACCAAGTACATTTGGGGAAATGGCTGAGTGCAGCACTGTGCTATATTGTATGACTCTAATGACCGTACTGTGGACTCAATTTTTGTCTCCTCCTCCACCTCCCACTAAATACCTATTTTGAAACCTAATCCCCAATATGATAATATTTGGAGGTTGAGCCTGTGGGAGGTGATTAGATCATGAGGATGGAATCTTCTGATGGGATTAGTGCTCTTATAAGTGGCCCCAAGGAGCTTCCTCATCCTTCTCTCTCATGAGCACACAGTAAGAAGACAGCTGTTTATGAACCAGAAACTGAATCTGCCAACACCTTGATCTTAGACTTCCTAGCCTCCAGAACTGTGAGAAATAAATGAGCATTTGCTTATAAGCCCCCAGTCTAAGTTATTCTTTTAGATCAGCCTAAACTAAGACAAGTCCCAAAGAGTAAGTTACATTTATGGCAACAGAAGCAAGGGGCAGGGGCATTGCAAAGCAGTATAGGGTAGGGATTGTAAATAGGTTTGGGATTTGGGAGCCCACAACTTGAGTCCCAACTTTGACCTTTAGTTGTCATTGCATGGGCTTGGGCAAGCAGTAATTTTCTTGTCTATAAAATGGTCTCAGAAAAAAAAACACAAATGCAGATAAAATTTTAAACACAGTTGCTGGCCTAGAATGAATATTCAATGTATCGTGCAATGATAATAGTACTGGAAATAGACCAACTTTATATTTGAATCAAAATCTTGCAATTATTTCCAGCATCTTCTACAGAGTTAGGGAATCTGAGTAGCTGAGATTAGGGCCTAGACATGTCCACTTTACAAATTTCCATAGATGATTATGTGGGGACTAGGTAGAAAATCACCCTTTTCGGGTTGGGGTATACTCTGGCCTCATTCAGCTTGGTCTCTGAATATCTAACTCCAGTAACTTTAGTTCCTACTCTGTACAGCTAGACTCTTAGTCCTGCCTCAACCTTTCTCTATTACTACATAATCCCTGCCTCATGGCCACAACCATTTATCTGCCTCACCCCAGCACCCCACACTTCAGTGAGCATAGAGAGGGCTCCTAGAAAGATGGTATTTCAAAGAGAACAATAGTTAGACTGAGCTAGGTTAGGTCTTTTGTACAGAAGATGCAGCCTGTGAAAAAACATTCAATTTAGGAGTGGTAGAACCCTACAGTGCATGAGGAAGTTGCATAGACAAAACTGAAAACTAATTTTTTCTGATTCTTCTATGTTATTACTGAAATAATTTTATCCTAACTCCCTAAATTCCTTGTGTCAGTTGCACAAGAGGGTAATAAAATTCTTGGCCTGGAATTAGCTGTTAACTCTGCTAGTTGTTTAGTGAATGGTAGACACTTAAATATCCTGTTCACCTATGGGTTTAGAGAACAATGGACATTTCTGTTCAGCTGTGGGCAGTACCAGAGGCATAGAAGGAAATGATTGGAAGAGGCGTAGATTGGAAATGATCAGAGGTGAGTATAGCATGGCTGTTCATAGAGCATTCAAGAAGGGAACCAAACCAAGCCTTCAGAGTTGGTGAACATACTGAAGTGAAGACAATCTCAGAGACTGGGGAATATGGCCAAGCAATTGGAGTCCTAGGGGAGATTTCTAGGAGCACAACTTGAGATCAGAAGTCCACTCATACAAACCTGGGTAGATGTGTCTGACATAGTGTCAGGAGCACAGTTGAAAGTGCCTCAAAATTAGCATCAAAGAATAGTGAACAGATTGCAAATCAGATGAAATCAGAGGTCCCTGGGTGGCTCAGTTGGCTAAGCGTCGAACTCCTGATTTTGGCTCAGGTCATGATCTCATGGTTTGTGAGATAGAGCCCCATGTCAAGCACAGAGCCTGCTTGGAATTTTCTCTCTGCCCCTTCCCTGCTTGCTCGCTTGCTCATTCTCCCCCAAAATAAAACATTTATTAAAAAAAAAAAAAAAAAAGGAAATCAGCTTGGGATTGCCACTTTTTCAAGTTAGGGAATAACTTAATTCTATAAGCCCCCAGGATAAGGCTTCAGTACTTCCTGTTTTAGGGAATCTATGGTCAAGAAGATCAGTAGGTTTAACTGTGAGGAAGGTGGGAAAAAAATAAAGCCAAAGGCACTGAGGAGAGAGCTGATGCCATCAGAGGATTCCCAATTTTGAATTTTACTAGATGCAGTTTGCAAAGGATTATTGCAAGTAAGTGTCACCACCACCTAGCATTTATTAAGCACTTACTATATGCCTAGAGCTGTGCTAAGTATTTTACCTGTGTCATTTATTTATTCTTCCCAGAAACCCAATAGGTAGATTTCTTTAACCACTGAGAAAACTAAGTTTTGGAAAAGTAAATGCTAGTTTGACAGAGCAGTCAGTGGAAGAGCTAGAATTCAAAGCTGGATGTGTTAACTACTCTATATCTTCTGATTTTAGCTGTAATTTGTTCATCTGCGTTAAAAGCAAAATAGTCCTTTCTGAAGTAGTTTTATTTCTTTGTTCCACTTGTAAATCCAGCTTTCCCAGAAGGAAAATGAAGAGTTGTGAAAAAATGTAAAAATATACACCCTTTATCTCTCTCTCCCTCCCTCTCTCTCAACCATCTCTATTGTCTATTATGTATATTTATATAATGCTAAAGCAGCATCAATTGATAAGTTACACAAGTATTGAACTCCTATTCTGTCTTGGACATTTAGGAAGATATCGTGAGAAATTCAAGCATACAGGAAATACTCCTTCTGAGCTTAAGGAAGACCAGTTGGGGCAATAAGACAGATGCTGTAACAGTGTAATGAGGATGGTAGTTATACCATGTTAGGCAAGCAAATGCCATATGAGTCCAAAAGCAGGAAAGTCCTCTTTAATAATTGGGGATGACTTTATGGGCATGGGGGCAGTTTGGTTAGACCTTCATACTATTCTAGAAAAATCAGCTGACTCAAGTTTGGGGCTTTATGTCTGCACCAGGAGTATCTAGCCCAGTGTCTAAGACACAGTAGGAGTCAAAATGTTTTCAATTAAAAGAATGAGCCAGTGAATGATATCTGTTGACCATTTAGCTCCTCTACATTTTGCAACAAATTCATGGCTACACGCAAATTATTCCCTTTGTACAACTGTTGTGCATTATTTAAAGGCTAATTACATTTACCATCAAGCCTTTGAATCCAATCATCTTCTAATATTTGTGGTTATTGTAAGGGGTTCATAAAAAACCTTGGAAATGCAAAAATAAAAAAAGTCATTTTGACCTAGAAAAGGAACACAGAGTGTTTTTAATTAGATTCATTAAATTGTGCATATCTGTATTTTTCCACAAGTAGAAGCTTGCAAGGTCTTGTAGACAAGCAGTTCTTGTCCCATTGAAAGACACTCAAAAATATTTATTTTGTCTTTAGGAAACCAATATTAGTGTGTTATTCTATAGTAATTATAAATAGCTTAAATCTTCTAGTCTTTCTCTCCAAGGAAGTGGTATTAGTTATCTATTTCTGTATAACAAATTATCTTAAAACTTACCAGCTTCAAACAACAAACACTGGTTTTCTCCATTTGAGAAAGGAATTTGAGAGCAGCCCAGTTGGGTGGTTCTAGGTCCATGTCTCTCATGACATCACAGTCAGGGTGCCAACCTAGGCTACAGTCACCTGAAAGCTTGTCTGGAGCTGAGGATTTACTTCCAAGCTCTATCACATGTGCACAGGAAGCCTGTTTATCATTAGCTGTTGGGTGCAGACTTGGGTTCCTGGCCACGTGAACCTCTCCATGGGGCAGCCCACAACATGGCAGCTGGCTTCCTTCAGAACAAGTAATCCAAGCAAAAGAGAGAACAAGACAAAAGCCTGCCTTTTTGTGACCCAGTGTCTGAAATTTCATACCTTCCTTTTTACTGCATTCTATTTTATTAGAAATGAATCATTAAGCCAATGCTCCCTTCAAGAAAAAAGGGGGTCAAAAAAGGGGTGGAGAAGCCAAGAATTTTTGGAGATTTGTTTAAAACCACATCATTCACATATTATATGTGTCTCTATACATGGTCTTTTTACTTTAGAATAAGAGTTTTTCTTCTTTCGAAAGGGATGATGTACCTGTTGATATATATCATTCTCTGTATTACAAATACATTGGTATGATGGAATTGGATTATTTTGAAAAGTATTTAAGAAGCAGACCTGTGTGAAACTCCTTGTTCTGTTGACAATATGAATGTTTATCATGCCAAGTAAATAGTTTTACACCAAAACTATTGCCCCAAAATGTTTTGAACAAAACATTTTTACTTTTTTGGCCCCAAGGATCTTTAAATGATCAGATTTCCTCTTCTTGCTATCTGCCAGATTTAAAGTAAAATTTCTGGCCCAACTTTAGTGAGATTAAAAACCTTTTGTATGTATTTTGAGATCTAATATCATACCTGACTTCCTCTTATTTTCTTACCATAATTTGCACTTATCCCAAGTTTTAAATTTTTGGTTTTTGTTTTTGTAAATTAAAAAAAAATTTTCAAAATGCATTTTAGAAATGTTCTCTCATCATTTTTTGGAACAAGAGAGGCTATAAATAAGTGTGTGGGTTTACATGTGGGAGTGTGTATGTAAGGTATATATCTTTACCATTCTAAAATAATAGCTATCATTTATTGAGTGTTTATTATGTGTAAGTCATTTTATGATATTATTTAATTTAATGTTCACAAAGAACCTTTGATATAAAGAACATCATCCCTACTTACAGGTGATGCAGCAATGTGAAAAACAGCTAGTAATTGGCAGGACTAGGATTTGAACCCAGGTCTCTCTAACTCCAAAGCCTCTCCCACAGCTCAGAGCATAAACAAACGACCAAGATACATGGACCCTCAACCCCAAACTCTTTCAGTGCAGCTGTCTTGACCATCACTACTGATCAATCATGCTTGCCCAGGAGAAGACATTAGGTTGCTGTCTCTGGGTCACATGCTTGATAGAAGGCATTTGCTTCCCAACTATTTTCTATTCCATACATTCCTCTGCCCACCCAAAGTAATATAAAATAAAACAATAAGACAGCACTGGTGAAATATGAACTAAGATTTATATTTTGAGAACGACACAAACTGCTTTGTGGACTTAGCATACTTGACAAGTATCTCCGACGGCTCAATTTGACTCCATAAAATTTCCCTTCACATTGATGTGTTTGGACTTTGGGATTGAGATAAATACTTGATATTCAGCTGTACTGCCAAAGTTAAGCCTTGGCCATCTTCCTAGTTTGGAAACAAATCTGTATAAATTACTGAAGCATGCAGAATTTCTACCTGTGTTAAACACCGATGACCTAAAACCAGAGCGAAGGGTGGCATGGTGTATACCTCATTCTATCTGTTGGCTGATGAAGGCAGAGAATCAACTTTATGAGATTCAAATTCACATTTTGGTTTCAATCAATTTTTTTAAGTCAAGAGAAATATTCTTTTCACTGTCAAATTTTCCACATGAGTAGATTTTGGAGTATTCTATTCAATCCATTCTCTGACAGATTGGCAGGGATGGAAGCCTGTGATAGGCACAAGCCCTGTGAGCTGCATGTGGTCTGTAATAATCATCTGTTGACTTGGCCCAGGGGGAACTCAATTTATTCAGCATCAGGATATGAGTATTGGTCAATTGTGGCTCTTGCTTCATTGGCTTCATATAAATGGTGTTCTACTTTAGACCCAGGAAATAAGACCAGATTTGAAGGTATGATACAAATAGTTTATGTTTTTATAGAAATACCTTTTTAATGTCTGTAGGGATTGAGTTCCTTTAGAATAGAGATTGAGCAGGATGCTAAAGTATCTTAGAAGTTGAACAGAGTAGTAGAAAATGAGTCTCAGGGGTTGAAATAGTATAATTATTGGACTTTCCCTAATAAAAATAAAACGTAAAGCAATCACTCCATCTTCAGATCTGTAAAATGTAGAAGGAATTGCCTTCTCAGGAAATGGCTAGAAACTAATTCACGGGGAAGACTTAGAAAAGGCATTGACTGGGTTGCTGAGTTTTCTACATCTTTTCTGGCTCTAATCCTTTCTTTAAGTTTATAGGTTCTGAAGAAATGGGCCAAAAGATTTCATCTAATACAGCCAAATTTTTCTTGTTAAACTAACATTGAAAAAAAACAACACACCCAACTATGTATTGGAGATGGTAGAGTTTCTGGGGTACAACAAATATACAACATCAAAGATTTTGGACATTCATTTATTTATTCATTTAACAATTTTCTGACTACCTATACCACCATCAGGAGTGTTCTAGGTAGTGGAGATTCAGCATTGGGGGAAAAAAGTGAAGAGAACAAGGCCAAAAATCTGTTCTACTGGAGCTTATGTTCTAATTAGGGAATAGGACAGTATATGACATAAATGAATCATATAGTTTGTTTGGTAATGATAAATGCCACAGAGAAAAAACAGAGAGGGGTTGGAGTAAGTGTTAGAGGCAAGAGAGGTTGAAAGTTGACAGCTTGTGTCCAGAGAAGTCTTCATTGAAAAGATGGCATTTGAGTAGAAACACACTAGGAAGGAAGGAGCGAAACTTGTTGAGACGCTTGGAGAGGGTTTCCAGGCAAAGTAACAGCAGTGCAAAGATCCTAGGGTGAGAGCCTTTCTGACTGATTATGGAACAGAAGGCAAGGCCAGTATGGCTGGAGTAAAGTAAGGGAGGGGAGGATTATAAGAGAAGAGTTAGGTAATTATTAAGGACAAGAGGCAGATCCTCTAGAGGTTTGTAGGTCATAACAAGGCCTTTGTTACTCTGTCAGGTTTCCCAACCTGAGCACTGCTGACATTTTGTTGTGAGGTTGTCTTGTGCATTGTTCTCTGTCTAGTAGTATCTCTGGCCCCTGTTCATTAGATTACAGTAGCCTTCTCCCAGAATGAAAATAAAAAATGTCTCCAGACATTGCCAAGTATTTCCTGGGGACAAAATCACTGCTGAGAATCACTGCTTTAAGTTGAGAAGCGATGGGAAGATTTAGAAGAGAGGGATGAATGGTCTGACTTAAAATTTAATAAAATCACTGACTCCATATTTTGAGTATAAACTGGAGGGAGCAAACCATAAAATATTTCTGTAATTCAGTAGATCCTGAATTTTTAAAAATGGATGTTGACAATGAGAATTCTGTTGCTATATTCAGAGATCCCTTCTCCTTGTATGATATCTGATTAGCTCAATAGTTAAAGCAAATTTGTACAGATCATAGAAAACCCAAATATGGCATCCTCCTCTCCATTATAGAATAAAAACTTAAAATATTCCTAACTTGTTAGAGGAAAAAAAAATCTCAGATTACCAATGTATTAGTAAACTAATAATAGAAAACTTGGAATTTTATAGCCATCTTTTATTAAATATGTTATTTGTTTTAATGGAATTCTTTACAAAAATGGCAATGTCTCATGCTATCATATGTATTTAAACTTAATATATGCCTAGCATGTGAATATACATTAATATTATATTTAAACATATATATGGCAAACTATCATATTAAGGACCAAAACTGCTAGATAACTGTTTTCATTATCAAAATCCTAATATTATGTCTACCATGAAATTAAAAGTAATGTTCATTAAAAAAAGACTTTAAGGTGAGCCTGGGTTGTTCAGTCAGTTAAGTGTCTGACCCTTGATTTTGGCTCAGGTCATGATCTCATGGCTTGTGAGTCAAGTCCCACATTGTGGCTTCACTAACAACTAACAGTGTAGAGCCTGCTTGGGATTCCTCTCTCTCTCTTTCTCTCTCTCTCTCTCTCTTTTTCTTTCTCTCCCTCCCTCCCTCCCTCTCTCTCCCTCCCTCCCTCCATCTCTTTCCCTCCCTCCCTCCCTCCCTCTCCCTCCCCCTCCCTCTTTGCCCCTCCTGTACTCTCACTCTCTCGAAGTAAGTAAAATAAACTGAAAAAAAAAAGACTGAATTTAATGTAAAAATTGTATAGTTTGGGGAATCTGCCTGGCTCAGTTGATAGAGCATGTGACTCTTGATCTCAAGGTTATGAGTCTGAGCCCCAGGTTGGGTGTAGAGATTACTTAAAAATAATAATTTAAAAAAATCTGGGGGCACCTGGGTGGCTCAGTCAGTTAAGCATCTGACTGTTGATTTCAGCTCACATCTTGATCTCATGATTCATAAGATCAAGGTCCACATTGAGCTCAGTGCTGACAGCATGGAACCTACTTGGGATTCTCTCTCTCCCTCTCTTTCTGCCCCTCCCCTGCTCACACAAGCATGCTCACTCTCTCCCTCTCAAAAGAAATAAATTTTTAAAAATTCTAAAAAGAATTTTAGAGCTTTTCTATTACAAACAGGGCCATAAATATGGTAAAATAAAGCAATTGACATATGCTATTTTTTGACAAATGGTATTTTGTATATGTATATAACATATTTTTTAGATTGTCATCTATATTTTATGTATGCAAATTCATATGTTTGAATATAGAACATACAAAGGATTAATATTAATATACATTTAAATATCTTCAGAATTAATAAGGAAAAGAGAAAGACTTCAATAGCAAGAAGGACCCCTGGTATTGATAAGAAGTATACAATAGAAAAAAATACATGAATAATATAGGAAAATAATTTTAAAAACTTGTTTAACATTACTAGGAGTCAAATAAATTCAAATTAAATAATGAGATACTGTTTTCCATCTATTGGAGGGGCAAAGATGAAAGAGCATCTTATTTAATATTTGCAAGTAATAGATACTCAATTTATATCACTGGCTTTACTCTCATCAGTAAAGAGTAAAAATTAGAAACCATGAGTATTGTGCTTCTAGGAATTTTTCCTGCGGCAGTAATTAGACAGGTGCCCAACCATGTACATATATGTTCTGTGGTTGCCATGCAAGGGCGGGATCAATCCCTCAGTCAGAAGAGGTTCCGATATTGATACTGATGAAGCCACATGCACCAAGAAGCTATAAAAAAACTTTATAATTCATATAAGACTTTACGGCAAGGGAAGAGCAGACACCCAAGCTGATTTGGAAGGCTTGAGTAGAGGGAGAGGTGAGTGGCTTTGGTTTTGATTGTGGTAAGGAAATGGGGCTGGGGTGGGTGTTTTTGTGCAGGGCATTTGTATGATCTGACTTTTCCAAGAGCACCAAAAGAAAGAAGTTATCAAGGCCTTCTTATCAGCCCAGGTGGGGCTTAAAAGCTGTCTGTGATCAAACATCGAAAAGTAGAGCCAGACTCTTTATTGCAATTCTCTCCTGATATTAGATTGATAAGGGAAATATGTCCTATTTTATTAACTGAATTTGAACTTGTCTAAGCTATTGTGACATTCTGTGAGGCCTGAACCCTAACTCATAAGGAAAGTGAAAGTTCCACTATATGCTTCAGGAGCTCAGTATTGTATATTCTGAGAGGTAAGATGAGTGCCTTGGTCACCATTAATAATGCCTGGAACTCTGAAGGGATAAGGCGTGTCTTGGTGAGACCTTGTCCAATGGCTTTAATATGTGTAGAGCCATGTGTGACCTTGATTAGTATTTTGGGTATCAGTGAGTCAAGAAGTTCCTATTGGAAGAAACTTTGGATATAAGGAATTTCTATTGTTGACTGGCAACAGATAGCCAGACCATTGTCAATGACCCAAGAGTCTGTAAAATGTGCAGAAAGGATTGGTGATTGTCCAGGTCCCTTTCCAGTGCTAAGACAATTGCCCAAAGTTGGTCAGTGATGCTGACCCTTAGATGCTGTCTTTGATCAGGGATGTACAGTTAAAGAATGGACAGCAGCAACTCTCTAGGGAGCTCCACCACGTGTGTTATCTATGGAGTGTATGAACTCCCTTTCTGATCACTCAAGTGATTGCTATGGGCTTCCCAAGTGGCTATGGGTCTGAAGATGGGTGACCTCCTCTGGTGCAATTGGACCTGGCAAGGGTATGAGGACAGGCAAAGCCATTTTCTTTTATAGGTAGAATATACCAGAGGGTCCAGGTTTTGCTCTACCTGTAAGTCTGTTTCCATTTTAATAAAGAGGCCTCTGTGGCCATCCCAAGCCTTTGGGGTTCTGCTCCCATAACCCAAGGCATAAGAGTCAGCTGAGCTTAAGGAGTCATAGGCTTAGGGCTTGTGAGAGGCTGCATCCCAGAAGGGTTCAGTGTGTGGGCAGAAGTTGCTGTTCTAATGGAGTGTAGCATGGGGCTGAGGAGGGAAGTTTCTTGCATAGAGACAGAGTCTCTGGGGATACCAATGAGAGTGCCTGTTGCATAACAGCTGGGGTAGATTCTAGAGTCTTTTTTTTTTTTTTTTTTTTTTTGGTAGAGAACACAATTCCAAGTGGGTCAATTTGTAAGTAACAGTGTGAATGGGCCTATGGTCAGCTGGAATTGAGACTCGATTTAATCTCAGTCACACAGACCGGTTTTGATCAAGACACACAACCCAGGACCAGTCTAAGGGGATCCCAAATTAGGGGTGCCTGGGTGCCTCAGTCAGTTAAGTGTCTGACTCTTGGTTTTGGCTCAGGTCATGATCTCATGTGTCCTGAGTTAGGCTCCATGCTACTGGTGTGAAGACTGCTTAGGACTTCTCTCTCTCCCTCTCTCTCTCTTCCCCTCCCATGCATGTGCGCTCTCTCTCTCTCTCTCTCTCTCAAAATAAATAATAAAAAGAGCAGCCCCAAACCCATACTTACATCCTTAATGTCACGTATTGAAACTTTTGATTTAAGTGGGTTTAATCTGTAACATAAGCTTGGTAGAATTCTGCAAATGCAACAGAATGTGGGGCGGTTCAAAATGCAAGCTTGCTAGCAGGCAACACAACTCAAAACTCACACTAGTTGGCAGACAGCAGTTCAGAGTGTGTGCTTGCCACAAGCAAATGATCCGGGTAGCAAGTCAAATGCAAGAGAATAGAGCCTCCCTGGTGGTGGTGGTAGCCATCACCTAGACCATCCTGCTTACAGCTGGCAGGATCAACCTCTCACACTTGGTCTGGATGTTGAGAATGATGTTATACATGCACATGGGGGATAGGAAAAGGCTTATTACTCAGATAACAGGACCATGCAGAATGACTTGAGCAAAAAGAGGGACAAGTAGGTGGCCTTGGTTTTTGTTGAGGCTGGGGTTTAGGTTGCAAGGAGGGTGTCTGTGGAGTTTGTGTGGTTTGCCCCAGATCTAGAACAAGCAGAAGAGGAGGAGGGGCAGGATTTGAAAACACAAGTTGAACGTCAAAAGTGAAATCCATCTATCAAAGTATGTTTATCACAATTACATTTATATTGACAGAATTAGAACTAACCTGAATATCCAAGGAAGATAGATATCCAAAGATATCCAAACATACACACACACACACACACACACACACACACACACACACATCATTAGAGGGAAATATACCAAAGCATTAACAGGATTTACTTATGTGGCAAAATTAGAGTGGTTTCCAATCTGATTTTGTTTATTTGTATTTTCCTTTAATGTATGTTATGTGTAATATCTTAAAAAAAATTTTTTTTAACGGAAAGAGTGTTTTCTTGAAACCTTTGATTCAATGTCATTTCTAACCATGGGGCCACATGAAGTGAGTTGAGGTGAGAGCTGGCTTTGTTGCATATGGCTCTCGTCCTTCTGCCTGTGTGTATTTCATCATTATGTTGGTCTAGTTTAACAGTGATCCAGATGGTCAAAGATGCTGTGTTTTGTAAATAGCTTTGCTGCATGGTCTGCTTAACTCTGATTTACCATGGTTCAAAACATCTTGAATTACTTTTGTATTTATTTTGTAATTTCATAAAACCCCTATGTTTCAGAGGTAGAAAGATAAGATTATTCGGTTACTATGGTAAATTACCTTCCCCTCTACTTTTTCAGTTCCTTGCCTAGAAAATGATAACATCTTTATAATAAAATTATTGAATTCTGATGATTGAATACAGTGAAAGTTTGGTCCATGATAATGATTACTTCATTAGTAAAGCAAATAATTTGTGGAGGACATGAATATTCCAAAGCATAAATGAAGGATAATAAATGAGCCAATTAAAGACTACTTTGCATACCCTGCTTTCTAATGAAAATGAAATAGTATTTTTAAAAAAATATTATTAAACATTTATGTTAATGCCTTGTAGAATGTTAATACTAAATTCATACTCATAATTACTGGAAAAATATGTTTAAAAGTTACTTTAGCAGGTCATCTAAAATTAAAAGTCTTTATTATATGGCATTTACATTCATTACCAGAATATTAACGAAAGATAGAATTCACAGTGTCTAGTGGGTTATACCATAGAGCCTTCTAAATCTGAAAAAAAAAAAAAAGATAAATTGAATTAAAAACTCTGGCAATAACTACATACATTGCACTCTATTTTTAAATTGATAACTTATAGAATGTATATTTACCATTTAAACATGCTAATCTATAAATTAGAAAACTTAATCTCTCTGGGCGCCTGGGTGGCTTGGTCGGTTGGGCGTCCGACTTTGGTTCAGGTCATGATCTCACGGTCCGTGAGTTCGAGCCCCACGTCGGGCTCTGTGCTGACCGCTCAGAGCCTGGAGCCTGTTTCAGATTCTGTGTCTCCCTCTCTCTCTGCCCCTCCCCTGTTCATGCTCTGTCTCTCTCTGTCTCAAAAATAAATTAAAAAAAAAAAAAGAAAACTTAATCTCTAATTGTTAAATATAAATAATTCATATAACATAGTTTTCAGAGAACTGAGCATCATAAACTGGGAGAATAAAATACATTTATTGCTTGTCTGTTATGTGCCAAGCTGCATGAGTCTTCACCCATATCGTTCATCTGTTCCCTGCTTTTTAAAACTTTATTACTCAAACAACTCTTACTGAACATCCATTGTGTGCCAGCCTGGACTTAGGGGTTATGGTCTCTTCCTTGATAGAATGTATACAATTTCAGCCTCATTACAAATCTTCAAAAGAAGTATTTGTAGCTGACCAATGGGCAGAAGTTATCTTCCACTTCATTTTCTCAGCCTCCTTCATAACTAATATGTGCACACGCTGACACCAGACTTTGTGGAAATAGGATGTTCCTGGTAAATCTATGATCATAAAACAAAATCTATGCTTATGACTGATGAAGGCAGTGGTGACAGAAAGAGAAGGTGGCCATGGTATCTGAGAGGCAAGCTGAGACTGTCAGTCTCTGAGCCTGGTTCTCTGCTCTTCCCTGAGATCCTGTGAACCAAATATTACTATTACTATTATTATTATTATTATTTTAAGTTTATTTATTTATTTTGAGAGAGAAAGAGCACACACATGTGTGGGTGGGGAGGGGCAGAGAGATAGGGGGAGAGAGAATCCCAAGTAGGATCTACACTGTCAAGGCAGAGCCTGATGTAGGGCTTGAGTCCATGAACCCCAAGATCTTGACCCAAGCCAAAATCAAGAGTTGGTGCTTAACCGACTGAGTCATCCAGACAGGTGCACACATTAGCTTTTAAATAAAGCCCCTCCCTTTTTTTTCTAAAATCAGCCAGAGTCAGTGTTTATTGCTTGCATCTAAGAATCTAAGTAATGTATTACTAATCTTATTTCACTGAGAAGGGGGAAAAGACAAAAATTTAATAAGATCTGTTTGTCTGCAAAGCCCACGTTCTTTTTAACACATCATGCTGTAGAGACGGCTTCTCTTGCCAGCAAAGCTGCGTCTGGGTTCGGTTTTACAACCTGTTGGAAAATCACTCTTGGTTGATTATAGTCTGTATGCTCTTCTGCAGTGACACTCCTAAGAGGGGCAGGAATAGGCTTTATCATCTTAACTTAGGTTAGGTCTCTGATGCTGACACAGTCTTTCATTCGTTCATTGTAGTGAGAAGAACTATACAAAAAAAAATGGCTGTACAAATAAAGCTCAGAATTGGGAAGGGGCTGGCTGACTTGTGTATTTTCATTCTCAGGTCATTGTTTGGTCATCAAGTATAAAATAACAGTTCTACAGTAAAACCTGGTCACCTTCTATTAGGGAGGGCAAGGCTATTTGAAATGTTGCAGAGCTGGCAAGGAGGTTGTGGAAACATGACTCATTCCACACACTCCTGCTGTTACGTAGACAATGCTCTTAAGATTTATGTTTGTTTTGAAATTAATTAGCCCAATGTAAATGTTATGTGCTTTTGATTAATTGGTTTCACACAGGCAGACTCTGATATACATGCATGATCTAATGCTGACCCAGAAATGAGACAATGGGCTTGTTCGAGGGGGTGGGCTGCTGGGTTGCAGGAGGCAGTGGGTAGAAGGTCTTTCATAAGAAGGCACGCCACCCTGTGTCTTCTCAGTTGTATCTGACAAAAACCTGAGTACATTTTACAGTCTTAGAAGAGCAGTGAGTGTTTTACAACCCACACGGTAATTTCATGATCTATCATATTTCATGTTCGAATGCAATTGTGACTGTTTAAAATTTGTGTTGTTTTTTTCTTAACCTTCTCAAGGTGCATTTTGTGAAGTTCTGACAGCTGTTTATAAGGTTCATTTTTTGTGTACCAGAGCCCTTCTTGAATAAATGCTTAGTTTTTCAGATTTCCTCCTTAGCTCTTTTCCCTCCCTAATAGACTTCTTGGCCTTTGGGGCAATGCAAGGTGTGTTTGTGGTGATGGGAGGTAGTAGAGGAGGTTTCATATTTGCATGAAAGTCCCAGAGTTGTTTTCTGGGCCCTTGTTGGGTTCTGCTTCTCCTTCTTGCCCTCTTAATCCTGCTTCCCAGAAGGAACCAGTCAAGGCCTGTCCTCCCTCCAGAGGACTGGTAAAAACTTTTGGGTGCCTTCTGTATCATATGATATAAGGGCAGCTGGCAGAAGTTCTAGAAAGATAAACTCAGGCCCTGCTTCTCCTCCATTGTACTGTTTAATTATTTACTATGTGGTGGTCATATCCATGTGATTCTCTCCCATAGGACAAAATGGGAAACCAGACAAAAACCCTCTCACTTTTAGTTCTCCCCACATTCAGACAAATATGCCTCCCGCCCCAATCTGAGATTTTGGCTGAAAGTGGGGTGGAGGTCTTGACTCGTCCTCACCACTAAATATCTTACCGTGTCTGCAGTCTTCCAGAGTTAGAAGTCTTATTTCTCCTTCCCAAGATGACATTTGTCTTGTCACCTTCTCTGGACCATAAGAGTTCGTCAAATTGCAACCAAAGAAAGCAATTTATTTTAAGAGAAGTTCCACAAATCTTATGCTGTGTGTTTGCATGCATTTAGTTCTACTGAAATTGAGTAGGCACATAATATTTTTCTGTACCTCAAATTGGAATGTCATAACATATCTTGCACATTGTTCTCTTGGGGATGTATGTATACCTAAACACTTTAAAGAATTAAAGAAAAAGGAGACAGGAGTCCATAAGTTAAGCCATGGTTCCATGTGTTACTCTTTTCTACCCTACCTCATGTTCCTCAGAGGGGACCACTTTTTATCCTTTTACACAATTTCTGTTTATGCTATTTGGACAATTATACCACTAGATTACACAGTGTCATTGTGACGAGGGAAGATGTCCCCCTGCAGGGAACTTGTCTACTTCACCTGGAGGGGAACTTTGAGCAGAGTCCAGGGGTTACAGTCATTCTTCAGTTGCATCTGCTACACGCTGTCTGTATGCAGACTTATAACCATTTAATTCTTATGGAGAGCTCATTATATACTAAATGTATGGGTATGATGAAATTTACTATAGCACTTAAATTAAGCATGCCCAATCATTTGCAGATGTCTTAAAACGTGAAAACCACAACATTTATAATGAAGATTACATATATAGAGTAGGTATGTGTAACTGATAAATTGAACACATGATTCATGAGATGCGATCAAAGTTTTGTCTCCCAATGCCCCTTTTGACTTTATTCAGAGGGGAAGACTTTCCTCAGCTGCTCAGTGGAGTTATTAAAGTAACAAACTGTACCGGAGTCAATTGATGTCACCAAATAAGCCACAATTCAAAAATTAAAAGCATCAGGGTCAAGCTCTTAATTAACACTTCAGTTTTTTTTTTTTTATCAGATACGTGTCTGTCACCTTCTCACAAGTTTCTTTCTTACACTACTCTTCCGATGGATGTTCTCTACCCCACCAGTGATAAGGCATGGGGAGAGAAGAGAGGTAATGGAATATAAATATTGACTGGTGGTTTTGTGCCCTCTGGGCTTGGCATGGTTAAAGCCCACTCCTGTGGTTGGTTCCCCTGGCTCTTGTGAGAATGTTAAATGGGGGACCTCTTACTTACTGTGTCCTTGATTCAGAAGATTGTCTAGTCTGACTAGTGACTCGAACCTCCTCCTACAGTCTCCAGGGACTGCTTCCATCTCTAGCTTCTTGCTTCAGGATCTCTGCTCTTCTACAAGAGGACTCAAGGTGACCCTCACTTACAGCACATATGAAACACTCATGCATTCCTTACTCCAACAAACTCTGGGGATGCAGCCAACCTCAGTGATGAGGCAACTATCCTTGCTCTGCCACTAAAGTACTAAGTCAGCTGGTCTTCCATATTGTAGTTTTCTCTCCACATAGAACCTTCCAGCCCATTGCCAAATATTCCTCCATCTGTTTTCTCCACAGGCACCCTAGTTCACTATGCCTCCAATATCACAGGTCACAGAATAATCTCTCTTCAAAGTCCAGCTGAAATCTTCCCCACCAGAATTTGAAGAGAGGGGCTAGGTTCCAGTCTCCCTCCACCTTAAGGAATTGGCCTTCCAACATTATGTGGTACTCTTCAAAATTCCTCTTCACAAAACGATCTCTCCCACATCATATCTCTCCTCTCCACTCTGGTCCCATTTTATGTTCTTCATCTGGCCATGGTGTCTTTTTAAATTTTTAAAATAAATTACGTATAACACCTTGTCACATATTCTTTCATCAATCCTTTCTTTCTACAATGAATTGATGATAATTCACTAGCCTGCAGTTTTTAGATACAAGCCTTGATTCATCTCTTGTCTTATTTTCCTTTGTCTGCATTATTTAGGACTCTTTGCATTGTAACTAAAAGAAACCACATGAAAGTTGGCTTGTGCAACTGTTAATGATGATAATTCTTTCATGGAAGTGACAGGCAAGAATGCAGCTTTGCCTTAGAATGGATTTGAGCCAGGCACTAGAAGGTAATAGGGAGCCTAGGGAATATTCTCACTCTCTCTATATATATGATCACACATATTCTGAAATTCTTCTCATACTCTAAAAGTATAAAAATCACTGATTTTAGCTGTAATTTGAATTAGGCTGAATTCTCTACGATTGTTTCTATTGAATTTCCATAAGGAATAAAATGATAGGCAATGAATTGATTAAGTATTGGGATAGAAGGAACACGTGAAGCTAAGCCTTACTGTATATACTTTAAAAGGGATATAAGATAGTCATTTATAAAACACAGTAAAGCAGTGATTTTAGTTCTAAGTTGTCACAGTGAAAACCAACAATTCTTGTAATAATGTCTTTTGATTTTTTTCTTCTATAGAACAGTAACTAAGGTCATATGAGAAATGCCCATTTCCCAGACATAGGCATTTCTTCATCTACTTGAGTTCTGCTCAACTACCCTCTTACCAGTGAAGCCTTCTCTGACCACCCTATTTAAAATGACACTATTTACCCCTTGGCAGTCTATTTTTCCCTTCTCTGCTTTATTTTTCTTCACAACACTTACCACATTTTAAAATACCATGTTTTAAAAATATTTGATATCAAAATATTTGCCCTACTTCCGTCTTAACTGGAGTATAATTTTTATGAGGGCTGAAGTTCAGCTCATTCCTAGTACCTAGAACAGTGCCTCAGGATATTTTGAATGGATAGTTGTTGAAGAACCAATATATGTTGAATACATCCAGAATGTGTGCCTTGACTGATACTGACTGAAGTATAATTGATCTACAATATTAATTTTAGGTGTATAATATAGTGATTTGACAATTCTATATATATGTAATTCTCATCATGAAAAGTGTAGTTACCACCTGTCTCCATACAAAATTATTACAATCTTAATAACACTCCTGTTCCTTCCATCCCCGTGACTTATTTCTTTTGTGACTGGAAGTTTGTACTTCCTAATTCCCTTCACATATTTTCCCCATCCTCCCACCCACCTCCCCTCTGTCAACTTCCAGTTTGTTCTCTGTATTTATAAGTCTATTTCTGTTTATTTTGCTTATTCTTTTGTTTTGCTTTTTAGATTCTACATGTGAGTAAAACCATATGATATTTGTCTTTCTCTGACTTACTACATTTAGCATAATATGCTCTAGGTACATCCACATGGTTACAAATAGCAAGATCTCACTCTTTTTATAGCTGAGTAATATTCCATTCTCTCTCTATACCACATCTCTATTTATCAATCAGTGAACACTTAGGTTGCTTCCATAATTTGGCCATTGTAAATAATACTGCAGTAAACATAGAGGTACACATATCTTTTCAAATTAATATTTTCATTTTCTTTGGGTGTAAATACCCAGCAGTGGAATTATTGGATCAGCAGTATTTCTCTCTTTAAGTTTTTGAGGGAGGGAATTCCATACTGTTTTCTGTAGTGCCTGCACCATTTACATTCACACCAACAGTGCATGAGGGTTCCCTTTCCTTCATATCCTAACACCTGCTATTTCTGGTCTTTTTGATAATAATCATTCTGACAGTGTGAAATGGTATCTCATTGTGGTTTTGATTTGCATTTCCCTGATGATTAGTGATACTTAGAATATTTTCATGTGTCTGTTGGGCATTTGAGTATCTTTGGAAAAATGTTCAGGTCTTCTGCCTGTTTTTAATAGGGTTATTTGGGGATTTTTGGTTTTGAGTTGTATGAGTTCTTTATGTATTTTGGCTACTAACCTCTTATTGGATAAATGACCTCCAAATATCTTCTTCCGTTTAGTAGGTTGCCTGTCTTTTCTTTCTTTCTTTCTTTAAAAAATGTTTTTAATGTTTATTTTTTTCAGAGAGACAGAGAGACAGAGACAGACAGACAGTATGAGCGAGGGAGGGGCAGTGAGAGAGACACAGAATCCAAAGCAGTCTCCAGGCTCTGAGCTGTCAACAGACAGCCCGACATGGGGCTCAAACTCAAGAACCATGAGATCATGACCTGAGCCAAAGTCAGATGCTGAACTGACTGAGACACCTAGACAATGCCCCCCCCCCACCCCTGCTTTTTTATTCTGTGCAAAGGTTTTTAGTTTGATGCAGTCCCAATCACTTATTTTTGCTTTGTTTTTCTTTCCTGAGGAGACATATCCAGAAAAATTTGGTAGGGCTGATGTCCAAGAGATTACTGCCTATGTTTTCTTGTAGGACTTTTATGGCTTCAAGTCTCACATTTAAGTCTTTAATCCATTTTGAGTTTATTTTTGTGTATGGTGTAGGAAAGTGGTCCACTTTCATTCTTTTGCTTGTAGTTGTCTGCTTTTCTCAGCACCCTTTATCAATGAGAGTCTTTACCCCATTATATATTCTTGGCATGTGTGCCTCCATTTTAACCAATAATCTAAACAAATTTAAAGTAGATTTCTCTAAAATTTTAGAGTTATAAATTATTTGAAAACAAATTAAATCAGTAATTTGCTTAGTTATTATTATTATTTTATTTGAGAGAAAGAGTGTGTGAACAGGGGAGAGGGACAGAGGGAGAAGAAGAGAGACTCTTAAGCAGGCTCCACGCTCAGTGCGGAGACCAAAGTGGAACTCAGTCTCATGACTGAGATGATGCCCTGAGCTGAAATCAAGACTTGGACACTTAACCCACTGAGCCATCCAGGCACCCCTTCTTAGTTATTTTTTTACCACAGTACTTTACATTGTTTAAGATGAAATGGAGGTTATATCAAGGGGAATTATAAATGATATTACTTTTCTTATTATATATATTTTTTAATGTAGAATTTTTCCAGAAGAGCTTGAATCTTCATTTTCTGACCATGAAATAAAAGACATAACTATGTATTTTAGTGATTATTTTTAATGTTTGTAACAAATGGGCTATCTATTGTTATTAATTCAGTCATCTGGAATTTTAATTATATCTCATTAAGTTAATGTTTCTTTGCTATGTATTTACAGGGACAGAGAGTAAAATGGCTAAATTCAGAAAGCATCTGCACCCTAGGAGAATTCTGTACATATCCTAAAATATTATTGTAAGCAAAAGTAAGCTAGTTGGAATGAAAAAGAAATGGTACATTTAAACTTTTATCCCTTTTTACTTAATTCAGAACTTTTGTTGGTTTTATATCTAAATTGATATTTTGGCATGCATTTATTTTGTTTTTATCTGTGTTTAGTATTACTGAGAACACTTCTTAAGTTTTGCTCTTATTTTTATGATTTTCTTTTACTAAATTTTACTAAAGCAAGAGAATGTTTAAGATAACATAATAATTAATATGAAGCCCCTTTAGAAGGGATACTGAGGGAATTTATAAAAATTGTTTTAACAGTTTAATAGGATAGACATTGAAAAAATAGTTGATTTGTTCTAGTTGATACATTAAAGCTGAACTTATCTCTGTTTACTATATAGTGTGTTTTAGCTCTTTCATACATATTTTCTATGATCCACATCCCACTGAAATAGCTGGAGGAATTTGTAGAATGTGGTATTTTAGCCATAGAATCTTCACAAATAGATGGCAGGAAGCAGAAAAGAAAAGAGCTTGGATATCTAAGTTAGATGAATGTGTTTAGGTCTGGATGCAGTAGCAAAAGTTAAGGAAGATTCTCTTGTGTTTATGGCTTTTGTATTATAGACCTAGAACAATAAAGAATTCATCCTAAAGTCCTAAAGCCATAAAAGCTTGTATTATACTAGTCAATCACAATTTCATATTATTATTATTGTGGGCTTAATTTTCCCAAACCTCAGTTTCCTCATCTGTAGAATGGGTGCTATTTCACACACACACACACACACACACACACACACACACACACGTATATATATGTCAGTACATTGGGGT
Source organism: Panthera pardus (assembly GCF_024362965.1). Classification (NCBI taxonomy): domain Eukaryota; kingdom Metazoa; phylum Chordata; class Mammalia; order Carnivora; family Felidae; genus Panthera; species Panthera pardus. Next base: position 51,574,015 of record NW_026527002.1, read on the forward strand.
AGAAGTTATATATTCTTCCCAAACCATGTGAATTAGACACTAATTCTGACTTGGTGGTATTGATTAGAGAGGTTTAGTGACCTAAGACCTCAACAGTAGTAAGTGATAAAGTCTGGTTAAGCCTGACACAGCTTCTAGTACTACAGCCTTCACATTATGCTCCACTGAAATCAGCACCTGGCATTCAGTAGATAGAGAAATAAAGAGCTGGAAATCATGAAAGACCAAGAGACAATGACAGTAAGGAGAGCAAATGAGAGAGAAGTTAAAGGTCAAGGTCTAAACATAAATACTTGTATAAATTTTTTCATTGAGTTATAATTGACATATAACATATTAAATTTAGGTGTACAACATAATGATTCAATATTTGTATATTGTGAAATGATCATCACAATGAATTGAGTTAACATCCATCACCACACACAGTTAAAATTTTTTTTCTTGGGATGAGAACTTTTAAGATCTACTCTCTTAGCAACTTTCAAATATACAACACAGTATTATCAACTGTAGTCACCATGCTATTATTACATGGAAGTTTGTACCTTTGACCCATTTCACTTGTTTTGCTTACCTCCCCCTCCCCCGATCTTTGGCAACCAATAATCTGCTCTCTATATCTTTGAGGTCTGTGTTGTTGTTTTTATTTGTTTTAGATTCCACATGTAAGTTTAGATTCATATGCTCTTTGTCTGTCTTGTTTCACTCAGCATAATGCCCTCAAGGTCATCTATGTTGTTGTAAGTGGCAGGATTTCTTTCTTTTTTATGGCTGAATAATATTCCTGTGTGCGTGTGTGTGTGTGTGTGTGTGTGTGTGTGTGTGTGTGTGTGTGTACTGTAACTTCTTTATTCATTCATGGATGGACACTTAGGTTGCTTCCATGTCTTGGCTACTGTAAATAATGCTGCAGTGAACATAGGGGTGCAGATATCTTTGAGATCATGTTTTTGTTTCCTTTGGATATATATACCCAGAAATGGAATTGCTAGATCACATGGTTGTTCAATTTTTAATTTTTTGCGAAATTTCCATACTCTTTTCCACAGTGGCTGCACCAATTTTCATTCCTACCTATAGTACACAAGAGTTCTTTTTTTTCCTCTAAATCTTTGCCAACAGTTGTTATTTCTTGTCTTTTTGATACTGGCCATTCTGACTGGTGTGAGATAATATCTCATTGTGTTTTTGTTTGCATTTTCCTGATGATTAGTGATGTTGAAGACCTGATCATGTACCTGTTAGCCATCTGTATGTCTTGAGAAAACTGTCTATTCAGATTCTTTGTTCATTTTTCAAATTGGGTTGTTTTACTTCTATTGAATTGTAGGACTTATTTATATATTTTGGTTATTAACCCCTTATCCAATATGTGATTTGCAAATATTTTCTCCCATCAGTATACTATCTTTTTATTTTACTGGTTTCTTTTTACTGTGCAGAAACTTTTTGGTTTAATGCAGTTCCATTTGTTTATTTTTGCTTTTGTTGCCTTTGCTTTTGATTTCTAAAAATATTTTATTGATTTGAGTAAAAGTGGAGTGAATCCTAATCATGAAAGTGGAACTGTCATATATGCATTTCATTTATCCAAATTTGACTACTTGTGTTCCATATACATATGTCATTTATCTATTACAGTATGGACTTTATATATTAACTAAGTACTTTATTTGGTGCATACCAGAACAAAACAAAACTATTCAAATCCATGTTGGAGAAAGAGAGTGCACAAAATCACATAGTGTAGTATATGGTGATTTAATGGGTTATTGGGGGTAATTTTGACAACGTGGAGTTTTCTCCTTACGTACTTATTTTAAAGCATAAGCCATTTTAGAGGTGATTTTATTGTAGTGTTAATATAAGCGGTTTCTATGAGTTAGATTAAATTTTGCAGAATTCATAGATTTGTGCCAACATGCTACATTCTGCAAAAAGCTTTAACTAGTACAGAACTGGATGTTTTTTATGGTGATAGGCTTATAGGTCTATATTTCCTAGTTTATTCCTATTTATGTGGCTTGCACCTTATTCATGTATTACATTCACATGCATATAGAGGCATGGTTAAAAATTGTGGTTACTGCTCCACCCCAACCCCAGAAACTGCAATATACCTGAAATAGTTATACATTTGTAATGAAAATAACACAATACCAGCTTGAAAGTGAATTGCCCTGGATGATTCATAAAGAAGATAAATCTACCCATAATAAGGCTTTGAAAGCCTTGAAAGAAATGTGCCATCAAAATGTTAATATGTTTTCACTTAAAAAGAAAAAAAAATTCTCTCTGGAAACTGGTTTACATAGGATTTGGAGTTAACATTCCAGTTTTTCAACTGATTGAAACCATTGGCTATTTTATTTACCAATGTTCTTTGGACTTATTACCATCTGCTGTTTATTGTTAGGGCATGCAAAATTCCTGGGATTGTATATCCTCCAGCAGATTTCTTTGTTATGGTCCATTTTTGTAGGCTGTTAGTTCAATTTTTCTTGGTAGCTCCAGTATTCCTTTTACTAAAATCTGTGCTTTGGTGTAGTTCTTCCATGACCTGAACAGCAAGTTTTTCTTTCCAAAAGAAATAACAAAGCATATGTAAATTGCAATACTTAACTTATTCTGACCCTGTTAACCACATTTAACTGTTTTTGCTTTCAATAACTAGATATGTTTTCCTTCTTCTTATTTTCATTTTTCCCTGAACTAAAACCATTGAACTTATTTTGTTACCTAAGGTATTGTTAAACAGTATTTGATTCCACCAGCCCATTAAATAAAGCTCTCTCTGATCTGTTGCTTTCTGTAATGGGTTGTGTACCCACCTCCCTGCCGCCCACCCCCCCAATCCCAATTCCCCCACAAGAAAAAAAAAACATGCATTGGAGTCTGAACTCTCAGTATTTCAGAATGTTACCTTATTTAGAGCAAGGGTCTTTTTAGAGGTAATCAAGTTAAAATGAGGTCATTTGAATGGGTGCTAATCCGATACGACTAGTGTCCTTATAAAAGGGGGATATTGGGAAACAGACAGAAACACAGGAGAATACCACGTGAAGATTAGAGTTCTGTTGACATTAGCCAAGATATTGCCAGAAACTAAAAGAAAAGCCTGCCACAGATTTTTCCTTAGCACCCCCAGAGGGAGCTTGACTCTGCTGATACCTTGGTCTCAGATTTCCAGCCTCCAGAACAGTGAAACAATAAATTTCCAAGAAGTCACTCAGCATGTGGCCATTTGCTATAGCAGCCCTAGCAAATGCATACACTTAACTCACTAATCTTGTTGATCATTCTATTTCTTCATGTTACCTTCTGTGTTTCCAAAGTTTCCCGATTCTTTGCCTTTTTTCATTGCTATTCCTTTACGTTGGGCTGCCCTTCTCTCACACTCATATATTCAAAATTTACCTTTCATTGAAGGTCTCATTGCTCAGATGCCAAGTTGTTTGTGAAAATTACACTAACAATAAACTTCTTTTAAAACTAAGGGTATCCCCCCCCCCCACCATCCCATTTTGAGATCATTAGTTACATTCCAAAGGGCTAGCAGGTGATGGTCTTTCTTTTACCATAGATGTCTAGGGCTGTGTATTCTGGGAAGGTTTGTTAGACGAGTTATTGGAAGGAATCATGAGATATCCACATGTAAACTGATAGACACAGGTGCAGTGCTCTGGGGCAGGTGGTGAGAAGTCCACATTTATGGGAAAGATGAGTGGTACGTGGGAAAATTCTCCCCGTTTAACCCAAGCTCAGTTAGTTTCTGGGCATTTCTCCAATGGCCCTAGGAAAATTTTTTCTTGATTCCACTTAGCCTGGCTCTGCCCAGGCAGCAAAACCGCTGCAAAAATGTTCTCCTGTATTTCATTCCGGTTCATTTTCTTTTAATACTTAGACTTTAATATGAAATTTATTTGGAGTGCAGTGTGACCTAATTTTTTCTATAAGTCAATTGTTTCTTTTACCACATATTTAAATCCTATATTAGCCAGAAGCATTATCGTCTATTGATTGACTTTGAGGCTAATTTCATTTTAACTCATAATAAATTTGAATATTGTGCAAATATTTGATTGCCTTTTTGTTTGTAAAACACATGTTAACAAGACGTTTACTGTTCCACACAAATTGAAATGCATCTTTATCTTTGAGTTTAACAATTTTATTATAGAAAAATGATACCTTTCTAGTATTTGGCATTTAATGTGAATTTTCATTCTTTAGCAAAGTTTTATGATTTTATTTACACTTAAAATCTTTCTTTTTGAGGTCATTTATAATTCTCTTTATTTTTCCTCCGTTAAATTAGGGGAATGAATATTCACTCGGGAATATTTCATTTTTATTCAGATTCTTCACTGAAGTAACCTTTTAATTTTAGTAAGTTTTCAGTCCATTTTTTTGAGATTTCTAAGAATTGCTGAGGTAAAAATGGCTTTTCTTTTTTATATTTTGATTCGTCTGTGTTTTCTGATTTGTTTCTTACTGTAATTGGTTAGAACTTCTAAAATCAAGAAATAATAATGACCAGAGTCAGAATCCTTAATGATTTCTATTTGAATGGAAATTTCTTTTACCTCTCACATCAAGGAAGAATGGGTGTAAGGTTCTCATCAAGAGTCTTTTCAGTGTCTCCTGAGATGATTATGCCATTTTTCTTATGCAGTTTATTGTTTTGATGTCTTAGAAGATTTAATAAACTTTAAATCTTAAAAAAATTTTTTTAAATGTATATTCATTTTTGAGAGACAGAGAGAGAAAGAGAATGAGCAGGGAAGGGGCAGAGAGAGGGAGACACACAATCTGAAGCAGGCTCCAGGCTCCGAGCTGTCAGCACAGAGTCCAATGAGGGCCTCCAACTCACAAACTGTGAGGTCATGAGCTGAGCCGAAGTCGGAGGCTCAACCGACTAAGCCACCCAGGAGCCCCGAACTTTAAACCTTTCTTGCATTTCAGATGAAATCTAACAGCATTTTATAAAATTCACAAATGAAATAAAATATTCTAAAAAATGCCTTCCGTGAAGCTTTGAAAGAATTCACTGTTAAGAATATATTGTATCAAAGCCTTTATGTGAAACGATTTTTTTAATACTAAAAAATTCCTTTTTTGGGGTGCCTGGATGGCTCAGGTAAGCATCTGACTTCAGCTCAGGTCATGATCTCACGGTTCATGGGTTTGAGCCCGGGGTTGGGCTCTCACAGCTCAGATCCTGGAGCCTGCTTCAGATTCTTTGCCTCCCTCTCTCTGTGCCCCTCCCCTGCTTGTGCTGTCTCTGTCTCTCAAAATAAATAAAGGTTATTATTTTTTTTTTTTAATTTCCTTTTTAGTGTTTGGGGTTTTGGCATTTGGGTCAATCTTAGTAATTTATATGGGCAAACCTGTTTTTCTCTTCTCACTATAATTTCTAATTTTAATCATGTCTTATCACCTTTTTCTTAAGTGAATATAAATTTGTTACTAAATGTTTACATATCTAAATTTGTATAATAAATATATATATTTGCTGCTTCTATTAATGCTGATTTATGTTTTTATTCTTTTTTCCTTCTGAATTCTTTGCATTTTATTATTCTTTTGATTTTTTCATTGAGCTATAGTTGACATAAAACAATAGTTTCAGGTGTGCATGATCCATTATTTGCACATATTACAAAAAGATCACCGCAATAAGGTTAGTTAACATCCATCACCACACATTGTTACCAGTTTTTAAAAAAAAATTTAATGTTTATTTAGTTTTGAGAGATAGAAACAACCAGAGTGCGAGTGGGAGAGGGGCAGAGAGAGAGGGAGACACAGAACCTGAAGCAGGCTCCAGGCTCTGAGCTGTCAGCACAGAGCCCGACACAGGGCTCGGACCCATCAGCCGTGAGATCCTGACCTGAGCTGAAGTGGGATGCTTAACCCAGGTGCCCCACAAAATTTTTTTTCTTATGACGAGAACTTTTAAATTTATTCTCTTAGCAACTTTAAAATATACAAGACAGTAGTATTATTAACTTTAGTCACCATGCTGTACAGTACATCCCAGGCTTATATATTTTATAACTGGAAGTTTGTACCTTTCCACTTTCTTTTCCCATTTCACCCACCTCCGTGCCCTGCCTCTGGTAACCCCCAATCTGTTCCCTGTATCTATAAACTTGCTTTCTCTCTTTCTCTCTTTACATTCCACTTAAACTTTCATTATATTCCACATATCAGTGAGATCATATGGTATTTGTCTTTTTGTATCTGACTTATCTCACTAAGCATATCCTGAAGGGTCCTTCCATATTGTTAAAAGTGTTAGAATTGTTAATATTTTAACTGGGTAATATTCCATTGTGTATACATGAAAAAAACATTTTATCCATTCATCTGTGGATGAACACTTAGGTTATTTCCATGTTTGGGGCTATTGTAAATAATATTATAATGAGCATGGGGATGAGGATATCTCTTCAAGTGAGTGTTTTTCATTTCCTTTGGATGAATACCCAAAAGTGGAATTGCTGGATCATATGGTGGTTCTAGTTTTAACTTTTTGAGGAAACCCTATGCTCTTTTCTACAGTGGCTGCACCGATTTTCATTCCCATTTGCACTGGATGAGGGTGCCCTTTTCTCCACATCCTTGTCAACACTTATTATTTCTTATCTTTCTGATAATAGCCATTCTAATAGGTATGAGGTGATATCTCATTGTGATTTTGATTTTTATTTCTCTGATGACTAGTGATGTTGAGCGCCTTTTCATGTACCTGCTGGCCATCTGTATGTCTTCTTTGAAAAAGGTCTGCTCAGATCCTTGGCACATATTTTAATCAGATTTTTGTTGTTGTTTTTTTTTTTTTTTTACTATTGAGTTGAATGAGTTTTTATATAATTTGGATATTAACACTTTATCGGATATAGGATGTGCAGATATTATCTCCCACTTCATAGGTTGCTTTTTCTTTCGTTGATGATTTCTTTTGCAGGGCAGAAGTTTTTTAATTTGATATATCCCCGTTTCTTAATTTTGCTTTTGTTGCCCTTCTGTTGTCAAATACAAAAAAAAAATACTGCTAAGATCAATGCCAGGATACCTGCTGCTTATGTTTTCTTCTAGGAGTTTTATGGTTTCAGGTCTTATGTTCAAGTCTTTACCTCATTTTGAGTTAATTTTTGTATATGGTCTAAGATAGTGGTCCTGTTTCATTCTTTAGCATGTGACTATCCAATTTTCCTAACACGACTTCTTAAAGAAACTGCCCGTTCCTCATTGTATATTCTTGGCTCCTTTGTCCTAAATTAATTGACCATATATTCATGGGTTTATTTCTGGGCTCTGTATTCTGTTCATGTATCTGTATTTATGCCAGTACCAAAGTGTTTTGATTATTATAGTTTTATAATACATTCAAAACGAGGAAGTGCAATACCTCTGGATTTGTTCTTTTTTTCTAGGTGATTTTCACTATTTGGAATCTTTTGTGGTTCCATACAAATATTAGAATTATTTGCTTAATTTCTGTGAAAAATGTCATTGGAATTTTGATAGGAATTGCATTGAATCTGTAAATTGGTTTCAATAGTATGGACATTTTAACCATATTAATTCTTCCAACCCATGAGCACAAAATATCTTTCTATTTATTTGTGTCTTCTTCAATTTCTTTCATCAAGGTCTTGCAGATTTCATTGTACAGGTCTTTCACCATCCTGGTTCAGTTTCTTCCTAGGTATTTTCTTCTTCTGATGCAACTATAAATGGGATTATGGTCTTAATTTCTCTTTCTCATAGTTTATCAGTGTGAAGAAATGCAACAAATTTTTGTATATTGATTTTGTATCCTGAAACTTTACTGAATGTATTTATTTACTAGTCCTAACAGTGTTTTTGGTAGAGTTTTGGGGTTTCTATATATAATATCATGTCATCTGCAAATAATGACAGCTTTAATTCTTTCTTTCCAACTTGGATGGAAATTTCATTTTCTTGCCTAATCATGTTGAGTAAAAGTGGTAAGAATGGGCATCCTTGTCTTGTTACTGATCTTAGATGAAAAACTTTCAACTTTTTATCATTGAGAATAATGTTAGCTGTGGGCCTTTCATATATGACCTTTCTTATGTTGAGGTATGTTCCTCTATTCCCACTTTGTTGAGAGTTTCTAAAAATCATAGATGTTGAATTTTGTCAAATGCTTTTCTTGCATTTATTGATATGATTGTATGATTTTTATCCTTCATTTTGTTAACATGGTGTATTACATTGATGGATTTGTGTATGTTGAATCATCTTAGAATCCCTGGAATAAATGCCACTTGATTGTAGTATATGATTGTTTCAGCACATTGTCATACTTGGTTTGCTAATATTTTGTAGAGGATTTTTGTATTTATATTCATTAAGAATATTGTCTGTGATTTTTCTTACGGTATTCTTGTCTGGTTTTGGTATTAGAGTAAGGCTGTCCTTGTTAAATGAGTTTGGAAGTGTCTCTCCTCTTGTTTTGAAAGTGTTTGAGAAAGACTTGTATTAAGTCATCATTAAAGGATTGGTAGAATTCACCAATGGATTCTATAACAGTGAAGTTGTATAGTCCAGAAGTTTGGTCCTGGACTTTGATTTGTTGGAAATTTTTTACTAGTGATTCAAATCTTTTTACTAGTAATCAGCGTGTTCAGTTTTTCTATTTCTACATGATTCAGTCTTGGTTGGTTGTATCTTTCTAGGAATTTAGCCATTTCTTCTAGATTGTCTAATTTGTTGGTGTGTAATTGTTCATAGTAGTCTGTTATGGTTCTGTTTGCTTCTGTAGTATCCGTTGTCATGTCACCTCCTCCATTTCTGATTTTATTTGAATCCTCCCTTTTTTTTTTCTTGGTAAATCTAGCTAAAGGTTTGTCAATTTTGTTTATCTTTTTGAAAAAGCATCTTAGTATCCTGGATCTTTTCTATTATTTTTCTCTTTATTTCATTTATTTCCTTTGATCTTGTTATTTCCTTTCTTTACTAACTTTGGGCTTCATTTGTTCTTCTTTTTCTAATTTCTTGAAGTATAAACTTAGGTTGTTTGAGACTGTTTCTTTTTTGTTTGTTTGTTTCTTTCTTGATGTAGTCTTTTCACTATGAAATTCATGCAGCTGCTTTTGCTGCATCCCATAAGCTTTGGTATGTTGTCCAGTAGTATGTTGTTTAATCGTCACATATTTGTGAAAATATTTTACTAGTATTCTTGTAATTCATTTCTAATTTCATACCATTATGGTCAGATAGATGCTTAATAGGATTTCAGTCTTATAAAATGAAGACTTGTTTTGTAGCCTAACATAAGCTTGATACATGCTTGAGAAGAATGTGCATTCTGTTGCTTTGGGATGGAATGTTCTGTATATGTCTATTAAGTCCATCTGAACCAACATGTATGTCATTTAAGGCTAATGTTTCTTTATTGATGTTCTGTCTGATCTATATACATTGGTGAAATGAGGTATTACAATTCCTACTATTATTATATTGCTGTCTATTTCTTCCTATAGGTCTGTTAATATTTGCTTTCTGTATTGAAGTGTTTCTATGTCAGATACATAAATATTTGTAAATGTTATATCCTCTTGTTGGATTTACCCCTTTATCAATAGGTAATGACCTTCTTTGTGTTTTATTATAGTCTATCTGAAAGTCTAATTCATCTGATAAAGCCCCAGCTTGCTTTTGGTTTTCCAAAAGAAATATTCCTTTTGCCGGGAATATTTTTTCCCATCCCTTCAATTTCAGTCTGTGTGTGTCCTACATCTGAAGTGTGTCTCTTAGGCAGCATATAGATGGGTCTTGTTTTTATCCATTCAGCCACTCTATGTCCTTTGATTGCAGAATTTAGCTCATTTACATTTTGTAATTATTGATAGGTATGTACTTAACGCCATTTTGGTAATTGATTTTTGGTTGTTTTGTAGTCCTTCTGTTTTTTCTCCTGGTCTTTTCCTTATGATTTGATGATGTACTGTAGTGGTATGCTTAGATTCTTCTCTCTGTCTTTTGTGTATCTACAGTAAATTTTTGACTTGTGGTTATCACGAGGCTTATATAAAACAACTTACATTTGTAACAGTCAATTTTAAGATGACAGCAGATTAAGTTTGAATGCATTCTAAGCTCTACATAATTACCTCCCGCTACATATTATATTTTTGATGTCACTATTTATAACTTTTTATCTGGTGTATCCATTAACATATTATTGTAGTTATAGTTACTTTTTCTACTTTTTTCTTTTAACCTTCATATTAGTTTTCCTAATTAGTTTCAATCCACCACCTTTTACAACTGGAATGTATTCTGAATTTTACTATATGTATTACCTTTATCACTGAGATTTACACTTTCATAAGTTTTCCAGTTACTAATTAGTGGTCTTTAATTCCAGCTTAAAGAAATCCTTTTAACATTTATGTAAGACTGGTTTATGATAACAAACTCTTTTAGCTTTTGCTTTTCTGGAAAATTATCTCCTTCAATTCTTTATGACAACTGTTATTCTTTATTTCTATAAATACTTAGATGTATGTCTTTTTATGTTCCATTTCCTTTAAGTAGTTAATAAAATTTGGGGTACAAAATTACTTGGTACTAGAAGTCATTCTATACCTTTTGATATATGGTATTTTTATTACTCTATAATTGTCCACAGCTATTGTTAATTTAGATGTTCTCTTTGTTATTATGAATAGATAACTGATTTTTAGTTTCTGTGGTTGGGATATGTTTTGTTTTAGATTGTGTGTTTTAATGTTTAAACTTTTTACATTATGGAGAATTACAGATTTTAAGTTTTTTGTTTAAATTAAGAAGGTGGCATCCTCTAATATGTGACTATAGGACTCTGATTTTATCCCAAAGACTATGTCGGGATTACTGAGCAGATTTTCTATTCTAAGTCATAAGGACCTGAGAATTTTGAAATCACTTTGGTTTATGAATCTAAACAAAGTTCTGTCTCAATCTTCATGATTATCTTAAGTGATTAAATAGTATTTTCCCATTTAAAAATAAAAAAAATAAGGTTAGAAGGTGATCAATTTCAGTTCAATGTCCCTGGACAAAATATGAAAATGTTTCTTTCCTTTGCAGGATAGGAAGTTAGTTATATCTCTTCATTTAACTTTAAGTAAAAATGTCTTCTTTCTTCTTTTATGTTTGTGTACTTGCTCTGTCAGAAATGGAAAGTTAAAATCTCCCACTATCATGTTTTCAGAGATTTCTATTTGTGCCTTTTGTTTGTGTTTCTGTATGTGTTTGAATGTCTGTTTGAACCTCAGAGAAAAAAAGATAGAATGAATCACATACCTCAATACACAGTGTAGAATTATTGATGGTCCTGCAATGCCCTTTTTGTTTTGATTCATATATTTATATGTTTAAGCCTCATTCTTTATTTTTCCTGCCCCCCACTCCCCAACACACATTCAACACACATTTCTAGCTGGTTTGACAGATGCCTTTTGTTTGGTATATAAGCTTGTGAAATATATGTTGTATAAGATGCATATGTTATTTATTTTCATAAATGGTACAGTACCCTATAACTTCACCTATTTCTCTTTTTTTTTCTCACAAAGTACTATGCTGATATGACTATCAGTTTGTCATGTTGCTTTTAAAATCTGCTTGGTTCTCCATACTAGTATGTGTATATCCATCACATTTACCCATTTATTCTCTCAATAATGGGCACCCAGATTACCTTCAACTCCCTACAGCAAATCTGAATAAATTTGCTTATATACATCCCTTAATACACTTTTTTTTTGGTATATAAAAGCAAGAGAAGGATTTTCAGGGGAAAAAAAGATATTAATATACTTAATTAAACTAGGTGGTATCAGATCTCTCAGAAGGGTTGCAATTTACATTTTTATCAGCAAGTTGTGAAGATTCCTATGTCTCTTATCCAGCCAGCATTTGGCATTATTCAGCTTTCTAAATTTTGACCATCTGAAAGGTATAAAAATAACATCTCATTTAAATTGCACTTCAAGGGGCACCTGGGTGGCTCAGTCAGTTAAGCGTCCAACTTTGGCTCAGGTCATGATCTCACAGTTCGTGAGTTCAAGCCCCGTGTAGGACTCTGTGCTGACAGCTCAGAGCCTGGAGCCTGCTTCACATTCTGTGTCTCCCTCTTTCTCTGCCCTTCCCCTGCTCATGCCCTGTCTCTCTTTCTCTCTCTCAAAAATAAATAAACATTAAAAAAATAAAAATAAATAAATTTGCACTTCAGATTCTTAGTTTGAGTATGTATTCAATAGTGAGGACTTCTAAATTTCATTTTCTATATTTTGCTTGCTTTCAGTCTTTGCGTATTTGGTATTGCTATTCTTCCACTGTGTTGTTCGTTTGCAAAGTTTCCTTTACAGTCTGAGCCAGGGGTCAGCAAAGTTTGGTCTGCAGGTCAGATTTGACATGTTGCCTGTTCTCATACAGCCAAAGGGCTAAAAATGATGTTTATATTTTTAAATGATGCAGGGAAAATGAAGAGAAGAATAATATTGAGAGACACATGAATATGATACAAAATCAAATTTTAGTGTTCATAAATAAAGTTGTATTGAACATAGCTTCAAATATTTATGTATTATGTATTGCTGGCTTTATGTTACAATGGCAGAACTGAGTAGTTCAAACAAGAACATATGACACACAAAGCCTAATATATTTATTAGCTGTCCTTTTACAGAAAAACTTTTCTGACTTCTGGTTTAAAAGAGAGTTTCTGATTGATTTCAGACATTGTAAATTCCATCTCTCAATCTATACTCATTAATTTTACCCTTATATTCTCTAATCAGTAGCCACTATGTTGATATATCAAATTGATTTTAAAATGATTTTTTTGTCTGATACTTTGTGCCTTTCAGGTTATGTTTAAATATTTCATTTCCACTTCTATTCACAAAGATTTTTTTTTACATAATTTTACATATATATAGGTGTTTTATGAAATGTGATTCTATCTTTGCAAACCAATGAACTAAATTTTAATTTTACATTTATATATAGATGTTTTTTAAATGTGTTTCTATCTTTGCAAACAAATGAATGAACTAAATTTTAATTTTTCTTCATAGTAAAACCAACTTTGGCAAAACCATCTAGTAAACAACCTGTCCTTTCCCTTTAGTACATAAATATGTAGTGCTATCATTCTCTATGTTAAGTTTTTACATGTTCATGGGTCTCTCTCCAAACTTTTCATTAATCAGCCATTTGTCTATTTATTGTTTATTGTAATAATTTAAAGAGCAAGCATTGATCTCTGCTTTTTGAATATATGTCAGTTATTTGTACCCTTCTATTTTGTCCATGTGAATATTGAACCACGAATCCTTAATACTCCAAATGGATTTTTTTTGTTTCAGTTTGAGTTAATAGATAAAACTGGTAAAAACTGACATTTTGTAATTTTTTAATATCCCACTTTAGTTAACATAGTTATATTAGTATCAGGCATACAATATAGTAATTCAACAATTCTATACATTACTCAGTGGTCTTTATGATATGTGTACTTTTTGATCCTCTTCACTTGTTTCACTCATGACCCCTTTCACCTCCACTATAACCATCAGTTTGTTCTCTAAATTTTAGTGAGTTAACATACAGTGTAATGTTGGTTTCAAGAGTAGAATTTGTGATTCATCACTTACATAGAACACTCAGTGCTCATCACAAGTGCCCTCCTTAATACTCCTCACCCATTAATCCCATTTCCCACCCACCTATCCTCCAGCAATGCTCAATTTGTCCTCTTTAGTTAAGAGTCACTTACAGTTTGCCTCCTTCCCTCTCTTTTCCCTTCCCACATATTCATCTGTTTTGTTCTTAAATTCTGCATAGGAATGAAATCATATGGTATTTATCTTTCTCTGGTTTATTTCTCTTAGCATAATATACTCTACATCTTTCAACATTGCAAATGGCAAGATTTCATTCTTTTTTATGGCTGAGTAATATTCCATTGCATATATATATTTATATGCCACTTCTTTTTTTTCCAATATATGAAATTTATTATCAAATTGGTTTCAATACAACACCCAGTGCTCATCCCAAAAGGTGCCCTCCTCAATACCCAGCACCCACCCTCCCCTCCCTTCCACCACCCATCAACCCTCAGTTTGTTCTCAGTTTTTAAGAGTTCCTTATGCTTTGGCTGTCTCCCACTCTAACCTCTTTTTTTTTCTTCCCTTCCCCTCCCCCATGGGTTTCTGTTAAGTTTCTCAGGATCCACATAAGAGTGAAACCATATGGTATCTGTCTTTCTCTGTATGGCTTACTTCACTTAGCATCACACTCTCCAGTCCCATCCACGTTGCTACAAAGGGCCATATTTCATTCTTTCTCATTGCCACGTAGTACTCCATTGTGTATATAAACCACAATTTCTTTACCCATTCATCAGTTGATGGACATTTAGGCTCTTTCCATAATTTGGCTATTGTTGAGAGTGCCGCTATAAACATTGGGGTACAGGTGCCCCTATGCATCAGTACTCCTGTATCCCTTGGGTAAATTCCTAGCAGTGCTACTGCTGGGTCATAGGGTAGATCTATTTTTAATTTTTTGAGGAAACTCCACACTGTTTTCCAGAGTGGCTGCACCAATTTGCATTCCCACCAACAGTGCAAGAGGGTTCCCATTTCTCCACATCCTCTCCAGCATCTATAGTCTCCTGATTTGTTCATTTTGGCCACTCTGACTGGCGCCAGGTGATATCTGAGTGTGGTTTTGATTTGTACTTCCCTGATAAGGAGCAACGTTGAGCATCTTTTCATGTGCCTGTTGGCCATCCGGATGTCTTCTTTAGAGAAGTGTCTATTCGTGTTTTCTGCCCATTTCTTCACTGGGTTATTTGTTTTTCAGGTGTGGAGTTTGGTGAGCTCTTGATAGATTTTGGATACTAGCCCTTTGTCCGATATGTCATTTGCAAATATCTTTTCCCATTCCATTGGTTGCCTTTTAGTTTTGTTGGTTGTTTCCTTTGCTGTGCAGAAGCTTTTTATCTTCATAAGGTCCCAGTAATTCATTTTTGCTTTTAATTCCCTTGCCTTTGGGGATGTGCCGAGTAAGAGATTGCTACGGCTGAGGTCAGAGAGGTCTTTTCCTGCTTTCTCCTCTAGGGTTTGGATGGTTTCCTGTCTCACATTCAGGTCCTTTATCCATTTTGAGTTTATTTTTGTGAATGGTGTGAGAAAGTGGTCTAGTTTCAACCTTCTGCATGTTGCTGTCCAGTTCTCCCAGCACCATTTGTTAAAGAGACTGCCTTTTTTCCATTGGATGTTCTTTCCTGCTTTGTCAAAGATTAGTTGGCCATACGTTTGTGGGTCTAGTTCTGGGGTTTCTATTCTATTCCATTGGTCTATGTGTCTGTTTTTGTGCCAATACCATGCTGTCTTGATGATGACAGCTTTGTAGTAGAGGCTAAAGTCTGGGATTGTGATGCCTCCTGCTTTGGTGTTCTTCTTCAAAATTACCTTGGCTATTCGGGACTTTTTGTGGTTCCATATGAATTTTAGGATTGCTTGTTCTAGTTTTGAGAAGAATGCTGGTGCAATTTTGATTGGGATTGCATTGAATGTGTAGATAGCTTTGGGTAGTATTGACATTTTGACGATATTTATTCTTCCAATCCATGAGCACGGAATGTTTTTCCATTTCTTTATATCTTCTTCAATTTCATTCATAAGCTTTCTATAGTTTTCAACATACAGATCTTTTACATCTTTGGTTAGATTTATTTTATGCTTCTTGGTGCAATTATTGAATGGGATCAGTTTCTTTATTTGTCTTTCTGTTGCTTCATTGTTAGTATTTAAGAATGCAACTGATTTCTGTACATTGATTTTGTATCCTGCAACTTTGCTGAATTCATGTATCAGTTCTAGCAGACTTTTGGTGGAATCTATCGGATTTTCCATGTATAATATCATGTCATCTGCAAAAAGTGAAAGCTTGACTTCATCTTTGCCAATTTTGATGCCTTTGATTTCCTTTTGTTGTCTGATTGCTGATGCTAGAACTTCGAACACTATGTTAAACAACAGCGGTGAGAGTGGACATCCCTGTCGTGTTCCTGATCTCAGGGAAAAAGCTCTCAGTTTTTCCCCATTGAGGATGATGTTAGCTCTTGGCTTTTCATAAATGGCTTTTATGATATTTAAGTATGTTCCTTCTATCCCGACTTTCTCGAGGGTTTTTATTAAGAAAGTTTGCTGAATTTTGTCAAATGCCTTTTCTGCATCGATTGACAGGATCATATGGTTCTTATCTTTTCTTTTATTAATGTGATTGATGTATCACGTTGATTGATTTGCGAATGTTGAACCAGCCTTGCATCCCAGGAATGAATCCCACTTGATCATGGTGAATAATTCTTTTTATAAGCTGTTGAATTCGATTTGCTAGTATCTTATTGAGAATTTTTGCATCCATATTCATCAGGGATATTGGCCTGTAGTTCTCTTTTTTTACTGGGTCTCTGTCTGGTTTAGGAATCAAAGTAATACTGGCTTCATAGAATGAGTCTGGAAGTTTTCCTTCCCTTTCTATTTTTTGGAATAGCTTGAGAAGGATAGGTATTATTTCTGCTTTAAATGTCTGGTAGAACTCCCCTGGGAAGCCATCTGGTCCTGGACTCTTATTTGTTGGGAGATTTTTGATAACTGATTCAATTTCTTCGCTGGTTATGGTCTGTTCAAGCTTTCTATTTCCTCCTGATTGAGTTTTGGAAGTGTGTGGGTGTTTAGGAATTTGCCCATTTCTTTCAGGTTGTCCACTTTCTTGGCATATAATTTTTCATAGTATTCCCTGATAATTGCTTGTATCTCTAAGGGATTGGTTGTAATAATTCCATTTTCATTCATGATTTTATCTATTTGGGTCATCTCCCTTTTCTTTTTGAGAAGCCTGGCTAGAGGTTTGTCAATTTTGTTTATTTTTTCAAAAAACCAACTCTTGGTTTCGTTGATCTGCTCTACAGTTTTTTTAGATTCTATATTGTTTATTTCTGCTCTGATCTTTATTATTTCTCTTCTTCTGTTGGGTTTAGGCTGCCTTTGCTGTTCTGCTTCTATTTCCTTTAGGTGTGCTGTTAGATTTTGTATTTGGGATTTTTCTTGTTTCTTGAGATTGGCCTGGATTGCAATGTATTTTCCTCTCAGGACTGCCTTCGCTGCATCCCAAAGCGTTTGGATTGTTGTATTTTCATTTTTGTTTGTTTCCATATATTTTTAAATTTCTTCTCTAATTGCCTGGTTGACCCACTCATTCTTTAGTAGGGTGTTCTTTAACCTCCATGCTTTTGGAAGTTTTCCAGACTTTTTCCTGTGGTCGATTTCAAGCTTCATAGCATTGTGGTCTGAAAGTGTGCATGGTATGATTTCAATTCTTGTATACTTATGAAGGGCTGTTTTGTGACCCAGTATGTGATCTATCTTGGAGAATGCTCCATGTGCACTTGAGAAGAAAGTATATTCTGTTGCTTTGGGATGCAAGTTCTAAATATATCTGTCAAGTCCATCTGATCCAATGTATCATTCAGGGCCCTTGTTTCTTTATTGACCATGTGTCTAGATGATCTATCCATTTCTGTAAGTGGAGTGTTAAAGTCCCCTGCAATTACCACATTCTTATCAGTAAGGTTGCTTATGTTTGTGAGTAATTGTTTTATATATTTGGGGGCTCCCGTATTTGGCACATAGACATTTATAATTGTTAGCTCTTCCTGATGGATAGACCCTGTAATTATTATATAATGCCCTTCTTCATCTCTTGTTACAGCATTTAATTTAAAGTCTAGTTTGTCTGATATAAGTATGGCTAGTCCAGCTTTCTTTTGACTTCCAGTAGCATGATAAATAGTTCTCCATCCCCTCACTCTCAATCTGAAGGTGTCCTCAGGTCTAAAATGAGTCTTGTAGACAGCAAATAGATGGGTCTTGTTTTTTTATCCATTCTGATACCCTTTGTCTTTTGGTTGGCACATTTAGTCCATTTACATTCAGTGTTATTATAGAAAGATATGGGTTTAGAGTCATTGTGATGTCCGTAGGTTTCACGCTTGTAGCGATGTCTCTGGTACTTTGTCTCACAGGATCCCCCTTAGGATCTCTTGTAGGGCTGGGTTAGTGGTGACGAATTCCTTCAGTTTTTATTTGGGAAGACCTTTATCTCTCCTATTCTAAATGACAGACTTGCTGGATAAAGGATTCTCAGCTGCATATTTTTCCTGTTCATCACATTGAAGATCTCCTGCCATTCCTTTCTGGCCTGCCAAGTTTCAGAAGAGAGATCGGTCACGAGTCTTATAGGTCTCCCTTTATATGTTAGAGCACGTTCATCCCTTGCTGCTTTCAGAATTTTCTCTTTATCCTTGTATTTTGCCAGTTTCACTATGATATGTCATGCAGAAGATCGATTCAAGTTACGTCACTGTGCCTCTTGGATTTCAGTGCCTTTTTCCTTCTCCAGTTCAGGGAAGTTCTCAGCTATTATTTCTTCAAGTACACCTTCAGCACCTTTCCCTCTCTCTTCCTCCTCTGGAATACCAATTATGCGTATATTATTTCTCTTTAGTGCATCACTTAGTTCTCTAATTTTCCCCTTGTACTCCTGGATTTTTTAATCTCTCTTTTTCTCAGCTGCTTTTTCCATAATTTTATCTTCTAGTTCACCTATTCTCTCCTCTGCCTCTTCAATCTGAGCCGTGGTCATTTCCATTTTATTTTGCAGCTCGTTTATTGCATTTTTTAGGTCCTCCTGACTGTTCCTTAGTCCGTTGATCTCTGTAGCAATAGATTCTTTGCTGTGCTCTATACTGTTTTCAAGCCCAGCGATAATTTTATTACTATTATTCTAAATTCATTTTCTGTTATATTGTTTAAATCGTTTTTTATCAGTTCGTTAGCTGTCGTTATTTCCGAGAGATTCTTTTGAGGGGAATTCTTCCGTTTGGTCATTTTGGATAGTTCCTGGAGTGGTGCCAAATTGCAGGGCACTTCCCCTGTGCTGTCTTGAATAACTCGCATTGGTTGGCGGGGCCACAGTCAGACCTGATGTTTGCCCCCAGCCCACCACTGGGGCCACAGTCATACTGGTGTGTGCCTTCTCTTCCCCTCTCCTTGGGGCGGGATTCACTGTGGGGTGGCATGGCCCGTCTGGGCTACTTGCACACTGTCAGGCTTGTGGTGCTGGGGATCTGGCGTATTAGCTGGGGTGGATCGGCAAGGTGCACAGGAGCGGGAGGGGCAGGCTCAGCTTGCTTCTCCTTCAGTGATCCGCTTTGGGAGGGGCCCTGTGGCAGCGGGAGGGAGTCAGACCTGCCTCTGGAGGTGTGGATCCGTAGAAGCACAGCGTTGGGTGTTTCTGCGGTGCCAGCAAGTTCCCTGGCAGGAACTGGTTCCCTTTGGGATTTTGGCTGGGGGGTGGGCGAGGGAGATGGTGCTGGCGAGCACCTTTGTTCCCCGCCAAACTGAGCTCTGTTGTCCCGGGGCTCAGCAACTCTCCCTCCCATTGTCCTCCAGCCTTCCCGCTCTCTGAGCAGAGCTGTTAACTTATTAACCTTCCAGATGTTAAGACCCCGCTCGCTGTCCAACACACTCTGTCTGGCCCCTCTGCTTTTGCAAGCCAGACTTGGGGTCTCTGCTTGGCCAGCACGCCGCCTCTCCACCCCGGGCTCCCTCCCACCAGTCCATGTAGTGCGCACGGCCTTGCCGCCCTTCCTACCCTCTTCCGTGGGCCTCTCGTCTGCGCTTGGCTTCGGAGACTCTGTTCTGCTAGTCTTGTGGTGGTTTTCTGGGTTATTTAGGCAGGTGTAGGTGGAATCTAAGTGATCAGCAGGATGCGGTGAGCCCAGCGTCCTCCTACGCTGCCATCTTCACAAATAAATCTATATGCCATTTCTTTATCCATTCATCAGTTGATGGATGTATGGGCTCTCTATAATTTGACTATTATTGATAGTGCTACTATAAACATTGGCATGCATGTGCCCCTTCAAATCTGTATTTTTGTATCCTTTGGTGAATATCTAGTAGTGCAATTGCTGGGTTATAGGATATTTCTATTTTTAACTTTTTGAGGAATCTCCACACTGTTTTCCAAAGTGGCTGCACCAGTTTGCATTTCCCCCAACAGTGCACAAGGATTCCTTTTTCTTACCAACACTTGTTGTTTCTTGTGTATTTGATTTTAGCCATTTTGACAGATGTGAGGTGATATCTCATGGTTTTGATTTGCATTTCCCTGATGATTAGTGATATTGAGAATCTTCTCATGTGTCTATTGGCTATGTGTATGTCTTCTGTGGATAAATGTATGCTTGTATCTTTTGCCCATTTTTTAATTGGATTATTTAGTTTTGGGTTTTTTTTTAGTGTTGTATAATTTCTTAATATATATTGGATACTACCTCTTTATCAGATATGTCATTTGAAAATATCTTCCCAATTCCTTAGGTTGTCTTTTAGTTTTGTTGATTGTTTCCTTCACTGTGCAGAAGCTTTTTATTTTGATGTGGTCCCAATAGTTTATTTTTACTTTTGTTTCCCTGGGCTCGGAAACATATCTAAAAAAATGTTGCTATGGCCGGTATCAGAGAAATTACTGCCTGTGCTGCCTTCTAGGATTTTTAGTTTTAGGTCTCACATGTAGGTCTTTAATCCATTTTGTGTTTATTTTTGTGTATGGTGTCAGAAAGTGGTCCAATTTCATTCTTTTATATGTGGCTGTCCAGTATTCCCAACACTATTTGTTGAAGAGACTTTTACCCATTGTTTATTCTTGTCTCCTCAGTTAAAAATTAATTGACCATATAAATATTGATTTATTTCTGGGCTCTGCATTCTGTTTCATTGATCAATGTTTCTGTTTTTGTGCCAGTACCATACCATTTTGATTACTTCAGCTTTGTAGTAAAATTTAAAATCTGGGATTGTGATACCTCCAGTTTTGTTCTTTTTCAATATTGCTTTGGCTATTTGGGGTCTTTTTTGTGGTTCCAAACAAATTTTAGGATAGTTTGTTTTAGCTCTGTGAAAAATGCTGTTGCTATTTTGATAGGGATTGCATCAAATCTGTAGATTCCTTTGGGTAGTATGGACATTTTATTATTCTTCCATGAGCATGGAATATCTTTCCAGTTGTTTGTATCATTTTCAATTTATTTCATCATTTTTTTAAATAATTTTCATAGTATAAGTTTTTCACCACCTTGGTTAAGTTTATTCCTGGGTATTTTATTCTTTTTGGTGAAATTACAAATGGGATTGTTTTCTTAATTTCTCTTTATGCTACTTCATTATTAATATATTACAATGCAAGAGATTTCTATATATTGATTTTGTATCTTGCACCTTACTGAATTTATTTATCAGTTCTACTAGCTTTTTGGTGGGGTCTTGAGGGTTTTCTGTAGTATCATGTCATCCACAAATAGTGAAAGTCTTACTTCTTCTTTACCAATCTGGATGTCTTTTATTTCTTTTTCTTGTCTGATTGCTGTGGTTAGGACTTCTAGGACTATGTTGAATAAAAGTAGTGAGAGTGAACATCCTTCTCTTCTTGTTGTCTAAGGGGAAAATCTCTCAGTTTGTCACCAATGAAGATGATGTTCACTGTGGGTTTTTTATATGGCCTATATTATATTCAGGTATGTTTCCTCTAAACCTACTTTGTTGAGAGTTTTTATCATTAATAGATGTTGTACTTTGTCAAATGTTTTTTTCTGCATCTATTGTAATGATCAGATGGTTTTTAACCTTTCTCTTTTTGATGTGTTTTATCACATTGATTGATTTGTGACTATTGAACCACCATAGCATTACAGGAATAAATCCCATGTGATCATGGTAAATGATTTTTTTAATATATTGTGGGATTCAGCTTTCTGATAATTTGTTGGTTTTTGCATCTATGTTCATCAGAGATATTGCCCTACAGTTTTCTTTTTGGTGGTATCTTTATCTGGTTTTGGTATCCTCATTAAATGAATTTGGAAAGTTTATGTCCTCTTCTATTTTTTTTTTTTTTTTGGAATAGTTTGAGAAGAATAGTATTTACTTTTATTGAAATGCTTGGTAGAAGTCACCAGCGAAGCATCTGGTACTGGACTTTTTTTTTTTTATTGGGAGTTATTTTATTAATGATTCAATTTCATCTCTGGTAATTGGTCTGTTCAAGTTTTCTATTTATTCCTCATTCAGTTTTGGTAGGTTATGTGTTTTTAGTAATTTTTCCATTTCTTCTAATTTGCCCAGTCTGTTGGCATGTAGCTACTCCTAATATTCTCTTGTAATTATTTGTATTTCTGTGGTGTTGGTTTTACTTCTCATCTCTCATTTGTGATTTTGTTTACTTAGGTCCTTTATCTTTTTTTCTTGGTAAGTCTGGCTAGAGGTTTATCAGTTTTATTTTTTTTTTAAAGAATCTGCTCCTGGTTTCATTGATCTGTTCTATTGTTTTTTGCTTTTACTTTTAACTTCTATATCATTTATTTCTGCTCTAATCTTTATTATTTCCTTCTTTCTGCTGGTTTAGGTTTTGTTTGTTCTTTTTCCAAATCCTTTATGTACAAGATTAGGTTGTTTATTTGAGAATTTTTTTGCTTCTTGAGATAGATCTGTATTGCTATAAACTTCCTCTTAGAACTGCTTTTACTGTACCCCAAGGGTTTTGGACCATTGTGTTTTCATTTTCATTTGTTTCCATGTACTTTTTAAAATTTCTTCCTTCATTTCTTTGTTTACCCAATTGTTGTTTAATAGTAGGTTATTTAACCTCCATTTATCTGTGTTCTTTCCAGGTTTTTTTCTTGTGATCGACTTCTAGTTTCATAGCAGTGTGGTCAGAAAAAATGCATGGTATGACTTTGATCTTCTTGAATTTGTTAAGGCTTGTTTTGTGGCCTGATATGTGATCTATTCTGGAGAATGTTCTGTGTGCACTTGAAAAGAATGTGTATTCTGCTGTTCTGGATGGAATGTTCTTAATATATCTGTTAAATCCATGTGTTCCAATGTGTCATTCAAAGCCATTGTTTCCTTGTTGATTTTCTGTTTTGATGATCTGCCCATTGATGTAGTGGGATTTTAAAGCTCCCTCCTATTATTGTATTATCAATTAATTCCTTTATGTTTGTTATTAACTGCTTTATGTATTTTCGTGCTTCTATGTTGGGTGCATAAATATTTATAATTATTGTTTCTTCTTGTTGCATTGTCCCCTTTATGATTATATAGGGTCCTTTGTCTGTTGTTATACCAGCTTTCTTTTGATATCCATTGATATGAAAAATGTTTCCCCATCCCCTCACTTTCAATCTACCCGTGTCTTTAGGTCTAAAAGACAGCCTTTTAGCTGTCTTGTACAAGGTCTTGTAGCCAGCATATAGCTGAGTCTTTTTTTTAAATCGATTCTGTCACTCTATGTCTTTTGATTGGAGCATTTTGTCCATTTACATTTATGGTTTGCTGATTTTCTTCAGTGATATATTTGGATTTCATTCTCTTTATTCTTTGCATATATATTAGTGGGTTTTGAAATATGATTACCATTAGGTTTGTATATAACCTCTTCTGCATATAGCAGTCTATGTTAAGTTCATGATTATTTAAGTTTGAACTCATTCTTATTCCTCTCCTCCTCACGTTTTAGGTGTATGTTATCATATATTGCATCTTTTTATTTTGTAAGTTCCTTGACTTTTTTTTTTTACAGAAATATCTATTTTTACTGCCTCTGTGTTTCCTACCTTCTTATGTCACTTTTGTTCTCTCCACTCAGAGAGTTCCTTTAATATTTCTTGCAGGGCTGGTTTAGTGATCATGAACTCCTTTAATTTTTGTTTGGGAAACTCTTTATCTCTCCTTCTATTCTATGGATAGCTTTGCTGAATAGAGTATTCTTGACTGAAAAAATTTCCCATTCAGTACTTTGAATATATCAGGCCACTCCCTTCTGGCTTGGAAAGTTTCTGCTGAAAAATCCCCCGATAGCCTTATGGGGATTTCATTCTTGCTACTTTTAATTTTTTTTCTTCATCACTGTATTTTTTCCAGTTTAATTACTGTATCTTGGTATGGATCTCCTTTTGTTGATTTTGTTTGGGGCTGTCTTTGCCTTCTGGATCTGGTGATCTGTTTCTTCCCCCAGGTAAGGGAACTTTTCAGCTATTATTTCTTTAAATATATTTTCTATTCTCTCTTTTCTTCTGGGACTACTCTAATATGAAGATTACATTTGATGGAGTCACAGTTCTCTAAGTCTATTCTTTTGCATAATTCTTGTCTCTTGTTCAGCTTGATTAGTTTATATCACTCTGTCTTTTAGGTCATTAATTTGTTCCTCTGCTTCTTCCAGCCTGTTCTTCATTCCATCAAACATGTTTATCATTTCATTTATTAAGCCCTTCATCTCTGTTAGTCCTTACCTCTGTGTTAAGTGTCTCACTTACTTTTGTATTCCACTCTTTTCTCAAGTCCAGTAAGTATCCTTATGATCATTGCTTTAAATATTCCATGAGGGACATTACTTTTATGTTTTGCTTAAATCTCTGGCCCTGGCCTTGCCCTGTTTTTTGTTTTGTGTTTGTTTGGTTTGTTTGTTTGTTTGTTTGTTTGGGATAAATTTCTCTGTCTTCTTATTTTGTCTAAGTCTATGTGCCTATTTCTCTGTGTTAGGAAAGTCAGTTACATCTCCTGCTCTTGAGAGTAATGACCTTTATGAAGAAGAGATCCTATAGTGCCCTTCTGTGTAGTGTCCCCTGTTCCCCAGGGCCCAGTGCTTCTGAGAGTGACTCCATTGTGTGCTGCATGTGCCCTGCTGTTTTGTCCTGGCCACTTTCTCCTTCAGGACAGTCTTTTTCAGAGGCTCCCTTTGCCTGTTTTGGGCAGTTTTTAGTTCCTGGACTGAAAGGGGTATGTTTAATTAGGTATGCTCTGGTCTGCTTGTGAAATGAGACCTGTCCCCACTGCTGCCTGGGCTGAGGCTCTGCAAAACTCTCACACTGGGAGGTGCTTGTAAGCAGGGGTTTGGGCTGGTCTTCTGGGGGTCAGGGCCACCAAACTGGGACTGAGGCAAGTAAGATTGGGAAGGGTGGTTCCACAGGAGTGGGGAAGTGGGTAGGGCTTTGGTGTAATCAAGTTAGGTAGTGAGTGTGGGCACTGAGCTGGTTCCCACAGGTGGCCCTGTGTCTAGGCCTGGGGCCAAGTAAGGGCAATTGTGCCTGCCAGCTCTTTTGTTCTTGGAGAAGGCTCCCAATGATCCCTGCCTCTTAGTCAGGTGATCTAGGAATAGTAAACAAACCTGCCTTCTGTATATCACAGGCATTTTTCAAACTGGGGCTTCCTGCTGTATCTCACTGGGGCTATTTGTATGCTGTCTCTTTAAGGGTGGAACTCAATTTCCTCTTGCCCTCTGGGCTCTCCCAGAACTGAGCCCACTGATATTTAAAGTTCCAGGTATTAAGTCCCATTGATGTAAGATCTTGTCAAATTATGCTCTTCTAGTTTCAAAGCCAAATGTTGCAGGGATTTGTCCTCTCCTTGGGGTGCCTTGGGTGAGACTCTGATTCTTTCCCCTTTCTTCACCCAAAGCATACCTCCCTCCAGTAGACAGTACTGCATATTCTCCCTTTCTACCCTCTCCAATTGTGACGGCTTCTCTACATTTAGCTGTGGAGGTTCTATTCCAGTCTTCAGTTCATTTTCTGGGTTATTTACACTGATGTGGGGGTTACCTAGTTGTATCTGTGGGACAGAGATGAACTCTGCTGTCCTCCTCTTGTCCATCTTCCCTGGAAGTCCTGATATCTTTATAATGTTAAATGGGCTCATCCAGAGCAGAAAATGTATTCCATTTATTTGTATACTTATCTACATACCTTGGTAAAGTTTAACATTTATAAAAGTTGAGTTTATGTATACCACATAAAGAATTCTCATGTACCTTAAATTTTTATTGTTTTGGAAGGATACCTTTTTAAGTTGTATTTGACAGTTGATTTTTGCTGGTATAGAGAATGCCATTGGTTTTTACATATTGATTTTGTCTCTGGGAACCTTGCTAAACTCTTATTTGTTAATTTAGTTGAATTGTTTAGGTGTATGATATAATTTCTAAACAACATTTTTACATCTTGCCTTAGAAGCCTAATACCTTTTCTTCACCAACAGCATCCCTATTGTTATTATTATTATACTTTCTAGTATTGACCAGGAAGTCTGATACAATGTTAAATGACACTATTGGTGGGAATCTTATTCAATAAGTGGAAGTAACTCTTAAGTTTTCTGTTAAGTATACTATTTATTATATTGTGTGTGTGTGTGTGTGTGTGTGCGTGTGCATGTGTGTCTGTGTAGATACAAACTTTAACAAGTCAAGGAGATTTCCTTCCATTCTGGTGTGTGATTTTTTTTCTCTAATAAAAGAATCTGGAAATTTTTCAAAGATTTTTTTTCTCTATGGAGGCAATCACATTATTTTCCCACTCTTTATGTGGCAAATTATATTGTCAAATTTTCATGTTAAATGCTGTCAAATGGTGTAATTTATACACCATTAAATTCACCACAGTTGAGTGTTTTTTAATATATCCAAAAAGGTGTGATACCACTACCTCTGTCTTGTTCTAAAACATTTTAATTACCCCCAAAGGATATCCTATACCCATTAAGCAGTAATTCTTTATTGCTCCCTGCCCCCAGTCCTTGGCAGCCACCATATTGATTTCTGTCTCTATGAATTTGCCTATTCTGGACAGTTCATATAAATGGATCATAAAATATGTTGTCTTTGATGTCTGGCTTCCTTCACTTAGCATGTCTTCAAAGTTCCTCCATGTTGTAGCATGTATGAATACTTCATTCTTTTTATAGCTCAATAATATTCCATTAAATAGATATATCATTTTGTTTATTCATCACTTGAATATTTGAGTTGTTTCTACCTTTTGACTATAATGAATAATGTTGCTATGAATATTTGGATACAAGTTTTAATATGGACATATACCATGCGTTTTCACTTATTTTAGGTACATACCTAGGAATGGAATTTCAGAATTCTAAGGTAACTGTATGTGAAACTTTTTGAAGAACTGCCAAACTCTTCTTGAAAGCAGCTATATCTTCATTTCCATCAGCAATACATGAGTTTTTTCCACATCTTCACCTACACTTTTTTTTTTAAGTGAAGGTCATTCTACTAGGTGGGAAGTGCTATCTCATTGTAGCTTTGACTTACTTTTCTCTGATAATTATCAACCATTTGTATACCTTCTTTGGAGAAATGTCTGGTCAATTTCTTAGCACATACATTGATCAGGTTACATTTTTGTTGTTGAATTGTAAAAATTCTTGCCAATCTGGATGTCTTTTTTCTTTTTGCCTAATTACTCTGGCTATAGTTTTCATTACAGTTGAAAGAATGGCAAAAGCAGTCTTTTTCCTAATTTTAGGAAGAAAGCATTCAGTCTTTCATCTTTATGTATGATAGTTATGAATTTTTCACAGATGTCTTTATCTGGTCGAGAAAGTTTTCTTCTATTCCTAGTTTGTTTGGTGTTTTTATAATAAAGGGTGTTGGATTTTGTCAAATGTCTTTTCTGCATCCATTGAATGATCTTGTGTTTTTTATTCTTTATTAAATGGTCTATGGCATTATTTGATTTTCATATATTGAACCAACCTTGTATTGGAACAAATCCCACGTGGTCATGGTGTATAATACATTTCGTATGTTGCTGGATTTCGTTTGCTAGAATTTATTATGAATTTTTTGTGTCTATGTTCATAAAGAATATTGGTCTATAGTTTTATTTTCTTGTAATGTCTGTCTGATTTGGGAATCAGATATTGGCCTCATAGAATGATTTGGGAAGTGTCCCAGCCCCAAACAAGAGATCCCAGACAATGCCAAGTGGAACAGATCAATCACCCAGCTAATCTAAAGCAATCCATACAATTATGACAGATAATAATCACTAAACCCCATTTCTTAAAACATCAAAATTATAGTCTTACTTCTATATCTGAGTATACTCAAAACTACTTTCAAGTGCTGCCTTGTGAGCAAGGGTGGAAAGTCTCTTGAAACCCAGGGAAGATAAAGTATCCTGATGCCCATCTGAGGTGGGAAAGTGGTTCTTATCTGAAGTTAGCAAAATTTAAGGAGGCTACTTCAAAAGAGGGTTCTAATGAAATACATTTGAAAGGAGGTAATACATAGATATAAAAGAAGGAGAGTCATAGTATTTGTTCACAAAAATAAAGGGAAGGAAGGAATTCACCAAGAATCATTTTTGTTTAATTTTTCACTAAATATATGACATGAGGTTTTGGGGGGATATTTTTGCCTTGTAGATGAGCTGAGTTCCTCATATTTATAATATATCACATTTACACCAACTGTTTCTAGTGGGTGGAACCAAATATAGAATTATGCGGATTTTTCTTTCTCAGTTATCTAGC
Source organism: Panthera pardus (assembly GCF_024362965.1). Lineage (NCBI taxonomy): Eukaryota > Metazoa > Chordata > Mammalia > Carnivora > Felidae > Panthera > Panthera pardus. The sequence goes on from NW_026527002.1 coordinate 51,602,523, forward strand.
TGTTTCCTTAGTATCCTCTTTCCTATGGGCCCCTTCAAGTTCACTGTATCACTTTCAGTAATGCATGGAAGGTTATTTAGAAGACTGAGACTTGTTTGCTGTCTAGGACATGAATTCTCTAAAGAATCTCTGACTGAGTTTGGCACTGTGACCAAGACAGGTCTGGGGAGGAATTATTTATTGTGGAGAATGAAAAGATTTTGCAATCAACATTTCCATTCTGGCTGATTCTATTTATTGTCTAGGTCAAATGGGCAGATTCAATCAGTGCAAAATATTTCCTATTATTAACAAATCCATAATACTTTGACATTTGAATATACTGTACTGCCTTTTATAGAATATTTGAATGTTCAATATTTAGGACCTTTAGTAAAAACATAAAGCAAAAATATTACTTTTCTAAATAGTTTTTCCACATTAAGAATCCTTTATCTTAGTTTTTCAACAGTGATTTTTGATATGTCTAAGTGGGAATGTCTTTGAGCTTATCCTACTTGAAGTTTGTAGAGTTTTTTGGATGTGTAAATTAATATTTCTCACAAAATCAGGGGATGTTCAGCCATTATTTTTCCAAATATTCTTTTATCTCTCCTTTCTCTCTCTCCTTCTGTTATATGTGTGTTGCACCATTTGTTGGTATTCCCCAGGTCTCTGAGCCTGTGTTCACTTTTTCTTTATTTTTTTCTCTCTTTTCCTCAGTTCTGTTTTTTGAACTACCTTCAAGTTCACAGGTTCTTTCTTCTTCTAGCTCATATCTCTTTATGACTCTCTCTGGTGAAATTTTTATTGCAGATATTGTACTTTTCCAGAATTTCCCTTTGTTTTTTTTTAAATCTCTGTTTGATGAGATATTGTTATCATACTTTCCTTTATTTATTTAGACATGATTTCCTTTAGTTACAACATCTTTAAAATTTTTTTTTAACGTTTATTTGTTTTTGAGACAGAGAGAGACAGAGCATGAACAGGGGATGGTCAGAGAGAGGGAGACACAGAATCTGAAACAGGCTCCAGGCTCTGAGCTGTCAGCACAGAGCCCGACGTGGGGCTCGAACTCACGGACCGCGAGATCATGACCTGAGCCGAAGTCGGCCGCTTAACCAACTGAGCCACCTAGGCGCCCCATAGTTACAACATCTTTAAAATAGCTGATTAAATCCAGTTTAGGAAGTACAACATCTATGTTTCTTCAATAACAATTTCTATGGACTGCTTGTTTTTCTGTGTATGGGCCATACTTCCTTGTTTGTTTGCATGTCTCTCTCTCTCTTTTTTTTTTTTTGGAAAATTACATATTTTGAATAATGTGGCAGCTTTTTAAAAATCCTATCTCCCTGTCCCCTAGAGTTTGTTATTACTATTTATTGTCATTGTTACTGCAGTTTCTTTAGCTGTGTTCCTGAACTAATTCTGTCAAATTTGTGTTCTTTGTTGGGTGAAGCCACTAGAGTCTTTACTCAGTTAGTTTAATGGCTGGATAATAATGTACAGTGATTTCTTTTTCTTTTTTTTTTTTACATTTATTTATTTTTGAGACAGAGCCTGAGCAGGGGAGGGGCACAGAGAGAGGGAGACACAGAGTCTGAAGCAGGCTCCAGACTCTGCGTTGATAGACTGACAGCAGTGAGCCTGATGTGAGGCTTGAACCTACAAACCATGAGATCATGACCTGAGCTGAAGTTGGACACTTACCTGACTGAGTCACCAAGGCACCCCGACTGTGATTTCTTAATGCTTGGAACCAATAGTTCTCCCAGTCTTTGCCTAGGGGCTGAGTGTATATATCGGTTCCAGCTTTCCACATTCAGCCAGGTAGTTTACAACTCTATCATAGTCCTTACTTCCTTGAAGTCAAGGTCAGACAGAGATGAGAGCTGAGGGCTTTCTCAGGTCTTTCCTGAGCATGTGCACAACTCTGGACATGCATATAGCCCTTCATGTATGTGTAACCTTATAGATGCCCAGGAATAAGTTGGAATTTTTCAAAGCTTCCTGGGGTCATCTAATGACCACATTGTTTGGTCAGCTAGTTGTTTGTCTCAGGCAGCTGAGACATTAAACAGTTGCTGCTGAGTATCTTTGACAAGCCCTTTGAGGACAAAAAGTTATTTGCATTAGGCAAACTCGAGTCAGGTCAAATAAAGACAAGCCATTTGAGGATTTCAAGGGAACTGCCAGACAGGTCAAATAATGACAGTTACCTGGGGCTTTGAAGAAACTCCAACCCTATTCTCCCTCCAGTGGCTGCTATGCTGTTGGTTTTCCTGTGATTGTGGAATTGTTGGTTTTCAAAGCTACCATGGACCTGGGGAATGAGGTATGGAAACAGCCCAAGTTCAAATGCTACAAAGGTAATTGTAATTACTGAGATTCAACTGACTTTCTTAAATAAATGCTCCCCAGATTGTTTTAGCCTTTAATTAATTTTCAGGTTCTGAAGAAGTTGATTGGACAATTTTTGCCAGTGTTTGTGTGGCTTTTATGGAGAAGATTTTAGGTGACCTTTAGTTCACGAGTTCCACTGTCATCACTCATTCATTGAATGATTTTTCATGTAGAATTGTCCTCAGATAACACTAAGTGATTATAATGCATGATTAGAAAAAAATAGACTGTTGATGGGCTCCTGGGTGGCTGACTCAGTTAAGTGTCTGACTTTGGCTCAGGTCATGATCTTGCAGCTCATGGGTTTAAGCCCAACATTGGGCTCTGTGCTGACAACTCTGAGCCTGGAGCCTGCTTCAGATTCTGTGTCTCCTTTTCTCTCTGCCCCTCTCCCACTCATGCTCTCTCTCTCTCTCTCTTTCAAAAATAATTAAAAACATTAAAAAAATGAAAAACAATGGACTGTTGGATTTTTTAAAGCTAAATTTTATCAGGGATATTTCCATCGATGCATAAGTGAAATTGTATCATTTGTTGTTTTGTCATCTGATTTTGGAATTCTAATTATACTTGTTCCAAGTAATACTCAAACTAAGTATACTTCAAAATGACAGTGTTCACTGTTTATTCATACTGGGGCACAGCCAATCAGAATGTAAGCAATTGATACAGCTGTATAGGTGAGAATTGGTTGAATATTACCTCTTTATATAAATTAGGCTGGACAGCATTTGCTATTTTCTTGGACAGCTTCTGTCAGTGCTGTTATATGTTTCTGAAAGGTTGAAGGAACTCATTTGTAAAATCTAGGACTAATGGGGGACAAGGTGGGAGAAAGCTGTTGAGTGTGATTTAAGTTTCTTTAAGTCTTCTTCAATATTTCTACTCAGTTTTTATTCAACTTTGACATTTTATGCTTTTATAGAAATTCACATATTTAGATTTTTTAAAAATATTAAGTTGTTTATAATACTCCCCTTTTTTTTGCTTTTGCCTCAGTCACGCCCTTCATAACTTTTTTCCCCTCCTAGTCCACAATCTATTGCAGAATCACCCATTACATTTATTTTTTCCACTCATTACATTTAGCTTTTATGTTTCTTTAGCCTCTGTCAATCTGGAACAGTTCCTTAGCCATTTCTTGGTCATTCATGACATTGGTATTTTGAAGTATTCAGGTCATTTATTTTGTAGACTGTTCCTCAATTTTATTATGTCTAATGCTTATTGATGATTAGATTCAGGTTATATATTTTTTGGAAGAAATACTACAAACATGTGTCCTTCTAAGAATAATAATCTTTAACACAAGTGCTTGGAAATATGTCACAGTTTCCAAACGTACAAGATTCTAAAGCACTAATTTTCTTACCAAGTCCCAATTTATTATATAATGATTAGAGGACAGAGTATTTATCATATTGATTCTTTAAAGGGTGTTTTTTTCTTATATTTTTATAAATGCTTCATGTACACTAAAAATGATATATATTATAGTGAATAACAAAAATTCTTAATTTTATTTAAGTTCAATACTTTTCCTTTCTCACTGAAACCTTAACATATGGGAGGGAGACATGGTTAGTTGGACTATTACCTTGTTTGGTTCCTCCATGTTTTCTAATCAGTTCTTTCTTTGTATTCTCGCATCTTGAATTTGATGTGGGGCAAAAGTAGGAGAGGAAGAGGAAAAAGAAAACTTTTATTTGCTTGCTATTACACACATCTATATTGATGCTTGGTGGATGTTTAAAGTTGAATGTTTCTCTTGAGGGTAGTTCCAAGGGGGTTCCTCAAAGATTCCCCAGCTGGAAACACTTTGTTATGGCTCCCTGATGCAGGCTGTGCTTCTTTGGCTGGTTGCCTGTTCCCTCTACACTGAACTTCTGTCTCTAGTGATAAATGTCCCTTTCTTTCTACTAGTAGCATTGCTATTCAACCTCCAGAAGACTGGAATCAAACTCTCTAATGATTTCTTAAAGTTCCTCATTAGTCATAAGAGGACATCTCTTTCTTTTACATATGGGGAAAGGGAAAGAAGTTCTCTCTCCTCACCTCCTGCACATATTTGCCTTAAATGTAGTTCTTGGACTGAGTGTTGCAAACTACTTAGCAACTACTTCAAAGATATTTTGTCTCGCACTTTGGAATAGGTACTACCATTTTGTTCTTGGCCTCAGGAAGTATGCCAAAACAGATAGGAAAATGACCCATTTTAATAATCTATTATAGACTCAATATACTAAGTTCTCTAATGACAATGTGCTATAATTAGAAACTGAAGAAAAATGATAGTAAGGTTTTTTTCAATGTCAATGAAAACTTCACAGCTATAATAGTTAAGATGGTGTACTGGTGACACAAAATTAGACAAAAAAAGATGAGTGGAAGAGAATTAATAGCCTAGAAACAAGGCAGCACATATATGGGAACACAAACTATGACAGAAGTGTTAGTACAAATTAATGACCTAAAAACAGAATTATAAATGGTTCTTGAAAAATCAGTTATCCAGATGTAAAAAATGATAAATTCCTGCCTCATTTTATACACAAAATTCAAATCCAGTCAGATTAAAGAACAAATTGTGAAAAGCAAAACTCTAAATTATTAGAAAATAAGTTGTAGAAGATATTAAGACCTCAGGGTAGGAAAATATTCAATCATGATACAAAGAGCCTATTTCATAAAGGAAAATATGGTTGAATAATTAAAATATTTATGTAAAAAATAATCATTGTGCTTGGAGGCAAGTCAGTTAAAAGTAGGCGGAGAAGATTAAAAAGGTAATTCTTTGAAGATGGAAACCAAATTAGCAACGTGTATGCTCAATATCATTAGTGAAAGAAAATAAAAATTAAAGATTCTGCCTCATATCTATCATATTGGCAAACACTTGAAAAATCAGGTAATATGAGTATATTGATTTGTTACAGCTGGTGTAATAAAGTACCACAAACCGGGTGGTTTCCACAGCAAATATTTATTGTCTCATGGTTCTGCAGACTAGAAGAATAGTATCAAAGTGTTGGCCACTTCTGGTAGCTATGAGGGACAATCTGTTCATGCTCTCCTCTGGCTTCTGCAGGTTTGTTGGCAATCTTTCGTGTTCTTTGACCTCTGATACCTCACCCGAATCTCTGTCTGCCTTTATCTTCACATGGCATGTGTATTTAATTTTTTTTTTCTAAGAAGGATGAGGGCCAGAAATAAGAGTTGAGTTAAAAAATTAAGTTACATAACAGAAACCCATGGAGGAGGGGAAGGAAAAAAAAAAGAGGTTAGAGTGGGAGAGAGCCAAAGCATAAGAGACTGTTAAAAACAGAACAGACTGAGGGTTGATGGGTGGGAAGGAGGGCAGGGTAGGTGATGGGCATTGAAGAGGGCATCTTCTGGGATGAGCACTGGGTGTTGTATGGAAACCAATTTGACAATAAATTTCATATATTGGAAAAAAATTAAGTTACAGAATAATTCGTCATCTATGATAATATATATTTAAATTATATATTATATATCAAAGTATATATTATATATCACTTCTCAGCCTTTTGGCTAAGATCAAGTGTTAAGTATATATTATATATGATTATATAATATAATTACATATTATATATGTGTATATATATTATATAATATATATTATTACATATATTATATAATTATATATTATTATGAGATTTTAGAGTTTTCCATTCAGCTGCAACTATATTTAATGTTTGGTTTGTTTAAAAAAATAATAACCTAAAGAAAATGTGGTATAATATTAATATTTATTGTATTTGGGTTTGGACATGTGAGTGTTCATTGTATTCATCTCTTTTCCAAATGTTTGAGATATTTTATAAGAACAATATATTTTTTTAAATCTCAGCAGTGTGGAACAATGTGCTGACAATAACAGGATAAAATTTAGGAGAGATGAATAAAAAAAATCCTAACCTTGAATCAAATAGAAACCTCACCAACTGAATGTATCCACAGTAGGGGGCATGTGAGTTAAAAGAAAAATTTGTTTAGATATCTATAATTTGATTTGACTACAATTTCATGTGTCAATATTACTAAGGCTTGCCAACAAATCTAGTTTGTCCTAAAGCTGAACAGTATGAGTGAAATGTCTAAAACAGAAAAATGATAGTACGAGTAGATTCTGTTTTAGCCAAAACTTGTGTTGTTCAGCTTCTAGCAACTGGAAGCTATTGAGAGGACAGTGACCACAAGGTAGAGAGGAACTCTTGAGTTGTGTCAGTGCAGCACTAGCAAACACTTGGCTTAGAGAACATGAAGTTCAAGATGGGTATGGTAACCATCTTTATTCATTGCTTTATTCATTCATCCACCTATAGGAGTGGAATTTGACTCATCTGCTGTGGCCTGCAGGATAGAACAAGAGCCAAACACCAAGAAATTGTGACGAGATGATCACAAATGTTATACTTTACTGAGACATAAAGAACTTTCCAATAGACTGGCCAAATATGACCTGGTCTTCCTCAGAAAGCAGTAAATTTCTTACCAGTAGAGTTGCTTAAGCAAAGACCTTGATTTTTCAGTTGTGAATTGGTGGTGGTGGACTAGACAGTTCTAGTGATCCAGAATTTTGGGTTTCATGGATCAGTAAAACTTCAAATGAACAAATGTTTGCAACCTACTAGGGAAAATTATTACAGCATGTGTGAATGTTTTCCCCTAATTTTACCTTTACTTTAATACTGAAATTAATGAAGTACATCATCTCAATAATTTTTTCTTGTCAAGAAAACAACCTTGACCACTTTCTATGGATATTTTTAAAAGTATATATTTAAATGTTTTTATGGGGTACATGGGTAGGTCTGTCAGTTAAGTGTCCAACTTTTGGGTTCAGCTCAGGTCATGATCTCACAGTTGGTGGGTTCAAGCCCTGCATCAGGCTCTGCACTGACAGTATGGAACATACATGGGATTCTGTCTCTGTCTCTCACTTTCTCTCTGCCCATCTGCTGCTCATTGCTCTTTTTCTCTCTCTCAAAATAAATAAATGAAGGGGGAAAAAAGCATATATTTAAATGTTTTCAAATAGAGGAAATTTTCAATATTTTGGTTTTTTCTTGATTAAATATATCAAAGTGGAAATTCACATGTATAATTGCATACTATGAAATAGAATTCAAATATCCAAGCTATTCTTTTTTTTTAAATTTTTTAAATGTTTATTTTGAGAGAGAGAGAGAGAGCGCACGCCAGAATGCAAGCAGGGAAGGGGCAGAGAGATAGACACAGAATTGGAAGCAGGGTCCTGGCTCTAAGCTGTTAGCATAGAGCCTGATGTGGGGCTCAGACTCACAAGCCTTCGAGCTGTGAGATCATGACCTGAGCCAAAGTTAGCCGCTCAATTGACTGAGCCACCCAGGCACCCCCAAATCTATTCTTGAAATTTATTTTTGTCTATAGTTCCCAAACCTACTGTTTGGCCTAGAGGTGGAAGCAAACTCCAGATGTCATTTTGCTTACCTTAGAATATTCCAGGTGGGCTGAGAAAAACAAAGAATAACACCTCATATGGTTCTTGCCTCCCTTTTGTGCCTTTCTTTTCAGGCCAGAGCAGGTCAGGATCTGAGCGCCAGGTCCACTAGAAGGGAGGAACAGAGCTTTGGACTCCAAATAATCACTTACAAGGAGGGTCTTCCAGTCTGGAAATAATGAGAGAAACCACCTCCTCACCCCCAAATGATGCATACAGAGCAGGGGAATTGTGGCCCCAAATGGCTTCTTACAATGAGGACCCAAAAGTCACAAATCAGTAAGAAGACTGTGCTGCTCACAGCTTGGGCTAATGCAGGGGACACTGACCTACAACAGTGTTTCTCAGCCTCTGCATTTGATATTTGGGGCTACAATGCTTTCTTGCCAGGGGCTGTCCTGTGCACTGTGGGATATTTTGTGGTATTCCTGGCCTTTACTCATTTGATGCCAGTAGCATCGCCCACTCTCCGGTTGTAAAAATAAAAATGTCTCTAGACATGCCAAGTGTTCCGGAACAGATTTCTCCCAGTTGAGAACCACTTGTTTAGAAGATCTGTAGACTCTTCTCAGCCTGGAGACATTAGGATCAGTCTTCTTGAACTGTGCTAATGTGTATAAAAGAGGTTTTTCTAATAGTAACCCTGGAATAACTCATTTGTGTTTCTCTTGTCTAATTCAGCCCAAATGAAGATTAGGAAGGGGTTGAGGGTGGGCCATTTTACAGGCTCTCCCCTTTTGAGTCAGAGATCTTTCTTCCTTTGGACATGGATAAAAATATCTGGGAACAAGTTTCAGCTGTAGGTAAACTGGTGAACCTTTAAATACTGTAGTTGCCCTCTTCACATTAATCAGTCTTGATGAAGGCTGTGGCCCTTTTTTCATGTTTCTTCTTTTTAAAAAATTACCTCAAAGTATTTGTAAAACATTTCTAAAGTTTGTAGTTTGACCATTACATTTCCATCATTTTCCAAAAGTCTTCAAAAAGTTAACTTCATTATTCGGGGGGGGGGGGGGAATCCCTACTTATGTAGGCAACTTTTTCTCAAACACATACATATGGCTTCTCTTATTCTAGGTTTGGCTTTCTGCCTGGATCAAAAGCGAGAACTGTATTTGCCTTTGAGAAAAGGATTTGTGACCAGACTTTTGTTTTCCAGTGCTGTTTTACAGAAATCTGCAACCACATACTACCCAGATGTAAGTGGCCTCTCTCATTCATCCTAATGGAAAATCATACTTTGTATAGAAGGACTGAAACTATCTGTGAGACACCATTGGGACTTGTAAAGTAAGCGAAAGAAATGAAGTACTATACCAATAAAATCACTATTTTCAGGAATTTGTTTAATTAAACAGGGTAAGATAAAGAGTAAAAAGCACAGAGGTTGGAGCAAAGCCTGATTTGCATGAAGATACTTATCATTAATAAGCAGATCATATAAATTCATAAAGGCTAAAATCCATCTCAGTTTCTTAATAGATGTATTGTGTCTGGATCCTATGCTTTCCAGAATTTTGACTCTTGCTGGTGCTCAGAATCCTGATTAGGACAAAGAAATCCAAATCACCAATTATGGTAGATGAAAGTCTACTGATCTGTAAAACATTAGCTCAAAAAAAGATACAGCTAGTAGGTCAATAGTTATAGGATCTCCTAATCTCATGGATTAGAAATTATTATCTGCTTAGAAAAATAGTATTAATGGGCTACTCAGAGTGGCATTTTTTAAATTTGTGTTTTGTTGGTAAATGGGTCAACACTTCTTATTTCAGATATAGATATTTCCAGAGAGGGAAAAAAAACCCAAAAATAAACAGTTGAATAACAACCTTTCATATTTAAAAGCTCCCCTGTTGTGGTCTTATTGTTCGGTTCATTTATGCTTTGGGATGCTTGAGAATGAAGAATTCAATATTACCACCTGAGTTTGGGGTTGAGAGAGACTACCATGTGTTCTCCTAGTCCCTTTTCCTAGGAAATTAAATGGTTATGGTCTTATCTATTGGTTTTTGCTCACAGTTTGCCATCAATAACTATCTGAATACATATTCAGGTCTCATTTCGTTGGTTTGCTCACAGTTGGAAATTTCCCAAATATGACTTGTGCAAATGTTTTTATTCCTCTTCTTTTTCTTAGTTTTCAGATGCTGAGAACTTAAGATCATTGTCTTTATGCTTCTTTTAGATCTGTATTTCAGATGCATGCTCTTCTATAGGAATTTACTCCCAGTTTCAAGAAGGTTCTTTGACATATAAGCTGCCTTTTTGCTGACTACAAGGGATTTTTATTACATTCCTATAAATGTCACGTACACAAATTTCATTTTTATATTAACGTTACTGTTATCAGACTTGCATTGTATTTTTCTCTTAGGTGTTTGTTATATGAGGATAGAAATATTTCATGCCCTTTTGGAGCAAAAGTGGCTTCAGAATTAATGGTGATCCACTCAGCATCACTGACCATACATAGCCTCAGAAATGCTTGACTGTTCAGTAGGCACACGGCAATGAGGAAGAATGAGACCCACAAGGTGAGATGGGCAGATAGGAAATTGGAGAACTATGATTCTGATGTCTGTAAAAGTGAGATGGAGGAAAGTAATTATCTTTCGAGTGACATTAGGGGAGGTTCGAAGGAGTGAGTTTATAAATGGGGAAAGGTACAATTAAGGCAGTCAGGGATTATTAGCATCTGATAAAGGTATAAGAAAGACTTCTCTACAGAGTCAACCCCTTGTACGCTAATCAACACAACCTCACACCATGAAGAATTTGATAGACCAATGAAAGGGCAGATAACCAGCTTTTTCATTACATCTAACATTAATATTAGTTTGGTGTAAAATGTCCTTGTCTGTGTTTCATATATTCCCAAGAGTGTTGGAAGAACAGCCTATGGCAAGTTAAAAAAAAAGTCTATCAAATAATGTCTCCAGAAATTCATCTAAGAAGGCATTAACTTGGGTCTCACATTAAGAATTGTGGCTCATTGGTGGTTAGCCATTCCAGGCCCCTTAGTATATACAACTTCTTCTATATGTAATTCTGTAGCACCTCAACCTGGTGCTAACTTTGTTCACGACTACATCTCTAGTCCCCTGAATGCTACTTAGCGCATAGTATGCCTACCCTAAATATTGTTAAAAGAAACTGATATTCAGAGAGCTTAAGTATCTAGTTCCCAAACTAGCAAGCATCAAAACAAAAAATTTGAATCCAGGTCTATGTGGCTCCAATTCATGCTTTTCTTATGTTCATTCATGCATTATATGATTTACTTAATGCTCTCACGATTTTTAGCAAATTATGGGATATAACCAACACACCAAAGATGTAAATAAAATGTTATGTAATTTTAATATATATTGTTGACACAAACTGAACAAACCTTTTAGAATCTCTAAAAGTAAGAAAGAGTTTTATTTGAGCTCAAGTTAGAACAGCTGCCTGGGAACTACATTCTTCACAAGGAAGAAAGTATTCTGGAGAATGAACAGTTTTTACAGGGTGATAATTTTTTTACATATTGCAAAAGCTCAAAAGGTTACAGATTACCATATAGGCAGGAACCATGGGTTTTGTCATAAAGAAATGCAGGGAGTAGGAGCATTGTTCGGTATCTCAAGAACAAGATGGTTTTCGTTTAGGCTACTCATTCACAAAGCAGATGTGCTATGCATGTGTGGTGAGCCATAGATCAGACTCTTGGTTTGAACAAAGTTCCAAGTTTATATATGGTCATGCTGACTTAGGAAGAAATCTAAAATGGTTTCCCTTGTATATCAGGCCTTTAGAGAGTTTTTCTCTCATCATACCCCTTTTGATCAATAATATTTTGATAGAAAGCATTGATGTTTATTATTTCGTCCCTTGATGCTAGGCCTGGTTTAGGTTGCCTAGGAGTCCACATAGGGAGGTCAAGAATATGGCCTTTAATAGGAAATGTTACAAATGATTTGTTTTCAGTGACACCAAATTGTTGTGGAAACATTGTACATGTGCTTTGTGATGAGTTTTGCCTTTGGTAACATTTATAGCAGACATGCAGAATTAGTAATAAAAATCCAATTAGTAACAATTGAAGCAACCAATAGGGAATAGGTATAAAATTAGAAACACAAGAATCCAAAGAAAACCCGAGTATTTTGATAATTGTACATTGAGTATCCATTTACCTACTTTATCTAAAGTTTTGAGCCTTGTGAAATATTTGAGCTGATTTGTTTCAAATGTTAATTTCCTTTTGTTATATGTAAGAATTTCTCTGGCCAATTGGTTTCTATAGATATTACATCTTGTGGTTGTTGTAATTCTATCTCCCCAAACATTTGGTCATCAATATCAATATTAGTGTATGTTTTGTTAGCATCATGCAATTCTTTTGAGTTGCAAAGCCAGCATTACACCATATAGCAGTAGTGTTATGATAAAAAGTACTCTGGTTACAAAATAAATCAGAGTATTACACAGGTGTTTTATAAGCCCACAAAATCTTCTTTTTCCTGTATACCATATGTTGGTTGGTATAGGCAGAGCTGTTATAGGCCAACTTGGAGTGAATTCAGGGCTCCATTGTTGTTTAGGGCATAACCATATATTTTGCCTGAATTCATAGATGTCCATGGATATTGAAATCCAACAAGAATCATTGGATAATAAAGTCCATTTTCCTCCAATGGGAAAAACTCTGGTGGTATTTAAAATAGTTCCTGGGATGCCTGGCTAGCTCAGTAAGTAAAGCATGTGACTCTGGATCTTGGGGCTGTGAGTTCAATCCCCATGTCTGGTGTAGAAATTATTTAAAAATAAAATATTATAAACAAATAAAAAGTTAAGATGTTAAAAACATATGTCAGGTTGGGTATCAGGGCTGTACTTTATATAAGAGTCTTTAATGATTTTCCACAGATGAGGAGAGCTATACATCTTGGGTTTCTATAGTTAAGAAAGAAGGGAACTGACCCATAGTTACCTCAGAATCTTCTTGGTTGCGTGGCAAAGTTAGTTTAGGAGATGGCTGAATCCACCACATCACTCCTAAAGTAGCATCTTTGATAGATACCCACTGTTTTTTCTTATTTTGTCTTAGGCTATCCCATTCACCAAAAAACACAGTGTGTGAGAACATTGGATATTTTTCCATGTTGGACAAGTTGCCACTATGTTTCTCCCATTGCACCCAGGAACCTTTCTTAATAAATTATTATCTAAGTTTAAAGAGGCAGAATGGTCAACCTGGTGAATGTTACATATAATCTGAGTTTGGGAGTACTTCCTGACAGTGTTTTTCTAACAGAGGTCCTTTATAGTATATAAGCACCAGTGTAGCTAACGGAACATTAGAATAGGTCCAAGAGGTCATTAAATATTTTATCTAAGTTCTCATTATAATAAAGTACTAGGGTAGTATTTGAAGTTAGTTAAATCAGAGGGTTACCATGATATTTTATTAGGATACAATAAAGGGGGAGGTGAAAGCAAACAAATAGGTTTACTATCTTCTAACATTACAATTTTAAAATAAAGAAGAGGAGAAAAACAGACTGGATCCCAAATCTTCGGAAAGCAGTCTACCCTGATATCATCTACTTCTCATCCTGGTTTGTAGTTTAAATGTCTCTGATCTTTGAGTGGTCCACTGAGCAATGAGCATAAAGATTGTCTATAGATGGGCTATTGCAGCGATTTCTTTACAGCAAGTCATTTATATTTTCAGTTTATAAAGCTTCAAGAAAAAGGGCAGTTTTAGTTGTCAAATGATTCCAAGTCGCAAAGGTGGGAGAAAAATAAAAATGTTAGCTTGAAGAGTTGTACTGGGCATTAGAGGACACCAGAAGAAATCAGGATCTAGTCCAGTGTATAATGAATAGTAGTAAAATCTAATATCTACAAAAATGTGTTATTGAAACCTTTTCTTTTTAGAATCACCCTTGTTTTAACCAATGTGATCTAATTATTTACATAACCACAGCAAGAACAGTGATTTACCATATAGGTTCTTTTTTTTTAAATTTTTTTTTTATTGTTTTTTATTTATTTTTGAGACAGAGACAGAGCATGAATGGGGGAGGGGAAGAGAGAGAGGGAGACACAGAATCGGAAGCAGGCTCCAGGCTCTGATCCATCAGCCCAGAGCCTGACGCGGGGCTCAACCCAGGACCGCGAGATCGTGACCTGAGCCGAAGTCGGACGCTTAACCAACTGAGCCACCCAGGTGCCCCACCATATAGGTTCTTTTAAATCTGCTTTGCTGAAACTTTTTATAAGGAATTTCAAGTTGAGCTTTTAATAACCTCTCAAGGCCAAAAGCCAAATACTTGCCATCAGATTGGCCTGCAATACTTGTAGATTTGGGTGAATTTCTCTTGATGTACCCAAAATATCCTGAGGTTCTTGCACCTGCCAGGAAGTGACATTTTTTACTCACCTGGTAAGGCTGCAGGGAATTTTAAAAGCAAGTTACCAGGGCAACATTTCCAAGCTGTCTTGCTCCATAAAGTCAACCTTCATTCCTTAAAGTTGTCTGGTCGTATCTGAGTCTATACATGTCTCTCTAAATGATGACATTCCAGTCAAAGCCCTGGTAATATAATTCCTGTTTCCAAAGGTGTTCTGTTCTAAGGAGAACAGATTGTTAATGAACTTATACAAATAATTTCCATTAAAAAAAGAATATTCACTGACAGTTTTTGAGTTCTGGAGGGTTCAGGTAGGGAGTAAAGATAAAATATTCCTTTGTTAATGAATTGAAACATTTATTTCTGTAAGACATAGATATCCTAAGAGAAGAAGTTTCCTTAAATCTGAAAGACCAGGGGTGCCTGGGTAGCTCAGTCGGTTGAGTGTCCGACTTTGACTCAGGTCATGATCTCACAGCTTGTGAGTTCGAGCCCCACGTCGGGCTCTGAGCCTGGAGCCTGTTTCGGATTCTGTGTCTCCCTCTCTCTCTGCCCCTAACACACTTGCATTCTGTCTCTGTCTCTCTCAAAAATAAATAAACATTAAAAACAAAATCTGAAAGACCCAGACATTAGAGGACCAGCCATGTTTCAAACAAAAGTCATCGAAATATAATCACCTTTCTTAATTCATTTAGTCTCATGTTATTAATTTGTGTTCTATTTGAATGCAGCTCTCCCATTAGTTTTGGAAATTCTTACTCAGCTTAGTTTTATAACTTTAAATATATTAGAAACCAGTGTTTGTCAGAAAGTCCTTTTCATGAATCTCCTTGAAGAGGAAACACATTTTGCAAGAGTATAAGAACAATAACTATAAATTACAAAAGATTAAAAACTGGCCATGGTTAAAGATCTGATGAGAATTCATTAGAATAAAGTGGACAAGGAAATCTAGTTATTTCTGTGACATAACATCATTTGACATGACTTTATACCAGGACATATTAAAACTTTAGGAATTTCATATAATTTCTAAGAACAGTTACAGCATTTACCTATACAATGTAACGTAAAAAGGTTTTTTATCATTTGTTTGACAATGCTTCCCTTGTAACTTAAACATACCAAATAAACAAGCCTAATTAGTCAAAAAGACTTCATTTAGAATTTGAATACTTGGGAACTTTTGTTAAAAACCTCAGAAGGTTTTAAAGAGTGTGCCTATATGGGATTACAGATTATTATACACTTAATCTTTATATTTAACCAAGGTGCAATAAGAGATTCCACTAGAAATTTATATAGTTATTAGCAAAACAGCACCTTTAATATTGAGAAGGTTTAACTTTTGTTAAGTAATCACAGACCTGATAAAGACAAAGCATAGAAACTTTGTTTTTCTGAGCAGATAAAGAAAAGCTTTGTTTACAATTTATCAAGAGTAGGCCAATAATTAAAGACAATTTGGTCTTTTTCTCAAAAAAGATAAACTGAATCCCAATCTTACACTAGTACCCTTTTAAAACTCACTCATTTGAATCTTAGTCCAGACCATGCATATTTTTTTTCCAAAGATTCCCCTTCACAAACCTTCTATAATTTTATTTTTCATTTAGATTTTGTCCTAAGCTTGCTTTCTCTAAATAATCAGACTCATTTTAGGGCAAAATTACTTTCTTTTCCCTCAACAAAGTGTAGTCCCATTCCTTATACCTCTCTTACCCAAAGATTTCTTGTTACAAACACATCTTGGGATGCCTAGGTGGCTCAGTCAGTTGAGCATCTGACTTTGACTTTGGCTCAGGTCATGATCCCAGGGTGATGGGACGGAGCCCTGCCTCAGGCTCCATGCAGAGTGTGGAGACTGCTTAAGATTCTCTCTCTTTCCCTCTGCTCCCTCCCTCACTCCAACATGCTCCCTGCGCTCTCTCTCTCTGTCTCTAAAACAAAAACAAAAACACATTTTACTTTTCTTGCACATAGAGCTGCTTTCCATATAATTAAGACTGCTAGGAAGGATATTTATCAGAATTTTTACTTTTAGAAACCTTAGCTTCCAGTGCAAACTAAGTACTAATCAATAGTGAACTTACCTATTACCTCAGAATTCTTTAGATTAGAAATTTATGAATACATTTCATAATTTATGGAAGTATAGCTTTTCCCCCGTAATACAATCTTTCAATTAAGCATAGAGGATGTTTACCAACAGACACAAGTCTCAGTTTCTTTGCAATAACAGGCCAAAAGCAGGCAAATGTAGTACTCAACACTTTAGTATTCTATGTTACTTGGAAAAGACTTAAAAATTCAATGAATTCAACCCAATACTTGAAAATTTCATGTTAGTAAAGATTTTGTAAGCCATTTAAATTTTACCTATAAACCATTTTATCTATTCAACCTACTTGTTCTTAACAATTACCCATGAAAACTTCATAAGTCAGGCAAAATCAACCATCCTTTTAAGTCATTTTTTTTTTTTGCTGATAAATAATAGATGCAATATGAATGAAACTAATACATTTAGGTAGAATAAAAGGCTGATTATCTATATGATATCTGATGTTGATAACTCCAAAAGACATACCTATTTTAATTAAACCAACAAACCTAAACTAGTTTTAAGACCATTCTTCCAGATTACATGAACTTTCAAAACATTTGGTTAGTCTTTATCTAAGTTTTAGAATGTCCAATTTTTATAAGCACTTGCTTTTTAACAATTAAATAGAACTCTTTCACAAATTTACTTTTTCAATACCAACCAGAAGTAGAAAAAACATCTCACGTGACACACATGGACACATATACACAAAGATGCAAACAAAATCTAGTCTTTGTTTCATTAATATTTTTGGAGAGGACATTAAAGGCCCAATTTCTAAATATCTCTTTTATTAAAATAAATCTAATTGCAAGGTATTAGTATAATCTACAGACCTATTAATTAGTCATTTCCATTTTCCAAGCTGACATGGCAAGTTTTGTCCAAATATGACAAAAGGTGCAGAAACAAACCAAAGAAATCCTAAAATTCCTCTATGAGCATTGATTCCTCCCCAAAAGTTGGAGCTTTCATTGACTGAACCAAAAGTCTTCATAGTTTCTTTCTAGTTCTGTTCCCAGTCTTTTTTTAAATATTTGTGTGTGTGTGTGTGTAAGAGAGAGAGAGAGAGAGAGAGAGAGAGAGAGAGAGAGAGAGAGAGAGAGAGAGAGAATGGGGTTGGGGCAGAGAGAGAGGGAGAGAAAATCCCAAGAAGGTTTCATGCTGTCAGTACACAGCCTGAATGAAGCAGGGCTCAAACTCACAAACTGAAATCATGACCTGAGCTGAAATCAAGAGTTGGCCACTTAACCTAGTGAGCCACCCAGTGCCCCATTTTTTCTTGTTTCTCAACCTAGTTAAGGTTGCTTAGCCTATTGGGCAGCTTTCTTTGTGTGCATAAGAAAAATGATTTAGACCTGTCAAAAAATCCCATTGGGCAATCTGAGACTTCAATCCATCTAAGTTATTCCCATCTAGCGAACATTACTGGTAACCCACAACAGCTTGAATAAAAATATCTTCAAATTAAGGAGATCCAGATATCAGGATAACTCAACAGCGACACCTGTGAGGTGCTGAGAAGTTAAAGGGGCACAAAGGGCCTGTGCTTGTACTGAGCACCGAGTTCTAGATGACCCCCAGGTGTGAATTGCTGTGATATCTTGCCAACTACACCAAGAAATGTCAGCACAAACCGAACAAATCTTTTAGAATCTTTAAAAGTATGAAAGAGATTTATTTGAGTCCAAGTTAGGACAGCTGCCTGGGAAACATGCTCTTCATAAGGAAGAAAGTGTTCTGGAGAATGAACAGTTTTTACAGGGGTATATACCTTTACATCTTGTAAAAGCACAAAAGATTATGGATTAGCATATAGACAGAACTCATGAGTTTTCTCACAAGGGTAAGCAGGGAATAGAAGTGTTATTCAGTATCTCAAGAACAAGATGGTTTTCCTTTTGGCTATTCATTCACAAAGCAGATATGCAATGCATGGTTGGTGAGTCATAAATCAGGCTTTTGGTTTCAACAAAGTTTATATACAGTCATGTTGACTTAGAAATAAATCTAGGAAGGGGGCATGTGGGTGGCTCAGTTGGTTAAGCATCACTCTTCATTTTAGTTCAAGTCATGATCTCATGGGTTTGTGAGTTCAAGCCCTGTGTAGGGCTCCACAGTGCCAGTGTGGAGACTGCTTTGGATTCTCTGTCTCTCCCTTTCCCTTCCCCTGCTTCTGCACACACTCTCTCTCGAAATACTTAAACTTAAAAAAATCTAAAATGGATTCCCTTGTATATCAGGCCTTTAGCGAATTTTTCTACTAATATAAATAATTGATGTGAATTCATGCAACATAACCACACCAACACTAGTGAATCCACTATTTGAAAACTAGAATGTTATTGTAAGGGGCAAGGGCAGGCCACCCCAAGATGGGCCACTTTGGCATGAACATTATTCTGAATTAAAAAGTAATCTAAACCCATCAGATTCAGAAAAAGCTCTTTACCTCCCCCTCAGCATCCTTATACCAGAGAGAGAGCTATTAACAGAGGTTCCTCTTTACCTAAGAAACTTTTATCTACATAATTGGGCAAACTTTGATTTCCAAACATCTCCTTTCACCTTGTACTAATAGTCTTTCTCCCCCTTGTATCCTCAGATCTCTACCCCTCTCCTTAGCTCATGTAAGCCTCATGTTGCCTGTCTTTGGAAATTCCATGTCTGTATAAATTCCCTGTACATATACTATTAAATTTGATTTTCTCCTGATTCTAAGTTCAGCTAGAAGGACACTCTAGGGTAGAGGAAATTTTCCCTCCCCAACATCTTTGAGTTGTATGTATATTCCTCCAAAATTCCATTTCTCTACCTCCCTTCCAGAAGTAACTGACATATTGCCTTCTCTTCTAAAATAAAATTTTCACATATATAGCAATCCTTAAATAAAAAGCCATTTGTAAACATTTATAGCATGTAATTTAATTATATATGTGTACATATCACATATTATGTAACTATAATATGTAATTTTCTTCTATTTACTCTTTTCACTCAACGTTTTTGATTCGTATATCTTGTCAGTAGCTGTAATTCATTTTCACAGCTACATAATATTCTGTGACTATGTCATAATGAATTCATCCAGTTTTGTCAGATTTTTGTTACCTGATTTTTTTTCTATTATTTCAATCATTGTTGTCAATTATAAAACTCTTGTACATATCTTCTAGGACTCATATGCAAGTTTCTCTAGGTCTTTTTTCTAGGAGTAAAATTCCTGAATTATAGGTAAGTTCATGATGCAATTTAAAAATTATTGTTTTCCAATAATTTGGAAATAGCTTCTAGAGCTATATATATTTGTCATTAATTCCTTGCCAATAATAGATACTATCAGAATTTTAAATTTAATGTAACATAAATGTAATTTAATGTAATATAAATAAAATTATGTCTTTTGATTTTAATTTACACTTCTATGATTACTAATGGGACTAAGCCATTATTATTTCCTCTCATTTGAAATGCCTGTTTGGTCATTTATTGGTTTTGTTTGTTTTGTGGGGTGAGGGTATTTGTCTTTTTCCTGTTGATTCATAAGAGTAATTTTGCTTAATGGATACTAATATTTTGTTTAATCTATATGTTGCAAATGGTTCGCAGTTTATTCCAATTTTATTTATGGTGGTCTTTGATAAATAGAATTTCTTTCTATTAGTGTAGTTAAGTTTATCAATATTTTTTCACTTAAGATTAATATTTTCCCTATTCTGAGATTAAAAAAATTATCTTCATATTTTCTTCCAAAAGTTTCCCTTTGGAGTGAAAATGTTAATTACCTGGAATTTCATAATATATATTATAAAATAAGCTATACATTTTATTGTTTTTCATAGAATTAGCTTATTTCCTTCCTCCAGTTATCAGTAATATATCCTCTTTGTCATTACCAAGATCTGTTATGCAAAGGTATGTTTCTGGGCTCTCTATTCTACTGAGTATTCTATTCCACTTGGTAACTGGTCTCTCCTTGAGTGAATATTGCACTATATTTATTTATATAGCTTTATAATAAAGCTTGGTATCTAGAAATACAATTTTTCCCACCTTATCTTTCTTTAGTTATGCTTTGCCCATCTTGGGGCCTTTGCTTTTTCAAATAAGTTTTAGAATTAATATGTCAAATTCCTCAAAATCCCTATTAAATTTTGATTAAGTCTGTAGTGAAATTTAAGGAGAACTGACATTTTTATGGGTGACCATCCATAAACTTAATATGTTTTATGATTTGTATTTGAATAAAATTTTAAATCTTTCTTTTTGTACATCTTTAAAAAATATTTCATTGTAGTTATTTTTGATATTATAAATATGTACTTTAAATTATGCTTTCTAAATTTATAGCTAATGTATATTTTATTCAGGCACCTTGATAAACACTAATTCTAATATTTTGTTGGTAGATGATTTGCTTTTGGTTTCTATGTAGAAAATCATATAATCTGTTAATGGTGATTTAATTTTTTTAATTTTTTTTAAAATTTATTTTGAGAGAGCATGAGCAGGGCAGGGGTAGAAAGAGAATTCCAAACAGGCTCCGTGCTGTCAGTGCAGAGCCCAAGGATGGTGAAATCATGACCTGAGCTGAGATCAAGAGTCAGACACTCAATTGACTGAGCTGCCCAGGTACTCCAATAGCGATATTTTAGTTTCTTTCCATATTTATAGTAACTGTTTTCTTACTAACTAGATTGGCCTTCCAGTACATTTGGCTATTGAGCACCAGAAATGTAGCTGGTTTGAGCAACTGAATTTGTCACTTATTTTTCAAATTGTAGTGTGTGGCTAATAGATACTGTATTGGACAATGTAAATCTAGTATTTTTGTTCTGTCTTAGCACAGAAGTTAGTCATTTTATTATTTACATTATTTCTTTTTAGGTTAATCTACATGTTAATCAAGGAAATTGTTAAACATTTCTTCTTGTATTTTATAACTTATTTCTAGAATCTTTAAGTACATCATTTAGAATATATGTTAGTAAAGGTCTGTTGGTGATAAACTCTGGGTTTTTATTTTTTGTAAATATTATTTTGATAATGACTTTCAAAAAGAATTTTTATGACACAATTCTAAGTTGATAGTTATTTCTCTCTGCATTTTGAAGATACTGCTGTAAAGACTTTTGGCTTTCACTGAAGCTGTTGAGAAATCTACTGTTAGATTGTTCTCTTTCTTATAAGTGTTCTGGTTTTTTCTCTAGTTGTCTTTTAGACACTTCCTTTATCTTTGGTGTTCTGAAATTTTACTATTATATAGTTTACATGTAGATTCCTTTGGTTATTCTGTTTGGTAAATATTGTGTATCTTATACCTACAGTTTCTGTCTATCATAAGTACTCAGCCATTCTCAGCCTACTTCTCAACCCTTCTCTGTCTCTTTTGCATTCTTTCTGTGTTATTTTTCAGAAACTATAATTACATGTATGTTTTGCCTTCTTGTGTCTATTTTTTCTTCAATAGTTCTTAATCTTGGGGCACCTGGGTGGCTCAGTTGGTTAAGCATCTCTTGATTTTGGCTCAGGTTATGATCTTACAATTAGTGAGTTGGAGTCCCGCATCAGGCTCTATTAGTGCAGAGCCTGCTTGGGATTCTCTTTCTTTCCTCTCTCTCTGCCTCTTTCCTGCTCATGCTCTCTCTCAAAATAAATAAATAAACTTAACAAAAATAGTTCTTAATCTTCATTTTATATTTTCATGTTCTTGTTTCTAGTTGTCTCTTTAGTTGTCTAATAGTATTTAATATAGCCACTGAGCTTTAATTTTAATTAATCTATTTTTCATTTATAAAACTTCTACTTGGTCTTTTTACAGTCTGCTTGGTTAAGTATCTCCAAGTTTTGGCCATTTAAATTTGATTTTTCATTGTTTCTGAGGACTCTCACTCATGGTGGCCTATTTCATTCATTGTTAGGTGATTTCTAAAAATCAAGCTTATTTTAATTAAATAATTTTGAGAATTCTGAATGTTCAATGTATGGTGACTTTCTGCCACATAAGTTTTGCATTTGCTTCACTGGAGCCAAAAGCATACATAACTGCAACTACTTTGGCTCCGATGCAGCATTCTACCCTAATGTTCAGCACCCTCACCTTGCAGAATGTCTAGGTATCTTCTAAGCTCAGAAATGCTACTAGATATGGGGAAACTTTTGTAATTGTTTATTGGCACTATTCAGAATTTAACTCACTGTTCTTTTTCTTCTTCCTCCCACTTTCTCTTTCTTCTCATCTTGGGAGATTTCCTGTAGTTTTCTTTTCTTGTCTTTGTTTTTTTCTTTTTTTTTCTGAGCCCAACTCTACTTTAAAAAATAATGTTGTAGTTATGCAGAATCAACTTGCACTGCTGTAAGAGAATCATTTGTATTCTGTTAACATCAGAAGTTAGTGCAGGACTTTTATTCAATAGCATATAGATATCTTATTACACAGCCTCCAGCACTGGAATTAGATTGATTGACTTGTTTTCTTCATATGCTAGACTCTGAGCTTCACGTAAATCTAATCAGATAATTACCTTAATAAAATATGGACAAAATACTAAATTATATCTGAAAAGGAGGGGCACCTCACTGGCTCAGTCAGTAGAGCATGCAACTCTTGATCTCAAGGTCATGAGTTTGAGCCCAACGCTAGGGTTAGAATAAAAAAAATTACATCTGAAAAGGAAATATAAGTTTTACATTTATGGTCTTCCTCAGGGAAATAGATTTCCTAAAAGATTGTAGATATGTTTCATTTTTCCTAAATTCATCTTTCTGGACTATATTGTCTAAGATTACAGAAGAAGGTATCATGTGGAAGGAATACTGAATTTGGGGCCAGGAAAAAAACCTATAATCCCGGGTTAGACACTAAATATATTATTTTCAACAATGTAATTAACTTTTATGAGCCTGTATTTCCTCATTTGTATAATGGAGGTAATTTCTATTTCATAGTTATTACAAGAATTAAACAAAATAGTATATATGGAGTTACCCATGACAATGTCCAGTAATGGAGAGCAGAATATGCTGCCCCCAAATCTGCCTTTTTGGCATAAATATTATTTTGAAATGCTTATTCTTATTTTTTTAATGTTTATTTATTCTGAGAGAGCATGACTGGGAGGAGGAAGAGAGAGAGAATTCCAAGTAGGCTCCGTGCTCTCAGCTCAGAGCCAGATGTGAGCTCAGTCCCACAAAGTGAGATCTTGACCTGAGCTGAAATCAAGAGTCAGACACTTAACCAAATGAGCCTCCCAGGTACCCCAAGCTGCTTATTCTTAAGAGACAGCAGACACATGAGAAGGTCTAAAAGCCAAGTAGAAGTTAACCCTTTTGTAAGGGACATTTTTTATATGGGTGTTTCTCTGTATCAAGTAAAGAAAAATAACTAAATATCTAGAAATTTTTAGCAGTGGAAAAGGCAACAACTTAAATCCATATAGTGTTATATCCTTTTTTGCTTTGCCTGATAGCCTCCCTTATAATTGTCTTCCTTCCCCATCCATTTTTTATCTTTATTTGGTGGCTTAAGTGATTTTAGGGGAGTTACTCAGTTTTCTTGGATATCTCCCATGTATACAAGAGGCATGCATGGAATTAAAATTCTGTTTTTCTCCTGTTAACCTGTATTTTATTAGAGGGTTGTCTAAGTCAGGAATCTAAGTCAGAGGTATCTACAGGGTAGAGGGAAAATTATTTTTCTTCCCCTACAGTTTGATGACCCATGATGGGACCCATTGCAACACTATAGTTGCTCCAGAGCCTGTGGATAGGATCCTGGAAGACTAGCAGAGAGTAAGCAAAGTCAGCTCTCCTGGATCTATCTCTGTATACCTGATTGAGAGGAGAAGGTAAAAAACAAACCGTGGGAGCCTGGGTGGTTCAGTTAGTTAAGCATCCAACTTCAGCTCAGGTCATGATCTCACAGGTTCGTGAGTTTGAGCCCCCAGTCAGGCTCCATGCTGACAGCATGGCCCCTGCTTGGGATTCTCTCTCTTTCTGTCCTCCCCACTATTTCTGTCTCAAAAAATAAACAAAACAAACAAACAAACCAAAACCCCTTATCCTTTATTTTCCAAATTTAGATTAACAGGAGAAAAAATTTGTGTGAATTAGTTTCTTGGGTATAGTGACTCTTGTAAAGATTTTTGTTATGAGTACTCTTGTTTTCTATTCCCTCTCAGAGATGTCATTATATGATTTTGTCTCTCTTGTTATAAGGTGAAGAACCACAGGCAAGAAGAGGTTTCCTTTTGTCTTGTTCTACATCTTAAGAGCATGACTTTGTGACTGGTGAGGAAATTCTCTCTTGTCTCACCCAGCTGAATTAGGCAGGGCATCCAAGATGCAAGGTGGCAAGCAGCATTCTCTTTGACCAAGCTAGCTCTCAGGGGAGTTTATCTTTAGGGATTCTGGTCCTTAAGAAGCCTTTGTCATCTGAACATTTGTTGTTAATGCTGCCAAAGTTCCATTCTAGTAGCACCTGCCCAGTGTCACAGATTAGCAGGGCTACGGCTGCAGGCATCTCATGGTTTTGTGAAAGAACAGAGATGTTATTTTTACTAAAACCATTCTTATGGCCTGCAACAATAGTTCTTTTCTTTCTTAGGCTAACTGTGAAGGTGAACTTTTTGGATCAGGGGGGCTGTGTCTTCTGTGCCCTCTTGTGGGATGACTTTTGCATCCATAGTCAAGTCATAAGAAGTCTTAGTAGTTTGAGTTGCTATTGAAATGAATGTACCATTGAAGATCTTTGTCAGTGGCCAGACAGTGCATCTTTTGAACTGCAGGAAATTTTTAGAGAGCTCTCATCCTAAACAATTTTTTATTGGGACCAATAGAAAGATGACATTATACAAAGTTTTTTTTTAACCTCCAATTTCATAAAATCCTACCAAATTTAGAGAAGAGTTGGATCAGTGGACATTCACAACTCTACTCACAGGGAACTTGATTGGCTGATAAGGAGTGTTCTCCCTACCTTTTATACCGCAGTTATCTGACAAATCAGATTGCCACATGGGGAAAATGCCTCTCACAGAGAAAACAGATGAATTTCTCCCAGACCCTCTTACAAATGATCAGAAAATGTCTCAGTTGGAAGCCAATGTGCACAGGCTGATAGACACATTAGAAGAGGTTTTCCTTCTAAAGCAAATTGGTCTAAGGTTGAATTGTACTCCCAGGGGAAAAAAAAAAGGTAATCATGTATACAGACTTTATAAAGTCATATGGCATTAAACGCTGAAGCTCTAGAATGTAGGCATCTTTTGATTTCCATCTTAGTTGGAAATCTCTCTGGTGTAAAGATAATGTATTTGATATCCAGGTGCTGACTCACCCATCCATTTAGGCCACAGTCCAAATGTTTGAGGAATTAGAAACTCTTTGTCTTAAAAATCTTTATAAAACCCGAAATGCAGCTCTAGAAGCAATTCAAAGCCCACTTATTGTTACCAATTGCCAAACCTCCCCTATTTATCTTAAAATGCTTGCAGATATTGTAAAAAAAAAATCAGAACATTGGGAATAAGAATTGTCCTGCCCTTAAGAAGGAAAAATTTAAATAGTAATTATGCTAGACATCTGATAACAGTCAGATATACCAAAACTCCACCTTGGAGAAACTTGGATATCCTTTTCTCTGTGCCTTTGAGATATGCCTTCCTACCCTGTCTTCTCTGGATGATGACAGCTATTTCTTTGAAAGGGAAACTTTGGGGGAAATGGTCTCATCAGGAGGGGGAAAAAGGAGCTAATTAAAAATCTGGCAAATAAAAAATCTTGTCTTTTCCACAAATGTTACTAAAATAGCTTTAGCCATCTGAGCAAGTAAACTTATTTCATCTTCCAGAAACACATTTTGGATCCAACTGCTCATGAGTTTTAGACTGTACTTGACTCATGGCTAAAATTTTAGAACAAAAGCTATAAGATCTGTGTCTGTATGATTATATATGTCTATGTGTGTATGTTACATATGTGGTATTTTTCTACCTCCAGATGGCATTACCAAAACTAATTTGTATAAGCTACATTTGGTTGGCTTGAAGGAAAATGCTTATATGGATTGGGTATCCCAAAATTTCCAGAAATGTAACAACCAATCCTCAGGTTTTCCAAGTTCATATGATTTAGAATAATCTTCTGTAAATAAAAACTAGTTGAAGTTTGTTGGTTTAATTAAAATAGGCACATCTTCAGAGTTACTAGCATTAAACATAATGCAGATGTGCCACTTTTATTGTACCTGGGTTTACTAGTCAAATAAGATCATGTTATTTCCGTTAGAAAATTTGTCAGCAAGAGAAAAATAAGATGGCTTAACTCTGTCTAATGTCTCAAAATTCTCGTGAGCAATGTTAATATGATTATTAAAAACAGTGAATTACATAGATCTAGGTGGAATGAAAGTTTATAAATAAACTTTCCAACAATGAAGAGGTTTTATAGGATAGGACTACTTTGAAATAGCTCTCAAAATCTTTTCAGTAACTTTAGGTCTTAAACTTTTGCTAAGTGATGGAAAATCATTGAATATCAGTATCAATTCTGAGTAAGATAAAATACTGAACATTAATTATTGAACAATGATTTATCTCCTTTCGTTTCTTATTACCAAAAAAAAAAAAAAAAAAACAACTGAAGTTATTTGGGTCTGTTAGTTAACAGGTCTTGTGCCACATTGGAAAAAGAGGGATATACTTTTAGAAATTATGAAATATAATCATAAGTTTGCCAATTTAAAGAATTCTGGTGTAACAGTTCACGATTGCTTAGTTCTGAGTTTTCACTAGAAATTAAGGCTTCTAAGGGTTAGGAATTCGAATTAATATATGTGATTAGAACTACTAGCAATAGTAAGAGAATCTATTTTCTGTTGGTATACAGGGCAAGTAGGATGTTTTAGGGTAAGAAAAGTTACAAGATATGGAGATACATTTTTGTCAAGGGAAATAAAAGTAATTTTGTCCTAAAGAATAACTGGTTATTTCAGAATGGGAAAGAAGAGAATAAAGAACAAGAGGCTAGCTAAAACTGGATTGTCATGGGATGTCTGGGTGGCTCAGCTGGTTGAGCATAGGACTCTTGATTTTGCCTTGGATCACAATCTTGTATTTCGTGGGATGGAGCCCTGTGTTGGAGGCATGAAGCCTGTAGGGATTCTCTCTCTTCCTATTTCTCTGACCCTCCCTCATATTCTCTTTCTCCCAAAATAAATAAATAAACATTAAAACAATAAATAAATTTGAAATGTCATTATAAGGCTTTTAAAAAAAAGCTTGGATAGCAATAGTGTACTTATGTAAAACTAAAATTTAACTTTGTCCTTGTAACAGCTGAAAGAAACTTTGCTTGGGCTATTGGTCTGCTCTTGATAAGAGACTAAAAGATTTTTCTTTAACCTTTTCAGTGATCTGCCTCAAAAGCTAAGGTTTTATACTTGATGTTGCTTCATCACGTTTTTGATTACCTAAGAAAACTGAATCTTCTCCACATTAAAGAGTTAGGTTTTGCTCTCAAGTTTCTATATAGAATTCTGTATTTACCTTTAAATCTTTTATTCTCACTTTGATTAAACAGTGTTTCATAATGGTCTGTGATCCTATTTATTCAAATGTCTGAAACCTTTTGATATTTTTGACAAAAATCACAAAATCAAATTCTAAATGAAGTCTTTTTGACTAACTTTGGAACATCTCAACAGGTTTACTCGCCTTTTGAAAAGAGAGATGTTACACTAATTAGGTTTATTGGACATGTTAAATCATATAGAAAGCATTGTCAAATAAGAAACAGTAAACCTTCTTTACACCATATTTGGAGGAGTATATGTTAATATAAATATTCTAGAATTCTATGAAATTCCTAGAAATCTGATATGTTTTGGCTTAATATTATTATTAGTCATAGTTCTAGTTATTGTGAAATGTATGTCAGAAATAACCAGATTTCCTTTTCAATTACATTATAATAAATTCTCATTACATCTTTAACCATGCCATTTTTAAGTCTTTTTATTATTTACAGACAGTTATTATTTTACTTTGATTCTCTTGCAAAAGTGTTTTCAAGGAGATCCGTGGAAAGGATTTTGACAAATACAGTTTTCTGATAACTTTCATATCATACCACTAAAGTGGGAAAGAATTTATAGAACCCTAATGGAGAAAGTGATGGATTCATAACACTACTAACAAAAGATGAAAATCAAGAATTAAATACATGGGACTGAATGAATTCATAAGGATGTCTTTTTGTTTGAAACTTTGCTGGTTCATTAATGTTTTTTATTTCCAGATTTAATGAGATTTTTCTCTCATCTATGACAATAGTTTGGTAAATTTTACCTTTGTAACCAGAATTGAAACAATTTTATTTTCTCCCTACTGGATGCCTTTAGAATTTAGAAATTTATTTATTTTTTTTAACATTTATTTATTTTTGAGACAGAGAGAGACAGAGCATGAACAGGGGAGGGGCAGAGAGAGAGGGAGACACAGAATCTGAAACAGGCTGCAGGCTCTGAGTGGTCAGCACAGAGCCCGACACAGGGCTTGAACTCATGGGCCGTGAGATCATGACCTGAGCCGAAGTCGGACGCTTAACCGACCAAGCCACCCAGGCGCCCCTAGAATTTAGAAATTTATAAAGTTCAGTAAGAACCTGCTCTCTTTGTAATAGGTCACAATTGGAAACAATTGATTGAAATATCATATTTGAGAGTAATGTGCATAGATCAGATATGATTAGAGATTTTTAAGGATCTAAGGTTGACTTTATGGAAACAAGAAAGCCCCTTGAAAAAATAATTTCCTACCTTGCTTATAAGTGTTCCCATCAGCCCTACCAAGTGAGTAAATTATGTGACCAGAATCACAGAATATCTTGGGGACTTTGAGAAGAGAGGAATTTACCCAAATCTATAGGTATTGCAGGCAAAGTCTAAGGCAGAGTCCTACCCTGAAAAGGCTTTTAAATGCCTAATCTGAGATTCTGATGAAAAATTCCATATTCCTTATGAAAAGTTCCAGCAAAGCAGACAAAAAGAACCTATATGATCAATCACTGTTCTATTTGCACTAATATAAATAATCATGCCACGTTTAAAGTAAACTTATTTTGCAAACAATTTACTGCCTGTGGTTATTATTGGTAGAAATGAGGGTGATTGTAGAATAAAACTTCAGTTTCAGTAGAAACTATAACATCCCTTTGTGGATACTAGTTAATGCTGTTAACTATCTTTAAGGGTTTGTTTTCTACCTGTAAACTGGGCTGGATCCTGATTTTTTCTAGTTTCCTCAAATGTTTGGCCAAAACTTTCAAACTAATGTTTCCAATTTTCTTCCACTTTTTTTGACCTGGAGTCACTAAGAACAACACTTTACCTTTTCCCAAAGCACTCTGCATTGAAATTGAATGACTACATATAAACTTTAGAAAAACCACAACATCTCATTTATGGACAATCTTTATGCCTGGTGATGTATGACCCATTCAAAAACATCAACAGAAACATTCAACCTGCAAACCAGAAAAGCCTGTCAGATTGCCACTGCCTATTCTCACTCCATCTGAAGATGCTTCAAGCTGGACATTTAGAAACTAGGGGTCATGGTCAGGCTACCCTAAGATGGGCCACTTTGGCATGAATGTAGTTTTGAGTTAAAATTAAAACTTAATAGATTCAGGAAAAGCTCTTTACCTCCCCCTCAACTGCCCACCTATATCAGAAAAAGAGGAATCTCTGTAAATAGCTCTCTAAGAAATTGACCTGCAAAATAGGGTATCCTTTTTTCCCAAACATCTTCTCTTACCTTCCCGTTAGTGATCATCCTCCCACTTTGTATCCTCAAATCCTTATGCCTCTCCTTAGCTCAGGATATCCTATAAACCTCATGTTGCCTGTCTTCAGAATTTCAGGTCTCTGTGGATTCTCTGTCCATTTGATACTAAATTTGATTTTCTTTTGTTAATATGTCTCTTGTCAATTTGTTTCTTAGTCCAGCCAGAAGTGCCTTGAACAGAGAAAATTCTTCCTCTCCAACAGTTGGCACACTCAACAGGACACCACTCACCTGACACCCTGCAGTAGCTGAGAGATCCTTGAGAAATCTGACAAACAGCTGACAAAAGGTAGAGATTTCAGGAGGCTGACATGGTAAGAAATCTTATCTGTGGAGTCTGATGGAGCAAGAGTGGTACAGGTACTTTTTCTCTCCTAAGTTTAGATTAGCAGCAGAAAATACTTTTTGGAACTGGATTTTTGCATTTAGTGGCTCTTTGGTTAAATTTGGTATGGTAGTTGGTTACTAATCCATTTCCTCCCATGGATGGTCTTCCTTTTTCTTTCCTTTTCTTTCTTTCTTTCTTTCTTTCTTTCTTTCTTTCTTTCTTTCTTTCTTTCTTTCTTTCTTTCTTTCTTTTGTTGTTTGTCATAAAAATGTCAATGTTCACAGTTCTCATCAGACCAGCATCTGTTTAGACAAGCTTTGCTGTGGTTAAAGCCTTCTGGTAAGGAATAATCTTGGAAGCGAAAGCTGCAAAATTGGCGGCACAGGTCAAGCACTTAAAAGCTGGTAGGGTGTTTACCACCTAACTCACAAACTACTGTGTTAGGATGAGTTGGTCATGGAATGGGTTAGATTGACATTAGGTCACCCATCGACCTCAAGAAAACTTCCATGCAATGAGGTTACTGTAAAACCACACATGTTCTCAGCCCTGCAGTACATCCCTCCTAGGTATTAGTGTGGCTCCAAGAGACCCAAGGCTTAGCCAAAAGAAAAACCAGATGAGGCTTTTCTTTTCATCTCATTCTATGTTCTAAGAGATTGGCTTTGTGACCAGTGGGATAGATGCACTTACCAGGGTACACCTTGGCGGCCAAATAGACTGGGGATCCAAGTCTTTCTATTTTTGTCCAGCTGTGCTGGCTCTCCAAGGTGTTTGTCATGAGAGGCTCCAGCCCATAGGAACCTTTGTGAGCTCAGCCTTTGTTGCTTGTTAGTTCTGGAAAGTCCCAATTTAATAGCACCTGCTCAGTGTCACAGATGAGCAGGTCTGTGACTGAAGGCATCTCATGATTTGTGGAAGTTTAGAGACACCATTTTCATTACACCTTCCTTACCACCTGTGCAACAAAGTCCTCTTCTTTCTTCAACTAATTTGCAGAGTAAAGTTCTGGAACTTGGAGACTCCCTCAGCTATGCCCTGTTAGGATATCTATTACATATTTAGTTAAACCATTAAAAGGCTTATTGATTTAAGTTGCTAATAATAGATCCTACTTGCCAATAGTCAGATGCTGGATCCTTTAAGTTGGTTATATTTAAAAGAAAAATATTCTTTATGGAGAGTTCACAATTGTGTTGTTTGTATAATGGCTAACCTTAGGGTCTCTCATGAGAAAAAGAAGAAATTAGACTTAAGTGTCCACTTCCAACATAAATTCTCTTTCTCTACAAGATTTAAAGGAAACACCCCAACCTCATTTCTAGGTTCAAGTATACAGGTTGCTCATGTAAATGCTGAAAACCAGGAAATGAATTTAACAAAATCACCCAAGAGTAGCACTGAAGCTTGCTTTGCTGCTACCTTCCAGGGCTCTATAATCAGGTTCTGCCAGTTTCAGACTTCCCTATGCAATGTCCTTTGCAGGTGTATCCTAGACATCCCCTGGCCCCCAGCTGCCACTGCAAGAGTTCATGTCCCCTTGTTACAGCAAATACTTCGTGCCCAGGAAGAGACAAGGCACATGCACTTGGGAAATGAGCAGAAGACTGTTTATTTCTCACCATTGCCAGCCCAGCAAAGTCACCTCCAAAGGCTCAGCTCTGAACCTTGGCATCTGCCTCCTTTTATGGCTGGGATGGTAGGGGACTGAGAGACAAAAGAAAAAGGAGAGGGGACACTTATCAGTGGTGCTACATGAGTAGTTGGAGGCAAGAAAGATTACAGAAGCCAAAGGTATGCAAGGGGTGTATGCAGCCCCAGACATCTGGCTGACCTGTTTTATCTTGTTTTTAGTAGCTTTTCTTCTCATTCCACCCTCTTGATTCTTAAGCTGCTGTAGCAGACTTAGAGAAAATCAATTTATGGGGTCCAGGGAACCCTTTGCTGCCATGGGAGGAGGGGCTAAGACCATTCTGGCTTCTTTCTGCTGGATAAGGACATGGAAGGGAGGGGCCAGGCATCTAGTGTTCTTCATCATCCAAAGGAGAGTAGCGACAGCTAGAACGGTCCAACTGGAGCATCATCTGGACTTTTATAGCTTCTGGATGAGAGGAAACAAACCTGGGGAGCATATTAAGAATACAAGGACCAAATAGGAGGGTTATGAAAAGCATTAGGAGAGGACCAGCTAAAAGGAGGAGCCAAAAGGCCCAATTCCATATGTTACTCCAAGAGTTTCATGAATCTGCTAGTTCCTGTCTTCATCTGTTGATTCGCTTCCTTAACTGCTGGACCATATCTCAGACTAGCCCTGATTGGTTGACAGAGAAGCACCATTCTTCATTTAGGAAGAGACATAATCCTCCCCTTTTGGCAGTTAGCAGGTCCAGCCCTCTTCTATTTTGTAAGACTACCACTGCTAGGGAGTCTACTTGGTCTTGTAAAACCATCAGAGATTTGGTAACATGTTTTATGTCATCTGTTAGGTCCATGATAATAAGTGGTTGAAGAGATCAGGTTTGTTTCCTCTACTATTCCAGTGCCCACCCTTTTCGTTATTCCTAAGGCAATAAGAAAAGGTATGACTTGAATGGTTCTTTGTGCCTTGGGGGACAAGGGCAAGTATAAGTCATACATTGCATGGTGGGAGTGAGAAGACTCCTCTTGAACAGGTTAGGAACAGGAATATGCGTAGCAAGGACAGGAAGTAGGGCGATCCCATCCTGGGGTAGGAGTCGGTTATAAAGGTAGAGAACAACATGCAGAAAAGGGCATCAATCATAACGCAGATAATATGCATCTAAGGAGAATAATGCATCCTGACACTAGTAAGTAGAGGAAGGCTAACAAGAGTTTGTGACTGAGGTGCTAGTCTGTGGGAGTGACTTGGGTCAGCCCTACTGCAAAGAGTAGAGCAACACGTATTGAAAGAGAATATGAAATCTGAGAACCATGAAATCTGAGAGAGAACAATTTGTTACAGTTCATTTAAGTTGCTTGGTGATTTTCCTCAAGCTTCTGGTTACAGGGAGTTCTCAGGTGTTGGCTGCAGGCCACTTGTTGTCTGCTATCTTCCTAAGGGTGATCTATAGAGAATTATTCTGATTAGCCGTTACTTTCCATTTCAAGTGGTTGTCAGGTGACAGATGGGCTGCCTTTAATCCAGAATAGTAGATCCAGGTGGTTAGTCCTGCAACCTTGAGAGCTGTGGTCATGGTTAGCACAACTAGGTAATGTCCCTTCCAGGGAGGTTTAGGCAGTTCCTTTTTCCAGTCTTTTGCCAAGCCTGATCCCCAGGTTTGTGGGGGAATATAATTATTCCTAGGTGACATTCCATAGATGTCACTCATCTATGTATCTCAAATACAGTTTTATTCCTAGGCAAAATAGGTATCCTGTCACTCATCTATATATCTCAAATACAGTTTTCCCTAGTCCTTGTAGTTGTTTTTATACTGCTAAATTACCCAGCTCTGTCAGGTCCCCCTTGAATTTGACTAGTGAAGGGGTCTTCCATATAGGATCTCAAAGGGGGAGAATCCTGTTTTTGCCCGGGATGTACAGCATATTTGGAGAAGAGCTAGGGGTAGTATATCTGGCCAGGACAAGTTAGTTTCCTGACATAGTTTGCCATGGCTGATACAAGGGTCCAGTTCATATGTTCTCTGAACTCTGGGGCTGGTAGGCTGCTTTTAAGTACCTTTGGATGTCTAGGGCTTTGGCTACTTGTTGCACCACCTCAGCCACAAAGGCTGGGCCATTGTCTGAGCTTATGGTTAACAGTGTTCCATGTCTGGGAATGATATCCCTTAGCAAGGCCTTGGGTACTTCTCTTGCCTTTTTGGTGAGTGTGGGATAGACTTTAACCCAGTCCAAAAACATGCAGATTAATACCAAAAAAATATTTGTATCCTTTACTGGGTCTTATTTTGATAAACTCTACCTCTAAATCTTTGAAGAGTGCCTGACCACAGTGTTGGATTTCTATGGGCCCAGTGGGGCCTTGCTTGGCATTATTTTGAGCACAGAAGAGGTGGCATTGAGAGACCTACGTGCAGAGGGATTAGAGTCAAGCAATTACATAGTAATGGCTTAATAAGGTTTCAAGGGCGTTTTTTCCTAGGTGGCTAAGCTCATGCTGTAGGAGAGCCACCTGGTATGCTAGCTGCTCCAGTATATAGACTCTTTGGTCTGGAAGTACCCACCATCCTTCTTTTGTCTGGCCTTTTTCCTGTTGTGCCCATTTTGTTTCTTGGATTGTGTACTTTGGGGAAGTTGGCAGTTCTGGGGCCAGCATGATTTTTGAGGGTGTTGTTTGTTTTTCTGCTGTTTGTTTAGCTGTGGTGTCAGCTTGTCGATTCCCTTCTGATGCTGAGTCCTTTCCTCTGGTGTCCCTTGCAGTGGATGACCACTACCTCCCTTGGTTCCCAGACTGCCCTTAATAGCTTTAGGATTTCTTCCCAATTTCTGATTTCTCTTCCTCCTGCGGTCATGAGTCCTCTCTCCTTGTATAGAGCCCATGTACACGTAGAGTGGCAAAGGCATAGTGCGAATCAGTGTATATGTTGGCCTGTTTGTCTTTCCTGAGTTCTAGTGCTCTTAGTAGGGCCCACAGTTCTGCTTTTTGGGCTGACCATCCTCGTGGAAGGGCCTTTGTTTCTGTGACCTCAAAATCAGAGACTACTGCATAACGAGCATATCTTTTGCCTTCGTTCATGAAGCTTCTGCCGTCAGTGTGCAGGATGAGGTCAGGATTTTGTAAGGGTCTGTCTGATAGGTCAGGTTGGCTAGAATACACTTCATCAAGTACCTCTAGACAATCATGTTCTGGGGACCCCACCACTGCGGGCAAGAAAGTGGCAGGTTTAGAGTTTTATAGCTTCCAGTCTTATTCATGGGTTCTCACATAACAGTCCCTGATATTGTATGGCCTTCTGGCATCCATCAAGGTAATAACAGAATGGGGAACCTTAACATTTAGGTTTTACCCCAAATGTGATTTTGTCTGCTTCCATGATTGAAAGCGTGGTGGCTGCTAGTGCCCTCAGACAGTGTGGCCACTGAGCCAATCTGCTTTGAAAGGTATGCCACTGGTCTTTGCCAACGTCCAAATTCCTGGGTGAGAACCCTCAGGGCCACTCCCTTCTTAGGTATGAACAGGTTGAAATCTCGTGATACATTTGGGACTCCCAAGGCTAGTGCCTCTGAGTTTTGTTATGAACTCCTTTTCTTGATTAGGGACCCAGAAAAGGAGTGCTCTCTCTTCCCCTTTCAGTGCCTCATATATAGGTCTGGACAACTCAGAGAACCCTGGGATCCGTATTCGACAGAATCCTGCTGCTCCCAGGAACTCTTGGACCTGCTTGCAGGTAGTGGGAACTGGAATGGCACAAACTGCCTGTTTCCTTTGGGCTCCCAGCATCCATTTGCCTTGGGTAATTTTGAAGCCCAAGGATTTAACTTCCTATTGGCAAATCTGTGCCTTTTTCTTTGACACCTTTTTCTTTGATATCCTGCCTCTGCTTATAGCCTGAATAGGGCTCTGGTTCCCTCCCAGCACTGGGTCTGCATGGGACTGGCTAGCAGAAGATCATACCTTGGAGGAGGATGCATCCTAGGTCCTGTCCCAGAACCTGGCTAAATCATATGCCAAAGCCCAGCTGAATAAGGTTGGTGAATTTTTTGAATCCTTGAGGCAGTCTAGTCCAAGTGAACTGTTCCTTTGCCCCTGTGGTAGGGTTTTCCCATTCAGAAGCAAATAGGGGTTGGCTATTAGGCACTTGCTGGAGACAGAAGAAGGCATCTTTTAAATCTAGGCATGTGAACCATCCTGGTTCCAAGGGTATGAGTCCTAGTAGAGTGTATGGGTTAAGCAATACTGAATGCAGCATGACGGCTGCTTCATTAGTGGCTCTTAGGTCCTGCACAGGGTGGTAATCATTTGTCCCAGGTTTTTTCACGGGCAGCAGGGGAGTATTCCATGGGGACTGGCATCATTTTACAAGTCCCATTTGAGTAGCCTGTGCAAGTGTGTCGGGATCCCCAGGTATGCCTCTCGTGGGACTATATATTGGCATATTTTGACAGGTTGGGATCCAGGCTTTAGGTCAGTTAATATCAGGGGGTGGTTTTTTGACAGACCAGGGGGTTTCCTTCTACCCCAACTGAAGAGAATTCAGTTTCTAGCTTGGGGGCCACAGTTGGCTCACTGGGAGGGGAAGTATATAATCTCTATTCCTCTTCCCATGGAATCATCAGGGACAAAATTATGGGTTAGGCTTTTTTGTTTAGGCACAATTGCATCTGTCCATCTGAGGAGAAGGCCATTACTGCACTCAACTTGGCTAGGAGGTCTCTACCTAACAGTGAGACTGAGCAGTAGGGTAGATACAGGAATTCATGAACTACTTGGTGACTCCCCCAGTCGGGGACCACAAAATGGCCTTCCAGTTTGCACCCGTGAGGCTCCTGTGATGGTGACTTCTCAACCTGACAAAAGTGCCACCTTGTGTGTCACCACAGAGTGTTCGGTCTCAGTGTTGACCATGAAGTCTATTGTTTGGCCCCCCACCTTCATTTTGACCATGGGCTCATGGGGGCCTAGTTGGATAGAGCCCAGTCTTTCCTAATAGAGTCCACTCCTGCCAGTCTGTTCAGGTCAGCCTCAGGTGGTTCTGGTTGGTAGCAGCTGAGTGGAGCAGAGGTTTTTGGTTTCCCTTTTTGGTGGTTAAGGCATTCATTTTTCCACTGTCCAAATTCCTTGCAGTAGGCACATTGATCCCATCCCAGTGGCACCCTTTTTTGTTTTTGCATCCCTCATGGTGTCTGGGGGGGGGGGGGCCCTTCCAGAGGGGGTCAAGGCAGCAGCCAAGAGAACTGCCTTTTGTTTCATTCCTCAGTCTGTCTCCTTTTTGGCAGCTTGTTCCCAGTTTACAAAAGCCTTGTTGGCATTTCCAATAATTCGTTGGCTTTTTTTTCCAGTGAATCCTTCTAATTTTTGGAGCTTCTGTCTAATGTCACTTTGGGCCTGTACCACAAAGGCAGCATTGACCATGAGCTGATTTTTGAGGGCTTCTGGGTCGAATGGAGTGTAAACTCTGAAGGCTTCACATAATCTTTCATAGAAATCAGACAGACTCTCTTCTGGCTTTTGTAGGACCTCAGATACCTTTGCCACGTTGGTGGTCTTTTTGGCCCCTGCTTTTACCCTCTGGAGGAAGGCGAGTGGGTGTCTTTCTAATCTGGCCCTTTCCATCTCTGTGTTGGGGTCCCAGTGGGGCTCCTCCTGAGGCATAGCCTCCTATACCCAAGCCTCAACATCTAGATTCCCATCTGGTGCCTCAATGTGGAGCCATTTTCTGGCTTCAGTGACAATTTGTTGGCATTCTTTTGTGTTGAAAAGGGTAAGAAGCTGCTTACAGTCAACCCAGACAGGGTGGTGAGTCTGGATTATGGATTCTAGGAGATCTATCATTGCCTATGGCTTCTCAGAGTAGGGTGGTATGTGGTGTTTCCAGTAGAGGAGGTCAGTAGTGGAGAATGGTTGGTAGTAGAAAACTGATTCCTCCTTCTTGGAGGGTCCCATCAGGGCCTATTCCTGGGGAACCCACAATGGCATCTGTATTGCCATTGGGGCTTTGGACCTTGAGTCACAGACCTAAGGCATCTTCCTACCAGTTCAGGTGTCCCTGGCTGGGGCGGACCAGCTGCTGGTGGAGGCAAGACCAATGGGGGTGGACTGTCAGGCAGGCAAAGTTCCCATCCCTCGATTGATGGGGTGCTGGGGGCATATGGTGGCAGAAATGGAGGGATTTCTGAATTTTCTTGGAGGATGGGGGGCAGTTTTTTGTGCTGTGAAGTCTTCTTCTTGGCCCATGCCACTAAGACCCTACATTGTCCCTTACTATTAATGCAGAAGTGGACCCAAGGAGGCTTGACTTGGGCTATTTCCAGCCATTGATCAATGTACAGGGTCTCCATTAACTACTTTATAAACAGCTCAGACTGTGGGGACATCTAGGGTATCCTCAGGGGGCCAGCCTACACCAAATGTGGACCATTCTAATTCACAGAGGGTATGTAACTTCCTGGGGGTCAATTTGACCCCATGGTCATCTGAAAATCCCTTTTTAAAATTCTTAATCATACATTCGGAAACAGTTGGTTTTGAGAAACTTCCCCCCCCCGCCCCGCCCCTTTCTAGTATACTAGATACATCCCTCCCAACGTATGGTGTCACAAGACAAACATGAGGGAAGAGATCCCTTCCTCCTCCTGGCCACTCCCCTCATGGGGATTTAGAGGCCTCTTAGCATTGGCAGGTCAGTATAAACCCTTGACTCCGATCAGACCTCTACAGACCTGATTCTGCCTTGAGCTGTATGAGGTCATCACGGAGTCGCAGGTTAGGACCTACTCAGGCACCGTAGCTGAGACTATGGAGCACGTGCACTCACACACATTCAGACAGACTGCAGACTTCCACCCAGGACTTCCCTGTCCTATTTGGCGACTCTGTCACCCCAGAGGTGATCAGGCACCCCTTCTGACTCTAGGGTGGGCCTGAAATTGGTCCTGGGTCCCCAGGGACACTTAACCAACCCGATGTCCCATACTGGCAGAATTTTCTGATTCCCCCTGGAGTCTGTCCCAGCACAGTGAGGGCCAACTATTGCCAGGCCCAGCAAGGGTCCAGGTCCGGTTAAATCACTGGCGCCATGCCTTCCTTTCCATCCCCAGGGGCCTCGACGCATGGCCTCTGACGATGGTGGCTCAAGGGGCCAGGGCAGCTGTCAATTTTCCTGGCCAATGTACCAAATGTTACAGCAAATACTTGGTACTGAGGAAGAGACAAGGCACATGCACTGGGAAAATCAGGGAAAGACTGTTTATTGCACACAGGTGCTGGTCCAGCAGAATCACTTCTAAAGGCTGAGGCCCGAACCTTGCCATCTGCCTCCTTTTATGGATGGGATGGTAGGTGCCCCCTCCCCTTTTTCTTTTGTCTCTCAACCCTCTATCAGTGGTGCTATCCAGGCAGTTGGTGGACACAGGAGGCAAGCAAGATTACAGAAGCCAAAAAGTGTGCAAGGTGAGTATCCAGCCTCCAACATCAGACTGGCCCCTCTTATCTTGTTTTTACTAGCCTTTCTTCTCACCCTGGATAGCAGATCTTTTAAATTATAAAGCTCTTTACCTCTATTTTTGAAAGATCCTACCAAATTTAAGGAAATCAAAAATTAAAAAGATTAATGACTATCCACGACTGCTCTTCACAGAGGAAGGAGGACCCCAAATTTCCCTGAGGCTCTCCTACAAATGATCTGTGAAAGGCCATTATTCAGGGACCAATAAAAGCCCAGTTGAGTTAAATACCCAGAAAAGCTTTTGTTATATAGACTTAAAGATATAAATCTATTTTATTCCATTTTAGTTAAAAATCTGCAATATAAGCAAATTTATTTAAAAAGATGGGCCAGTCCCTTGGTATTAAGGCTATAATCTAGTTCTTTGGGGAATTAAAAAAACTGTCTTTGTCTTACAAATCTCTACAGAGCCAGAAATGCAACTCCAGAAACAAGTCAAAACCAATGATTCTTGTAATTCACTTTGATATACAAGTGCTTTGGATTACAAGCATGTTTCTGGAATGAATTACGCTCTCAAACCAAGGTTTTACTGTATTTGGAATTTGGGCTCCTAATGTCTTCCCTACAGCTATTAGTAAAACAAAAGTTATAAGATTTTGTTTGCATCTTGTTTCTGTATGTATGTGAAATATTTTCCCTATCTGTAGATGGTATTGCTAAAATTAGTCAAGGAGCTCTGTTTAGTTATTTTAAAGGCAAGTGCTTATAAGGATTGGGCATTCCAAAATTCAGATGGATAGAAACTAACCCAAATGTATTTTCAAATCGGTGAGATCTGAGAAAATATTTGGTATCAAAGCTAATTTAAGGTTATTGGTTTAATTAAAATAAACATAAGACTCTTATTCTACCTGTTTGCCCAAAGTTAGAAAAAGACTGACTTTGTTAATGCTTTAAGGAAATGTAAATGAGATTAAAAGGTAAAAAGTTTGTTGGCAAAGCTTGGCAATCTGAAACTTTAAATTTTGCTAAGCTAAATGTCACTTAATTCATCATCATTTATTAAATATCTAGATGATTTCCAAATAAAATCTTTAGTACTAAACAGATTTACTTTTGTCTTATAGAGAAATTAAATAGGAGTCTGTTAGTAAACCAGGTTTTTGCTTTATTGAAAAATCATACTATAAAAAGATACCTTTCTAGACATTATGAGATGTATTCAAAAATTCCTGAAGAATATTGGTATAACAAACAGTTCACAATTACTTATATTAAGAACATCCTCTGCCCTTGAAGGCCCTTCTAGCTAAACTTGGAATCAAATTAACATGAGACAGATGGAATCTATACAGACATGAAATTCCAAAGACAGCGAGGTAACAGGAATAAAAAGAGGGGTAGGGGGTCGGAGAAAACCACTGGCAGGAACACAAAAGGAGATGTTTTGAAAACAAGGTTGCCCTATTTTGTAGGTAAGTTTCTTAGTTAAAGGGGAATTGAAACACAGTCCCTGTATTGAAATACAGGCCCTACTTTCCGATGTAACTTTAGGCAACTGAGGCTGAGGAAGAGAGCTTTTGCTGCATCTACTTGGTTTTGATTGATTGCTTTTAACTAAAAATAAAGTTCATGCCTAACTGGCCCATCTTGGGGTAGACTGCCCTTGGACCCTACAGTTACAATTTAATTTTCACTAAGGGTTAAGAAGTCTAATAAATAAGACTACTGGAAATAATGAGGGAAACAACTCTGTGTGCAAGTGAGAAATGGGAATACATTTTTGTTGGATAAAAACAGGCCAAAATCTGAATGTAAGATAGAAAGTTGGAGAAGGTTTATGGAAAAGGAATCTTCAGAAATGAATTTTATATACAGTCAGTACTGGCTACAATTTAATATAAAAATACATTGATGCAAAAATAAAATTGTTTTCATGAAAAAAATGGTTTTCTTGAACTACTGATTTGTTCTTAAGAAATTGTGTAAACATGTTTTTCTTTACCTTTAAAGAAAACAAGAATTCTGTGCTTTGTCAACATATTTTCCTATGTCTAAGAACTAAATTTTGCTCAAAACTATAACCTTCTGTATTTGGCTTTGGTATCCTTTATTGTCAGTTTGATTAAATGGATAATTAAATCTGGTTTCATAATGATATGATCCTATCTTATCAAATGTCAAAATCTTTTCATGTTTGACCACAGTCCGAGATACTCCTGAGAGCTCCTGGGACATTTTAAAATTTTTTGAGAAATTAAACTAAGCTTTAATTATGCTTAATTAGTTAAATTAAGTATATTAAGTATGTTAAATTATATGGAAAGGTTTGTCAAATAGGTGATACTAAATCCTCTTGTATTTTGTACATAAATTGCATTTATGTAGTTATGTTATTAAAATAAATGTTCTAGGGGCACCTGGGTGGCTCAGTTGGTTAAGCGGCCGACTTCGGCTCAGGTCATGATCTCGCGGTCCGTGAGTTTGAACCCCGGTCGGGCTCTGTGCTGACAGCTCAGAGCCTGGAGCCTGTTTCAGATTCTGTGTCTCCCTCTCTCTGACCCTCCCCCGTTCATGCTCTGTCTCTCTCTGTCTCAAAAATAAACGTTAAAAAAATTTTTAAAAAAAGTGTTCTAAAAATAGTACAAAACTCCTAGAAGTCTGATGTCCTTGTGTTATTATCTTGAAGTGTTGTAAGTTACAGAAGTAAGCAAATATCCTTGTCAATTGCATTGTAATGAACTCTAATGAGATCTTTAACCATGGCCATTTGTAAGTCTTATCATTTACAGTTACTGTTTTACTGAGGCTATTGCAAATGTGTTAAACAAACTCTGAGAACAGGTTTCTGATAACCTTAACATCATAAAAATTGAACTGGATAAGAATTTCCAGAACTAGTGCAAATACTGTGTTCAAACAGAACAAAAATTAGTAACATGGGAGTAAAAAAACTGGAGAGGATAATTGTAATTTTTGTGACTTTTTTAAAAAGCCAGTAATATTTTAATCTGGAAAATATAGTCTTAAAAAAATTTTCTTTTCAGCTAACTGAATTTCCAGAAATTTGTTCACACAGATATATTCCAATTGAAACATTTATCATTTATCCCTACCTGATTTCAGAATCCAGAATTTTGAAACTGTCAATTCTTATATTTTTATGGCAATAAATTTTCATATGTTCAATAAGAATCCTTTCTTCTTGTGACAGGAAACTACTGGAAATATTGATTATATTACCAACGCTTTGACTGGAATGGCATGCTTGGGAGAAACATGCATAGGCTCAGATATGACCAGACAGCTTTAAAGAACTAAGCTGGATTTTATGGAGCTAATAAAGCCCCTGGGAAATAACAGCCTGATACTTGCTTACAGAATCCCCAGCAGCCTTACCAGGTGAGTAAAGAAGGTACAGAAACCTAGCAATATGTGGGAGACCTCAAGAAAAAGAGGAATTCACCCATATGTATAGCTATTGCAGGTGAGGTCTGATGACAATTATTTGGCTTTGTTTCTGGCCTTGAGAGGCTGTTAAAAAAAAAAAAAACAACCCTTATATAAAGTACCAGCAAAGCAGGTTTTAAAGCTTCTATATGGTCAATTGCTATTCTTGTAGTACTTATGCAAATAATCAGGCCCAGTTTTTTTGAAACTAGATTTATTTTGCAAACAAATTAATATTGATTTGGCTGTCTTTGGTAGAAATGAGTGTGAATACAGAAAGAAAATGTTTTGATAACTTACCTGAGTAAATATTAGATTCGAATACTGTTCATTATAAACTAGACTAGATCCTGATTTCTTCTAGTTTCCTCCAATGCCTAGCTACAACTCATCAAATGAATATTTTCATTTTTTCTCTTATCTTTCTGAGTTGGATATATTTGAGAATTTAAACTTTCCTTTTTCCTGAAGCCTGCAAACTAAATATGAACAGCTTGATGTAAACGTCAGAGAAATCACAACAGCTCTTACTCTATCTAAAGATGCTTCAAGCTTGACATCTAGAAATCTTCTTGACTGGCTATTCTCAGAAACTGGTTTCTAATTTGGTTCAATTACTAACCATTGTTTTTCTTTTGTTTCCATATAAAGCCCTCTTATTTAATAACTGATTACTGGAACAATAGGGCTAACTTTGAGAACATACCTGCATCATCACTTCCTGAAAGAGTTTAATTGAACTGAATATCAGGACTAAGACTGGTTCAACAAGATGAAACCATCTACCAAATCAAACTTTAAGGTATGAAACTTCACATAAGTTTCGGAAGAGGGAACTATAAGGTTTAAGGCCAGTTTGCCCCAAATGGGCCACCTGGCATGAATGGGCCACAAGATGGCATGAATGTTATTTTGAGTTAAAAGCAATCAAAACGTAGCAGATTCAGGAAAACCTTTTTATCCTCCCTTTAGCTGCCTGCCTATCCCAGGAAGAGAGATATTACTAGAGATTCCTCCTTCTCTAAAGAATTTACCTGTATGATAGGGTAACCTTTGTTTTCCAAACATCTCCTCTTGCCTTCCTATTAATGGCTATCCTCCCCTACCTCCTTCTGTAGATCAAGATCTCATATAAGCCTCATGTGCCTTACTGTGTTTAGAATTTCATGTCTGAAATTACATTTTATCTTGGCCTGTTAATCTATCCCCTGTCAATTTGGTTCTTAGTCCAGCTGGAAGGACCTTGAACAGCAGAGAAAATCTTTCCTAATATAATCTTCTAAACCATCTTCCCTCATGACTCAGACTGAGTTTACAGTCTGCTTTAACTGTTCATCTGTTTTCTTTCCCATAGAAATGTCTCTTATTAAGTAACATGATTGCTTGTACCATATCGACCTAACTTTTGGAAGCCCACCTGTTACACAGCCTCCTGAAATGAAACACAACTGTTTAATTGAACTTACCTATTCTCAGGGTGATTGGGTGGCTCAGTCAGTTAAGCATCCAGCTTCAGCTCAGGTCGTGAGCTCACAGTTTGTGGGTTCTGGGCTCCTGTTGACAGCTCAGAGCCTGGAGCTTGCTTTGGATTCTGTGTCTCCCTCTTTCTCTGCACTTCTCCTGCTCATGCTTACACACACTCTCTCTCTTTCTCTCAAAAGTAGATAAAAGTTAAAAAAATTTTTTGAACTTACCTATTCTCAAGA
Organism: Panthera pardus; assembly: GCF_024362965.1. NCBI lineage: Eukaryota > Metazoa > Chordata > Mammalia > Carnivora > Felidae > Panthera > Panthera pardus. The sequence continues at coordinate 51,647,351 of NW_026527002.1, forward strand.
TTAAAAGACTGTTTCAGTGAGCTACAGAGCAATCTCTGTGAAAGTTACTGGGCAAATTTCAATGACAGGACAAAAGCAGAACAGAGTGTCCTGCCCCAAAATAAACCTCTTTGGCATAAAGATTATTTTGAGCTAGTTACTTTTTAAATTTTTTAAGGTTTATTTATTTTTTGATAGAGACAGAGCGTGAGTGGGGGAGGGGCAGAGAGAGAGGGAGACACAGAATCTGAAGCAGGCTCTGAGCTGTCAGCACAGAGCCTGACATGGGGCTCAAACTCACGGACAGTGAGATCATGACCTGAGCTGAAGTCGGACGCCTAACCAACTGAGCCACCCAGGTGCCCCTGAGCTAGTTATTTTGAAGACAATAGCAGATGCAGGAGGAAACAAGTAGAAGTAATCCTTTTGTAAGGGTCATTGACATTTATAATGAAAATCTCCATTGATAAGGGTGTCTCCCTTTCTGGACCAGGAAGAGAAGGATGACTAAATCTCTAGAAACTCCTATCAACCATACCCTTGTTTATTCTGCTGTGACTGATAACCTCCCTAACATCTTTTGTCTTTACCTAGAGGTGGTTTTTAGGTGGTAGTTTGAGTCATTCCAAGGAGTTACTCAGGTTGCCTTGGTATCTCCCATATATACAGGAGGGGTAGTCATGTTATTAAACTCTGTTTTCTCTTGTTAGTCTGTACTTTAGGGGGTGGTATGGCCCAGCAACGAACCCAGAAGGGTAGAGCGAAAATTACTTTTCCTCCCCTACATAATGGACACTCAGACAGTATTACTCTTTCTTTCTGTCTTATGGAATCTTAGAGCTAATGTAATTAAATGTATGATTTCCAAAAATGTATCTTGATTTTATTGATATTCATTCACCTTTAGGGAAGATCTATCAGCCTTATCTCTGTGTTAAGTTGAAAGTTAATTAAAAAAAATAGTGCAAAGTATAACTCCTACCTATACAAATTAAGTTACTTTCAAGATATGGGAAGTTAGGTCTGATTGTATTTAAAAATGTGAACAATGTTTATGTAACTTTAGTTAGGCAACATCTGGAACTGATCTTCTGAACTTTGATTACCAGAATCAGCCTGATGAATCCCAGATGTTTAAACATGGCTGTGTTTCTTAGACTCACTGGATTATGAGAGTGAATACATGGAAGGAAGGGAAACATTTACAAGAACTAGGTGTCAAAGTGGCCAAAGGGGTATTTGGGTGTTGGCTTAGTTACAGGGGTAGGGGTTGTTACTTCTATATGAACATCCCCCTTTAAAGTTTAATACATGTTATTTTTTAAAAATGTCCAATGTCTGATAACCTCTATAGTATGTATTAATAACTTTCCTATTTGTTCCTGCAAAAGTATATTTTTGTGCATCTACTATAAAGTTTTGTGGTTAGAAAAACAAATAATAAACATTCTCTGCCTATGAGTCACTCAGTTTAGTAAAGGAAATGGGTATGTGAACAGTAATTATAACTGATGTATTAAAGGACTGAGCACAGAAAGTAACCAACAATGTCAGGGAAGGTAGGACAGTTTCAAAGAGAAGGAGACTTGGGACTCAGGATTTCTGTACATTATTTCTACAAGCTGTATTTAGCTGTGCTAATATAACTTCTACATAATTATATGTCCATTAGATTATGGGACCATTCATCCTGTCATAAAAATTATATTTAAAACAGCAATTTTTGAAATCATAAAACCAAAGTATTTTTGACAATGCAATCCAGGAACATAATGGTAAAACATGATTAGCAATCATATGGACTTCACATCATTTGGTAAAGGTTCTAGAAAAACAAATGTTTTAGCCTCTCTTTTCCACAAATTGTGCTTTTACATGAAGGAATGCCTTTTTCTTGCTCTCATGCTTACCCAATGTTGTGGACAGGAAAGTAAAATCAAGTGTTCTGAGTTCAAAATTGTTTTAGGAGCCTTAGGGGGAAATGTGTAACTCTTTTGTGACCTAGTTTAGTTTTCATAAAATCTCCATTTTTCCTCCCAAGTAAATATCAAAACTGAGTGAACAGAAAAATAGGAGAGGAACCCAAAAGCGCTATGGACAGCAATTTTGAAAACAAAACAAAAACCCAAAACTAAAATGCGTTTGTATTAGCACAGTTTCAGAGATAAAAGAGAGGGATTAAGTATAAAATAATAATGTGATGACAAGAATAGAAAGACTAATTCTTATGCAAAAGTTTTCAATGAAAACTAATGGCACATCAGTCTCAAATGTACTTCAACTCCTTCCTTTTGCCAGCCTTGACTAGCAATTTCACATTATATTCAAGGTCTCAATACCTACTTCTCTATCACACATCAAATCTGAACTGCCCATTTAGTCTTGTAAATTGTTTCCTCTAAATTAACAAATCTACCTATGTCCACCTGCAGAGAACCCATAACAACAGACCCAGGCTTTTCTTTCTTTTTGGACAGTTTCCTGAGCCTTTTACTCTTTACCCAGAAAATTCCTATTGTGAAAAATTGACCTGACTAGATCCATTTCTAAAATAGAGCCAGAGTGGTCATTACAGAAAAACTGCTTTACACATCCTTTGTTTAAATTGGGCCAAAACCTTTGGACTAGACAAACTGGCAGATGTTAGAGAAGTCAGTGGGAGAGTGGACGTTCTGATCACAAGACTAATCTTGTGGACCTCCTGAAGATGAAACCAGTAGCTAAAACCAGCACTCAATCAACAGATAACCCAAAGTAGTTAACATGTTAATAACCCACCAAAAAAATATTTCTGTACTTCAAATAATGGAAATGCTCCTTCCTTTCCCTCATAAAAAACCCTGGCTTTCACCCAATAAGTTGGACACTATTTGAGTTTCTCACTGAATCTGTGCTCCCCTTTAATCCCAGAATAAACACTCACTTGCCTCTCATTGTGGCTTTTTATTTTCAGGTTGACACTAATCTTTCAGTTCCTTAGAAAGGACTCCCTCATTCACTCTAGGGTTGGTAAAATCTGATAAAGTTTTGGGGGTGATGGTGGGTGGTCTGGAGCTGATGGCCAATAAAGAATTCTTGAGGATGTCTCTGGTGTGAAAAGGTGCTTTTATTAAAGCACAGGGACAGGACCTGTGGGCAGAAAGAGCTGCGCTGGGGTCATAATATATACTGTCAGGTTGGGAGGTAGTCAGGGATAGAGTAATTCTCTAAGGTATTTTGGGAAGCAAGGTTTCCATGACCTTGAGGGGCTAGCTGTTGCTAGGGAAATGCCATTTATTACCATGGGACCCTTCAGATATATATGAGGGGGCCATAAGCCTGGAGTGTGATTGCCAGCATATATCTTGGGGGAACTGAGATAAAAGAAATTTCCAAAGAAATTGTTATGTGTTAAAATAGACTTACAAGATTCTCAAGATTGGGATAATGTTAAGCTGAGATTCTTTTGCTCCTTGCAAAGTGTCATCATCAAGGCAGCTGAGCTCCAAAAGAGAGGTCACTGCCTGTTTCAAGGACTTATCAATGGGTTATAGACAGTAAGGGAATTTAATTTTTCATTTGCCTTTGTTTCCCATATTGCCATGGCAAGCACTTATGGCTACCAAAGAACAAAGGAAAGGGGCTTGAGTGTCTGAGGAATATCACACATACTCCACCTGGTGGTGGTGGCGGGGGGGTGCTGCTAGCCTGTACTTTGCTCTCAGCTTGCCCCACACTCCATCAAAATCCACTTGCTACTTATGTCTGTATTACCCCATCTCGTGGTCCCCATCACACCTGAAATGCACACTCAGCACCTTTCTCACCTGACTAGAAGTTCCAGGAGAACTTCTTTTAGATCTGTATTCCTCATTTTATCTCCAGCTCATTGTACTCACATAGTAGATACTTGTTGAAAGGAATACATTCAATATCTTTATCACCGGAATAGCCTATGCCCTTATAATACATTGATCTATTTGGAAGGTACATCTTACACATTGGTGCCTTCAACATACTGTTCTCTCTGTCTGGACTAACTTCTCAAAAATGATTACTTCTTCACCTTCAGGTCTCAGCTGCAACCCTACATCTTCATGGAGAACTTCCCTCATCTATCTAAAGGAGAGAGTTATTTTCTATTTATTTTGTTTTCTTTATGGTGTTCATCACAACTTATCATTATATATTGTCATTTTTAAACCTATTCATTTGCTAACTTCAGGGCAGGTTTGGGTCATCCTGTGCCTAGCTGGGTGTTTCATACACAGGCAGATTCTAATTTTTCTTTAGTAAATAAATAGAAGTTGCATATGTGAATGGTGAACATTTCTCTAAATATATTGCATATTTCTTAGGCACAGAACTGTGGCTTTTCTAGTTATTCTAGAATATAGAATATTCTATTATATTCTAGTTATTCTAGTATGCTGTTATTCAAGTATATAGAATGCTTTATATATATTTTTTAAATTACTGTTAAAATGTTTTAAAATCATCGAAAAGAAAATTTGCAATGTATTAGTCTGTCATTTACATTCAAGTCTAAGGGAGATGAATTGCATGTATAAGACAGGAAAAGATCAATTACCAAAACACAACTATGTAACTTCTATTTAGTAAAAATTAATAGCTGCTGTACAAGGTGCTATTGCCCTCTCTGAACAAGACAAGCCATCGACTCAAGGGTATTGTAATTGGGGTAGCCATCATTTTATCCTATGATGGAGTTGAACTTCTGTTTTCACCTATTAGGAGTAGCAGCAAATTCAGAATAATCCCCTTTCCAGAGGTCCCCTAGGCCAAACACTCAGGGCCAGACTCCCAGTGCTGCCCTTGGGAATATGTGCCTCAGATTTTCAATTCCGATGTGCAGAGCCTGAGGTCTATCAGTGATGTGAAAGCTTGTCCTCTCCTGAAGCTCCTCACCAGGGACTTGTGAAGCCAGGGGCAAAGCTGTGTCATCTGTTAGAGCACTTCCAGGTGCATTGGGAAAATGCCTCTATAAAACCTTCTTTTACTCTACTGGCACAGTTATTTCCCAGGCCACAGGGGAGTGTAGGGAAAGATCGATCATTTTCTTTCTATCCTTCTAGGTTCCTGGCTGAGGAACTTTTTATAATAGAAGACTAACAGGAGAAAAAAATAAGTTTAATAACATGTATACCTTCTGTATATATGGGAGATACCCAGAAAAACCAAGTTAAACTACCTGAAATGGCCCAAACCACCACCTTAAATACTATCTCCAGTTAAAGACAAAAGAAAGGTGTTTTGGAGGGGAGGCTAGTTATGGGAGATTACCAGGGAAAGTGTAGTAATAAGGGTCGGATTTGTTATGTAGATTTAAGTTGTTACCCTTCTCCAAGGAGAAGAGTTTCTGAAGATTTAGAGTGACCTTCTCTTCCAGAGTGACCTTCTCTTCCAGATACCAAGAGGGAGACACCTTTACAAATGGAGATTTCCCTCATAAATGTAAATATCCCTTACAAAAGGGCAATTTACACTTTGTTTTCAGAGATTCTACTGATGCTCAAAATAATCTTTATGCCACAGAGGCATATTTTGGGGCTGACGTATCCCTGCCCCCTTCCACAGTTCCCAAGAGTGGGGCAGGATTGGAATGAGCATCTGCTGACTCCTAGGCTCAGATTCCACTTTCCCAATCCTGGGGCTCCTCTTAGTTTAAACTAAGAAATAGCTTTGTTCTGTTTCTTCTTCCAGGAAAATGGGGCCTCCCAGTTATACCAGTATTTGTCAAGTAAAGCAACTTTTACTGATTCTAAGTATATTTCTCTGCTGAGGATAGAAATGAGTTGGAGTTTGGAATGTACCCCATCTCAGCCACACACCCAGCCTCTTCTGAAAGAGGTGGGCCTTATTTTTTTTTCTATTCTTTCCCCTACCCTTTAAAACATCTTTCTTGCTGAGGCAGAAAGGGGAAATTTCCCCAGTTTAATCTATGTTAGGACAATCTCAACATGTTAGGAAAATGAGATGTTTTGTAACAAATGAATTACTAAGGTAATAAATGATATGTGCAGAAGGGTACCAGAATATGCCACCCACAAATATGCCTCTTTGGCATATGGATTATTTTGAGCTAAAGGCCACTGAAAACCAGCAGAAGCAGGAGAACCTCTAAAAACACAGCCTAAGTTTTCCTTTGATTAAAGAAATTTTCATTTGCAGAGATGTTTTCTTTTTTAACCACACTTTCTATGCTCATCTTCCCTGAACTTTCTTCCTTGCCCAAAAGCCCCAAATCCGTTTACATTTGTTTAACTTAAAATAAACCCAAATTGGTGTATATTTGTGACGCTAATATTAGTAAACTTCTGCTTGTTTTCTCTTGTTAACCAACCGATCTTTGGCTAGTCTAATTCCCCAAACTGGACAATCTATGATGGATAGAGGAATTTTTTTTCCTCCCCTTTAGTAATTGGGGTAGGGAAATGACATTTGGTTGCAGGAAAAAGTATGATTATGGAGAAAATAACCCTGGAATTGAGAGCAGGACAAAACTTGAGCCTGTAGAAATGTGACAGAGAACACGAAGTGAATGTCATAATCCAGGAAAGATAAAGCTGGTAAAAAGCATGGGACGTGACAGGAAGAAAGGACTGGAAAGTTAGTGGTGGAGACAGATCATAGACATCCTTGATTAACAAACTAAGGAGCCTCAAATTCTGTTGGGAAAAATAATTTTAAGGAGGCCTGTGGTGTATATGTAAAAATGATGGGTTTGTTAGCATTGTTGGAAACTTAAAATGATGACGTTTTGGGATGATTATGGGGCGGTCCAGAGCCAACAGCTGAGAAAGAATTCTAGAAGACATCTTTGGTGCAAAAAAAGTGGTCTTATTAAAGTATGGGGACAGAACCCATGGGCAGGAAGAGCTGCACTGGGGTCATGACTGGTTATATACCTTCAGGTTGAGAAGGGATTAGGGATAGAGTAAATCCCTAAGGTATTTTGGAAGCAAGGTTTCCAGGACCTTGAGGGGGCTAGCTGTTACTGGGGAAACACCATTTATTAGCCTTTAGTAAAACCTCAGTCATGGGGCCCTTCAGATGTATATCAGGGGGCCATAAGCTTGGAGTATGATTGCCAACCTATATCTTGGGGAGTTTAGATAAAGGAACTTTCTAAAGAAATTTTGGTGGGGTGTCAGGATAATGTTAAGCCAAGATTCCCTTTTGCCCCTAGCAAAGTGTCATCATCGAGGCAGCTGAACTCCTAAAGAGAGGTCACTCTAAAGTTTTCAAGGATTTGTCAATGGGCTGTAGGCAGTAAGGGAATTTAATTTTTCATTTGCCTTAGTTTGCCACATTTCCATGGCAAGCACTTAAACCCCTTTCCTTTGTTCTTGGGTAGCCAGGAATGTCCGAGGAATATCACACATATTCCACCTGGTGGTGGTGGGGAGGGTGCTGTTAGCCTGTATTTTGCCCTTAGCTTACCCCTCATCAAAAATATTCTAGGATAGGAATTAATGACAACCTGATTGATTGACTGATTGACTTAAAGACAATCTTAAGCTCCATGTTCAGCACAGAGCCCAATGTGGGGCTTTATCCCACTACCCTGGGATCATGACCTGAGCCCAAATCATGAGTCGGACACTCAACTGATTGAGCCACTGGCTGCCCCAATGAGAACCTAATTTAAAGTAGAAGTAGTGGGAAAGGAAATAAGAAAAATGCAATGAATTACAGAGTTAGAGTGACTGGTAGTGTTGAATCTGAGATGAGAGCAGGGTCAGAGTGGAGGAGATTGTATAGCACTTCCTTGCTGTCTCTGTGAGATTGCTGATCTGTAGAGTGCCAGCAACCAGTCACTTAATACCATCATGGTTCAATAGCAGTGCCTTATTCCCAAACTCCTGTTCAAAAATCTGCATGGAGCAGCATTCTAAATTAAGCTGGACCTCAAAGTTGTATCCATATCACCTGTGTGTCTGAGCACATGGCTTCCCCAGGTAGCATCATTCTTCTAAGCTAAGCCTTGGTCTGCCTGACCAAAGAAACTTTTTTTTTCTAAATAATTTTTTTAAGTTTATTTATTTTGAGAGAGACAGAACACATGGGTCAGAGAAAGGAGAGAATCCCAAGCAGGCTCTGCAGGGTCAGGGCAGAGCCCGATGTGGGGCTTCAACCCATCAAACTGTGAGATCATGACCTGAGCCCAAATCAAGAGTTGGATGCTTAAACGACTGTGCCACCCAGGTGCCCATGACCAAGGAAACTCTTAAAGAAAAATGGCACCAGATGAAGATTGAACTTTATGGAACAAAGTCATTCCTACAAGTATAATTAAATCCATTTATAAAGAGTGTATAATAATAATTATGCATATACTATACTATTTCAACAGTTTTTAAAGTGATGTAAATTTAAGTAGGCGACTAGATCTCCTATATACAAACAAGTTCAATTTCCATGAGCAAACAATGCTTTGTTTCTCTGACCAACAATTTAACAGATTTAACAGAATGAACCAGTTTCTTTTGTGTTGTTCTGGCTGTAGGAATCCATGTGCGTAGGCTGTGGACACAATGTACATGTGCCATGCTGGCACAAATAAACACAATATGGTTGCTACTCCTCATGGAGTTTATATTAGGTATTTTAGTCAGTATTGTCCGTATTCAGAACTTTAAAAGGAACACAAAAATTCTCACTGTGAAGCTCTTTTACAACTGAATTTCAATAAAAAATACAACTTTTTAATGATTCGTATGGACAATCCAACATGGTGTTAGCCTTTATATAAGGGACATCTTAAAATTTTCTTTTCTCCCACCTCCTTGCATTTTAATAACAAATATGTTGTTACTTTCTCCCAATGCTACTTCAAATAATCAATCTGAGCTGTAGAAAATGCTGGAGAGTTTCACCTCAAAAGAAAATTTTTGGCAAGTTTTGAGTAAAAACAGAATTATAATAGAAACCACGATGCATACCTCTACCGCTGAGAGCAGACCTCATGTTTTCACAGTCACCCAGCGCTAATGCAGCAGGAGGGCCTTACCCTGGATTCTTTGTGGCTCCAGACTACTTTATTTCCTTTCTTCTCACCATAGGAGAATGTTTCCTTTTTCCCTGCATCTCAGGGCCTATGAGACAACATTAGCCCTTCTGGCTGTATATCTTTCTATTTATCTTTTCTCTTTCTTCTGTTCGGTCTCTTATTTTCTTATTTCTGCTTCTGTGTGAACAAGACTGGATTCACTTTTCCCTTGAAAGCTGAGGGAATAATAGTTCCTAACCACTTTGAATACCTGTTATGTGCCAGATATCACAGGTGCTTTTCATCCTTTATTTATACTTCTAATAAAACAATCCTGTGAGCAAAGTGTTGATATCCACATTTTGTGGCTGTGGAAACTGAAGCTCAAAGACTAAAGAAAATGGTAAAGGTCAAGCAGTCAGTTAGTAGCCAAGTTGATGGAAGACCTGAGGACTGTTGCCTTCCAAAGGCTGCTCTCTCTTTACTATGTTAGGAGTCTATCCACCTGGCATGAGTTAACTTCCCAGGCGTAACTTCTAGTGAGGACTATGGGACTTTTGTCTTTATGTAAAGATGAAGTTTCTTCTTTAATTTTGCTACCATGTCCAGACACTATACCTACAACTGAGAACCCACTAGACTGTGTGTATTCTTGTCTGACTTCAAAGGTTCTGCTCTTTGCAACTTGTCATACTTCCTATCAGCATGATTGATCAGTTATCACCCATTCACCAACTGCTGGAAGCCAGAGTAAAGTTTGAATTTCAATGGCCAAATATTTTTGAAGTGCTTTCACACTTATAATTGGAAATTTTTGATTTACCTTAAGTACACCTCAGGAAAAACAGCTTAGAAAATAACAGCTAAGACAGTATCTATCAATCAGAATACAATTATAAGAAGCAAAACTCTAGTGTTTTGAAGCAGAGAAGGATTCAAAACAAAGAAGTAGTTCCTAGGAAGGGACTCTTGGATTGAGCCTCAGACCAGCAACAAGGAACCCACCATCAAAGAAGCTGCTTCCTCTGCCACAATCAAGGGGTACGAATCACAAGGCCACCACAGCAGCTAGCAATTACTGCTGGGTATCCCTATGTTAGCGAGTGGGCACTGGAGCACCATTTCAAAAAGACTCAACATCTCCAGCTATGACTGTCCCCAGAAAAGGGCAATACATTGGCTTTTACTCCACTTCCATCTTGTGGACTTTGCCTAAATCGATCTCATTGATAAACTGTATCTAAAACCCTAGTCACAAGGGAATTTGAAATATAATTTTTAGTTTTCTAGTTGTTTGGCAGAAACTGCTTTTTAGAAAGCACATGGAAAAGAGGACCGGTAAGCCAATTCTTCATATTCGACAGAGGCGTATTTGTAAGGTTTGTTTTCTATTACAGTGAGATAGAGATACCTATAATAACATAAGCTCAAAACACACCACGTGAGCAACTCAATTGCTTTGATGATTAGTGTCCTGCTTTACTGGACGTGTACAAGTATTTATGTTTCATTGAGGATATTATTTGACAAAGGTTTTCCTTTCTCAAATGCATAAATGACCTGTTAACTGGAGGGAATCTGTCTTAAACACTCTGACTCCAGGTAGAGGAATTCAAAGTGTAGAATATAAGCTCTACAACTGTTATAGTACAGAGAGACTGGAAGACAATGGAAGAATATCTCCTTGGAACATGCTTGGCCTGTGTTATATTTCAGAATAAATTAAAAAAAAACAGTATTGCTTGGAATCTAAAACCAATTCAAAGCAAGCTAATTAATTGTTGAGAAGGCATTGGATAGTGGGATCACTAAACAACAGAAACCTAAGGTTCATTATTTGTCTAAAGAGAAAAAGTTTCTAGAGATTTCAAAAATAGTTATGGTAATGACACAATTCAAGTTGACAATAGAATGAAGATTAAGGTATAAACTTTTCATATCTTTAAATGATGCTTGAAACTAAGTATCCCCCTTAACCAATTTATTGCTAGAAATAGTTATAGAAATAAAAAGGGACATTTTATACATGAGAATTCTTTCTTTGAATTACAAAGTAGACTATAAACTAGTCATTGCAAACCACTTTATCAAACATACTTATGTTTAAAATGTAGTGAAAGAGACAAATCATCAATCTTCTTTGGGAAAAAAAGTTAATCTTTAAGAAGTCTACATATATTACCAACTTTTAAAATCTGTATAATGTAAAATTCTATTTTGGTTCCTTTAAATGCATCTTTATCTTCTTTGTCTACTGTTTCTGACAGGGGTGGTGGGAAAGGTCCCTAAGGCTATTTTGTTCCATTTTTCCAAAGCACTTGTAAAAAGATTTTCATTTTTGAGTTGCTATTAAATAACTACAAATGTTTTAATTTCTTATTTACTTGGCTAATTGATTTAAGAATTTGAGTCCTGGTATCAGCTTTAGCAACATTTTCTAGGTAGCTCTTTTGAGGCAGGGAAACAAAAGCAAAGATTGACAATTGGGACTACAACAAAATAAAAACCTTGTGCACAGCAAAGGAAACAATCAATAAAACTAAAAGGTTACCTACTCAATGGGAGAAGATATTTGCAAATGACATATTCAATAAATGGTAGGCATCCAAAATATATAAAGAACTTATACAACTCAACACCAAAAAAAAACCAAACAAACAAACAAAAAAAAAACCAACCCCAAAACCCACCATCTATTTCTCCAAAGAAGACATAAAGATGACCTACAGACATATGTAAAATGCTCATCATCGCTCATCAGGGAAATCCGAATCAAAACCACAATGAGATATTATTTCACACCTGTCAGGATGGCTAAAATCAAACACAAGAAGCAACAATACTAGTGAAGATGTGGAGAAAAAGGAACCCTCATGTACTGCTGGTGGGAATGCAAACTGGTATAGCCACTGTGAAGGTTCCTCAAAAAATTAAAAATAGAATTACCATATGATCCACTAATTCTACTGAAGAATAGTCAATTACCCAAAGAATGTGAAAACAGTAATTTGAAAAGATATATACACTCCTGTGTTTCTTATAGTAGTATTTATAACCACCAATTTATGGAAGCCAAGTGTCCACTGATCCACTAATAGACAAGTGGACAGAGAAGATGTGAGATAGATTATATATATATTCATGTATGTATGTATATGCATACATGAATGAAATCTTGCCATTTGCAACAACATGGATGGATGGATCTAGAGAGTATAATGCTAAGTGAAGTAAGTCAGAAAAGGCAGATACCATATGATTTCACTCATATGTGGAATTTAAGAAGCAAGACGAGACAAACCAAAAAATGGACTCTTAACTATAGAGAACAAACTGATGGTTACCAGGGGAGGGTAGGCAGGTGGATGGGTGAAGGGGATTAAAAGTACACTTATAATGAGCACCGAGTAATGTACAGAATTTTTAAATTACTATATTGTACACCTGAAACTAACACAATACTGTATGTTAACTAAACTGGAATTAAAAAAAGAAGAATGTGAGTCCTGGGAATAGGAGGACCCGGAACTCACCTGTGGACATGCCAAATTTAGAGGTACATAGAGAAGAATTTCCTCTAGGGAAAAACAATAACAAAATCTGGCTGGCAACTCCTATAGATTGAGGAAATGAGACCAAAACCCACATCAAAGTGGGTAAGAGAGGCCGAGACACAATCTTGCCATAAACTCTAGCCCCTCCCCCTCCACGCAGGAATGCACAATAGGGAGGGGATGCAAAACCCTGAGCTTCTTCCTGAGGTATAAAGGGTTTGAATCCCACATCAAATAACCCAACTTTAAAGATTTACACCTGAGAAATGAGCCCCTAAAACATCTAGCTTTGAAAGCCAATAGGGCTCAGGTCCAAGGGGAGCATGGCTATACTTACAGGGCTCCTGTGCACAGACTCACCTGAACCAAGGTCCAGCACAGGGATAGGTGACTGAAAAGGGCCCAGATATTCTGTACCAGAGGCTTATTTGACTATCTTAAACCATTAGCCTGAGGGGTAGGCATCTAATTTAACACACATCTAGGTGCTTACTGAAATACTCTGCACAGATTGACTTCAGGTCATTGATAGCTACTGAAAAGCAACTTGTACACTTGTCTGGCACCTTGATTTTAGCATCTGCCATCGAAGGGACACCTCTGTATCACCTAGCTCTGGTGACCAATGGGGCTTACACTCATAGGTCCCACAGGACTGTAACCAATGGAAAAAGAGTTCTTAACTACATACCACCTGTAGGGCAAAGCAGAGAGGCAAGAGAATGAGGGCTCTAATGTTTCTATGAAAGATGCCTATTAGCTTATCATCATAGTTGTGGCCTGAAGAACAGCCTTCTAGTTAAACATACATCTAGGGATAATTACTGTCCTCTTCAGAGACTGAGGAAGATGGCAGGCACCCTATTTGGATTCCCCCTCTGCCTAGTCCAGGTCACCGGTATCTCTGAAAAAGGAGTTTATGTATAAATCTGGTACTCAAGCTTTGTGTCTGCTTCCCAGAGGACACATTCCTTGAAATCCTGGCTGCTTATGTTTATGGGTTTAATAGAACAGCAGCAACGTAGGAAACAGGTCTTAACTGGCTATTACCCCAAAGCTTAGAACAGAAGGAATAGACAGAAATGCCAATATCCCAGTCTTTTCCTGAAAGAGGTATATTTTTATATTTTCAATACTGCTGCCTAAGGGTCTGGCTTGTAATCAACCTGAATCTAGGTGCTGACTGTGATCCTCTCCTTTGGATATGTAGAGGTCTTGGTACACCCTCAACCACTAGGAACCACTAAAAATGGCTAATAAAAGATGCTGCTTACACAATCAAAAATGTTTGAAAGACGAAGAGCTAGGGCAGAGTTAAATAATAAGGTTCATCTCTTACAGGAGACCATTCCTTGGAGACTATGAGAGTTAGCTGTTTATCTAATGCATAGAAAACAACACAGAGAATTAAGGAAAATGAAGAAATAGAGGAATAGGTTTCAAATGGGGCAAAAAATAAAACCTCAGTCAAAGTTCTCAATAAAATGTAGGTAAGCGATTTACCTGGTAAAGAATTCACCACAGTGATCATAAAGATGATCACTGACCTTAGGAGAAGACTGAATGAACAAAGTAAAAATTTCAACCAAGAGAAAATATAAGAAAGTACCAAATGTAAGTCACAAAGCTGGACAATACAATGACTCAAAGATACAATAAAGCAGATAAGATAATGCAGAAACAAGGATCAGTGAACTCAAAGATAAGGATGTGGCACTCACCCTATTAGAGCAACAAAAATGTTTTTAATGTTTTTTTTTTTTTTTTCTGGAAAGAGGGGGAAGGAACAGAGAGAGAGGGAGAGAGAGAATCTGCACTAACAGCGCAGAGTTGGACGTGGGGCTAGAACTCATGAACCATGAGATCATGACCTGAGCTGAAACCAAGAGTTGGTCACTTAACCAACTGAGTGACCCAGGCTCCCTTGGGCCCTTAGATTTTTAAAAAACATGAAAAAGAGTAAAGATTTACTTAAGGGACTTATGGGACAGTATAGGTGGGCCAAATTTGCACTATGTAAGGGACGCTTATGTATAATTTATATAATATTAATAATTTTTGAAGCTAGCATGAAGGTTAAAAGACAAAAGTACACAAGATATGTTTAATCACAATAATTTGTTAACGTGCACACAAGCTAAAATGACTGAAACTGTGACATCAAAAACATAAAACATGAGGGAAGGGACTAAATATGTAGAACTTTAGAATGCATTTAAAGTTGTTATCTTAAAATAGATTGGTATAGATGTAAGTTATATTTTATGCAAACCTCAGTTTTTTTATATAGCCACATTGCAAAAACCTAAAGTAGACACACAAAAGATAAAAGAATCTAAGCTTATCACTACAGAAAATTATCAAATCTTTAATGAAAAGAGCAAACAAAAAAGAAAAATTCTACACTAGCTAGAAATTAATTTAAAAAATGGCCTTGAGTACATATCTAACAGTATTTAAATGAAAATGGATTAAATTTTCTAATGACCAGACAGAGTAACTAAATGGTAAAAACAAAAACAAAAACAAAAAGACCTATTTATATGCTACCTACAAGAGACTCATTCAGATAAAAGGACACACAGACTGAGACTGCAAGGATGAAAAAGGTATTCCATGCAACTGAAACCCAAAGAAAGCAGGAGTAGCTACATTTAGCTACAAAGTAGACTTTAAGACAAGGGATATAATAAAGAAGGTTATGATATAATGATAAAGGGGTCAATCCAAAAGGAGGACTTTATATTTATGCATCCAACATAGGAGCAACTAAATACATAAAGCAAATATTAACAGACCTAAAGGGAGAGATAGATCATCCAGACAGAAAATCAATAAGGAAGCACTGGTCTTATACAATGTGTTAGATCAGATGGATTTAACAGACCTATACAGAATATTTCATCTAAGAGCAATAGAATACACATTATTCCCAAGAACATACGGAGCATTATCTAACCTACATGCTAGGCTGAAAAACGAGTGTTAACAAGTTTAAAATCAAAATAAGAATCATTTGGATCATGATGTATGAAATAAGAAATCAATCACAAAGAAAACTGGCAAATTTACAAATACGTCAAACATGCCACTATAAAACCAATGAGTCAATGAAGAAATCAAAGAGAGAAATCATTTGGATCATGAAATATGAAACAAGGAATCAATCACATAAATAAAATTGGCAAATTTACAAATACATGAAACATGCCACTATAAAACCCATGAGTCAATGAAGAAATCAAAAGAGAAATCAAAAACTACCTTGAGACAAATGAAAAAAGAAGTAAACCTATCAAAGTTTATGGGACACAACAGAAACAGTTCTAAGAAGGAAACTCATAGCGATAAGTGTCTATATCAAATATAAGAAAAAAAAAACCAAGGTGCTTTACACTCTAAGGAACTATAAAAAAAATGAATCTCAAAGTTAGTAGAAGGAAGGAAATAAACATCAGAGCAGAAATAAATGAAATAGAGAGTAAAAAGACAATTAAAAAGATTAATAAAATTATCAGTTTTGAAAACATAAAATTGACAAAACTTTAGCTAGACCCATAGAGAAACAAAAAAAGGGGAACTCAAATAAAATCAGAAACAAAAGAGGAAATTTTACAACTGGTACTATAGACATACAAAGGATAAGAGACTACTATGTACAATTACATGTCAACAAATACTAACCTACACAGAAAAATAGGCACTTAGACAAAATAAGAAGACAGAGAAATTTATCCCAAACCAAAGAACAGGACAAGACCAGGGCCAGAGATCTAAGCAAAATGTATAAGTAACATGCCTCATGGAGTATTCTTTTTAATTTTTTTTAATGTTTGTTTATTTTTGAGAGTGATAGAGCATGAGCATTGGGGGTGGGGAGACAGAAAGAGAGGGAGACACAGAATTTGAAGTAGGCTCCAGGCTCTGAGCTGTCAGCACAGAACCTGACATGGGGCTCAAACCCATAAACTGAGAGATCATGACCTGAGCCAAAGTCAGATGCCCAATCAACAGAGCCACCCAGGCACTCCACCTCATGGAGTATGATAACATATTGAAAGCAATGATCGTAAGGATGCTTACTGGAATTGAGAAAAAAGTGGAAGACACAAGTGAGACCCTTAACAAAGACATAAGGAATAACAGCAGAGATAAAAGCCTCAGTAAATGAAATGAGAAACATGCTTGATGGAATGAAGAACAGGCTAGAAGCACAGAGGAAAAAATCACGTAGAAGACAGAGTAATAGAAAGTAATAAGGCTGAACAAAAGAGACAAAAAAAATTGTGCCAAAGAATAGACTTAGGGAACTCTGACTCCATCAAGTGTAATATTCATATTATAGGAATCCCAGAAGAAAAGAAGGGAAAGTATATTTAAAGAAATAATAGCCAAAAAGTTCCTTAATTTGGGGAAGGAAACAGATATCCAGATCCAGGAGTCCAGAGAATCCCCATAAAAATCAACAAAAGCAGATCCACACCCAGACATATTGTAATTAAATTTGAAAAATATAGTGATGAAGAAAACATTTTAACAGTAACAAGACAAAAGAAGATACTACATACAAGTGATCCTCCATAAGACTAGCAGGAGAATTTTCAGCAGAAACTTTCCAAGCCAGAAGGGAGTGACATGATATATTCAAGGTGCTGTATGGGAAAAATCTGCAGTCAAGAATATTCTATCCAGAAAGGTCATCATTCAGAATAGAAGGAGAGATACAGTTTCCCAGACAAACAAAAACTAGAGGAATTCATGAGCACTAAACTAGCCCTGAATGAAATATTAAAGAGGACTGGTTGTGTGGAAAGAACAGACCAAAAGTGATAGTATAAATGTAGGAAACACAAAAGGAGTAAACGTGAATATTTATGTAAAATATCAGTCAAGGAGCCACAAAATAAAATGATGTAAAATATGATAACATATACATAAAACATGGGGAGGAGAGGAATAAAGAATGTGTTCAAACTTAAATGACCATCAACTTAATATAGACTGCTATATGCAGAGGAGGTTATATACAAACCTATAGGTAACTATAGTTCAAAAGCCACTAATATATATGCAAAGAATGAAGAGAAAGAAATCTAAATATATCACTAACGGAAATCAGCCAACCATGAAAGAAAGACAAAAAAGGATCAAAGAAAAATCTTCAAAAACAACCACAAAACAAATAACAAAATAACAATAGACACATATCAGTAATTACTTTGGGGGTGCCTGGGTGGCTCAGTTGGTTAAGCATCTAACTTCAGCCTAGGTCATAATCTTACCATTCCAGAGTTTGAGCCCTGCGTCAGGCTCTGTGCTGACAGCTCAGAGCCTGGAGCCTGTTTCAGATTCTGTGTCTCCCTGTCTTCCTCTGACCCTCCCCCACTCACACTCTGTCTCTATCTTTCAAAAATAAACATTAAAAAAAATTACTTTGAACAGAAATGAAAGAAACACTCCAATCAAAAGACAGAGGGTGACACAACGGATAAAAAAAGACCAATGTATATGTTGCCTAAAGGAGACTCATTTTAGACCCAAAGACACCAGTAGATTGAAAGTGAGGGGATGGGGAAATCTTTCATATCAATGAATGTCAAAAGAAAGCTGGTGTAGCAATACTTATGTTGTACAAAATAGACTTTAAAACAAAGACTGTAACAAGGACAAAGAAGGACTCCATCTAATCATAAAGCAGACAAATTCAACAAGAAAACATAACAATTATAAATGTTTATGCACCAAACATAGAAGCACCCATACACATAAAATAACAAAATCACTAATCCATAATAATACAATAAAAAGGGACTTGAATATCTCACTCACAACAATGGAAAAATCATCAAAACAGAAAATCAAGAAAACAATGGCTTTGAAGACACACTGGAAGACATGGATTTAACGGATATATTAAGAACATTCCATCCTAAAACAGCAGAATAGACATTTTTTTTCCCACATACACACAGAACATTCTCCAGAATAGATCACATATTAGGCCTTAAAACAAGCCTCAACAAATTCAAGAAGATGTAAGTTATACCATGCATTTTTTCTGACCACAGTACTATGAAACTAGAAGTTGATCCTGAAAAAAAAATCTGGAAAGAACAAAGATACATGGAGGTTAAATTACATACTACTAAACAAAAATTGGGTTAACTGGGAAATTAACGAATAAAAAAGTACATGGAAACAAATGAAAACAAAATGGCCCAAAACCTTTGAGATGCAGCAAAAGCTGTTGTAAGAGGGAAATTTATAGCAATACAGGCCTATCTCAAGAAGCAAGAAAAATCTCACACCTAACCTACACCTAAAGGAGCTAGAAAAAGAACAAATACCTAAAACTGGCAGAAGTAAGTAAATAATAAAGATTAGAGCAGAAATAAATGACATGGAAACTAAAAACAAAACAAAACCCTAAGAGAACAGATCAGTGAAACCAGGAGCTGATACTTTGGGGGAAAAAATCAGTAAAATTGATAAACCTCTAGCCATATTTACCAACCAAAAAAGACAAAGACTCAAATAAATAAAATCACAAGTGAGAGAGGAAAAATAACAACCAATACCACAGAAATACAAATAATTATAAGAGAATCTTAGGAATAACTACATGCCAACAAAGTGGACATCCTGGAAGAAACGGATAAATTCCTAGAAACACATAAACTGCCAAAACTGAAACAAGAAGAAATATAACATTTGAACAGACTGATAACCAATAAGACATTGAATCAGTAATCAAAAACTCCCAACAAAGTCTACGACCAGATGGCTTCATAAGTGAATGCTACCAAACATTTAAAGAAGAATTAATAGCTATTCTTCTCAAACTATTCCAAAAACCGAAATGGAAAGAAAAGTTCACAATTACTTCTATGACAACAGCATTATCCTATTATTAAAACCAGATAAAGACACCACTAAACACTAAAAAAAAGAGAAGTATTGGCCAATATTCCCGATGAACATAGATGCAAAAATCTTCAACAAAATACTAGGAAACTGAATCCAACAATACATTAAAAAAATCATTCACCACAATTCTGTGGGATTTATTCCTGTGTTGCAAGTATGGTTCAATATTTTCAAATGAACATGATACACATCACATTAATAAAAGAAAGCATAAGGATATGTGATACTTTCAATGGATGCAGAAAAAGCACTTAACAAAGTACGACATTCATTCATGATAAAAACCTTCAACAAAGTAGATTTAGGGGGGACATACCTTAAGACAATAAAGGCCATATATGAAAAACCCACAGCTAATATCATACTCAACAGGGAAAAAACTGAGAGCCTTTCTCCAAAGATCAGGAAAAAGATAAGGATATCCACTCTTACCACTTTTATTCAACATAGTACTGAAAGTCCTAGCCACAGCAGTCAACAACAAAAAGAAATAAAAGTCATCCAAATCAGTAAGGGAGAAGTAAAACTTTCACAGATGATATGACTACATATAGAAAACCCAAAAGACTCCACTGAAAAACTGCTAGAACTTATCAACAAATTCAGTAAAGTCACAGATACAAAATAAACAAAGAAATCTGCTGCATTTCCATACACCAGCAATGAAGCAGCAGAAAGAGAAATTAAGAAAACGATCCCATTTATAATCTCCCTTATAATTTATATAGATATCAAATATAATAAGATACCTAGGATGAAACCTAATCAAGGAGGTGAAAGCCCTCTTCTCTGAAAAATATAAAACACTGATGAAGAAAATTGAAAATGATGCAAATGGAAAAACATTCCATGTTCATGGATTCAAAGAACAAATATTGTTAAAATGTCTATACTACCCAAAGCAATCTACACACTTAATGCAATCACTATCAAAATACCAGGAGCATTTCTCACAGAACTAAAACAATCTTAAAATTGCCAAAGCAATCTTGAAAAAGAAAAGCAAAGTTGGAGGCATAATAATTCTGAACTTCAAGTTATATTACAAAGCTGTGGTAATCAAAACAGTATGGTGCTACAATAAGTCACAGATCAATAGAACAGAACTGAACATCCAGAAATAAACCCACAACTATATGGTCAATTCATTTTCGACAAAGCAGGAAAGGATATCCAATGGGAAAAAGACAGTCTCTTCAGCAAATGGTGTTGGGAAAACTAGATAGCACCATGCAAAAGAAATAAACTTTCTTACACATACACAAAAATAAATTCAAAATTGCTTAAAGACCTAAATATTAGACCGGAAACCTTAAATATCCTAAAAGAGTACACAGACAGTAACTTCTTTGACATCAGCTAAACCAACTTTTTTCTAGATGTGTCTCCTGAGGCTGGAGAAACAAAA
Source organism: Panthera pardus (assembly GCF_024362965.1). Classification (NCBI taxonomy): domain Eukaryota; kingdom Metazoa; phylum Chordata; class Mammalia; order Carnivora; family Felidae; genus Panthera; species Panthera pardus. The sequence continues at coordinate 51,668,211 of NW_026527002.1, forward strand.
GCAAAAATAAACTATTGGGATTACATCAAAATAAAAAGCTTCTGCACAGTGAAGGCAATAATCAAAACTAAAAGGCAATCAATGAAATGGAGAAGATACTTGCAAAGGCATATCCAATAAAGGGTTAGTACACAAAATATATAAAGAACTTATAAAACTCAATACCTAAACACCAAATAATCTAGTTAAAAATGGACAGAACACAGGAACAGACATTTCTCCAAAAAAGACATATAGAGAGCCAAGAGATACATAAAAAGATGTTTATCATTACTTACTATCAGGGAAATGCAAATCAAAACTATAAGGAGATATCACCTCACACCTGTCTCAATGTCTAAATCAGCAACACAGAGACAATAGGTGTTGGTGAGGATGTGGAGATAAAGGAACAATTGTGTTGGTGGGGATGCAAACTACTGCAGCCACTATGGAAAACAGATTAATAGTCCTCAAAAAGATAAAAAATAGAACTACAAGGGCAGCTGGATGGCTCAGTCGGTTAAGCCTGTGACTCTTGATTTTAGCTTAGGTCATGATCTCATGGTTCCTGAGTTTGAGCCCTGCATCGGGCTCTGCACTGACAGTGCAAAACCTGCTTGGGATTCTCTCTCTGGGATTCCTTCTCTCTCTTCCCCTCCTTTGCTTGCATGCTCTCTCTTTCTCTCAAAACCTTAGCTTAAAAATAAAAATAGAACTACTTATGATCCAGTAATTGTGTTACTGGGTATTTACCCAAAGAATACAAAAACACTAATTCAAAGGGATACGTGGACCCTTGTTTATAGAAGTATCATTTACAATAGCCAAGATATAGAAGCAGCCCAAGTGTCCATTGATACACACACACAGGAATATTATTCAACCATATAAAAGAACGGTATCTTGCCATTTGCAATGACATGGATGGAGTCAGAGAGTATAATGCTAAGCAAAATAAGTCAGAGAAAGACAAGTACCATATGATTTCACTCATATGTGGAATTTAAGAAACAAATGAGCAAAGGGGAAAAAAGAGACAAATCAAGAAATACATTCTTAGTTATAGACAACAAACTGATGATTACCAGAGGGAAGGTGGATGGGCGGATGGGTTAAGTAGGTGATGGGAATTAAGGAGTGCACTTGTTATGATGAGCACCAGGTGATGTATGGAATTGTTGAATCATATTGTACACCTGAAACTAATAACACTGTATGCTATCTAACTGGAAATAAAATTTTTAAAAGTCAAAATAAATTTCTCTTAAATTCTATAACTGTGGTGATGGATGTTAACTAGACCTGCAGTGGTAATCATTTCACAGCATATACAAATATCTAATTATCTTGCTGTATATCCAAAACTAATATAATATTGTACATCAGTTATACCTTATAAAAATTAAATTAAAAATGAGTAAAGGATATATAATGGGGAAAGAATACTCTCTTCAATAAATGATGTTGGGGAAACTAGGCAGCCACATGCAAAAAATGAAACAGGACCCCTATCTTTTTTTTTTTTTAATGTTTATTTATTTTTGAGAGGGGGGGAGGGGCAGAGAAAGAGGGAGACAGAATCTGAAGCAGGCTCTAGATCTGTCAGCACACAGCCCAGTGTGGAGCTTGAACTTACAAACCGTGAGATCATGACCTGAGCTGAAGTTGGTTGCTTAAGTTGGATGCTTGAGCCACCCAGGCTCCCTGAAACGGAATCCCTATCTTACACTATATACAAAATTTAGCTCAGAATAGATTGAAGACTTGAATGTAAGACATGAAGCCATAAAACTTCTAGAAGAAAGCATAGGTGGTAAGCTCCTTAATAAAGGTCTTGGTGATGATTTTTTGGGTTTGACACCAAATGCAAAGGCAGCAAAGGAAAAAAAAAAACACAGGTGGGAACTACATCAAACTAAAAGCTTCTAAAAAAACCAAACTAAAAGCTTCTGCACAAAAAAGGAAATCATCTCTTTCATCAACAAAATGAAAAGGCAACCTACAGAATGGGAAAAAATATTTGCAAACCATATATCTGATAATGGATTGATCCAACATATATAAAAACTCATACAATTAAATACCAAAAAAAAAAAAAAATTAAAAATGGGCAGAGGATCTGAATAGATATTTTTCTAAAGAAAACATACAAATGTCAAACAGGTATGTGAAAAAGTGCTCAACATCACTAATCAGGGGAATGCAAATCAAAACCACAATGAGGTATCACCTCACATCTGTTAGAAAGGCTATTATGAAAAATACAAGAAGTAACAAGAGTTGACAATGATACGGAGGAAAGGGAATCTTTCTGCGTTGTTGATAGTAATGTGAATTGGTGCAGCCACTATGGAAAACAGTATGCAGGTCCCCCCCAAAATTAAAAATAGAACTACCATATGATCCAGCAATTTTAGTTATTTGTCCAAAAGAATCAAAACAATATCTCAAACACACCTATACTTTTACATTCACTAAAGCATATTTACAACAGGCAAGACATGAGAACAATGTAAATGTCCATTGGTGGATGAATGGATAAAAAAATGTCACATATGTATTCCGTGGAATATTATTAAGCCATAAAAGAAACTTTGCCATCTGCAACAACATGGATGGACCTTGAGAATATTATGCTAATTGAAGTCAGTCAGAGAGTGACAAATATTGCATGATATCACTTATTTGTGAAATTAAATAGAAAGCCAAACTCATAAAGAGAATAGATTGATTGTTGCCATGGGCAAATGAGTGAAGGGAGTCAAAAGGTATAAACTACCATTTATAAAATAAATAAGTCGTGGAGGTAATGTACAACACGGTGATTATAGTTAATACTGTATTGTATATTTCAAAGCCACTAAAAGAGTAAATTTTAAATGTTTTCATTTAAGAAAAAATATTTGGAAATACGTGTGGTGATGGATGTTGACTGCACGTACTAATGTGGTCATTTTGCAACGTATACAAACATTGAATCATTATGTTGTACAACCGAAACTAATATAATGTTCTATGTCAGTTATATCTGAATAATATAAAATAATTTGAGTACTGGAAATTTGATTAAAAATATGATCTATATATACAATTGCCAAACCTGTTATAGTTCATTTCATTCAATTTCACCACAAACTTATACACATTATTTATAGATGAATTATGTAATTTTACATCTCCATTAGAATGATAGCGTGTCTAAAATCAAAATAGAATCTCAATTCTGGATTTCAAAATATAAATATAAGGTTATTACTATCAGAAGTTGCTGGCATAATCACGGGTTTCCAATAGAGTTGCAAAGGGAGCTTAGTTTATTTAGGTTTTTGAGGTTATGTTCCTTAGATGCAGAATATGACACAAGAATTAAGATGCAGATATCTTGAGGGAGAGCTCTTCAGAAAAAAATCTATAAGAGGATGTAAGGCAGGATAATTAGGCTGAAAAAGGGAAAAGAGCAGCAATCCGGTGTGTGTGCTGGGGGTGAGGCAGCTCTGTCAGCTGAAGAAAGTTCCCTGGAAAGGGGGGAAAGCTATGAGTGTTTAACAGCCACACTCACAGGAGCGTGGCTCCTAGAACTGGAGTTTGGGGACCACACATCTATTACAATAGTGAAGAAGAAACTGCAATTGGCATAACTAATAGTCGCTTCTCTCTGGCCCAATCTAAGAAGAATAAGCCATCAGCAACAGCTGCAGAAGGTGTGAGGCTGGATGATCCCCTTTGTACCATGGAATAATCAAAACTATGGATGACTGGAGGACCAGGGCTAGGCCTTGAACAAAGGACAGTCAATCCATATGGTGGCCAATAAGCTGTGATAGGACCAGATTTAAAGGATAAGCTAGGTGATCAGCTTTCTTAGTTTGAATATCTGAAGTAGGTAGTATTGGGAGAAGTTCAAAAGTCAGAGAGGCCATAGTGATCGAATGTACAGGCTGAAGTTATGAGGGAATTAGAGACTATAAGTAAGCAGTGACCGTGAGGTAGAGAATAGGTATAAAGACAGTATAGGGTAAAGGAACCATTTGCTGGAAATGGGATGGGAAATAAAGTAGAAACATAAAAGGTAACCACACTGGTAGAGCTCCAGAACAAACAACTGCAGAGTCCTGATGTTATTTTTCTTTCATCAGATAGGAAAAGATTTCAACGAGTATGATCAGGAAACACTGGAATAGACAAATTGCCCTCTGGAGAGGGTAGATACTGTTTGCATGATCTTGCTTTGTCAAAGACTCAAAGTTACCTGATATGCTTGTAAGTGGAATTGCTCTGCAGAATAGAGACAGAATTCTGGAGGCCAGGATGCTGTCAGAAGGAGAATGGTAAAGAAGGTGATTTTAAAGCAGATAGATACCTACACAGAATTTTAAAGTTGTAAATGGTAAAATGTCCAATGTAAACCAATTTACACAGCAGTTTTTGTGGGGGTGGGATGGGGAGTGTGATTCAACCATGAGGATGAGGGAATAGTGTACATCTGAACTACCCAATATTATTTGGTAAATGTCCTGAGAAATTGATTGAGGTGAGCAAAGATTCTAAGTGAACTCCCAGGAGAAGCACTTGTCAGTCAATGAAGAATTTCCAGAGGAGAAGCCAGAGAGAGGCTCAAAGTTTGGGCAGGGGTTGACCTGGTGAAGAGGAGGGGAGTTCAGGTCATTGTTTTGGACAACAGTGAGAAGGGTTCAATTTGCCAGTTTTGAATCAGACTCTTTATAGTGTTCTTTTTGAATCTAAGATCTTGGACATTCTGATCTTCCTCAGCAGGTGGGAGAGAGGCATGGATGGCCTTGGCCAAAGTTTACTAAGGGGAATTATTTCCATAACGCTGTGAGGTTTCTGAAACAGTGATAAGTAGGGAGATCAAAACCTGATTAGGTTATCACAGCTCATCCCTTCTCCCTCACAAGAATGTTCTTTGAGAGGTATTAAGTATACAGATTTTAAAGTCAAACAGAATAGCAAACTCTCCAGGAATGGCTAGATCATCTTTACCATTTAAACTATGAACTATTTGACCAAGAAAACAATTTGTGAAGATGGGGTGGGTACACTGAGATAAGTTCATCATGAGCCCTCATTGTTTTGTGTGGTGATATGTGTGAGTGTCAAATTCTATAGTAGAGAACATTTAACATGAATTTAGCAGAAACATCTCAATAATTAGTGACTACTTAGCTATGAAATTCTTGAGTTTCTCTTGGAAACATTTTCTAAAGCTATTATATATCTTTCTTCCACCCTACTTTCTGAAGAATATCTAAGAGATAATTTCACACCTTTTGGTACTAGCCATGCTAATCTTAGCCAATCAGAGTCTTTAATTTTGATTGGAATATTTCCCACAGTTCCCACTGTGTATCGTCAAAACTAAAATGGAGGTGGGGGGGTGGTGAGTTAAATAGGTGATGGGGATGAAGGAGTGTACTTGTTCTGATGAGCACTGGGTGGTGTATGGAAGCGTTGAATCACTATACTGTACACTTGGAACTAATATTACACTGTGTGTTCACTGAAATTTACATTCAAATCTTAAAATTTTTAAAAATCATTTAAAAATTAAAAAAGAGAGGGAAACACAACCAGTACAAGAAAAAGTATTAGTCAGTTTAAGGCCAGAACTTAAATGGAATGCTTCTAAAAATCAAAACAGTGTTCCCTTAATGTGATAATATGTATTTACAAACAGGGTTTTGTGGTTGATGTCATCAACCGCTTGGTAAAATATTGCCAATAACATTATTGCCATAAAAATTGGAAAGTTGATTAGTAGGTTACTTAAAACTGTCATCTTAGCCTTTAGAGGATTTATTTAAATCTAATTTTAAAACTTTCTTAATATTTATTTTTACAGAAGTTAACTTAGAAATTTAAGATTAGAAAATAGTTTCAAATGAGTGCTGCTGAAACTAATATGTGGATATGTGGCTTTTGTCCAAAGTGGTCGTTTTTCCCTCAAGGCCAATTTGTCATTGATGAAACATCTGTCCAAAACTATTCATGTGTGTTTTGAAAAACTAGGATCAATCAACTCTGTTTGGATAGGCAACTGTTGCTTTCTAAGTAACGATGGATGATGATAGGTGAACATATTTTTTGGTTTAACTTTAATGTCTGTTTTTCTGAAACTGGAAAAATATCAGGATGGTATTTTGTACTTGTGCCTTATCTCACAATTAAGTTCTTATTGGAAACTCAGAAAAGGAAACAAAGTATTTAGAAGTCTTATGAAACATTTTATTTTGTGCTAATGGCACTTTCTTGTGGAACTATTTGAATATATGGCCAAGGATGGAATTAGATGTTTATAAAAGCAAATTGCTGAATTTTTTTTCTATTTTGAAACCCTTCTTTTTCTTTAATAAGGCACCAAAACCATGATGTCATTTTACTATTTGAGGGTCTACATACTCCATTTTCCATCTCCCATATCTTCCCCTTCCCATTTCTAGCCACAGACATACATAAGGTATACTGTGCTGTATTTACAGGAGCTGAAATTTTTAGTCTTTGCTGATGTAGGATAAATAATAAATTTAAATCTCTAGAAAGAGATATATACTATAGGTTAAGCTTTATACTTAACCATTTGTTCATTTATTCACTAAACAATAATTGAACATCTGCTCTCAGGCACATTTTGTATTGCACTATAATTAGTTGTTTAATGATCTCATACCAGACTGTGAGAACTTCTATCTCAGTGGCTGGATTAATGAGTAACATTTAGCACATTTTGTATGCATACATGTCAAACAATTGACTATGAGGATTCAGTATGATTGAAAAAAAAAGAAAGGTAATGGGAAAGAGACACCTGAAATTTATTCACCTTGTAATGTATGTTAGATATTTTGTGAATCACTTCACTTACATTATCGTTTTTGTTTTATTCAACTTTTACAGTTAACCTTTGAGGAAATATAAAGGTAAGTAGAATCAGGCAGAGTTAGTATCCTGCTCAATGTGGGCTTACCAGTGGGCTGGTAAGTTAGAGCTGGAAGTTGAGTTCATGTCCATATGATCTGAGCCCATGTGCTTAGATTGCACAGCTGGCTACCACACAGAAACCCTCACTACTCCTACCAGGCTAAATGAGAAAACAAACAAACAAACAACACCAAAATAGAGTCTTACCACTGTATTACATTAAAAAGAAGTGTAGGGGAGCCTGGGTGGCTCAGTCAGTTAAGCATCAAGCTCTTGGTTTCAGCTCAGGTCATGATTTCATGGCTCATGAGATCAAGTCCCATGACTTATGAGCCCCATGGGTTTCTCTCTCTACCCTTCTTCTGTGTGCACTCTCTTGCCCTCTCTTTCAAAAAAATAATAGAAAAGTTCTAGTCAATTAAAAAGTATATAAAACATATATTTGAGTAGTAAATATAGGAAGGTAAGAAAATATTTTTATAGTTGATAGGTTTGGATACTAAGAAGAGTCAAAAGACTCAATTATTCAAATTTAAGTGAAAGTGACCAGTAAAAAATTCATTCAATAAATATGTGAAGTTAGTATTCTAAATACTAGGGATACAATGGGGAACAAGAGAGATAAAAGTACTGCTTTCACTGAGCTTACATTCTTAAGGGAGGAGACAAATAATGGTATTTATTCTAGCATTAATGTATATGTAATGCTTATATGCCACATTTCTCTAAGTGCTTTTGTTCCTCTCTTTCTCTCTCTCTCACACACACAAACATGTTTAAATCCCATGACTAAACAGCTCTGTGAGGTAGATTCTATTTTATGCTTATTTTAAAGATGTGGAAAATTCATCATAGAAAGGTAAGGAAGTCACCTAGAGTCATAACAGTGCGTGGTTTCCGTGGGACATGGGAAACTAGTTTCAAATCTAAGCAGTTCATGCTATTTGTTTTTTTTTTTTATTTTTTAATGTTTATTTATTTGGTGGGGGGGAGAGAGAGAGAAACACAGAATCCAAAGCAGGCTTCAGGCTCTGAGCTGTCAGTGCAGAGCCCAACGTGGAGCTTGAACTCACAAGCTGTGAGGTCATGACCTGAGCTGAAGTCAGACGCTTAACCAACCAGGCCACCCAGGCTCCCCACCTATTTCAGGTTTGATTAGTGATATGAAGAAAAAGAAAGCAGAATAAAAGGAAAGAGAAATGGCAGAGGTGATGATTTATTTAGGGTGCTATCTTTGGGATGAGATCGCATTTAAAAGAGACCTGATAGAAGTAATTATTTAGCCATGATGTTATCTTAGCGGGAAAAAAAAATCCAAAAAAGTAGAAATGATAGATGCAGAAATCCTGCAGTTGGAGCACACTTGATATGTTCTTTTTTTCCTCCACACTTGTATTGTTCTACGTATAACAAGGAGTCCAGTGTAAATAAGTAAGGGAGAGAATGGAAATATGGTCGTATAGTTACCTATGTGCCATAATATGGGATTTTTAGACCATGCATGGACTTTGGATTATGAGCATAGATCTGATATAATCTAAAAATTTGGAAACTTTATAAAGATTCGACTGTGAACTTACAAGATTGGAGACAGAGTGATTACTTACGAGGCTTTTACAATTTGTCTATGATAAGAGTTCTTGGGCCAGTTGGTAGGAAGTGGATAAATTTTTTATGTATTTTGAAAGAAGAACCAGTAAGATTTACTGATAGATTGGCTCTTTTAATGTAGGAGAATGAAGAATCAGGATGATTCCACACTTGTTGTCTTGTGTAATTGGATGAATAGTTGCCATTCAGTAAGAAAGGAAATACCAGGGGGAAAACTATATGGGGGTAAGAAGAATCAACAATTTTGTTTTGAATTTTAAGCTTTTGATGCCAAATAACATCTAAGTAGAGATGTTAACTAGGTAGTTGCATATATGAGTCTGAAGACAGGGGCTATGGCTACACATTTGGGAATCATCAAGTTACGAATGATTTTAAGATTGAGGGACTGGATGAGCTCACTTAAGGATGGAGTATAAATTGAGAAGACGTCTGAGGATTGAGTTTATAAGGCATTCTGACATTAAGAAGTTTGTGCAATGAGAAAAGTCTAGCAAAAGATCTTAGGGAAAAAATGGCTAATGAAGTAGGAGGAGACTTAAGTACTTTTTGTTTTAAAAGTCAAGAACAAAGTTTTTGGTAGAGGGAATCATTAATATTATTAATTGTTACCAGATTAGATAGGTTGGAGACTGATGGTTGGGTTTATTGATGAGGTCACTGGTGAACTTGTCAAGAGCAATTTTTGTCCAGTGGTGGCAATGAAAGCCCATTTGAGAGGAGTCCAAGAGAGAGTGGGAAGAGAAGAGATGGAGAGAATAGGTATTGTGAATTTCTCTCTAAAGGCAACTTATGGGATAAGATAAAATTAAGGCTGAGTTTTTATAGATACTAGAGATATTACAACATGTTTGCATGTTTACAGGAAGAGTCGGTAGAGAGGGAAAATTGGTAATGTAGGACAAAGAGGGCCATTTGCTGGACTGAGATTCTTCAGTGGACAGGAAAGCATGAAATTTAATGAACAAGTTGAGTATTTGGTTCAATAGGATGTATATTTTGGCCACTGTAACAGGAAAGGTGCAGAGTATAGGAATTCAAGTGTAAAGCATTGATATGAAAGTGGGTTGATGCCAATGTTTTCTTTTGATTGTTTCCATTTCTACATGAAATAAGACACAGAATCATTTACTGAGGATGATGAAGAAAGATGCTGTGGATTGTATTCCCCCAGCCCCAAATTCATATGATGAAGCCCTGACTCCCAATGTGATGGTATTTGGAGATGGGACCTGAGTGGAAATTAGGTTAGATGAGGTCATGGGATAGGGCCCTCATAATGAGCTTAGTGTCCTTATAGGAAGACATGTCAGGTAGCATGCTTCATCTCTCCCTGCCATACAAGTGCACAGTGAGAAGGTAGCCATCTGCAAGCCAGAAGGGAGCTCTTATCAAGGAATCAAAGTGGCCAGTACCTTGACCTAGGACTTGCCAGTCTCTAGAACTGTGAAACTCCACTCAGGAGGGGAGGTGCTGGAGATGTGAAAAATTATATAATAATAAGTTTGAAAGGCAGCAATGACGGCTAAAGTAGGAAGTCAAAGTTGATCTGTTTAACATGTTTTTGAGTTTTATTCTAGCTATAAATCAGCTACTTCAGTGCTGAGAGAGCAGTGTGTTGGATAACTAGGATTGAGTTACTATGATGTATGATGGGGGGAAAGGAGACAAAGGCATTAAGGTATTCACAACCATATCTTAAACATATTGTATAGAGACCACACCATATGTAGAGATCACAGCGGTGATTGGAAACAATTAGGAGTATGAGACTTATAATAGTAGGAGTAGTCTATTATAGTAGTAGCCTATTATAAATATTAGAAGTACAGACCACTCATAATCTATTAAATACATTCTATTGAGAGGTGTGGTGGCTTTGTAACATTCACTTTGACTAGACTGAACTGCCTTTCTCAGAATTCTCTATAGATTTCCAATTATAGTGGGCCACTAGAGACATTTTTACAGGCTATTTGAGAGATGGAAGTTAAACAGAAACATTGGTGTTTCTCAACACAGAGGCACTGGTGCGATCTCAAACTTTGGTGTGACACAGTAGCTGGGTCTGCAGCTTTACCACCTTTGCCTGGATCCTTCTTTAACTCTGCTATTCCTCACAGGTGTGTGCTTCGCTCTGTGATGAAGGACACCAGCTTTCTATGTAGGACACCCATATCAAGATCACAGGTGATGAGAATTGGCATAAGTTTTGTCCTTTCCTCATGGCTTCCAGCTCCTGCTTGTAGGTTCCGGCTTGTCCTCTCTCTTCCCAATGCTATATCCATCTTCTCTTCCCAACTTCCCTCCCTGTGAACTTCAAGCTCTAGCATCAGAGGAAAGAAAGCAGACTTACAGACACCGCTTAGGCAGCTCTCATAATTGCATAAGACCCAATTCTGGTAACAAATGTCTTATCTTATATACAGTGGTTCTGCCTCTCTGATGAAATTCTGAGAAGAGATTATGAAATAGGTATTAAACAAATGGAGGGACATATTTATAAACTGGTAAGATTAACTATTATATAGGCGTCGATTCTCCAAATTCATTTATGAATTTGACAGTCCTGATAAGAATCCAGCTGGATGTATATGTCTTAGAACTTCAAATGTCAATATGAATACTTTAACAGTAGGTATGTGACAGAACACAAAAAGCAGCCAGGTTCTGTGCTATACCTCAAAATGTTATACAGTTGTGTGAAATGTCAAATATCATAAACTATGAACCAAGATTTTCATTTCAGGAATTAAGTAGAATAAAATTATAGTTCTAGCTTGTACATGTATGGGACTTTATGTGTGAGACGCTTGTTGTTTAAGTACTACACACCCATATCTACAGCTTTCCCCCCACCAGCTCATTTAATCATAACAGTCCTATGAGGTAGATACTTTTCCTATTTTTCAGGCAAATAATTAAAGCACAGAAACATTAAGGACCTTGCACAGGGTCGCACCAGAAAGTAACAGTAAAGTCACATCAGAGATTAATAGAGTCAGAACTTCCATCTCACACCAGCCACTTGCTTTTTCTAATATGGGTGTGAACTCTGCTCTTTAAGAACATTACCCTGGAAAAGCAAAGGCAGGCTGTGGGGTACATCAATACCTATAAGGTTTCTTGAGAGGAAGGCAGAAGTTATTTATCTTGTAACTAACTGAATGCACCTGGACCATAAAAGATGGCGAAAATCAGCTCCATGAACACAGCTAAGTAAGAACAATTGACTTTCATTATCTTGAGGGTTGCTGAGTTGTTGAAATACACAACTGACACGGTAGCCCAGGGATAGACTATTGAGTGAAACATGTTATGGAGCAGGAATCAAGAATCAAGTTGTTTAATATCCTGTCTTTATGAGAGGGGCATTTTAGTGTCCACCCACATAAGAAGACACCTTCAGCTCATTGTCATGCCAAGGTGGATCACCTCAATTGCCATCAGCAATCAAAAAGAGACAGGGAGAGGTCGTATTGTTCCAGGCCCATAAATGTGTGGTCTCATGGTCAAAGGATGAGGCAGCAACAATGGCTAGAACAAACTCTGCCTCTGGGGAGTAGGAAATGGTTGCTGTGTGTTTGGGTGGGAGGAAAGGATTTGGAAAATTACTAATTTACATAAAAGGATTTATAAGGTTTTAAAATCTGTATGTGCATAAAGGTCTCTGAGTTTTCAAAGATGCACTGCAAAGCACAATGAGGTCCAATTCTTCATCTATCAAATTAGCAAAAATGCAAATGAGCCTGGGATGAAAACACTGGTAAATGTACCAAGGAATGTTCTAGTTATTGCCGGAGGCAGTTATTCGGTCTGACCTTTCTGGATAGCAGTTTATCAATATGTATGAAGAGTCTTAAGAAACATAGTGTCCTCTAAATAGTAATTCCACCCCTGAGTATCTGCCATAATAAAGTAATCCCAAATATTGAAAAGAGATATATACTCTAAGATTAATACTCTAGCATTAAAATTGTGAAAACTAGAAACAGAATGTCCAATCATAATGAAAGAATTAAATAAACCATGGTACATTCACTTATTAAAATATTATGTAAAATAAATATATTTACAAAGATTATGTAAAAACATGGAAATGCTAATGGAGTAATAAATAAAAAGAATAATACAGAAAACCATATATATAATTATATATGTTTCAGGTGTACATATTTTTGTCAAAGGCTTAGAAGACCAAAACTGTTAGAATAAATAGTTGAAGAAAAATTGATGATTTCTGCCCCTTTGTTTCTACTTGTCTGAATTTTCAGGCCTGTTCATGAGTATGTTTTGAGTGAAAAAAAAAGTTAAATGCAATAACAATAGCATAGCAGTGTCAGTTTAATCATCAGAAAGAAAAAGATTCTGTAATAAACAAGCCTGAGCCCCTCAAGCTCATCCTGATTAAAACCAAAGAGGAGTTCCAAGACTTGAAAAATGTCCTTTAGCGTTCTATTGTAGCTGTTATAGGAATAGCTTTCAAAGGGAAGCTCATAATAGAACCTAAAGAAATAAATGTTCTGAAGATGAGACAGAGCTTGGTTTATTTGGAATCAGTTGGCTCAGACACTGTTCTGATTAACCTGCATGGGCAAGATGGAATTTAACTTGAATATTTGGTTATATTGCATCCATCTTGCCTATTCCACTGGAAAAAAAAAAAAAACACCCTAAATACTGTACTGGGAAAGGATGGGGGTGGAAAGTGAGGAGAAATTTTTGTCAAATGTGTTTTAGATTAGAGACCCTTCTAGACTATAGTTTCGAGGTGGAATTAGTCATTGGCACAAATGCGCCTTTTCAAAACTGTTTCTGGTGAATAAGCAAAGGTGTGTGTTTGTGCCAGGTTTTTTCAGCTTCTCTCGCTTTGCTATGTTGTCACCTAAACTGAGATTTGAAGTAGGAGATGGCAGTCAGGGCTCCTAGTTTGTGACCCACTACACAGGATTATTTTTTCTTTTTAAATTTCTTCAGAAGAACTGGTTGCTATTAGTGCATGGTTTTTCAGAAATGTTTAAAAGCACAATAAATAGCATTTTGGGGTTACTGACCTAAAATTAGGGTTTTAGCATATTTTAGAGAGAAAAAAAAATCCTGCCTTTTGCAACAACATGGAAGGACCTTGAGGGCATTGCACTAAGTAAAATAAGTCAGAGAAAGACAAATGCTATGTGATATCACTTATATGTGGAATGTATTTAAACAAACCCAAACAAACTCATAGATACAGAGAATGTATTGATGGTTGTTACAGGTGGTGGGTGGGCACACAATAGGTGTAAGAAGCCAAAAGATATAAGCTTTCAGTTGTAAAATAAGTAAATCCTGGGGATGGAATGCACAGCATGAGAGCTATAGCTAACAACACTGTGTTATGTATTTGGAAGTTACTAAGAGAGTAGATCTTAAAAGTTCTCAAGGTGGGGTACACTGGGGTGGCTCAGTTGGTTGAACCTCTGACTTCAGCCCAGGCCATGATCTCATGGTTCATGATAGCCCAGAGTCTGCTTCAGATTTTCTGTCTCTGTCTCTCTCTCTGCTCTTCCCCCATTCGTGCACATGAGTGTGAGTGCTCTCTCTCACAAATAAACATTAAAAAATTTTTTTGAAAAGTTCTCAAAGGGAAACAAATTGTAACTATGTGTCGTGATGAATGCTAACTAAACTTGTTGTGGTAATCATTTTGCAATATGTACATATATCAAATCATGTTGTACACCTAATGTTAATACAATGTTATATGCTAATTATATCTCAATTCTAAAAAAAGATAAGAAATTAGAAAAACCAAAATGAGTAATACTTTTGGATATATAAATCTGAGTTACACTGATAGACTCACAAGATACTATATATAAATACTACATATAATTTTACTTTTGTTTAAAAGTATCCCTTTCCCTTCTTTTCCAAATGTAGCATTAGTTATTCTTTATTGTGAAATACAACAGGATAACTCCTAAGCATCTTGGACATTTGCAAATTTTAAGAGACAGACACAGGTGAACGGATCAGGCTTCTACGTTTTTGCTCTTCTTGTACTATGTTCAGGTGAGAATTGTATTATGGGAATTTGTACATTCTGTCTGTGGTGACACTATCTACTATTTTTATTTTCAGAGTTGACAGCTGCCTTCAGCATTGTGCAATGTTTGGCTAGCATTACATTTTGGCTATGGCTGTGTCAGGAGTTTCTTGTGTTATACATTATTGCAATAGATTTTGTTATTGATTCCAGATATGTTTATATATCTTTCTTGTTCTCAGTTTCTGGAGGTTAATCTGTCTAGCATTGTTCCTTTTCTTGCAGAAAGGAATCTGGGAATCCTTGAGAGTTGGATAAAACTGGCACAAAAAATGGAAAAAAAAAAAAAACACTGAATGAAGTCTTTGGAAAAAAAACAAACCCTACAAATCGACTCAAAGTAAAACCTTTTTTAGGTCTGAAAAAATCTCAGACAAGTTTAGAAGCATTTTTATGTACAGTGTCTTTATCTTCCTGCTGACTTTCAGAAGTAAAAACAAAGAGAGACAAAACCCACAAAAGACAAAAACACAAAATAAAACAAAAAACAACTCAATGATATGTTCTTAAATGCATAAAATTGTATATAGGCTTTCGAATTGAAACTGGCTCTTCATGTGGCCAGCAAGAGAACAGCGTGGCCAAAGTGGATAGCACAGCAGCCGGCAGCCTCTTTCCTGGTTAATCAATGTGATGGACAGGTGGACATAGATGGATTTTCCTTGAAAGTTGTTCCAGCCAAACTGGTTTTCATAGAAAGGGCTCTATTTTAATCTTTGTTCCAATATAACCACTATATATTAGATATAATCTAAACTGTTTTATTTGTAATTCATATTGCTTCTTTAAACTTATAGTTGAGCCGAGATTTTTTCTGTCCACCAGATTAAAAGTTATCAGGTCCCAAAATGTTTATGTTCACCGTACAATAATGCAGTTACTATAAGAGATAAGACAGCGTTCGTGCAAAATGCAAAAATAATCAGTGTATGATATTAATTAGCATTTTGAGTTTTAATCCAGAGTAAGGGGCCCAGGCCTGTAGATAATAGGTTCGGGCATTTGGGGAGGAGAAAGAGAAGCTTATCGGTAATGTTCCTGGACTTGTCCAGCTGTAGTTTTGGACCATGCCAAGGTTAAAGAGGGAGGAGGGAACAAGGGAAATAAGGAAGGGAAATTATTTGCTGGCTGGTGGCTGGTATTTTCATAAGCTGGTTTCTCACTCTGGCCCTGGTGGGTGTTTGTAGCTGATACTTTCTTCTGTGGGTACTATGAAGACCCTCTCAGTAGCCCTTTTTAGTGGCAGCTCTCACAGCACGTGAGAACATCTCACCTTCTGACCTCAGCCCTGGTGTGGAGATATCCCCATCCTGGTTCTACACCAAGTCGTTTCATGCTCCAGACCAGCTCTTTCCCCTACAGCCCACATTTGGTCCATGGGAATCAAACATTTCTTGGCTTTTACTAATGGAAGTATAGTTCCTTTGCAAACAGAACCATGTTGTCTCTTTGTTTTCCTGAAATAGGCCACTCTAATTTTCTCAGTCCATGGTATCTCTCAATTATGGAGAGGATTAGGTCCCTCTAGTGTCTCTGGCTGAAACCCTTACTCTTCATTGAGATTGTGAATGACAAACTCCTCTCTTTTCCCCTCAGGGACTGGAGGTGAGGCTCAAGCCCAGCTTTTTCCATAGAAACATTCCCCCAAATATATTTTTCATTCTCTAAATGCTTTGCCCCCCTTTTTATAATCTTGATCTGATTGAATGGTCCAAGAAGCGTGGAACCAGTTTTTGTACATTCTTTTTGTGCATTCTACCTTTTGTCTGTCACCTAGCTTTGGTACACATCACCTGTTGTATTTTGTTGCATGGACCAAAACCCCAGTTAACACTCTGTTACACTGATGTGAACTCCAATGGTAGTCCCCTTGCTTAGATCTTAGCCTAAGATTGCCAGAGAAAATGGATAACCATTTAAATTTAGGTTTCAGATAAATGGTGAATAATTTCTTTGTGTGTGTATGTCAATTGCTATTGGAGATATGTGTAAACTAAAAAAGTGTTCATCTGAAATTCAAATGTAACTGGGCACCTGGAATTTTATTTGCAAAGTCTGGTAGCCTTCTCTTAAAACTGCTTAAAGCAACTTAAATAGATTTTGATTAACATTTTATTATCTGGAGGGCTGTATATATGTGCTTATGTCTCTCATGTCCAATCTGGATAATTAGATGTAACCTGTGCTGGAAGCCTAAAATAACTGTCCAGCAAATCTGTTTTGACTACAATATGGTTCTGTTTCTGTTCGTGTCGAGATTTGACATCTTCCTGGTGACAAATCGCTTTTAGCTACACATGTGTAATTAATCTTGAGGGTGAAGATGGTTTCCCATCAGCCATGTTCAGGCCTAGCTCTGGGAGGGTTATGATAGGATGAAAAGAATTGTAGTACAGAGAATAAGCTGTTTGTTCTGTTACTAAACACTTCACTGCTTGTAGTTAACGATTTATTCTTCAACTCATAAATACTTGTTATTTGTAATATGTCTTGTAAGCACTTCAAAATATATCCTATTAAGGCTATCTGATTCCACTGTTGATATTATTAGGCATCATGCTATGACCCTGCTTTTAATGATAAACAAATGGGTTGAGCAGTGAGGTACAAAAATCAGAACGAGAAAGCAATTTACCAAACCAAGGTTTCTGTTCGACATTTTTAGTTCATAGCATGAAGTTAATTTAATGGCATCATCTTTGTGAGAAGCAGTCATTTTGTAGTTTTATGTGTTCTCAAGATCCTGGTTTGGTGGCAGATGGAGAGACAGAGGTTTTTCCACTGTGAGATCTCTGAGGCATGTTTAGAGTATAGAGTGTCTGAGAGGAGTGGGGGTATGTGTTTCATCAAAGATGGGATCCTCTTTAGCTGAGAATTCCGAGATTGTAGCAGAGGATATGATGGTGGAAGAAGAGAATTTATGGAAACTACCTGAGTGAAGCTTTAAATATATAACAAGTGTTTCTGATTATAGATGATAAAATAGTGGATTATTATTCTTTCTTTGCCTGAAAGTTTGTAGCATTACCACTGTAATAGTTCACTAGTTTAGTTTATTTCTAAGTTTAAAAAGAATGAGGTCTCTGTGAAGATTATCTTGTATTTGTGAGAAAATACAAGTATATAAGGAACCACCTTAAAAGAAGCTAATGTGAAAAAAAAAAACCCATAAATCATTAACATAACCTGGTTATCTTATACCACCAAAAATTCAATACGAGCTAATGGTATGACGTCAGTGGATAAAATATTAATGTAGTCTTGGTCTGCAATAGTGGAAGTATACTGGTGTGACCATCTCTGAGCTCACTTTTCAGGTATTAACAGAAAATGTATACGGATGCTTAATGTTCATGTGAGGAAGAGAAGACTTAAGTGGGACATTCTAGATGTCTTCCAATATTCAGAATGTTCCCTCATGTAGAAGATGGATGGAGTATACTTGCAGAGCATAACCTTAGCATCAACGAACAGAACTTACCAGGAGACACATGTCAGCCTAGCTAGCTAACAAAAAGAGTGATTTAAAAAGGAAACTGGCTTCTCTTTTTGGTAGCCAATGGCCTATTGAGAAAGAACACACTGAAAGCTCAGATGATCACCTTTCAAAACTATAGAAAAAACAATAGATGGTTTAAGTTCTTTCCAACTTTATGATGTCATGATTCTAGATATTCTCATGGAACATGTTATTAGTTAAAATGTGTAAAGTACTTGCTATCTTCAGTCAATGTCCTAAGGATATGCAGTCATTCATTTACTCAGAAAATATTAACTATAGGTACCAGG
The DNA here is from genome assembly GCF_024362965.1 of Panthera pardus. NCBI lineage: Eukaryota > Metazoa > Chordata > Mammalia > Carnivora > Felidae > Panthera > Panthera pardus. The sequence goes on from NW_026527002.1 coordinate 51,686,617, forward strand.
CATTGTTAAAGACCCCAATTTTTGCCTTTCTAGAGTGATATTCTAAATAGCAGAAATAAAAACTTTATATAGTAAGTGGAAAAAGTGATACATGTTCAAGTTAAAAATATAACCAGGAAATAGGATGGGGAGTCCTAAGGGAGGATTTGCCATTTTAAATGGGGAAGGCTTTGTTGAGAAGATTATATGTGAGTAAAGATTTGAAGGGGGTAAGGAAGCAAACCATAGGACTATCTAAGGGAAGAATGATCCATGCAGAGGGAACAGGAAGTGCAAAGGCCCTAAAGCAAGACTTGCCTTTCGTTCTGAACAACTGGGAGACCTGCGTGGCTGGAGACGAGAGGCACAGGCGAGAGGAATAGGAGTTGAGGTCAGAGAGGTATGAGGGATCAGCTTTTGTAGGGCCATTTAGGTCTTGGTTGAGAATCTGCTTTTTCCTCTGGCCAAGATGGGCAGCCACCGAAGGATTTTGGCAGGGAGTGACGTGATGGTTTACTGTGCAATTTGCAGAGAACAGATTGTAGGGAACGAGGGATACAGTTAAGGAGGCTGTTGCAATAGTCCTGGATCAAGAGGATGGCAGCTGGTCCCAAGATGGTCTCAGTAGAGATGGAAAGAAGTGGTCAGACCCTGCATTTATTTTGACGGTAGAGACAGCAAAATTTGCTGGCAGATTGGATGTAGTGTGAGAAGAAAGAGGGATTAGGATGAAATCAAGGACTTGGACATGAGCACACGGAAGGACTGAATTGGCATGAAATGAGATGGAGAAGACCGTGAGGCTTTGGGTAGGGTGGGAGGGATATCGTCAGCTTTCCAGGAATTACCCCTTTCACCGTCTTAAAACACTTTGAGGCCAGGATACCTAGGTGGCTCAGTTGGTGAAGTGTTGGACTTCGGCTCAGGTCATCATCTCATGGTTAGTGAGTTTGGAACCACATTGGGCTCTGTGCTGACAGCTCAGAGCCTGGAGCCTGCTTCGGATTCTTTGTCTCCCTCTCTCGCTCTCTGCCCCTCCCCCACTCTCACTCTGTCTCTCCCCTCTCAAAAATAAACATTTAAAAAAAATTTAAAAAACACTTTGAGGCTGTCATCTCCACTCCACAGAAGACAAAACTGAAATAGAGGTTAGGGGGCTGGGCAACATTCGAAGTGAAGCCAAGATCTGAACACAGGTGCCTAACCCAGGACTTGTCCTCTTAACAACTGTATTGTGATATATAATAAGCCTGGTTACAACATGGCCCCAGTGAGCAGATGGCATAGGCTTAGTAACATAAACTACTAGTGATTTATAGGAATCTGTGAGGAGGAAACAGAAGTTATAGGAAAGGAAGAGCCTGAAACTCTACCTTCTCTGCACAAACAAGGACTCCTCTCTCACTGCTCATTATTGGGGAAGAAAAGTATTTTGAGTTAAGAGAGTTTTCTCTAGTTAGCTAATTGAAGTTTTTAAAAATCCTAATTTTTCTAATATGGCATTGATTTTGTGTCATTTATCTAAATTGAGCACAGTGGTACTTTCCCCCCATTTAAACGGTTTTGCTTTCATTTTTAATCATTCTGGCTATCAATTTTCATCATGATAAAGGATGTTTAAATTTTGTATTATATACTTAGCCATCTTCCCTTTTTATGAATATTAAAGAATTTGAAAAGTATAGCAAAGTATTAACATAAACAAGGTCACACTAAGAGAAAATCACAGTATTTTAGTACATTTGCTTTTAATAAATTTCCATTTAGTATACTTAGTACTCATATTTATAGATGTTATATATGATGGATATTACACTATATACATAGCTTTGTATTATGCTTTTTCACTAACATAATATGACAGTTTCCTATCCTATTAAATTCTTTGTAAATATAATGTCTATTCATAATTCTTTTAAGCACCCCCCTGACCTCTAATTCTGTAGTGTCTTTTTAAAAAGACTTTTCCTGGGGCACCTGGGTGGCTCAGTCGGTTAAGCGTCCGACTCCGGCTCAGGTCATGATCTTGCGGTCAGTGAGTTTGAGCCCCGCGTCGGGCTCTGTGCAGACAGCTCAGAGCCTGGAGCCTGTTTCAGTTTCTGTGTCTCCCTCTCTCTCTCTGCCCCTCCCCTGCTCATGCTCTCTTTGTCTGTACCAGAAATAAACGTTAAAGAAAAAGTTTTAAAGACTTTTCCTAATACTGTTAATATTTCCCAAATACAACCATTGGTGTTTAGAATGAAAACATATTACGGAGATTGTGCAGTCTGTGATATGCCTGTTAGGCTGTTCTCTCTAAAATAGTCACTGGTGAGAGAAAAAGCTTGAACTGATAAAGTCACTTCACTAGAGATCTATGTTCCAAGCTCTTTGAAAATTTGAGTTGTTATCCCTTTTTTTCATATCAGTAAACTTTGTCAGAGACAACTCTTTTAAAAGCAGGCAAAGAAGTGATGTGCCCCATGCCAATATTTGTAATTTTTTTAGTTTCCTTGGAACTTTTATAGGAAACAATAAATATAAGCCTCTCCAAGTAACAATGTGAACTTCAATTTTATTTTAATGATTCTTCTCCATTAAGTGGTGCTTAAATGTTTAATTGTTTTTCAGGGATTAAAAGCTAAGCTATTGGCACAGTCTGTGATGAACAAACGGGGATACAACCGAAAACTGCAAGTTTGGGGATTAAATTTGCTAAATGCTCTGGAAGTATCCTTCTATGTTTTCTTATTTTTAATGAATATATTCTAATATTCATCTCTTTTTATAAACCAACTGTGGGGTGCCTGGGTGGCTCATCTGTTAAGTGTGTGACTTTGGCTCCCCATCTCAGGCTCTGAGCTGTCAGCTAACAGCCTGAGGTTGGCTTTTGATTGTGTCTCCCTCTGCCCCTCACCCGCTGCTCACACTCTGTCTCTCTCTCTCAAAAATAAACAAACATTTAAAAAAATGTTTTAAGAGTTAAAAAAACAATTGCAATAACTTAGTGATCAAACTATGTTGATGGTATGTGCCTACTTTATTTTTTACCTATAAACAAATAAATTTAAATTTCAACAAATTTCATGAAGTATTTGTGGTAGCTTATACTTAGGCTCAAGTTTATAAAATCCAAAAAGTAAGTCTTACCTATTTAACTTGATTAAACAAAGAGGAACATAGTAGCAAACTATGTTTAAGACAAACTTGTATAAGTAGATGACCAATTTTAAAAAATGGAATATAAAAAAATACACCTAACATCAAGACCATGCTGAGTAGAATTCAATCTTTGATAATTTATATATTTCTTGAATTATAAAATATCTAAATTATAAATATTAACTGCTTTTATAGAATGGATATTTTGAAGTTACTAAAAAAACAAAACAAGAATATTAGAGTTGGAGGAGCTTATAAACTTAATTTAGTATAACTAGAAGACTAGTTAGTATGAACTTACTTAGAAATAAACTCCAGGTCATCTTATTTCTCATTCATGGAGTTTTTTTCTACAATAGCACATTAATCACTCTTCCTTATGAAGTATAGGCCTGTAATATGACTTAATGTTAGGTTAGTAAGCTTATTGTCCAAAGATTCCAAGAGAAGAATGGTATTACCAAGATGGTGACATAGATCCCAATTTTGCTCCACTCACAAGAACAGCTAATAACTGTTCATAGACAAGGCACCACTGAGAAAATCGTAGAACACAGAGGTGAGGCTGAAACAAGCCCCCCACCTCCCACCGGGTACCACAAAGACCAAGACAGACTATATTAGAAGTGTCAGAAAAATGGCTACATGTTGACCACATTGCCCCTCCCTCAAGCCAGCACGGTACCACACTGAGAGGTCTCCCCTGAGCCTATGGTTCTTCCATCAGTGGCGGGGGGGGGGGGGGGAACCTAGGGTAGACATTCAGCACCTCCAGCATTTTGGGTCACTTCTTGGGAGCCCCTACTCTGATATCACCCCCATGGTATTGCAGGAAAATCTGTGAGACTTGACCACTAGGAATTTGATTGTAATGGGGATGAGGGGAGGTATTTGCAACAACCAGTTGCCAGATCTTGGCAGACCAAATTCCTACCTGCAGCATCCAAGTAGTAGTCTGAACTAGTGTCTCAGTTCATCTGCAAAGCCAAGATGATAGTGCAGCCTGACCAGGGAATTCAGTAGGGCACAGATCTGCCTGATTTGGGTCCTCAGAGTCTTACTGATCCTGAAAATCGGTCCATAACTCCAAAAAAGCCTTCCTGGACTTAAAGCCAGTTCACCAGCTTTGCCCAAGCAGGGAAACTAATTCACAGTCCCTCTCATTGCTGCATATAACTTTCAGCCCACCTGACCAGAGAACCTAACCAGAGAAAATGAGACGCTGTGTAGCCCCTTCAACAGTCCTGTGTACAGGGGCACTTGAACAGAGAGCCTAGCCTGTGGTCTTTCCCATCTGCAGAGCAAAATCAGTGGCCTTTTTTGGCCAAGGAATACAGTGCACAGTCTTCCTGATTTGAGTCCTCAAACAATTAGCTATGCGGGTTATGGTGGCCATTCTTCTGCCCTGCCAGGGCAGAGAAACTAACTCATAGCTGAACCTACTGCTGAGAATATTACACAGTTCTGACATCTAGGAAGACTGAACAGAGAACCCAGGCAACAGTGATGCCCATCCTACAGCCTTGCTTGGGCAGGAAAACAAGTCAGAAGTCCTGTTTAACTATTCTCGACCATTGGTACATACTCCTTACCCCCCATCTCAGAGTTCAGCAGAGGCCTTGCCCCAAAATGGACTCTGATAGTAAGTTCCGTGTACCAGGACATTAGAAGCAGACCTGGCCAGAAACTCAAACTGAACTTATTGGTAAAATACGGTCTCTTCCAAAATGAACCTGTAAAGATGGGAAGAGGAAACTCCTTACTCAAATATACAGATACTAATATAAGGGATTCAGGGATCATGCATAAAAAAATCAAGTAAGGGTGAACTACCAAAGAACACTAATAAAGCTTTAACAACTGACCAAAAGAAATGGAAATCAATGAACTCTAAGACATGGAATTTGGAATAATCATCTTAAAGTTTAATGAATTCTAAAACACAAGATATGCAACTAAATGAAATTAGGAAAGCAGTGCATGAACAAAACAAGAAATTCAGCAAATAGAGGGCATCAAAAAACAAACAGAAATCTTAGAGCTGAAAAATACAATGACTAAACTGAGAAGCTCAATACAGAGATTCAAAAGCAGACCCAATCATGAAGAAGAATGAACCAGTGACCTAGAAGGCAGGACATTTGAAATTGTCCAGTCAGAGGAGCAAAAAGAAAAAAAAAAGTGAGTGAAGAAAGCCTATGGGACTTATAGGACACAACCAAAATAAACAATATCCACGTTGTGGGAAAGCCAGAAGGAGAAAAGAAGGAGCATAAAGTATATTTAAAGTAATAATGGCTGAAAATTTCCCAAGCCTGGGAAGGGAAATGAACATCCAGATCCATGAAGCCTAAAGGGCCACAAATAGGGATATCAAAGACACATAATTAAATTATTAAGTCAAAGAAAAATAATTTTGAAAGCAGAAAAAAGAAGTGACAAGTTACATACAAGGGAACACCCATGTAACTATGAGCCTATTTTTCAACACAAACTTTTCAGGCCAGGAGAGAATGGGATGATATTCAAAATTCAAAATAGTGAAAGAAAATAACTGTCAAACACGAATTCTGTACCCAGTGGAACTGTCCTTCAGAAGTGTACAGATGAAGAATTTCCCAAATAAACAAACCTGAGGTAGTTTATCACCACTACACCTGTCTTACCAAAAAAAAAAAAAAAAAAAAAAAAAAAAAAATTAAAGGGAATCTTTTGAATGGAAATAATGGATGCTAATTAACATTGTAAAAACGTAAGGAAATAGCATAAAACTCACTGGTAATGCTAAATACATAGTCCAAGTTAAATTCTTTAATATGGTAATAGAGGTGTGTAATTCACTTACAATTCTAGTTTAAAGTTAAAAATGTAATAAAAATAACCATACCTACAATAATCTGCTATAGGATTCACAGTGTGAAATATATAAACTTTAACATCAATAACTTAAAATGTGAGGGAGAGAAGAAGTATAAACTTTAGGAACACTCTCAAGGTTAATTTGCTAACAGTTTAAAATAGGGTGTTATAATTTTTTAAATTTTGTTAAAGTTTATTTTATTTTTTGAGAGACAGAGACAGAGCATGAGCAGGGGAGGGGCAGAGGGAGAGGGAGACACAGAATTTGAAGCAGGCTCAAGGCTCTGAGCTGTTAACATAGAGCCCAATGCGGGGCTTGAACCCACAAATGCGAGATCATGTACTGAGCTGAAGTTGGATGTGCAACTGACTGAGCCACCCAGGCACCCCTATAATATTAAGATATCCTATGTAAGTCTCATGGTATCCACAAGGGGAAAACCTGTAGTGATCATATAAAAGAATATAATAAAGAAATCAAAGAAAACTGACACAAAAAGACATCAACACATGCACAAAAACCACAGCAGGAATAGAGGCAAGAAACAATGTATCTATAAAATAACCAGAAAACAATTTACAAAATGGCAATAGTAAGTTCTTGTCTATCAACAATTACTTTAAACATCAATGGATTAAATTCTCCAATGGAAACACACAGAATGGCTAAATGGATAAAAAAACAAAACAAAAAACAAAGATCCAATGAAATGCTGCCTACAAGAGACTTGCTTTAGCCTTAGATGCACATAGAATGACACTGAATGAATCAAAAATGGTATTTCAAGCAAATGGTAAACAAACAAAGCAAACCAAACAATAACAATAAAAAATAGGGGTAGCTATACTTTTATCAGACAAAATAGACTTTAAACTAAAAATGGTAAAAAGAGACAAAAACCATTGTTATATAATGATAAAGTGATCAATCCATCAAGAAGATATAACAATTGCAAATATTTATGAACCCAACATTTGTGTACCTTAAAGCAACTAAAAGAGCTAAAATGAGAAATCAACAGCAATATGATAATAGTTAAGGATTTTTATACCCCCTTTCAAAAACAGATAGATCACCTATACAGAAAACATAAGGAAACATCAGATTTGAGCAACACTATAAACCAAATGGACATACCATATATATGCAGAACATTCTATCTGACAACAGAAGAATACACATTCTTCTTGAGTGTGCTTAGAACATTTTCTAGGATAGACCATATGTTAGGTCACAAAACAAGTCTTAGAAAACTTAAGAAGTTTGAAATCATACCAAGTTTCTTCACTGACCACAATTGTTTGAAACTAGAAATTAATGACAGGAGAAAAACTGCAACTCATCAATACGTGGAAATTAAACAACAGTTTCTTAAATAATCAACAGATCAAAGAAGAAATTAAATGGAAAAGAAAAAGGTGTATTGAGACAAAAATGGGAACACAACATGACAAAACTTATGCAGCAAAAAACAGTTTTAAGAGGAAAGTTCATACCAATGAACACCTACATTAAGAAATAAGAAATTTCTTGGGGCACCTGGGTGGCTCAGTCAGTTGAGCATCTGTTGCTTGATTACAGTTCAGGTCATAATCCCAGGGTCATGGGATTGAGCCCCATGTTGGGCTCCATGTTAGAGTGGATCCTGCTTAAGATTCTCTCCCTCTCCCTCTCTCTCTCTCTCTCTCTCTCTCTCTCTCTCTCTCTCTGTCCCTCTAACCCACTCACAAAAGCAAGAAACATGAAAGTTCTCAAATAAATAACCTAACTTTATACCTCAAGGAAATAGAATAAACTGAACCCAAAGTTAACAAAAGGAAGGAAATAAAGATTAGAGCAAAAATAAATGAAATAGAGAATAGTAAGACAATAAAAAAAGATTAACAAAGAGCTGATTCTTTAAAAAGATTAACAAAATGTATAAGCTTTTGGCAAGATTAACAAATAAAGACCAAATCAATAAAATCATATGAAAGAGGAGACTTTACAACTGATATCACAGAAATACAAAGGATCATAAATAGGTATTATGAACAGCTATATGTGAACAAAACAGACAACCTACAAGAAACAGGAAAATTCTTAGAAGCATACAACCTATCAAGATTGAATGAGAAGGAAATAGAAAATCTGGCCAGACTAATTACTAGTAAGGAGATTGCATGAGTAATAAAAAAACTTCCAATGAAGAAAAGCCCGGGATCAGATGACTTCACTGGTGAACATTTAACCAAGAATGCCAATCCTTCTCCAATTATTCCAAAAAATCAAAGTGTAATTTTATGAGGCCAGTATTACCCTGATACCAAACCAAAAAAGGACACTATAAGAAAACTACAGGCCAATATCTATGATGAATATAGATGCAAAAATTCAATAAAATACTAACAAAATAAATTCAGTAGCATGTGAAAAATATAATGAACTCAGTAGCACAAAAAAAGACCATTCACCATGATCAGTGGGATTTACCCCTGGGCTGCAAGGATGATTTAATACACACAAATCAATAGGATACATCACATTCATAGAATAAAAGAAAAAAATTGTATCATTTCAATATACATAGAAAAAGCATTTAACAAAATTCAATATTTGTTAATGATAAAACACCCAGTTAGGTATAGAATGAATTACCTCAACATAATAAAGATCATATATGATAAACCTACAGCTAACATCACAGTTAATTGTAAAAGGTTGAAAACTTTTCCTCTAAGATCAGGAATAAGACAAGCATGCCCACTCTTACCACTCTTATTCAGCATAGTGTAGAAATCATAGCCAGAGAAATCAGGCAAGAAAACAAGTAAAAGTCATCGGAATCGGAAAAGACAAAGTAAAATGGTCTCTATTTGCAGATGACATAATTTTATATATAGGAAAATCCTAAAGAATCCACCAAAAGCTGTTCATCTAAAAGATAAATTCAGAAAAGTCACAGAATATAAAATTAACATACAAAAAATCAGTAACCTTTCTATATACTAGCAATATTTTTTATTGGAAAATGAAAATGATTCCATCTACAAAATTAAAATAAATAAGTAAATAATGCTTAGGAATAAATTTAACCAGGAGGCAAAAGATCTCTACACTGAAAACTGCAAGGCACTGATTGAAAGAAATTGAAGAAGACACAAATAAATGAAAAGGTATTTGTGTTCATGACTTAGAAAAATATTATTAAAATGTCCATATTACCCAAAGCCATCTATAGACTCAATGCAATTCATATCAAGATTCCAATGACATTTTTTTTACAAAAGTAGAAAGAGAATCCTAAAATTTATATGCAACCACAACAATCCAAATAGCCAAAGCAATCCTGAGAAAGAAGAATAAAGTAGTAGGTATCACATTTTCTGATTTCAAGCTATACTATAAAGCTATAGTAGTCAAAACAACATGGTACTGGCATAAAAAGAGACATACTGTTCAATGGAATAGAATTGAGAGCCCAGAAATAAACCCACTTACATACAGTCAACTAATATTTGATAAGGGATCTTAGAATAGTCAATGGAGAAAAGATAGTCTTTTCAATAAATGGTGCTGGACAGATTGGATATTCACATGCAAAAGAATAAAACTAGACCCCTATTCTTCACCACTCACAAAAATTAACTCAAAACAGATTAAAGACTTAAGTGTAAGACTGGATACTGTAAAATTCCTCAAAGAAAACAGGGAAAAAACTCATTGACATGGGTCTTACCAATGATTATTTGGATATGACACCTAAAGCCTATTTAACAAAATAAAAAATAAGCAAGTGGGACTACATCAAAAACTTCTGCTCAACAAAATGAAAACACAACCTATCAAATGGGAAAAGAATATTTGCAGGACAACAAAGAGTCCAATTAAAAATAGGCAAAGGACCTGAGTAGAATAACTGGAATATTTTTCCAAAGAAGATATGTGAATGGTTAACAGGTACATGAAAATCTGCTCAACATCACTAATCATCAGAGAAATGCAAACCAAGGCCACAATGATACAGCACCTTACACTTGTTAGTATGGTTATTATCAAACAAACAAAGGATAACAAATGCAAAAGAGGGTGTGGAGAAAAGGGAACACTTGTGCACTGTTGATGGAGTTGTAATTTGATCCAGCTAGTATTGCAAATGAATGAAGTTCCTCAAAAAATTAAAAATATAACTACCATATATGATTTAGAAATTCTGCTTCTGGATATTTATTGAAAGGAAATGAGAACACTATGTCAAAGATGTATCTGCGCCCCTATGCTCATAGCAGCATTATGTACAATAGCCAAGACATGGAAATAACCTAAGTTTTCATGAATGGATAAAGATGTGATCACACACACAGCCATAAAAAAGAATGAAATCTTGCCATTTGCAACAACATGGACTTTGAGAGCATTATACAAAGAGAAAGACAAATACTGTAGGATCTCATTTATATATGCAAACTAAAAACAAAACAAAGATTTGTGGTTTCCAGAGGTGGGGGTTGGAGAAGGGATAAATGGATGAATGTGGTCAAAAGGTACAAACTTCTAGTTATAAGGTAAGTAATTACTAGAGATGTAACGTTTAACATAATGACTATAGTTAATACTGCTGTGTGGTACCTTTGAAAGCTGTTACAAGAATAAATCCTGAGTTCTCACTACAAGGAAAAACTTTCCCCCACCCCTTTTCCCCTATATTTATAGGTCATGGCTGTTAACTTAATTTATTGTGGTAATTTCACAATATATGTAAGTCGAATCATTATACCTTACACCTTATATTTATACAGTACTATATGTTTAATATATCTCAAAACTGGGAAAAAGAATGAGACCAAGAGAAATTTAGAGCTCTTGTTGATGTCATATTCCTTCAGTTTTAAGATGTCTTCGTTGTTTATAAAATTGGTCTAATTAGTTCAGTTAAATAAAAATACAACCACGCAAGTATTATAATGTTACTGAGAGTAGAAATAGTAAAATAAGTATCTTACATTCAAAGATATAATTATATGTATTCTCTTTGCAGTTACTTGTTTGCTTGTGTACATTTAGACTCTGCTCAGACACAATTTAAAAAGATCATCTATTGGGGCGCCTGGGTGGCTCAGTCGGTTAAGTGTTCAACTTCGGCTCAGGTCATGGCCTCACAGCTCATGAGTTCGAGTCTTGTGTTGGGTTCTGTGCTGACAGCTCAGAGCCTAAAGCCTGCTTCAAATTCTGTGTCTCTGTCTCTCTCTGCCCCTTCCCTGCTTGTGCTTGGTTTCTCTCTCTCTCAAAAATAAATAAACACTAAAAAAATTTTTAAAAAAAGATCACCTATTGACTTATTCCAATAGGAATGCTCCCTATTAAGGTGCAAATTCTCTAAATTTGTTGGCGATCCAGTATAGTGACTCTAGTGTCATGAGTCTTCATTTACATGCCCTTCCTTAACAATGTCTGAACAGGTTTACTTGATACTTTTACAAGATCAACAAAAGAATTCTTTGAAACTTAAAATCTACTTTTTAAAATATTCAGTTTATAGTTAACAGAAGCTTAAAGACCATTCTTTCTTTCAGGTTGCTTGCAGCATTTTTCCCAAACTTCAGAAAATTCATGGCACAAGTGTCACTCCTTATGGCTCTTCTACTTTGGACAGTCATGGAGCTAAAGTGTAGAGCTTATATACAATGAAACACATAAAATGGAATTCTAGCAACTGCTATCCTATTGTCTGAATTGGCTCTTTGGTTGAAAACTATCAACCATTTTCTTGCTGCTGGTGAAGTCCCTAGGTGGGCATGCTTAGAATGAGTTTTGGTCTATTTTAAATATTTCTTTTTTCTTAGTTTTGTTTCTGCCTCTGATTCATATGGTCTACTGCTAGATCCTACATCTGATAGCAGTGATTGCTTGCCTGCCATTGTTCAAAGCTCAGTTTGTAAATGACAGATGCTTTCTGTTCGAACTTCATGAATTCTATCAGTTTTAATTCTACTGCTTCTTCTATCTATTGCTATTGCTCAAATAGATACAAGAGGGAGTTGTAGGAACTACAGTTCTCTTGTGTGACTCCTTCCAAATGCTCTTAAGTAACAAGAATGGCTCAAATACTCTGAATGAGTTTTGGCAGGAAATATAATATTGCCTGTACTGAGAGATGCTGGGAGACATTCATTACAGAAATTCTTTCTAAATCTGTTTCCTTCATTGTTGTTGACTATCTTTTACTTCAAACCAATATAAACAAAAAGAAACATGCAAAAAAAAAAAAAAAAAACCCAAACAAAACAGAACAAACAAACCTGTTGCCCTGTGTTCCTGTATTTGCAAAAGGTTGTGGATTAGAATTTTGCTTATAAGAACATGTGGATTACACTGGGATCTCAAAAATCGCTTTCTTTAGGCTGTTTTACAACCCATGCAGAGAAAAGACTGGTCATAAGAAAGAGGTGATTCCAAATCTTTGAAAGATGAAACAAGAATCAGTTAGTACAGGAATATTAGGTGGTTCCAAATATTAGGTTGTTTCTTGAGCTGAATAAATTCCAATAAAGAAAATAAAACAGTTAGCAGCAGCCTTTTCCAGAGTCAAGGAATAAAAATAATCCACAGACAGGATTTTCCTAATCTCAAGTTACTTCAATTTTTTAATATTTGCTGTTTGTCACTCTTAGAGTCCAGTACTGAAAGTGAGACACATAATGAGGAAATTGCAAATGAACATGAATAGGATATAATTAACCATACCTATTTTGATCATTTGCTCTCCTTATGGACTCATGTGTCTATGACTATTTGCGTTTTATACACTTATGGAAAAAAAAGAGGTGCAGTGAGGGAAGAGAGAAAGATACTAATACATGACTCTAATTTATATAGATATGTTCAAAACAGGATAGTTTTAACAGCTGAATTCAATCAAACAAAAAGTTCTATCACTTTGTAAAGAATTCCATGACTTCCAGTTACTTTGACATCTGAACAAGATTAAGTAAAACTATTCAGTAAAATTCACCCAGTTTTCATTGTTACATCAGAGACCTGTGCCACCATTGTTCCAAGTGCTACTCTGTCCTCTCCAGGGTTTCTGGAAAAGCCCAGTTAAGAGATTTGTAAGAAATTTCTTCCATTAGGCAGAGTTCCCCCTCAGCATTTAAGAGAGAATATTCTCTTTCAAGTAGCTTTTCTTCATGAACTATTGAGATATTGTGTCACATTTGCCGTTAGGTTTCAGTGCCCACTCTGAAGGGCACTGAATACTTCTCCTTGTCCTAGCAATGAAATCATCCTGGGATTATTACCAGAACAGTAGATGTTACTGCAGAAATGTAAAGTGAAAGATGAACAAATGCTGAGCTTTTTTGCATGTTGAAATAGATTTTTGAAGTTCAAGACAAGGTGATAATATTAAGGAATTTTGAATCACAAGAGCTGTGTTTTGTATTTTTCAGAAGGAGAAACTGGAAAGTTCAAAGCATAAAGTTCATGCCCCCCCAAAATGGTTTTCTCCCTCAATCTTTTTAATTTTTAATATTTATTAATTTTTTGAGAGAGAGACAGAGCACAAGCAAGGGAGGGGCAGAGTGGGAGTGGTGGGGGGGAATACAGAGAATCCAAATCAGGCTCCAGGCTCTGAGCTGTCAGCACAGAACCTGACATGGGGCTCAAACCTATGAACCTTGAGATCACTACCTGAGCTGAAGTTGGATGCTTAATTGACTGAACCACCCACATGCCCAATCTTTCTTTTTTAAATATGGAATGTTTCATGAATTTGTGTGTCATACTTGCATAGGGGCCATGGTTATCTCTGTATCATTCCAATTTTAGTTTATGTGCTGCTGAAATGAGCACCCATTTTTCTCAATCTTGATCAAGACTTTCAAGTTGGACTCAGGAAGATAATAGGATAAGAGAAACAAAGTACATCAGAGTGAGTCCTGGGTGGGTGTCTAAGCTACAAATTGGATGCTATGTCCTCTCTGTGATTATTTCCAAGTGGAGGCATATGATAGAACTTCTTATATCTTCCACTTAAGTTTGTCATTCAGAACACAATGTGGAGCCCAAGGAAGCTGGCAAAAATTGCGACTGTCCAGTGCCACATCAACTTAGTGCAGTAGCAGTGGAGCAGAAATGGTGGTGGGATGGGACTAGGCAGATCACACTTGAGATAGCTCTCAAGACCTTTTCCTATGGCCCTTAAAAGATTCAGGGAAAGTAGAATGATATCTCATGGCTCAAGAATGTCAAAGAAGTATAGCAGATCAGAAAATGTTTCTCTATATGGAGAGGGGAACATAGACAGTGAAACAAAAGCTAGGACCAATGGGATAGTGGATCTCCGTGGATGCCAGCATGGGAGCATGAAATGCTAGGGACCAAGGAGGCTGAAAGTGTCAGCAAGTGACCAGATTCTTCCAATAATCAACTTTGCCCTGCTCCACACACACCACCACCACTACCACCACCACCACCACCAGGACTCACTAATCCCTACAAACTTAGGTAAGAATCCAGAAACCTGGGAGAGGAAGACAGGGAAAGAAAACTCTTAGAGGGCTAGCTTAAATTTGAAATTACTAATGTTAGAATTGATTAAAATCAGGTAGGATAGGGATCTGAGTTTATTTATAAAAAACGAAGGAGGCATATTATCTTTGCATATCTGAATAATAGGACCTGATAATTTATACTTGCTATGTATACTTGATTTCTTCCTATTTCTGTTACAGAATCTTGATTAGAAATCTTAAGATATAGACTTCTTTTTTTAAGTTTATTTTCAGAGAAGAGAGAGAATACACATGAGCAGGGGAGGGGCAGAGGGGGAGAGAGAGAGAAAGAGAGAGAGGAAGAGAGAGGGAGACAGAGAGGAGGAGAGAGATCCCAAGCAGTCTCCATACTATCAGTGCAGACCCTGACGTGGGGCTTGAACTCATAAACCGTGAGGTCATGATCTGAGCTGAAATCAAGAGTTGGCCACAACTGACTAAGCCACCCAGTTGCCCCGAGAATTATTTCTTAAAGATTCATTTCTTAAACTAGGTGTAAAGCAGAATTGTTTACCATGAAAAGTCACTCAAGAAATCCCTTAGGCCAAGCATACAGTGCAATATACTATATATTTACTCAATTCATCCCACACAGGCAGTTTTTCCTCCAGGGCTCAAGAATAGCTCTTTTTTCAGGTGACACCAGATTGAGTTGTGTGCTTTGTGTCTTGAGATACTTAGATTGCAAGAAACTCCCAAAATGAGAGACTCATGGGATTGGACATCAGGTGAGGGCGGATTCATTCTTTGCACCTGCCACTCTGAGGCATTGGATCATCCAGCACAAAGAGGTCAGCTTTTCCCACATTGTTTAATTCTCTCCCCTACACATATGCTCTCAGTCTCTCTCTACACTTATTCTTGTGTATTTGAGTAAAGTGTATATGGGCAATTGGACTCTTGTGTTCATTCTTGAAGTTTTGATTTGGACATTATGGTTCTGGGCAAATGGTCTTTGTAAGCAGCCTACCTGGCTTGACAATTTTGGGTTGGATCCACTATCATTTAAACTCAGCCTTTTTCCTTCCAATGCTAAGTATCTGTTCTCTTACAGTGTTAAAATGGGCTTCTTTCTTCACCCAATACACAAACGTTTTGATAATATTTGCTAACATTTTCAAAACTGCACCTGACTTAACTGCCTATTTGGAAAGGGCAAACTTGAAAGATACTTTTAACTTGAGTTATTTTTTTAATATGAAAATTTATTGCCAAATTGGTTTCCATACAACACCCAGTGCTCAACCCAACATCCCAACAGATGTGCTCCTCAATACCCATCTCCCACCCCCCATCAACCCTCAGTTGGTTCTCAGTTTTTAAGAGTCTCTTATGTTTTGCCTGCCTCCCTCTTTTTTTTTTTTCCTTCCCCTCCACCATAGTCTTCTGTTAAGTTTCTCAGGATCCACATACGAGTGAAACCATATGGCATCTGTCTTTCTAGGACTTATTTCACTTAGCCTAACACTCTCCAGTACCACCCACATTGCTAAAAACAGAGAGATTTCATTCTTTCTCATTGCCATGTAGTATTCCATTGTGTATATAAACCATAATTTCTTTATCCATTCATCAGTTGATGGACATTTAGGCTCTTTCCATAATTTGGCTATTGTTGAAAGTGCTGCTGTAAATATTGGGGTACAAGTGCCCGTACGTATCAGTACTCCTGTATCCCTTGGGTAAATTCCTAGCAGTGCTATTGCTTGGTCATAGGGTAGAAATATTTTTAATTTTTTGAGGAACCCCACACTGTTTTCCAGAGTGGCTACACCAGTTTGCATTCCCACCAACAGTGCACAAGCGTTCCCATTTCTCCACATCCTCTCCAGCATGTATAGTCTCCTAATTTGTTCATTTTAGCCACTCTGACAGGCATGAGGTGGTATCTGAGTGTGGTTTTGATTTGCATTTCCCTGATGAGGAGTGATGTTGAGCATCTTTTCATGTGCCTGTTGGCCATCTGGATGTCTTCTTTAGAGAAGTGTCTATTTATGTTTTCTGCCCATTTCTTCACTGGATTATTTGTTTTTCAGGTGTGTGCAAAGCCATTGTTGATGGCAATTCAGCTTTGAAAAGCAAAACTAGTTATACACACTTAATTGTGATCTCAGATTCCATAAATATATTCTTTAAAAGTAACCTTTTGTGATTATTTTAAGCTAGGAAAAAAAATTACACTGAATTTTAGTGTTACTGATAATAAACATTAAAACTTTTTTAAATATTTATTTTTGAGAGAGAGAGAGTGCAAGTGGGGGAGGGACACAGAGAGAGAGAGAGAGAGAGAGACAGACAGACAGACACAGAATCCAAAGCAGGCTCCAGCCTCTGAGCTGTCAGCACAGAGCCTGATGTGGGCCTCGAACTCAAACTGTGAGATCATGACCTGAGCTGAAGTCGGACCCTTAACTGACAGAGCCACCCGGGTGCCCCTAGAGTTACCGATTCTTATTAGTAATGACATAATTATAGGCATAGTTACAGGTAGATAGAGGTTTTGTGGGAATTTCAATTTCAATTTATGAAGCTAAGAATACAGTTCATGCTTGATCAACATGGGTTTGAACTGAGGGTCCATTTATACAAATTGTTTTTGACAAATACAGTGCTATAAATATATTTTCTCTTCCTTGTAATTTTCTTAAAATTTTTTCTAGCTTACTGTATTGTAAGAATATAGTATGTAATACATATAACACACAAAATATGTGTTAATCAACTGTTGATGTTATTGGCAAGGCTTCTGGTCAGCAGTAGGCTATTAGTAAAGTTTTGGGGGAGTTGAAAGTTACATGCAGATTTTCTACTGCATGGAGGGCTGGCACCTCTAACTCCTGTGTTGTTCAATGGTCAACTGTATATACAATATTATGAAGTTGAATTTAGGCATTAAAATTAAATTTAAAATGAGATTTATGTATCCGAATTTTAAAAATTAAGTTGACATACACCACAAAATCACACATTGCTAGGGCTTCTTCCCAGATCTCAGAAGGGGTCCCAAACAAAGTGCCCAGAAACATATTTTTATTAGATGCATGATAAATATCACTTTGGACACAGATTACGGGACATTTCCTAAATAATAGACATTGAACTGGACACTTTATATTTTCTATCTCATCTTTTATGTGTTATTTAATACAGTTATCTCATTTACAGGTTAGGAAGGCAAAGCTCAAAGAGGGTGAGAAACTTGCCTAAGGTCACATAGAAAAAAAACAAAAAAAAATTTCATAACAGAAAAAATTCTAATGCATTCAGGTCTGATTCATTCCAAGTCCTTTATTCCTTTTTTATGATACTTATTTAAAATTTGATAAGCACAATTTAAAATGTTATGTTAGCGTCAGTCGCACTTAAACCTAAAGAGACAAATATGTCCTTCCTTCTTCACCCATCCTTTCGATTTGACATGTAAATTAAATCTTGACCATGGATATATGCTTTGCTGGCCAATATTTTGACAAACATTAGATTTGTGTCTAGATTCTGGTAACAGTTACGTGTTGTAGAAGATTCTGGTAAAAATCAAGCTAGGCAGAGTATTTTAAAAACCTCAGTAGTGCTATTAATATTCAGGTGAGTAACACTATTAATATTCACTTACCAATATGTTAAAAACTGAATAGTCTTACCATGTTTCAGATTCATCCTGGAATACTGTGTTTGGTGGGAAAGAATCTGTGGAAATATTGGCTTCAGACTTGGGCTTATAATTCAACTGAGTCCCAGCTCTAAGTTTTATAGAAACACAAAGCACAAATTTTTCATACTTTGATTATTATCTGCTCAGGTTATTGATTTTTTGCCATTTCTCTTTGAGCTTAGAGCTTGACGTTTATTATGCTTAGCTATAGGACTCCAGAAATCTTCAGGTTCCAAGGATAGAGCAGGTTTTGTTTGGTGGATTTACAATTTTTCAGGCTTCTGGGTGTGTTAAAGTAAGAGGTTAAAAAAAAAAAGAAAACCATCTGTCATTACATATGTATATATAGAACATTATAGAACATTTATCTATTTACATATTGGTAAATGTTATTTGTGTTTGGATGTAGTGGTTCTTGACATGGTGATCCCCTAGACCCTCACCAGTGGATGTCATTTTGTTTCAAGAGCATGTCATAGTTTATTTGCTGCTTTGAAACCTTCAGCTACATGATCCTTTTGTTTTTACCCTTGGTTTCATGGTAGGTCTTTCAGACTGTACCATGACTTCGTTCACATCATCTTGACTTAACTTTAATATGTCACAGATCAAGTATCTAATTATATGCTTTCTTGCTTCCTATGATTTCTCACTGATGGTCCCCTGTCAACACCAGTTTTTAAGTTGATTTTCTTTGGCAATCATGCCCCTGAAATTTATACATGTATATATTTATGTATTTTTTTACCCCGGAGTTTGGCCATAGATTTTCAACATCTGGGTTTTGATCAAGATTTTAATTTTGTTCTAGTGACTTCCAATTTACTACTTTCTCAGGCAGGCACTTTGGAAAGGGTCATATGAAGAGAATTTTTCTATTCTTCATTGACAGAAATATTATCAATGTAATATATATGCATAATACAGATATTTTTGTGCCTTAAAAAGAACAATGGTAATTGTTCTTCAGATAAGAGTGGGGGGAATGACCCCTTTATAGAAAAAAAGTTTTTCCTTATTTACATTTTTAAAAATATTCTTATTTTTGAGAGAGAGAAAGAGCATGAGCAGGAGAGGAGCAGAGACAGAGAGAGAGAGAGAGAGAGAGAGAGAGAGAGAGAGAGAAAGACACAGAATCTGAAGCAGGCTCCAGGCTGTGAGCTGTCAGCACAGAGCCTAATGCAGGACCTGAACCCATGAACCACAAGATCATGACCTGAGCCGAAGTTGGACACTCACCCAACTGAGCCACCCAGGCACCCCAAGGTTTTCCTTATTTAACTCATAGTAATAAATGTTCCTCAGAGTCAGGGCATAAAACAAGCACTGTTGAAAGAGAATTAGAGTCCTAATATATTACTTTTTAGTATCTGTTTTTTATTTTGTTTTATTATTCCAGGAAGTGGTATTATTGATTGATTGGGATCCAAGAAGTGATTAAAAACATACATGCCATATAAAATTGTGAATTTGCTTAGTCTTTTCCAGAAAATTGCTTTTATCTTTCAAGTGTTTAAATCTAATCACTGCTGATACAAGGTGATAAGCCTTGGCATTTAGAACATAAAATGTTAAATAACCCTAGTTCACTTCATTGACTCTTGGATGTCTACTGTGTGGCAGAAAATATGCTTCACTGATGAGAATATGAAAACACGTAATGTATGCCCTCACCAAGAGCTCACTATTAATGATAAAATAGAAAATTAACAAAAAGGAAATAGGCTATTTATAAGGAGACATGGTGGAATAATTTTGTCTGAGAAATTTCATCAAATATTATATTCAGAAAATATATTATCTCTGTTCAATTAAGTTGTGGAACAAACACTAGAACAATGCATCACTGGTCTCTACAAATTTATTTTCTCAAAGGAAATAGTAGGAAGAGTAAAGCCTCAATCTGGTGTCAGGCAGACCTTTGTGGGAGTTTTAGCTCTACCTACTGTTGAATATATGCAAAGTGGTGATAATGTTATATATTGATAGATTTTATTACGTTATGAGATTATCTACTTCATAATGGTTTGATAACATTAGCCTTCAAAATGTTTATTAGTTTTATCATTACTAGAATTGATGAATGGTGTAGAGATCTAAGACTACTAACCAAAGTAGCCAAGAGAAGATCATGATATAGGACCATTTTCTCTTCTCTAAAAATTCTTAAGAAATGAAAAAAGGAATTGGATGCCCTTAGAAATATTTTCAAAATATTCATGGCACAAAGTAATTCTGTAGAGTAGTAGTTCTCAAAATGTGATCACTGGAACAACTGCACCAACATCACCTGAGACCTTGACCAAAATACAAATTCTAAAGCCCCATCCTAGACCCATTGGATCAGAAATTCTGGGAGTAGGTACCTATTGATTTGTGTTGTTTTAAAGTTTGCAAATGTTTCTGATACATACTAACATTTAAGAACCACTGCTATTTATTGATAGGAATATTGTCTTATTAGACAAGTCATTTATGACCAATCTTTTACAAAACACTTTTTTATTACCAAGTCTGTATTTAGGAGTATATCCTAATTTATTTTCACATGGAAACTTTCAAAGTCATTCCTTATAACAAAATTTTCTTTTTTGTTTCATTTATTTAAAAAAGTTACGTTAGTTACTAAGAGGAAGAAAAAATGAATTATCATAAAGTTGAACTTTAGTTGAAATTATGTGAAATTTAGTATAGACTGAGACATATGTAAAGTAACAGAATTCTCTGAGAACTTTTCTACCTGTGGTAGAGATCTTGAAGTTAAGAATTTTTAAAAAATTTCTTCTGATCAAAGTATTTATGTTATTATTTTTCCATAAACTGATTTTTTCTTTTTAACATATTTTGAAATGGTCTTCTCCAAAATATTTTCATTTTGTAGGGAAGATAAATGTTCATAGAAGTACTAGAATGGAGGCTGGTTGAGGATTTGAACTCTGTTTAATTTTGCATCCTCAGTATCTACCAATGTGCCTGGTACATGCAAGTGTTTCATAAGTATTTATTAAAATTTCATTAAACTTATTACATAGTACAAAGCCAAAAATGACCAATGCCATAGATGAAATAAAGATAAAAATAATCTAAGATTTCATGAAAGAGATTATTTCCATCTGGAAGACTAAGAACTATTTCACAATAAAGATGGAATGTAAACTAATCCCTTAAAGAATGAGTAGAATCTAGAACTACTTCAGTGCAAGAGTTAGCAAGCATAGGGAAATCAGGTGGCAAGTGAATAACATTTTGCAAGATATGGAGACTGAAAATGCAGGGTATGTACATGGAACAAATAGCCCTGTGTTATAGAAAAATCATAGAAAACAGCAGGATAAAATTTTTTTTTGAAGCCAGACCATTGAAGAACAGGCTTGGCATCCAAATATTATTCAGTAGTACAGAGTCATTTTAGATTTTTGAATAGGAAGCAAATGCTTAAGGCGTTCCTTAAAGAAGATTAATCAGCGAAGTGTAAACTAGATTAAAGAAGGAGTTGTTGAATGTGACAAGAGGAAGAACAACCTGGGTTTGACAGAATTAGGGAAACTCACTTAACCATCTTATTGTATTTAATGAGTTGTGAGGGTAAAGAAGATAGGATGTCATTTAAATTTAAAGCCTGGCTCATTAAGAGAATAGTGATTCAAAGAAGAGTGTCAGAGAATGGAAGCTGAAGAGGTTTAAATTTTGGACATGATGAATTTGAGATGTCTCTAGACCAAATAGGCAAAGAAATCTAGAAAGTAGTTGCATATTAAATATTAGAATTTAGTAACCAAGTGAGGTTGGACCTACAGATTTAAGAGCTGTCTGTTTAGATTGAATATGAATTGCCAAGGGGAGAGTGCAGCAGAAGTCAAAGATTTGGTTTTGGAGAATATCTGGATAGTATGGAGGAAGAAATAAGAGAACATCTACAAGTGTCAAATCACAAGATATAAAAGAGGATGAGGAAGGAGAGAAGGCCTATAAATTGATGATTATGAAGTCATTAGTAAATATCAATCAGTTTGGTAGAAATAAGGTTGGAAACCAAACTCTGCAATATTTAGAGGAAATGAATAATGAGGAAATGAAAGCAGACATGAAAATATCCTTTAAGATTTCCAGCTGGGTTGAGGGTGATATTGGTATCATGGTGGCATAAGATGTTCCTCCTGTCTTTCCCCCATTTTAACAACTAAAATTTATCATACATCCACAAACAAAAGTTCTGTGGGAATGTAGCAAGATTCTTGCACAGAGAAATGGGACACTGAGGCTTTTCTTTGCAGAAAGCAACTTAATTTGTCATGCTGGCATGGGCTCAGCAGTTGGTACCCAAAAAACTGAGCCCCAAGCTCAGCGGAGTATAGCCCTTTGTACAATTTTTGCTCCTTTGTCTCCCACATATGGTAACATACAGTCTGAATGGGTGGTCTATGTTACAGAGTCATGAGGAAGGTAGCACATGGGCAGATAGCCAGGTTCCCTTCCTTTGTCTTGAGGTTCTCACCACATTCCTTAGGGCAGGGCTCTACCACATTCCACCCCTTTGATGCTCAGACCCCCTATTTTGGGTCAAAGAGCATCATCTTGGTTCAGAGGTTTATGCTTCCATAACATAATCACATGTGTGGCTGTTTTCCTTTTGACCATTACCTAAATGAAGCTGAAGACAGACCATATAACCAGGGGAGCTAGGCAAGGTAGGATTAAGCAAGCTCCCAAAATCAAAAGGATAATACCTATGCGAGTTTTGAATCCCCCAAGAGTTGAAAACCATTCTCCGAATAACTCCCCAGAGTTCCAACCCTCTCAGGTCTGGACTGAGACATAAGCAACCTTTCTCATTCGATCTATGATCTCCTCTATGACTTTTCCTTCATCATCTGTCTGTAGGCAGATTACTCTTATTAAATTTTCCACAAACTCCTCCCTCAGAAGCAAGCAAGTAATCTAATGCCAAGTGATTTTGATAGATAACATTGCACATTTTGGTTTGCTGCTTGGCTAGTAAGTTAAGAGTTCTGGCAGTTTCATTGAATATAATTTCTACAACTACTTGCAGTCTGATCATGTGGTTTAACATGTAAATGGGAGTGTGGTAGCCCCTGGACCTATCCTCTGCTCAAGTGGCAGGACCATAATGATGGATTATATATATGCTCAGGAGGCCATTCGTCATCTTTCCAACTGCCAATTTGTAGGACATGTTGTTTCCCTGTCCCCATACACTTGGATGCCTAAATGTTCCCCCTGTCAAGTGGGAGCAGGAAGAAATTTGGATGAATAGTTCTTAGCACACATGACCCTGACCAGCCTGGGGGAAGTACTGTATAGGCTTTCCTTCCACATATCCAGTATAGTCCACCTGGGGCCTGCCATCTGATGGCTGTGTTGACATTGCCCCATGCCTCTAGGAGATAAGACAAGTTAGACAAAAGGTGGGGACCTGGCTCAAGGTGATCTGGGGTTCCCCACCATTGGGTTTCCCAGGGATTGACTTATAAAATCATTAGCCTAGGCATGTTAAGCTTTCAACAGAGATGGTGAACTTCCCTCCCCACCAGGCAAGGCAGTTTTTCCCAATAATTGAGGTTTTGAGAATCCAAACCCTGGGACTAGGCCTGGGGTATTCTGTTCCACTATAAGGTTTACAGGGATCTAATTCTCTAGCCTCCCATGGCCATTGGTGCCCCATATTGGTTCCCCCACATACATAACAAGAAGAGATCTTTAGAGTCTGGGCTATAATCTCTGCTAGGGCTAGAAACTGATTTTTCATCATGACAGAAATGGGAAGACACTTCTCCACTTCTTTATAAAAGGAATGAAAGACCTGGTGGGTTGTGGCCTTATGTGTGACAGTAACTCCCTTAAAATCCAAAATGGTTCCTGTAACAGTATGGAGGTTCCTCAAAAAATTAAAAATAGGATACCATAATATACTTCAGTAATTCTACCACTCAGGATTTATCCAAAGAAAAAGAAAATGCTAATTCAAGAAGATATATGCACCTCTATGTTTATTGCAGCATTATTTACCATAGACAAGACATGGAAGAAATCCAAATGTCCACTGATAGATGAATGGATAAAGAAAAGGTGTTGTGTATTTAAAATTGATTATTCAGTCATAATTAAGAAAGAGATCTTGCCATTTGTGACAACATGGATGGCACTTGAGGGTATTATGCTAAGTGAAGTAAGTCAGACAAAGACCAATACCATATGATTTCACTTTTATGTGGAATTTAAAAATCAAAACCTTAAAAAGCAGAAGCAGACCCATAAATACAGAGAACTGATGATAGCCACAGAGGAAGGAGTTTGGGAAATGGGCAAAATAGGTGAACAGGAGTAGGAGATACAGGATTCCAGTTATGGAATTGATAAGTCATGGGGATAAAAGATAAAGCTTAGGGAATATAGTCAATGGTATTGTAATATGTTGTAAGTTGATAGATGGTGGCTACATTTATAAATACTGCATGATGTGGAAACTTACCAAACCACTATGTTGTATTCCTGAAACCAATGTAACATTGTGTGTCAACTATACTTCAAAAAAATTTTTAAATGCAATTCCTGTATCAATATTAAGTTTTCTGAATTTGATTAGGATGGTTAGGTAGGGGGATATCCTTGTTTTTAGGAAATTCACATTGAAGCATTAGGGTTAAGGTGGCTTGATATATGCATCATGTTCTCAAATGGTTCAGAAAATGTAAAGAACGTGTGTGTGTGTACACACCCCACATCTTCCTTATCCATTCATCAGTGAATGGACATTTGGGCTCTTCCCATAATTTGGCTATTGTTGATAATGCTTCTATAAACATACAGCTGCATGTATCCCTTATGCAATGATTCAGCAATAGCACTAAGTTGCAAAGAATATTTGTATACAATGGGCCCTTTACATTTTGAACCAATATTTTAAATTCAATAGGTCAATAGGTTCTACTTTTAACTTTTTGAGGAACCTCCTTACTGTTTTCCAGAGTGACTGCACCAGTTTTGATTCCAACAGTGAAAGAGGGTTCCCCTTTCTCCACATCCTCACCAATACCTGTTGTTTCCTGTAACGTTTTCTGACTGGTGTGAGGTGGTATCTCACTGTAGTTTTGATTTAGATTTCCCTGATGAGTGATGTGGAGCATCTTTCCATGTGTCTGTTAGCCATAATACTCAGCCATAAAAACAAAATGAAATCTTGCCATTCACAATGATGTGGATGGAGCTAGAATGTATTAGGCTAAGTGAAACAAGTCAGCCAGAGAAAGAAAAAAATGACATATGATTTAACTCACATGTGAAACTTAAGAAACAAAACAGATGAACACAGGGGAAGGAAGAAAAAAAAAAAGAGAGGCAAACCATAAAAGACTCCTAAATATAGAGAAGAAATGAGGGTTGCTGGGGGAGGGCCTGGATGGGGGATACATTAAATGGGTGATGGGGATTAAGGAGAGCACTTGTGATGAGCACTGGGTGTTGTATGTAAGTGTTGAATCACCAGATTCTGCACCAGAAATGACTATTACCCTATAGGTTAAGCAACTGGAATTTAAATAAAAACTTGGAAAAAAATAGTATTTTTCTTTCTATGGGTCATCTATGCCTAAGCTGCATTTTGCTTGTGACAACTCTAAAGAATATTAGTTTTATCCTAAGTCACTTGCCCATGACAAAAATCACATACATAGTCCCAGTAAGATGCATATAATGGCCTATAAATCTGCTGCAATTCTAATAATTTTGAAATCATCTGAAAGCAGCAGCACTGACTGGGGATACAACCAAGTAACTAGTATAACCCTTTATACTACAGGATTTTTCATATCCAAAGAAAGTACACTGAAACACAAATCAAGGGATTTAACTATTTTTATTATTTAACAGAGTATGTAAATCTAGACCACAACACACATCTCATAAAGCCTAATGAACTATAGGTTAGTGCAGACAGGGTATGTATAGAGCAACCTCAGAATTCAAATAGTTTCAGTCATAAGAACTCAAAGGCAGTAAACAACAAAAAAAGATGCTAATACTTCAAATGGAAAATTCTCAACAACTTCCAAAGTATACCTGGAAGTCATACTGCCTAATTAGTTACACATATTTCCTATTAAATGGATATGAACTTATATAGCACCTCTAAGTTGCAAAGTATATTTATATACATTGGGCCATTTAAATTTTGAAACGATGATCTAAAGTTTTTTTAATGTTTACTTATTTTTGATAGACAGAATATAAGCAGGAGAGGGGCAGAGAGAGAGAGGGAGACACACAGTCTGCAACAGGCTCCAGGCTCCAAGCTGTCAGCACAGAGACCAACATGGGGCTTGAACTCACAAACCACAAGATCATGACCTGAGCAGAAGTCCAATGCTTAACTGACTCAGCCACTCAGATGCCCCTGAACTGATATTTTAAATTCAATAGGTCAGAAATCACCCATTTTACAGTTTAGGAAACCAGGACATAAATGATTAAGTGATTAAGGGTTTGACTCAATAGTGGCTATTAAGTGTCAGGAACAGACAGGTATTGAATTCAGTTTTCATTCTAAGGTTACTGCATTATACCCCATCCTTGGGAAACTAGTGGAGGCACCTTAAGGTCTTTTGTCCATATTTAAGACAACAGGAGTGAACAAAGACAATTAGGAATGCTTTTCAACAATTCAGGTTGAAAGCAAGAGGGCTTTAATTCTATTCGCAAAAATAACAAATCCAGTTATGAAGAGTACTTGTTATGTTCTGATGGAATAAAATTCTACTTTGTATAGATAGGCTAGAAGATACTTCTTTATGTCTGTGATATCGAATACCATTCTTGTAATTATATCTATTTAGAGTTGAGGAATTGAAGCTCAGTTTAAACTAACTTATTCAAAATATAGAAATAAGCCAAGCATCTTTATGTGACCAGTATGATAAAGAACATTTCCAACCGAAGATTTTGATTGAACCAATCTTCTGCATTTGCTCTTTGGGGAGGTATTTTGGAATGATGGATACTTGGACCACTCAACTGATTGTACTGTTGGATAAAGGATCGTGGATTTCCTGTGGGTTTTGGAGCTTAAATCACTATCTTTTCTTCAACCCTTAAAATACAGACTCCCTCCTTCCTCTAATAACATTAGTATATATTTACTTTGTGAAAGGACAGTGTACTCTCTAAGCAGTTTCAGATTCCTTCATTTGAAACACACACACTTGTTGAGAAGATTTACAGTTAAATTTGCTTTCTTTATAGTTTAAGGGATTAACAATACTTAATCTTCTTATATTTCAGTTGAGCTGATAGTGAGGATTAATTCAAGAATGCCAATTTCAAGTTGAGCATGTTGTTCTGCCCAGTCCAGTGAAGTGTAGTGTTAGGAGTAGGAGGTTTAGAGCCTGATTCCTGGATTTGAATCCTAGTTCCATGCTTATTAGCTGGGTACCTGGGAAAAATTAATCAACCTCTCTGAAACTGTTTCCTCATCTACAAATTGAGAATAATGATAGGATCAATGTCATAGGGTTGTTTTGAAGATTGCATTGTTCCACATATATAAGGAAGCCAATATATAGAATGCACAACATATTACCAACAATTTACAAAATGATCTACTTAGTGCCAATGTAGAGATTTAATATCAGTGCTATATATATATCATAAATCCTCAGGGAGTAAACATACACTCAAAATTGGATCATTTTTGCAGCATGTGCAGGTCTGGTAACAAGAGCATTCATGTAATCCTACTTACAGGTCTTGGGCCACCACAGTGGGAACAGGGCATACACACAAAGAGCCATTAAGAGGGCAAAGCTGGGTCATAACTATGACTCCAGTCAAGCCATACAAGTGTCCAAACAGATAATGGAAGCCTAGACCCCAAGCTAATCCCAGAGTTCAAACAAGGGATGAGAGTTACCACTGCAAGCAACTGGCTGGCAAGACAGTGCCTTTTTGCTATTTCAGCATCAGCAGGACTGATTTATTCCTTTCAGTTGCTAGACTCAAGGATCTTTGAAGGCAGCAACTTTTTTTATTTTAAAAATATCCCTATGTTTGTCATGTTAACAGATGCTTAATAATTATGCTAAGCATACAACCCAGTCTGATTGGGAAAAGTCTACTTTGTACCTATTGTCCCAACATAATTATTAATAGCATCTCAATTTCACTTCCAGTTTCATTCTCCAAAGTATCTTAACTTGGATAATTACACATTTTTCCTATTAATACTGGTAGCTGAATGAACAAATTCTTGCTATCCATATATCTGTCTTCTACATCTAATTTAGGTCTTCCCAAATTTTTAGCATTTCCCCTGCAAATAGTGAGGAAAGTACTATACTGAAACAGGTATAGGCTTTTAAGATATTTAGTTTTGTTTTGTTTTTTAAATAGAATTGAGACCAAATATGGAAAGTTGCACACCATGTTATTTAGTAGAAAACAGTATATCTGGGGGTGCGCCTGGGTGGCTCAGTAGGTTAAATGTTCGATGCTTGATCTCAGGTCAGGTCATGATCTCACCGTTTGTGAGATGGAGCCCCACACCGGGCTTGGTGCTGACAGTGCAGAGCCTGCTTGGGATTCTCTCTTTCCATCTCTGTCTGCTTCTCCCCCACTCTCTTTCTCTCAAAATAAATGAATAAAAGTTAAAAAAAAAGAAAAATTTATCTGTAAGTCTATTTTGCCTTCATCAGAGTTAAGAGAAAAGGTTCAGAAAAGTTGTATTGAGAGGCATTTAATAAACTAGAGGCAGTTATAAAATTATCAAAATTGGGCAAAAAAATTCATTTCTTTGATCACATCTTCGCATATTTAAATTATCTGTGGGCTGCTGTTGTATCAAAGGATTTTTATCAATACAGTGGCATTTTGAAGGGTGTATTATTAGAAGCACCAAGTTGAGAGCTTTTCATTTTGGGTGGAGGGCCAAGATAGCAGAACAGCCTGGAAGGTTTTTTTTTTTCTTTTTGCATTCTTTTGTCCCTGAAATACAGCCAGATCAAACTAAACCATCCTGCACACCTAGAAAACTGGTTTGAGGATTAACACAACAATCTGCACAACCTGAACCAGAGAACTCAGCAGTTATGCAGTGTGGAGAGGTAAACAGGGGAAGAAAACAGAGCAGGGAGCTGTTTTTGCTTGAGGAGAGAGGACAGAGATGGGGGAGAGTATGAAAAGCATGCCCCCTCCCTGGAAAGCAGCTGAAGAGAAAAGAAAGAGTACACAAGGGACTGACCAAAAAAGGGAGAAAGGAGAAAGGAGAGGGTTTAAATTCCATTAAGACTCTATAAACAGGGGGAATTTAGGGTCTGAAACTCCACAGCTCGATACCTGGCGGTGCCCTGGTGGGAGGGGCGAATCCCCAGGAACAGAGTGAGGTCTGGGTGTCCTTGGGCCACACGTGGAGAGGTGGTTCCCCTGCTCCCTGCTGGGAGGACATCTGATAGAGGTTGTGTGGTCTCCCCACATGCAAAGGTCCCAGTGGATCATGGGAAACAACCACATTTGCTGGTGCTAGAACAAGGACATTAAGGGGCAAACGTAGCACCAAATGTGTGTTGTGATTTCCCATAATCCCTGAAATGCTGCTGCTACACTATCGTGTGAACTTTTTCTGGGGTTGGCTGGCACCCAGCCACAGGCTCTGGGAATTGACAACAGCACAGTCCCATGAATGTTCCTGGATGTGACTGGCACCTAGCCATTGATCAGTGAGACCCTCCCCCAGAGAGTCTGAGCAGGTCAAAGCCACAGTCCTGGAGAAGTGAGGGGTTGGGAAACACAGCCACACTGGAGATAAAATTCAGGAGGGAGGTGCCGCCTGGTAGCCTGATAGCTTTGTCACCGACAGTGTAAAAGTGGGGAGTGAACAGGAACTGGAGACAAAGGATGGGTACATGATTGCTGGTCAAGTAGAGTTCTGATACTAGAGACTGGGTAGCTGGGGGACGCCATTTCCACCCCTCCTGCGCATGTACATGCACACCTATAAGCCCACAACAATCCATCCCAGTAAGCTAAGCAGTGCCATCTAGTGGAGAACGGAGCCCTTACAGTAAGCCCTGCCCAACTGGGCCAACATCACTCTTCAGGAACAACACAAGTCTCTCCACTTGCTTAGTTTATGGACTCTTAAGTGCTTCATAGTTCAACTTCTAGGGGAAACTGATGTAATTTCAATTGTACTTCAGTCTGTTTCCTGATCCATCTATTCAATTTTTTTTTCTTATTCTTGAATACAGAAAGACAAAAAATTTTCCATTTCTATTAAAAATATTTAACATTTTTTTCTACTAAATATTTTTACTACTTTGTAAATATTTCAAATTGTATTTTTTTACCTCCATCATTTCATTTTATTCTGTCTCATTGCATTCATTTTTTCAAATTTTCAAACATTTTCCTTTGTTTTCTCATCTTTCCCTTTTTTCTCTCTTCTGTCAGGCTCCTTTAAACAATCAGACCAGAACACACTTTGGATCTAGCATCCTTTGATTTTTTTGTGTTGCTTTTAATTTTTATTTTTAATTAAAATTAATTTTTTTTACCTTATTAATTCCTTTTCTTCCTTCACAATGAAAAAACAAAGGAATTCACCCCAAAAGAAAGAACAGGAAGAAATGACAGCCAGGGACTTAACACAGATACAAGCAAGATATCAGAACCAGAATTTAGAATCACAATAATAAGAATACTAGATGGGGTTGAAAATAGATTAGAATCCCTTTCTGTGGAGATAAAAGCTAGTCAGGATGAAATAAACAATGTTATAATCGAGCTGCAATCTCAAATGGGTGCCACAGTGGTAAGGATGGATGAGGCAGAGCAGTGAACCAGTGATATAGAGGACAAATTTATGGAAAACAATGAAGCAGGAAAAAAAAAGAGGGAGACTAAGGCAAAAAAGCACAAAATAAAAATTAGAGAACTCAGTGACTCATTAAAAAGGAATAACATCAGAATCATAGGGGTACTAGAAGATGAAGAGTGAGAAAAAGGGGTAGAAGGGTTCTATGAGCAAATCATAGTAGAAAACTTCCCTAACCTGGGGAAAGACACAGACTTCAAAATCTAGGAAGCACAGAGGACTCCCATCAGATTCAACAAAAACTGCCCATCAACAAGGCAGATCATAGTCAAATTCACAAAATACTCAGGCAAGGAAAGAATCATCAAAGCAGCAAGGGACAAAAAGTCCTTAACCTACAAGGAAAGACAGATCAGGTTTGTAGCAGACCTATCCACAGAAACTTGGCAAGCCAGAAAGGAGTGGCAAGATATATTTGATGTGCTGAATCGGAAAAATATGCAGCCAAAAATTCTTTATCCAGCAAGGCTGTCATTAAAAATAGGAGAGATTAAAAGTTTCCCAAACAAAAATTAAAGGAGTTTGTGACCACGAAACCAGCCTGCAAGAAATTTTAAGGGGGACTTGGAGGGGAGAAAAGACACGGGGCTGGGGGGTTGGGGAGAGGGAAGACCAAAAGCAACAAAGACTACACAAGGACCAGAGAACACCAACAGAAACTCTAGCTTGACAGGCAACATAATGCCAAAAAATTCATATCTTTCAGTACTTACTCTAAACATCAATGGACTCAATGCTCCAATCAAAAGACAAGGCTAATAGAATGGATAAGAAAACAAGATCCATCTATATACTGTTTATAAGAGACCCACTTTAGACCTAAAGACACCTTCAGATTGAATGTAAGGGGATGGAGAACCATCTATCATGTGAACAGTTGACAAAAGAAAGCTGGAGTAGCCATACTTATATCAGACAATCTAGGCTTTAAAATAAAGACTGCGACAAGAGATGAAGAAGGGCATTATATCATAATCAAGGGGTCTATCCACAAAGACCTAACAATTGTAAACATTTATGCTCCAAATGCGAAAGCAACCAAATATATAAATTAATCACAAACATAAAGAAACTCATTGATAGTAACACCATAATAGTAGGAGACTTCAACACCCCACTCACAGCAATGGACAGATCATCTAATCAGAAAATCAACAAGGAAACAATGACTTTGAATGACACACTGGACCAGATGGACTTAACAGATATATTCAGAACATTTCATCCTAAACCAGTGGAATATACATTCTACTCCAGTGCACATAGATCATTCTCCAGAATAGGTCACATGCTGGGACACAAATGAGTCCTCAACAAATACAAAAAGATCGAGATCATACCATGCATATTTTCAGATCACAACGCTATGAAACTTGAAATCAACCACAAGAAAAAATTTGGAAAGATAACAAATACTTGGAGGATAAAGAATATACTAGTAAGGAAAGAATGGGCTAACCAAGATGTTAAAGAGGAAATTAAAAAGTAGATGAAAGCCAACGAAAATGATAACACCACAGCCCAAAACCTCTGGGATGTAGCAAAGGCTGTCGTGAGAGGCAAGTATATAGCAATCCAGGCCTTCCTAAAGAAGGGACAAAGGTCTCAGATACACAACCTAATCTTACACCTTAAAGAGCTTGAAAAAGAACAGCAAACAAAACCCAAAACCAGCAGAGGACAGGAAATAAAGATTTGAGCAGAAATCAATGCTATTGAAACAAAAAAAAGCAGAACAAATCAATGAAACCAGTAGCTGGTTCTTTGAAAGAATTAACAAAATTGATAAAACCCTAGCCAGTTTGATCAAAAAGAAAAAGGACCCAAATAAATAAAATCAGGAATGAAAGAGGAGAGATCACAACCAACACAGCATAAATACAAACAATAAGAGAATATTACCAGCAATTATATGCCAATAAAATGGGCAACCTGGAAGAAATGGCCAAATTCCTAGAAACAAACTACCAAAACTGAAACAGGAAGAAAATTTGAACAGACCCGTAACCAATAAAGAAATCAAATTAGTAATCAAAAATCTCCCAAAAAAAGAGTCCAGGGCCAAATGGCTTTCCAGGAGAATTCTACCAAACATTTAAGGAAGAGTTAACACCCATTCTCTTGAAGCTGCTCCAAAAAATAGAAACTGAAGGAAAACTTCCAAATTCTTTCTATGAAGCCAGCATTACCTTGATTCCAAAACCACACAAAGACCCCACTAAAAAAAGAGAACTATAGACCAATTTCCCTGATGAACATGGATGCAAAAATCCTCAACATGATACTAACCACCTGGATCCAACAACACATTAAAAAAATTATCCACCACAACCAAGTGTGATTTATACCTGGGGTGCAGAGCTGGTTCAATATCTGCACAACAATTAATGTGATTCATCACATCAATAAAAGAAAGGACAAGAACCACATGATCCTCTTAACAGATGCAGTGAAAGGATTTGACAAAATACAGCATCCTTTCTTGATAAAAACCCTCAAGAAAGTAGGGATAGAAGGATCATACCTCAAGATCATAAAAGCTATGTATGAAAGACCCAACACTAATAGCATCCTCAATGGGGAAAAACTGAGAGCTTTCCCCCTAAGGTCAGGAACAAGACAGGGATGTCCACTCTCGCCACTGTTATTCAACATTGTATTGGAAGTCTTAGCCTCAGCAACCAGGCAACACAAAGAAGTAAAAGGCATCCAAATCAGCCAGGAGGAAGTCAAACTTTCACTTTTCCCAGATTACATGATACTCTATATGGAAAACCAGAAAGATTCCACCAAAAAACTGCTAGAACTGATCCATGAATTCAGCAAAGTTGCAGGATATAAAATCAATGCACAGAAATCGGTTGGGTTCCTATACACCAATAATGAAGCAACAGAAAGAAATCAAGGAATCGATCCCATTTACAATTGCACCAAAAACCATAAAATACCTAGGAATAAATCTAACCGAATAGGTGAAAAATCTATACACTGAAAACTATAGAAAAAGAATTTGAAGAAGATACACACACACACACACACACACACACACACACACACACACACACACACACACAAAAAAAAAAAAAAAAAAAGGAAAAACATCCCATGATCCTGGATAGGAAAAACAAAGATTGTTAAAATGTAAATACTACCCAAAGCAACCTACACAACCTATGTATTCAATTCAATCCCTATCAAAGTAACACCAGCATTCTTCACAGAGCTAGAACAATCCTAAAATTTGTATGGAACCAGAAAAGACCCTGAATAGCCAAAGCAATCTTGATAAAGAAAACCAAAGCTGGAGGCATCACAATCCCAGACTTCAAGCTGTATTACAAAGCTGTGATCAAGACAGTATGGGAAGAAAAAAAAAAAAAAAAGACAGTATGGTACTGGCACAAAAACAGACTCTCACATCAATGGAACAGAGTAGAGAACCCAGAAATGGACCCACAAACGTATGGCCAACCAATCTTTGACAAAACAGGAAAGAGTATCCAATGGAATAAAGACAGTCTCTTCAGCAAATGGTGCTGGGAAAACTGGACAGTGACATGCAGAAGAATGAACCTGGAGCCCTTTCCTACACCATACACAAAAATAAACTCAAAATGGTTGAAAGACCTAAATGTAAGACCGGAATCCATCAAAATCTTTAAGGAGAAAGCAGGCAAAAACCTCTTTGACCTCGGCCGCAGCAACTTCTTACTCAACATGTCTGCAGAGGCAAAGTAAACAAAAGCAAAAATGAACTATTGGGACCTCACCAAAATAAAAACCTTCTGCACAGTGAAGGAAACAATCACCAAAACTAAAAGGCAACCGACAGAATGGGAGAAGATATTTGCAAAGGACACATCAGATAAAGTTTAGTATCCAAAATCTATAGAGAACTCAAACTTAACACCACAAAAAACAAATAATCCAGTGAAAAAATGGGCAAAAGACATGAATAGACACTTCTCCAAAGAAGACATCCAGATGGCCAACTTACACATGAAAATATGCTCAACATCACTCATCATCAGGGACAGACAAATCAAAACCACAATGAGATACCACCTCACACCTGTCAGAATGGCTAACATTAACAACTCAGGCAACAACAGATGTTGGCGAGGATGTGGAGAAAGAGGATCTCTTTTGCACTGTTGGTGGCAGTGCAAACAGGTGCAGCCAATCTGGAAAACAGTATGGAGTTTCCTCAAAAAATTAAAAATAGAACTACCCTATGACCCAGAAATTGCACTACTAGGCATTTATCCAAGGGATACAGGTGTGCTGTTTTGAAGGGACACATGCACCCCAATGTTTATAGCAGCACTATCAACAATAGCCAAAGTATGGAAAGAACCCAAGTGTCCATCGATGGATGAATGGATAAAGATGATGTGGTATACATATACAACAGAGTATTACTTGGCAATCAAAAAGAATGAAGTCTTGCCATTCGCAAGTACGTGGATGGAACTAGAAGGTATTATGCTAAGCAAAATTAGTCAGACTTCACCTCATATGAGGACTTGAAGACACAGAAAAGATGAACATAAAGGAAGGGAAGCAAAAATCATATAAAAGGGAGGGGGACAAAACATAAGAGACTCTTAAATATACAGAACAAACGGAGGGTTGATGGAGGGGTTGTGGCAGGGGGGATGGGCTAAGTGGGTAAGGGGCTTAAGGAATCTACTCCTGAAATCATTGTTGTACCATGTACCAACTTGGATGTAAATTATAAAAAATAAATAAGTCATACAAAGAAAAAAAAAGCACCAAGTTGATTCTGATAGAATAGGAAATCTGTTTTTTGTTTTATTTTAAAAAGGAATGCAGGGGTGCCTGGGTGGCTCAGTCGGTTAAGCGTCCGACTTCAGTTCAGGTCATGATCTCGCGGTCCGTGGGTTCGAGTCCCACGTCAGGCTCTGTGCTGACAGCTCAGAGCCTGGAGCCTGTTTCAGATTCTGTGTTTCCCTCTCTCTGATCCTCCCCTGTTCATGCTCTCTCTGTCTCAAAAGTAAATAAAAGTTAAAAAAAAAATAACAAATAAATAAAAAAATAAAAAGGAATGCAATAATTAACTTACCTAAATTATCCTTAATTCCATGGAAACAACTCAAAAAACACCAAGAATTATCTTTGCTACTGTTCTCAAACATTGCTGTAGTCAATCACATTTGTTTCCTCATCCATTCTTCTGCTAGATATAACTTTATCATTAGAAATTCTTCAGGTATTTTATCTTCTTTTACATAATTCATCTCATTATAAGTCCAACCAGAGTATCACCTTTTTTGCAGTGCCATACTCTGCTTCCAGCTGTAAAAGACGTGGTTCAGACTCACCATCATCTTATATCTTATGCCCTTTGGAAATTTGTGCCAATGGAAGGAAAGTTAGAACCCATCTGAGGGCAACAGAAAAAAATCAACCTAGTAACAGGGTAACAGTAGTGGTTGAGGTGTGATCTCTATCAATTCTGTCCCCATCCTTTAGTCTGGTTCATTCTATGTAGTACTTATCACATGTACAATTTTTTTTTTAAGAGAGGGAGAATGTGAGTGAGGGAGAGAGACAGAGGGAGAGAGAGAGAATCCTAAGCAGGCTTCATGTTCAGCATGGAACCTAACAAAGGGCTTGGTCCCATGACCCTGGGATCATGACCTGAACCAAAGTAAGAGTCAGACAATCAACAAACTGAGCCACCCAGGCACTCCTTATAATTTTTGTTTGAAATTAAATATTAGTTTTAGTGGGATTAAGACCACAAATATTAGTCCAAATAGTTTTCTTCATTTTCTATTCCTTTATCCTTCCCCCCCAAAAAATGTAAATAGCAACTCCAGTGCTTACCTAATTTATAGGTAAGTTAGGGGTTTGACTACTATAAATGTCTTATATTTAAAATTCTTAGAGGAACATAACTGCACAATTTTAATTTTAAAATATCCACATATTTTAGCCATGTAAGTACTCATTGTTTAATTACTAACATTTCAAATAGAGGAGTTCTTTTATGTGGCAAACCTAATTTTAATTTTGAAAAATCACTAAGGATAAAATGCAGTGGAAAAGTTTTTATTAACATTTAAAACATGTTTGCTACATCTAAAATGGTGCTGTGTGCTTTTGCTTTAAGTTCTTATTTTAAAATTCTTTATATCAAATGTCTGGAAAGTCTATAGACTGAAACAATCTATTTTCTCATTATCTTTTCAGTCCATGAAGTTTCAAAAAATAGGTCATTCTACGGACTTTCTAAGATATTCTTGAATGCATATTTAGGATACACTCTTAGAACATACTTCGCTGAAAACTGGTGATTGATTTTGATTAAATTCTGGATTTAGAGTAATGTAATTTAGAGAAACTGATTTATCAGCAGCTAATTTTCTCCA
Source organism: Panthera pardus (assembly GCF_024362965.1). Taxonomy (NCBI): domain Eukaryota; kingdom Metazoa; phylum Chordata; class Mammalia; order Carnivora; family Felidae; genus Panthera; species Panthera pardus. The sequence goes on from NW_026527002.1 coordinate 51,724,058, forward strand.
TGTTGTAAAGCCTTTCTTAAATTTAAATCTTTTCTGAAGACAAAGAAGCAGACAGTTAACTGCTTTAAAAATCTGAGTGTGGATACACAAAAGGAATAGTTTTTCCATTAGATTTAGTTTGATCATTCAAATTAGGGAGGAACTAGATTTAACTGGCACCAGTGGTGTTTTAATGCTAACGTACTATAGTTATCATTTGATTACTTGCTCCCTTTTTCGTTATCAACATGATACTGCTTTGCCAGGTTGAAAGTTATTTGCTAGCCAAATAGTAGATTCTGCAAAACATACGGGTAATCTGTTTGCTACTTCCAAGGGAGGAACCTGTGATTGGCTGAGCTTTATTAACAGAAAAATCACAGGACACAGCAGAAGTTGTTATCTGAGAGTCAGTTCAGTAACCTAACATTGTAAGGGGTTTTATGTGGTTGTGCATGTAAGCATCTTCTAGGGGAATAGGTCCTGGGTTCATAGACAATTCTCAAAGGAGTTCAAGAGCCAAAATGGCTTGAGAACCAGTCTACCACCATTTTATCACTGAGATACTCTCCATTCATTGGCTGTGTGCCTCTACTATCTGCCCAAGGGTTCGTTGATGAATTTATTTATTCACCATGTATTTATTGAGCATTTACAATGTGCTAGACCACAGGGGAAAATAATGATTAAGGGGAGATTCTGTCCTCTAGTAGCTCATAGTCTCTGAAGAGAGACAGGGTAGTAACAGAATGTGATAAAAATTTATGATAGAGATATCTTCAAAGTACTGAGAAAACCATTCAGGTAAGTCTAGAAATCATGGTGTAGAGGACTGGAGGCTTCACAGAGAACATGACACTGGCCTGTATCTTGACAGGTAAAAATGGACACGAGAGGATTCTGAACTTTGGAACAGATCAGAAAAGAGCAGACGTGTGAAAAATTTGGGCAACAGCAAAAGTGGCTGGTGCAGTGTACTTAAGATGGTGCAGTGGATAATTAGGCCAGAGGTAAAAAGGGACGTGGTAGAGAGATTTCTATGGCAGGGTAAGGAATTCCACATTTATTTAGTAAGCTAGTAGTTCTCATTTTGGAGGGGTTCATGCATCCTTTCTAGTGGCCTGGGAAGGAGACTAAACACTATTGTCAAGTATTTCAAAAAGCCTATTAAGGCTGACATTTGCCTGCCAACACCTCCCCTCCCCAATTTAGCCTTGTGCTGAGATTTTATTTAAAAGGCACTGATTATTAATTAATGCATTTTGGGAGTCAAGATTTCAAAACATGGGGTTAATGTAGTAAAAACCCTAAAGAAACTTTTTTGCAACGTTTGCAGACTGCTGCTCTTCAGTCATTGGAGTGAACAGATTCTAAGTTTAAGAATTTGTTTTGACTTGGATACAGAGATCAAGGCAGAATAAATGAAATTAGTCCCCCCTTTTTAAATACTTATTTATGTTGGGGGGGGGGGAGGTTATTGAGTAGGGGATAGGCAGAGAGGGAGAAAGAGCATCCCAAGCAGGTTCTGTGCTGTTAATGCAGAGCCTGACACAGGGCTCAAACCCACAAACCGTGAGATCATAACCTGAGCTGAAATCAAGAGTTGGACACTTAACTGGCCTAGCCACCCAGGCACTCCAACCCCTATCTTTCTAATCAACAGAGATTCCTCTCACTCAGATTGGCAAGAAGAGACGCATTCAATAGACCATTTCAGTAGCTCACTCCTAGATATTAGGGCTAGGTGTATCAATTTAGTGGGTTATTAGGAGAGTATAAAATTAAAAGAAAGGGAATCCTTGGTGAATTAAGAGATGGATGGACAGGAGAGCTAAATGCATTGTGTGACCCTTGATAGATCCTAGATTGGAGGGTGGGGGTTGGTGTAGCTATGAAGGACATTATTGGGCAATTGGGGAAAGTTAAATATGGATTATGTATTAGACAAAATTACACAATGTTCAATTTCCCAAATGTGGTCATTGTTCTTATGAGATAAAGGCTCAAGTATCTAGGGTGAAATAAAGATACTTGCATCTAACTCTCAAATATTTCTGGGGAAAGTAAAAAGCGTGTTGGGGGTCAGGGAGATAGAATGAAATAAGGAAAATGTGGCACATTATTAACAATTGGTGAAACAAGAAAGGTATTTGAGTATTCATGGTCTCTGTAACTTTTCTGGAAGTTTGAAATTTTTCAATATAAAAAGGGGAACCAAAATATAGAAAAAACTGAACTAGTTAAAGAGATAAAAATTGGAGTAAAAAAAGCAAGACAGACTTGTACCTGATTCAAGTGCTGGTGATGGAAGCAGTTGCCAATGTAGCTCTTGGAAGGAAATTTGACTCTCAAAGGAGGGGTTCAAACAGTGTATAGGGGAGTGCCATTGGTGGGAAATCGGATGAAGGTGGAGGTGATAGAAGTTATTTAAGGAAGGGATACTTAAGAAGGAGACCAGGTAAAACTTTAACCACAAAGCCCAGGAGAGGCTTCAACTAGTGTTTAAAAGCAGATGGATATTCTGAAGCAAGGCTATCTAAAAACTGGTTCTGAAAACTTTGGGTTTGATGGGTTTGTTGAAGGCAAAAATCCTTTGACATTTTTCCTTATTGATTTTTTTAAATTTCAATTATTGAAGATTTTAGAATTCATTAGTTAAGATTTGATACAGCTCTTTCAGAGAAGTTGTTTCTTTTAGGGAAGATGGTTTCAACGTCTTAGCGGTCATTGTAATAGTAAGCAACTTTTGAGTACTTAACTATCTTCTCGTTACTGGGCAAAGATCTTTCACTGTATGGCTTGGTTTAATTCTTACAAAAACCCTATTTGCAAATATGGATTTTTTTGATTTACCAATTTTACCAGGGAACTAGACAAGGGTGATTTAACTACACGTCTTAGGTCATAGCTTGAAGGCTGCAGAACCAGGACTCAGAGCAAAGCTATTGGACTCTAAAGCCTGTGCTTTCGAACAGAAGATGTTTATTTCACTTAAGAACTATTAGAATCCTACAGGAGTATTACCAACTCATTAACTGGATATTACAATTTCAATGGCTTAAAGTCATATAAACTTAAATTCTCAGTGTAATAGGTTTACAAGCTGCCTTACCTTCTTTTTCTAGCTTGAAGCATTTTGCAAATTACATTTTTTGTTCATTCACATACTTTTATTTGGGAAATTGCTTTGCTCCTGGACTCAAAACTCTAAGGCACTTTGTTGCAAAGTCATGGGGTAAGAACAAGAGAAATCTAAGGCAAAGGGCATATCTTCGGAAGGGATGGAAAACTGTTCGTCTTTCCCCTCCCTTAGAACACAAAGGGCAACTAATCAAAGTCCAGTTGCCCCCCCCCCCCCACCGGTTTGTCAAGGCTTCTTTAAAAAAAGTTTTTTGATTTTTGAGAGAGAGTGTGTAGGGAAGGGGCAGAGGGTAAGGGAGACACAGAATCTGAAGCAGGCTCCAGGCTCTGAGCTGTCAGCACAAGGCCTGACACAGGGCTTGAACTCATGAACCATGAGATCATGACCTCAGCCAAAGTCAGTCGCTTAACTTACTGAGCCACCCAGGTGCCCGTATCAAAGCTTCTTTTAAAGAAACACAGCTTTAGGGGCACCTGGGTGACTCTGGATTCAGTGTCTGACTTTTGATTTTGATAATCTCATGGTTCATGGGATCAAGCCCTGTGTCACACACCATGGGCTGACAGCACAAAGCCTACTTGGGATTCTCTCTCCTAATCTCTCTGCCCCTCCCCTGCTTATGCTGTGCTCTCTCTCAAAATAAATAAACTTAAAAAAAAAAGACACTTAAAAATGAAGTCCTTATGCAAGGATCATACACGCCAGTTGAGAATTCATTCTTCCTACTGAACTTGAGTATTCCCAAGAATTTATGTACAATCATGTACAACAAGAGGCCTAGATTAAAACCTGGGCAAGATTCTTAGCCACTCCAAATAAACCCACCAGGCAATGCCTAAGGGCAACAATTCTGTGAAGAAACGAGGAGTTATCCTGTAGGGTACAAGATGCCAGAGCTCTGTTCTTGAAGATGCCTACCTGTGATTATGGAAAAGCCTAATTGAAACATGAATAAAACCATCTTTTTGAAATGGGAAACAATCTTGGTTATTATTCTAATGGCATGATGCCTCCCATAAATTTAGGGGAAATATGTGAAGTAGTTACAAATGATTAGCAATGAAAAATCAGCTGTTTGATTAAGCCCCACATGTTTTCACCAAGGCTTTTTCAATTTCTTACATGAAGTGACATATATAAACTACTATACATACTCAATTAGGCCTTATTCCAGGCTTTCAGAAATGGTCAGGCTAGTAGTACTCGGTAAGAAGTGAAATGACACATCAGCCATGGGTGACAGATAGGACATCTAGGATGGAGAAGGAGGGTGAGAATGCTTCACAAGTATCTCCCCTGCCCCCCAACCCCAGAAGACTGTCCATTGTGTTGATCTGACATGAATAACTGACCAAAAAGTGAATACTTTGGTTAGGTTTGTTTTTGCACAATCCAAATAAAACTTAAGTATTTGCGCAAATTCACTTAAAAAATAAATTAAATGATGTAACCATGTTGAGAGCAGTTTTGTTATTCCTCAAAAGGTTAAACAGAATTACCATACAACCCAGTCATTATAGCCTTTGGTGTATACTCAAGGGAAATGAAAATATAGGCCCCCAAATTTGTACACATTCCTAGCAGCATTATTCAGTAGTAGCCAAAATGTAGAAATAATCCAAATGTCCATCACCTGGTGAACAGGTAAAATATGGGATACTATACAGCGAAATAAAAAGGAGTGAATTATTAATTTATAATGTGACATGAACCCAGAACACATTATGCTAAGTAAAGGAAGGTCACAAAAGACCACATTTTTTCAGTGATTCTATTTAATCAAGTATCCAGAACAGACAAATCTACAGAGAGAGATTAGTGGTTGCCTAGGGCTGAGGAGATGGGTTGAAGAGTAACAGCTAAAGGGTATGGGCTTCTTTGGGGGGATAATGAGAATGTTCTAAAATTGACTGTGGTAATAGTTGCACACCTTGTATTGCTGGAAAGCCATTGCACATTGGACACATTAAAATGGGTAAATGTGTCATATGTCAATTCTTTCAATCAAACTGTTCTAAAAATTCCTAATTTAGCTACCAGAGACATACAAGTTTTTTGTTTTTGTTTTTTTAAAAAAGAATTCTTTCTTTTGTCTCCCACTTCCCTGCTTCAGGTGGCTTTTTGTGAAGATGCAGGCTTCAGACCCATTATTTCTGATTCAATTTGATCTCACAGTAGTGCGTAGTGGAGAAGTAACAGTTTTAGATGCATAGTTTGTATCCTCTACGATTAGAGTATCAGGGAATACAGAAAATACAGGACTTGCAATCAAGAAACCTAGAGTGGAGACCTGACCCAGCTGTTAACTATTTGGCTGACCTTGAAATAGTAAACTAATCTCTGTGAACCTCAGTTTTACTGATTTGTACAATTTGACTGAACAACAACAATGACCTTACATAGTTATAGATCCAAAAAGACAATAGGCTCATTCTTTTACTCAAAGCTATGCTAGGGGCCATAACGGAGGCTTGCAGAGCCCTGTGGAGTCAGGTAGAAATCAGCTCTAGATGCTTTGAGAGCCAATGGGAAAGTCACCTGATCCAGATTAGGAAATTAAAGAAGTAATCCTTCAGGAGAGGTAATGTCTCATCGGATTTCTGATCAGGGAGGATTTAGGCTGACAAGAAGCCATGGTTTTCCAATACATTCGAAGAGGGAGAAGCTAGACAGAGGTTCAGAAAGGCACTTAAGCAGAGTGTACAAGCAATTTTATGACATCAAATAGGATTGGAGCACTGGTTCTCACACTGTGGTCCCTAGATCATTATCATCATATGGGAACTTGTTAGGGATGCAAATTCTCCATTCACACCACATACCTACTGAATCAGAGACTGTGGGGATGGGGCCCAGCAATCAGTGTTCAAGTAGTCATCTAAGGGGATTATGATGCCTGATCAAACTTGAGAAGTACTGCACTATAGCCTTGGGTACTAGTAGCAAAAGATGTGTCTATATTAGTTGAATGTTTATACAGTTTACAAAGACAGTTTTGTATATATATTATATATATATGTATAGATTTACAAACAGTCTAAATATACCACTTGAGGCTATTCATTAAAATATGGAGAAGATTAAAGAAAATGTAATCTGATTATCTAGATATACATATTGATAATATTTGGTGAATTATATATATATATACACATAGCAACATTGGGCCATAATATACATTCTTTGTGTTTTTTTTTAATACCTTGAGTATTTTCCCATGGAATGTGAATTCTATCAGTCAGTCCTAAAAACTCATGGAAAATGTTTTTTATGACTACCAAGTATTTCATCGTGTGGTTAGACCATTATTTAATTTACTATTTATTATTGTTGGATATTTAGATCGTTTCAATAACTTTCATAAATAACACAATGATGAAATACATTTACATAGTTTTCTCCATCTTTACTTCCTAGAATAGATTCCTAGAATTAGATTTGTATTGAGAAATTTTCTGTTTACCTGTGTCTCTCCTTCTGGTAAAAGACTCATCTTTTCTGGCTATAGGACTAGCTAGTATCCTAGACTAGACCAATTATGATGTCCATTCTTCAGACTACACATATTAGTTTAGGAACGGTTATTTGACCTAGACTGAGCCAATCAGTTTAATGACTATATTGCAGGGAAACCATGTCCCTCGCTCTCCCGAGAGTATGAAGAAAACAACTGTAGAAAGTAAAGAAATTAATCTGAGGAAAGAAGCAGAAATTAGAGGTGGAGACCATCCAAATTTTCAGTGTTTTCCAGTTTACTCTTCCAACACAAAAATCACTGAAACAATAACAATACCCTAGCTTGAGCTAAGTTTATTAGTCATAAATAATAAAAAGGGTCTTTGAAGGGTATGGATGTGATTGCATTAAATCTATATGTAAGTCTGAGAACATTGAGCTCCTTTGTAGTATTCAGCCTTCCTCTTTAGAAACATATTATGTTTCTCCAATTATTTTTTATTTTCTTTTATAACCTACAGTAAAGTTTTGTAATTTTCTTCAGATAGGAACAACATATTCCCTATAAAGTATATTCTTAGACACGCCATTTTTGGTTGTTTTTGTTAGAATGTCCTCCATATTAGATTTCTACTGCTTCTGTAACTAATTACTACAAACGTAGTGGCTTAAAACAATGTAAATTTATTATCTTACCATTCTGGAGGTCAGAAGTCCAAAAGCCGTCTCATTGGGCTATAATCAAGAGGTTATCAGGGCTGTGTTCTTTCCAGAGACGCAAGGGGAGAATCTATCTCCAGCTCCTCCCAGCTGACCCACTCATTCCATCTCCAAAGCCAGCCACGGCCAGTCGAGTCCTTCCCCGACAACATCTCTCTGCTTCTGGTTCCTCTGCTTCCTCCTTCCCTGTTTAAGTATTCTTGTGCTTACATTGGGCCCACCTGGATAATCTCCTTAAGGTCAGCTGGTTAACAGCTTCATTCTACCTGCAACCTTAATTCCCCCTTGCCACGTAACTTAACATATTCAAAAATTCTGGGGATTAGGTAGTGGACCTCTTTGGGGAGGCTATTAATGTGCCTATTTCACCCCTCATTATACATATAACCTGGCCACTGATTTTTGTATATATGTATATATGTATGTTTATAGGTGTGTGGATGCAAATATTATATATATTCTATAATATATATAATTTTATAATATATATATAACTTTTCTGCATTCACAGAAAAACTCCCCAAACAACTGTGTGCTCTTGACATTGTCTCTCGAACATATTGCAGTCATGCTTTCATTTTCACCATTCCACTAAAAACTAAACTTAGGTTGTCAATTACCTATGTTTTGCCAAATCCAAGATGAATTCCTGGTTCTCATCAGTGGGGACTTAACTGATATTCACGAAATCTCAGTGTCTTGGCACAGTGAAATTTTATTTCTTGCTCATGTCACAAATGAAGGTTGGAATAGGGAGACAATGATATTGTATGACCCAAGCCTTTTCCAAATAGTGGTTCCATAGTCCTCTAGAGCCTCCCCAAAACTTCTGAATATGGCTGGCAGATGAAGGAAAAGAGAAGAAAAGCATACCAAGTTTACTTTTTTCAGAAGAGCTAGTGCTGAAAATAATGTACAATACAACTTCTACACCCCATTTGGGATAATTCAATCTCATTACCCCACCTAACTGTTAGACACAATGACAACCGGATCTAGCTATGTGGTCAGGAGGAAAGGAAAACGGGGTTTGGGGAACATATGGCATTGTGTCTGCTGCATGACCAAACATGGATATTTGATGCACTTGGTTACTTTCTCCCTGGGACTTCAGTATCTCTCTGAAACCAACCCAGACAGCACCTGGGAAGCTCAGCCAGTTCCAGAACCAATATAATTTGCACCAAATTTAGGACATGTGTGATGATTTAATTCTGTACTTATTTTCTCAGACTTTGACTTTATCTTATTTTCCATATATCTTTATTAGTGCTCTGTTCTTTCTTACTGCCGATTTTTTTTTCACTCCTCTCCTAACTGTGGTAATGTTTTGGCAACATCCTTTGGAATCCATATTCCATTGTGAATAATTCTTCCCATGCTCACACTCATTAATCCCTTCAAATAATTTTCTCTCTATTTTGATGAAAGGACTTTAATAGGGACATTTGTCTGGGAGCCTGTGAACTCTGTGAAACCCTTCCCTTAGTTCATATCAAAAGACCAAAAGGAGGAGTTGGCATTTTCTTTAACAAAAACTCTGCTGGGATATTTCAAGCCCAAGTCCTCAGTACTTTTCCCCTAATTTCAAAAAAAAAACTTTCTCTTCCTCTAATGTGTCACATTTAATTTTGTCCAACCTCATGATTATTATCTGAATGTCTTTTTTGATTATTTTTCTTTACTTTTTTACAATATTTGATTCTATCAAAAACTCTTTTTATAACGACAGGTAACACGTATCATGTGCCAGTAATAGGCCAAAGTATTAAGTGCCAAAGTTAATACTTCAAGACATTGGTACTTTTTACTCTCATTTGACAGAGCAGGAAATAGAGACACAGAAATGTTTAAGAAGTTGCCCAAGATCTCCAGGTTTAACAGGTGAAAGAGCAAGGTCCCTGATCGAGACCCAGAGCCCACAGATGGATTCCAGCCCCTGTAGGTTTCCTCAGTTTCCCAGTCAGTGGTGTGTTCCCATTTGATCATCAACTGTCTTGCAAGCTGATTGCTCTGTGTAAGCCCTCCTTCGTTCTTCCTCTTGATGGTCATGATTCCTGTCCTTACATACTTCCCTGTGATGGATCTTTTTTTTACCTATTTTATAATATGATAATTCATTACAATTAAAAATGAGGTGGGGATTTTTGTATGTATTTTTAAAAAGTAACTAGGTCCATATATTTTCTTGTCCACTTCTGAATTTGCAGAATTTCTATGGTAAAATTAGGGTTTGATTTTCATGAAGTCATCAATCAGCTCTATTTAAAATTCTGCTCTTTTATTTACTTAGCAAAATTTTGCTAAATAAAACTCTAGCACTTAGCAAATACAGATTTGGCCTACTTTGGTTCTACAGATGTATATCTACAATAGGAAGCAATGAGGGTAACTTTTGAGAAAGATTTCAAATTCAAAGTTCAAGAATAATAATGATAAGCTTGAGAAGTAAGCATGAAAAATTGAAAGGGAATTGAAAACCAGCGAGTGTATGCTCATATCTGGACACGTTTACTAACCTGTGAACTTGTAGCATGTGTTCCAGCAGGCAATAAGCACAAAAATTGTCTCGTCTCCTTGACAAATCAAACTCTTGTAGTAAACTCTGTAGTCAGGAGATTATACACAAGTCATTATAAATCAAATGGAATAAAATAGGCTAGGAGGTAATTTGATCCAGAAAGTCTCCTGGCTTTTCTCTGAACCACATTCAATAAATTCTGATAATTTTAATTTAGACAATTCATATGTACAAATGAAAACTAATAAAGATATCTTTTCTAATATCACTGTTGGAGAAAGAGTCCTATGTTTATTAATAGAATTCCAAAGGTTGAGGGCATGTTGAAATTTCCATTAATAAAATATTATAAAAATGTTTGTTAGACTTTAGTTATAAGGAATGTAGATCACCCTCTTGTTTGAATACCAATGTTGACCTCAACCCAATGACACTTGTCAACTTTGAAAGTGAAGAGTGTAAAACTGCCTGGATTTCCATGGTGATTTAACTTTGCTGACCCTTTTCATCAGTTCTTATTTTTGAGGATTTGTAGTTCAAAGAAAAGCCCACATTTTAGCCCATTGCAAAGTAGCATATGCTCAAATCCATGTGAACTGCACCAAACATTAACCTAGCTTTAGTGGATTTCTTTTGTTTCCTAAAGAAACTGCAGCTACTTAGCAAATGTTTCCTAAATTTTTGTCATGTCCTAATTTCCCTGATGTATGAATTATATATCTCAATGCTATTTAAATTTATTTTTCAACAGAAAATATAAGAATACATACAAAATCAAGGGTAAAGTCACTTGTCCAAACAAAGCAAATAAAACATAATCTGACATTTAGTCCTGCTACCTATTAATAAAGCACAAAAGTTTGTTCTTCCATTTCTGAGAGTATTTTTTTAATCTAGTCAATGTGTTGGTCACCAGAATGTATTCTTGTAACATCATCAACAGCACATAAAATTCTGATTTTTTCCCTACCTCTAGATGTTTTATGTTTGCATAAGTTTATATTAGGTCACATAATATGTGCATAGATTTTTAAAATGTAACTTCAATCCACTAATGGTTGAAAAACTATCAAGAGACCTTAAGCTTTATTAATTGTAGGATCTAAATCTGTTCTTTTGACCATAACAGCAGCAATGTAATGAAGATATTTTCTAGCATCAGTCATGAAGGTTTGGAATTAGAGGGAGGTGGCTCATTTGGGCAACATACTTCCCTTGGGCCTGATGCTGGTTAATTTAAGGCTCAGAGCTAATGGGTCTTATCACCTCCTATGACATAGAATTGGCCAGAGGCCCAGACCAACAGCATTTAATTGGATGAATGATTATTAATTCTGAAGACGTTATAAATCAAAGGATTGAAAGAATGGGGCTGTTACTTTCATCACAACTGGCGTCTTTGGTAAACTTAATAACTCCTATCCTCCCAACACTGGCAAGCAACCTATGTTAATCTTGGGTAGGATTTCAATCTGAGCCAAGTTTCAGGCTGGTGTGATCGCCCAGCTCTGTGGCTCAGACTCCAGGCAAGTTCGATGTAACATTATCTGGGAGCCACCAGATGTCGTACATACATTGTTCATTATTGGATCCTCCAAGTATGTGTAGTAAGCATTGAAAAGAAAAAATAGTTTCTGTAGCTGTTAAAATGTTAAGAGGGTTCTATCCAGAGCAGTGTTGAATTTGCTGATAAAACTTACTTCTTCTACCTTTGCATATGTAATTTGTACAAGAGCTTCTACCTCATTCATGGAAGCATTTTAAGTTAAGATGAAACAGAATCATTATAATGATGATTCAATTTGACTGAACACATTTAATTTTTTTTTTCCTTTCAAGCTGATTCCTTGCCTATTTTTTAGTCATTCAATGTACAGTATCTGAGTGAGTGTTTTCTGTTTGATCAACACTTGCTAGGTGCTGAAGGTACAGGGCTAAATAGAATTCTCCTTGTCTTCAAGGAACATACAGTCTAGTCTGGGAGAGGAATAAACTAATAGAACAGAGCTATGGTGTAGTCTTGGGTTAGGTTCTCTGAGGGCAGGTACTAAGATGAAGTTTAGGGGACAAGATGTTTATCCCTAATAAAAGTAGTGAAAGTGTGAAAGTAGTGGGCGGGAAACAGGATTGGGCAGAGAGAAAATTGGAACTAACGCAGGTCTGCCAAAGTGTTGGCTAACGTAGTGGAACAATCTGCAGTATTGCCCATCAGACTTGTCCCATGTCAGTCCAAGTCTATAAATCTCTTTGCTTAGTGGCCAGATGCAGGCTGTTTGATGAATGACATGACCTTGGGTGAGGTCATTGTCTGCAGCTGAGCCAGAGTCTGAAGCTGTCAGCTGAAGACTGTCTCATGACCACACTCCTTGTAAACCTGGAAGCAACTGAGGGGGGTGGGATCTGTTGACCACACACAGGATGCTATAGGATCCCAAAAGAAGGCTAGTTCAGACTTGGAGAGTGGTTCACAGATGGTTTAGAGTGATGCCATGATGAATCTTACAAACAGTGATGGGAGTAATATCTAAAATTTACTGAGCAATTACTATACCTCAGGTATACTATTACATTCTTTATCTGGATTATCTCATTTGATAGTTACCACAAAACTAGGAAATGGATATGTAACTATCATTTTTAGGTTATAGATGAGTATATAGCAATTGAAAGATTAAGTAATTTGCCCAAGGCTACACAGTTGGATTGAATCCTAGGCTGTATGACTTCAAGATTCATTGGGTATATGGATTGCTTTTCAGGGGTACGGGCTGGATTGCTAGTTTGGGGAAACAATGCATAAAGACATGAGCCATTTAGCAAAATTCCTGACCTAGAATTTGAATTAAATAAGTATTTGTTGAAAGAGGTAGAAAGGGAAGAAGGGAGAGAGGGAAGAGGGGATGAAGGAAGGGAGGAAGGAAAAAACGGAATCATATTTAAAGAACTGTAACAAGATGGACATGGTCAGATAATTGAGTCCTAAACCATGTTAAGAAACTCCCAAATGACGCCCCTCTAAAATTCAGTGAGTATTAGCCATATAGCTCTTTGTGTCCTCTGTATGGGAAGATACTTCTTGTGAGATTATTTCCTCCATTCACCATTTTTTAAAGCTGTATACATGATTGATAGTCCTTTGTTGAGCTCATATCCAAGTTATCCTCTTATGTTGGGATTGTTTACAGAGGTCTTTATCTTTTACCAGACTACCTGTGGCCTTAGGGACCACATGATTCTTGCCTCAAAAAGATTCTAGCCATCCCTAGAGTACAAAAGACTGCTTATTAGATTTGACTTCTTAGAATTTGATGGTCATGCTATTTCAACTTCTATTTTTGTGTCACTTTTCCAGCTTTCTCCCTTTCTACACATTTTTATGTTCAGCCCATCTTATCTACATCCTGTGGTGCTTGTGTCTCTTGCTCATTTATCAAGTCCCGTGGAAAAGTGCACCAGACACAAGACAGACTTCAGTAATATTGGAATAGTTGCCTTCTTGACAAACCTATCTACCTTAAGCACATAATGTTGAAGGTTATGAAACACTACATTTGATGCAACTTATGATAACTGAGTAGGCCTGTTACTAATGACACTTTGTCTTTTAACCATATATATACGTGTATATATATACATATATATATGGTTATATGTCTTTTATATACGTATATATATGGTTATATAACCATATATATATGTATATGGTTATATATAAAATATATATATTTTAAAAATATACAAATATATATAATATATATATTTTAACTATATATATACATATATATGCGTGTGTGTGTGTGTGTGTGTGTGTGTGTATATATATATATATATGGGTTTGAAGATCTTGTAGGTTAGATTTTCTACTTCCTGGCTATATTTTAACTTATGTGGCCTTATTTTAAAGCCCATAATTCGTGGTTTCTAGAGTTGAGAACAGTACCATGTATATATAAAGCCTTATATTTAAGATACTATAATGGAAAAAATGATGAAATGGGAGAGATGGGTGACAATGTATTTGGTTTTTTGGACATGAGTTTGGAAGATAAGGCATGTCAGAAAAATCAGTTCCCATGGTGCTGATGGGTAGGCCTCTGGAGCCCAAACCTCTGGCATGTTTTAAACTACCAACAGAAGTCCATTTTTTAAGAGTTTACAAGAATCTCTATAAAAGAGAAGCTGGAACCTCTAGATAAGGTATTGCCATAGGCCCCGTCAATGTCCCGCAGACTTCTGATATTTTGCTAAATACTGGTGATCTGGACTGGCAGCAGTGTGATGTCTACCAGAGCAGGAATTTTACTTGGAGTGATTTAGGAAGCAAGATCAAGAATAGTGAGTGCTGGAGTAAACATGTGCTTAGCATCAAATCCAAGGTTAAATGCGGATTCGTAGAGACAAGAAGTAGAGGTGATCAAGTACAGACTTGAAAATAGCATTGGCCAGGACAGGAGGACAAGATGGGATGAAAAGTTCAGGACACCGGTAGTTAATGAAGTCAGGGTTTGGGAAGCATTTCCTGTATATTTCACGAAAAGTTTAGCTTACCTATGCATAGGTTAACGGTGGCTGTAGAGGGTGATTATGTTGACATAGGAGAAGGAAATAGAAGGGAGGTATGTGATCGCAGAGGTATGTGATACTACTTAATTTTCTGTTTTTATCTAGGGCTAATCTTGAGTCTTATGTATACTTACACATATCAGATATAACAGTGATTTTAAAAGTACTTTTACTTTATTGGTGGACAGAATCCTATGCGAAGCCTCAATACAGAAGAGAAATAGAAGCAAGCTGCCCTGGTTGGAAGGAGTGGCAGTTGGGACCAATGTCTTACTCTTCTGAGAGGTTCCTAAGAAGATGCTGTGCATAGTTTCTATGAGTTTAATGATATTTGAGAGGAGGTATGGGACTGAAAAAAAAATTCCTTGGTTCAAAGTGAATTAAAATTATGGAATATTTTTGTGTAGAAATTTTGCATGTGTTATTAAATAAATATATGGTTATTTTAATATTTAGTCTTTTCAATTTAATTTAATAAACTTAATATTGTATTAGGTCATTTACAGAATAATGTATAGCTTGAAATGACTCTAAATGTAGACTGCCTGGGATTTTGTCCCCATTTCACCACTTACTCTGGGTAAATTCCTTATTTTTTCTGTGCCTCAGTTTCCTCACTGGTAAAGCTATATCTACCTCATAGGTACTTTTATGAGAATTAAGTTATTAAAACACATAAAAAACACTACCGCAATTGGTCTCCAGCATATAGCAGGTGTTACATAAATATTTTCTATTATTTTTGTCATTATTAATATTAATATTATTTCCTGTGTCTTGTGTTTGTAAGCAGATTGCAAACTTCTTCAGGCCAGAAGCATTATTTATGTCCCTTTTTATCTTGAGTAGTGAGAATAACTTTTTTGTATGTAGTAGATGTTCAAGAAAGTGATTAGTCAACCTGCTATTAACTGAGCACCTCCTAGGATACAAAGGCACTCTTAGGATTTGAAAGCATAAAGATAATAAAAGAAGAGTCTTGAGAAACTTGCAGTCTAATGACCCTAAATGAAGTAAAATATAACATAATTAAATATAATTAATTTAATGTAATTTAATTTAATGTAAATTAATGTAATAAAAGAGCTCTAATAAGGGTATGCAAAAATTTTTTAAAAACACTTTGAGATAACAGACAATGAGTTGAACTTTTTCCTTTGGTACTCTGAATTTTGAGTTAAATTTTGTAGAATGCATTAGAGTTTGCTAGGTCTAAAAATGTGGAAAAGACTTTTCCCCTACAAATAAGTGCATGTAAACGTACAGAGGCAAAAAGCAGCATGGCTCTGGAAATGGCAAGGCCTTTAGATACTGAAAGAGGGAGAAGATGTTACTTGAGTCACATGTAAAGGTCAGCAGGCATCTGAACATAGAAACCCAAGGATGCCATTCTAAGATTTAGGACATAATCTTGTAGGAACTGAGTAACTATACAGGCTGATCTGCGTACATATTTGTGGATACTGATGATTTCTATTCTGGATTGAACAACTCAGTCAAGCTCCCTTTGGGGCTTTGGATATTTATACATTTAGTTCTATGAAAACTAAAAATGAAGGACTTTTTGCTCTTTAGTGGCTCCAACTAAGTGTCGTGAAAGGTCACTTCAAATAACTGAGAGATCGTATGTTTTGAACTATTCACTCTTCCAGGTTTAATTTTGAAATCCTCTGTTTCTGTAGAGAATTTAGATTTTACGTTTTTATATAGTAAAATGTCAGGAACATAATCGTGGGAAGTTTTCACTTGGACAGAAACCACAAGTTCATAGTCTACTATAATTTTGTAGGAGGAAGAACAAGAACTGAACTTGGCCATAACACATTCTTCCTTAAGATTTGGGAGGATGAGAACCATCAAAGTGCACAAGGTGACCTGCATGAGATTTTGTTGATTTAGCTGAATTTTGGCCTTTCTTTTTGTACTTGATTTATCTGAAACACTGGTTTAAATATTTACTGTTTTGTTAGGATTTTATGCCCTGAGGTTTTTGGGGTTTTTTGTTTTTTTAATGATTAGCTCATAGTAAAAATTCAATATATTGTTATTATATAAGTGAATAAAGCAGTTGGGCTTTTCATGCCGATAATTAATATAAAATCCATGACAGAGAATAACCTTACTGATTACATATAGAAGTGGGAAATTCCAGCAAATCTCTATCCTTTCATGTTATGGATGATAGTGGAAAAGGAAATATTCCATTTAAAGCTCACCACTAAAGCCCTTTTCCATCCTTCTTGCTGCTTTCAATGCTAATGACCTCACAGACTTTCTAGAACCCATGCTCCCAGGTCCTAGGAATTGATTCCTTTCTCAGAGTTGACTTCTAACAGGCAACATGTCTTTTTTCTCAAAGGAAAGGAAGAGAGAAAGTAAGACAAAATAAGAACCTCTATTTACTTTGTCAGGGCACCGACATTTTCCAAGTAAGAATATTACCATATGTTGAAAAGTGAATGTTTTTCAGAATTAGATCTGAGTTCAAAATTAAGCTCTGATTCTTGAGTGACCAAGCTTATGGCCTAGGTCAATTTTCTTTCTCAACGAAAAATAATAAAATCTACCTCACAGGGTTATTTCATAGACTAAGGAGGAGATGAGTGTGGTCACATGTAGCAAATTGAGCGATATATGTAACAAATAGAAGGCATCTGATACACCTTGGGTATCCAGCCCACTTCCAAATCATGCTTCCTGATTCTGGAAGCCACTCTCTTTCTAGAGATCTAAAGTATCCAACTCGCCTAGAAATAGTTGCTGTAAGTAACAGCCCACTGAATTTTTTATGATTGGTTGCATTGAGTGGGATGGTAAGAGCTTTCCAGTATAAGAAGCTCCTGATCCTGTGGTTGTGATAACCCTACTCACTCCATTCATCTATCACAGGGGTGGCCATGGTGGTCATAAACCCCAACCAGAGTATTCCTTCCTCCAGCCAAAGAGATTAGTTAAGGAATGAACATATGGCATGTGATCTCCATCAGGAAAATTCTTTAGTTTTTCAACATAGATGTTAGTGAAACTATCTCTTTCCATTGGGCTTAGTAAGTTGGCAGGATATAGTCAGGGGTTAGTCAGCTATCTTGTGTGTGGCATGAACTGTCTGAAGAAGGAAAGATTGAAAGAGAGAGAGAGAGAGATATTCTTATGGTATTAGTTGAATACCTGAATACAGATATTTCAGAAGCCCTCTTTATCCCTAGACTTCTTCACTTTATTCATAAACTGAGATGAACTTCTCTTATTTGCAATGAAAAGAATTCTGAAAATACACATTTTGGCTTCTAGAACAAGTAATTTTGACTATATAGACAAAAATATTAATCAGCCCTTCAAAACATTTATAATTTTCTAAAAACAATTGCATGTTAGAAAGGATATATACAAAAATATTTGATATTTTTCTATTTTTTAGGTCCCAAGTATTAATAGCTAAACTGAGGTTTGTGGGATCAGGCTTGCTTGCATGAAAGGAAGTGTATTAATATTGAAGCTGCATGGTTCATTCTCATATCTGAACACAAGTCAGAAGCAGAAGAGGCCATTTGGACAAAGAATCCCCCAAAAAGTCAACGCCAGCACCAAAACAAAACCATAGACATGCTGAGAATACACAAAGGTGTTAATCAGGGCAAGTGCTTGACTAAGCTGCTGGATACAAGCCCCTGACAGCTTCTCTAGACTCTCTGAAGTGTCTGCAGGGCCGTACTCTACACCTCACCACTCTCCGGTGACAAGGGATTTTGTACAATTAAGGTCAAGGTATTAAAGGGAGTAAAATTAAAACAAAGAAAATCAAGAAAAAAAAAGGTTACAATGATATACAAGGGTAAACATTGGTTTCCCCAGAGTCACAAAACCCAGAAACCTAGTCTTCTTGGAGACTCACTTTCACTAACATCTTGCTAGTTAATCCAGTGTTCCTTTCGTCAACAGACATTTATTGAGTTCCCAATAAGTGCTAGTTACTGTTCTAAATGCTGAGGATACAGCATTTTACAAAACAGAAAGAAATCTCTGCCTTCATGGAGATTATATGTATCCCAGGGGACAGACAATTTAAAATGAAAATAGTGAAATGATCAAAGTGCTGGATGGTGATAAGTGCTATGGAGAAGCTCACCCCGCATGGAAGAGGGAATGCACAGGAAGGTGGGGGTGGGGGTGGGGGGGGCGGCAGCGGGGAAGGCTGTGAAGTTGGAGTTGTACTTTGAAAAAGGGTGAATGGAAAAGGCCTCACTAAGAAGAGGTGAGGAGCAAGCCATTGAGGTATCTGGGGGAAAAGTATTCAAGGAGGTGGGAAGAGCCAGTCCCCAGGAAGGAGCATGGCTGGCATGCTTAGAAAACGGCAAAGAAGCCAACATGGCTTGTGATGAGTGAAGACAGGAATGGTAAGAGGAAGGAGGTGAGGTCAGAGAAGTAGCAGGAGCCAGAGCTTGTAGAACCTTGGGGCCAGTCTAAGGAATGGGATTTTATTCCACACAGAAGGGAAGCCATTTAAGGGTTTTGAGCAAAGGGGGCACAAGATGTGAAATTTTGAAAAGATTCTTCCTGTTGTGTTAAAAGGCTATGTGTGTGGGAGAGAGGGGCAGAATCAGGCAAACTACTTAAGACACCATTGTGATAGTTCAGGTAAGAACAGATGATAGTTTGATCTTGGTAGAGGTGGAGGTGGGGAGAAATGTTCAGTTTCTGGCTAACATTTGAGGGAGATTCAAAAGATATCAGTTGACTACTTTAAAAACCCCCTAATGGTGATGATATTGTATATGTATTTGTACATATGCAATGTACATATATTTGTACATATACGTATGTATATGTATTTATATGTATGTATAAATATATATAACTTGAAAAAATTAAAGTATACATAATGAGTTTACAGTTCTTTTTCCATATCAAACATGTAACATCTAAGGAATGTTTTATCAACATGCAAGAATTTCATGAACCAGAGCTTGAGCAAGAAAGCTGGTCCAAGCTGAAAAGTCATCTGGGAGAATCTGAGGAGTAAAGCCCTATCCCTCGCTTTGTCTCTGGGTGCATGTGCACAAGATTTCTACTGCTCTCTTTTCATCTTTCTGCCTCCTTTTTTCTCTTTCTCTGTTTTGCTGCTAGGCATATATATAATTATACATGCATATACGGGGCCAGCTACCTAATTTGTGGGACCTAATGAAAAGTGAAAACTATGGAGTCCCTTGTTAAAAAAGCAGGAAAAAGTGCTGTTAAAGTAATTAAAATATAAAGCTTTTCCTTCTCCTCTGCACTTTCTCTCAACTTGCCATGATGTTTTTATTTGTTTTTTATTATTGTTCTAAAGAAAATTAAAATTTTAAATGATTAGAATGAATTTTACTGTTCATCTTTATATTGTGCAATGTCAGTTTTTTTTAACATTTATTTATTTTTGAGAGAGAGAGACACAGAGCGCAAGGGGGTGGGGCAGAGAGAGAGGGAGACACAGAATCTGAAGCAGGATCCAGGTTCTGAGCTGTCAGCACAGAGCCCAATGAGGGGCTCAAACCCACAAACCATGAGATCATGACCTGAGCTGAAGTCGGAGGCTCAAATGACTGAGCCACCCAGGCACCCCTGTCAGTTTTAAGTGCAAATATATGAGCATGTAATTCCTGTGTAGAATCACTGAAATGACACAATTTGTATTTTGTAACTTGCACATGTATATATATATATATATATATATATATATATATATGTATATATATATATATATATATATAATTACTAGAACAATAGAAATGCTGTACAAAACTAACTCTATTGTTTTCATTTCATTTCTCAATAGGTACACATTCTATCAACATTGTCTATCTTAGGCATATTGAGGAGTAAGGAAGAAGGAAAAGAGAAAGGACTATGTGCTGTCTTACCTTTTTCTTTCCTTTGCTGTTAATATTTTTTGCATAAATGGTCAGCCAATACAGAGAAGCAATGCAAGTAAAAAGATATGTGATAAGATTTCTTGGTCATTCGTGTTTCTTAGAATATCATTGCCTTCTTTCTGCATCTGAAGTAAATTCAGGAATTGAAGGTGAGGTTTCTAGGGTCTTCTCAATGTCCTCAGTTACTCAGTAGTAGACAACAGGCTGAACTCCCACACATGGTCGGATTTCTAGGTTCACAGAACACTGAGACCACTATACACAAATGAAGTGGCAAGAAAAGGCAGCATGCATATCACACATATCTCCTCTGCTCACACATATGCTCCGTTTTCCCACTGGACTTCACCTAAAATAGACACTTCCAAGGGTTATTTAGAATTTCAAGGCAGCAACAGTGAAGCATTAAAGCATGGAGTGACCATACAGGTTGCACACTTATGAACCCAGTCCTGTCTCTGTCTTACACGTCATGAAAGCCCCCCTCTCTTTCTTTTTAAAGTTCAAGATGAAAATTCCTGGAGTCTCATGTAGGCCCATAGTGTTGACCAAAAAGTTTTTCCCTAATTTTCTATCTTCTCTCCCTCTTTCATTTGCGTTTTCCTCTCTCTTGAATTTTCCCTGGAAACTCCCAAATCTTTTCAGTCTTGCCTTAAATTGTGTAGTGCTACCCCTAATCCCATGCCATGAACTTCTCAAGCCGGAACCCAGACACTGAAGGAGAATTTACCTAGCAGGGATTTGGCTGTCAGATGTTGTAAGTTGTCTTCGCCTCATTATCTCATTACTTCTGTACAAACATGGTGGGTTTTTTTTTTTTCACTTTTAAACGTTTTTGAAAACGTGATACAACTTAAAATCAGTCTAGACATTTAATGCAACAGTTTCTGGTAAGTTAAAATTTGAGGAGGGAGATGTGTAACCTAAGATCTATTTGAAAACCTTCTGTGACCATTTGAAAAACTAATTAAAAGAGAACATATGGCATCCACTCTCTGCTCCTGAATAGTTCACATACAACTTTAGGACAATTCCTTTATGACGATTACAAGTATTCACACAGCATCTGCCTCTTCCACCACACTGTGCACACTGTGAGGGCACAGACTGTGTCCTATTCACGTGGCCACCCCCATCGCCACCTGCAGAGCTAATTTTAGGTTCCTAATAGAAGTTATGCAGGACTTGTAACTGAAAGAATGAAGAACTGCTTATTTCTGGGCTTATAATTTCAGTTGAGTTTGCAAAATTACATTTTATTTCTTTTTTAATTTTTTTAATGTTTATTTAGTTTTGAGAGAGAGTGAGAGAGAGAGAGAGAGAGCAAGTGGGAGGGGCAGAGACAGAAGGAGACACAGAATCCGAAGCAGGCTCCAGGCTCTGAGCTGTCAGCACAGAGCCCGACACAGGGCTCGAACCCACGAACCGTGAGATCATGACCTGAGCTGAGGTCAGAGGCTTAACCAACTGAGCCATCCAGGAGCCCCTCAAAAACCCATTTTAATATTTATAAGACATTCTTCATGAGTTGCTCTAATATGTTTGGATGATTTATGTGGAAAACCACATCCAGGAATCTATATGGTTAAAGAATTCACAGACATAGTATCATAAGCATTTTGTTTTGTTTTTACATACATCTTTAGTCCCTTAAATCTCTAAAGGTAATTTTTTCCAACACTACCAATAGATAAGGGGTTGACAGATTGTATAGCAAATTACTCTCACCATGCTACCCTGTTCCTCCTTTCTGGGCTCTGCTCAGTGGAAGTGTGTCTCCATTTGCAGGTATATTTTCTTCTAACTTCCAAGGTCACTGCCAGGGCACAACGACAAATAACTAAGTGGACTCAGAAGCGGACTATATAGCTCTACCATCACCCACCACTCATATTTGTTTTATGGTATCTCAGAATCCTTGAGTTGGGAGCAAACTTGAAGATCATCTACCCTGACTTCTTTCTTAATGCAGGGATCCCAGTGGATATTACCTCTGACAAGTTTATAAAAATTCATCGTGGAGTTCCAGGCTCTCACCCAAGACTCCAGAGTGTGTGCCCTGGAGTAGGAAAGAATGTTCTTCCTGTCTCATACTCAGAATGCCTCTTTAGGTGGCATTTTTCAATCATAACTATAAACTACATGACTTTTGATTTCATAAGACCTCAGCTTTCAGAGTATATTACTTTGTAAACCATATTTTTCTTGTAAGAATTTGAAGATCTTTTCTGTTTCTGGAATTTACTTGACTCTAAATGGCAAACACTGTAATTCTTAATATAACTATGAATTTCTTTTATTTATAAATAGGCTCCTATAACTAAGGAGAAGTTACGTGAGATGAAAATCCCCCATTAAGTCATTATTTAATGAGTCTTTGAGGACCTACTAGGTACCAGGTACTTTTTTAGGTCCTGGAGAAAAAGTGATGGCCTCAAAGCCATGGCTCCTGGATTCAGAAAGCTTTAGTTTTGAGGGTAAAAGATAATTACACAAGTAATCCTGATGGATTTTGGAGAGTGTTTTGATGTGAAGAATGCTTTGAGTGTACATATTAGA
This sequence comes from Panthera pardus, assembly GCF_024362965.1. NCBI lineage: Eukaryota > Metazoa > Chordata > Mammalia > Carnivora > Felidae > Panthera > Panthera pardus. Next base: position 51,746,910 of record NW_026527002.1, read on the forward strand.
AACACCTAGCTGGCTCGTTTCCCCAGACAACAAATATTTAACAAATTAAACAAATATTTAAGCTGATCCCTGGACAAGTAGGAGTTAACAAGATATGAGGATAAGGAGCTAAAAAAATCAATGTCTGGTGTGTGATTAAAGAGGAACATCACATTAGACTGGAGAGGTGGCCATGGGCCAGACTGTGAAGGGTCTTATAAATTCAGTGAGGGATTTGACACTCAGTGCTTAGGGAAATGGGAGCTCTTGAAGATTTTTAAGGAAATTACAGAGACCAGCTGCATGGAACCATGCGTGGAGACAGTGTGTGCTTGAGTCAGCTCACATTGGCACAAGAGAGCCAATTGCTAAATAAATATTCAGGAGTCTTGCTAAGTGGTTGTTACACTGTCCGTAGCTTGCAACAGGACATGGTGGGAGAAATTACATGCTGGAAATTGGCAAACTCAACTTCCAAAACAAGTAAGGTTTTGTTTTTTGTTGTTGTTGTTGTTGTTGTTGTTGTTATTGCTGCTGCTGTTTTTGGAAAGCTGTTTTACCATCACATCCCTGGATAAATATAAGCAAAATTGGAGACAAGGAGAAACAGAATGGCTTGGCCCAGGGTGGTAGCAATAGAAATGAAAACTATGTGGTTACCTCTGAGAAGTATTTAGGTCTGATCTCTGTGAAAGGAGACATGGAGATAGAAGAAAGGCGTAGCAGGCACCAGGCTCATTTCTGACCTGTCAATGGACTTCTAACTTGACACCCTTCAAGTAGTTCCAGTTTGAAAGCAAAGGTCAAACTCTTTGGACATTCCATTGTGCAGCCAGACATACCCTTTGTTTCTTAAGAAAATGCATATTAAAATATGTTGCCATAGGTTCCCATGAACAAATTAAAGTGATAGTACATTTCAATTTTGATAATACTATCATTAATATATTAAAAAAAAAAGCCCTTTTCTATCCAGAGACTCATTTTCCTCATCTGGCATTTATTGCTGATGTCCTTCAAGCCTTCTCAAAGACAATGTGAATGCCAAATGTGGAAGGCAACTTGGACATTAAACTATATGTCCTCACGTGATTCTGCTAAGACGACTTTTCTCCAGGGTAAGGCTGAAGCAGATGTTATGATTCTGTGAAAGTTTTATTTGTAATTTTATGAGATTAGCACACACAAAAAATCCATATGGTATGTTCTCTTTGGTTTTCAACAAGAATTATATATAATATGGAGAGGTAAGAAGCAGAAGAGAAAATGTTATTTTTTTTGGCCAATTCAGTTGCTAAGCAGAAACATTATTTGTGTCCTGGCTGGAAAGTAGCACATTTTGAATGTGGATCAGAATATTTAGTTTTTTTCTTGTTGTATCAGATTACAGGGGTTGAATCACTTCACCAATAGTTACCCTTTCTGTGACTGAAAAGCCATATCCTGTCATTTTTATGCTCCAAAGATGATTCTGTTTAGACAGAGGAAAGTGTCAGGACTGAAGCTTTCTGACAGCAGGGTGAAACTCTCTCACATTTAAAGAATTCTCACCAGAGGTGTCTGTAATCTCCCTCCTATTTTCTCTTCCTCCTAAAACCTGTTTGAAGATAAAGCAGAGTGTAACCTGTGCCCTGTCAACTTCCTGCAGAGTGTTAACTCAAAAACCTCCATCAGTCACAGAGTACATCATTTAACAAGTTCCTGGCGATCAGGAATGAGTTCCAGATCACTTTCCATTGGACTGGTTGCCTACTGCCCGAGGCCACCGGAGCTATTCATTAAATCTTCAGAAGGCGGCATCTAACTTCATGCTTAAAGAATCTTGAAATGAGGCACAAGGTGATTCCTTGCAGTAAATCATCTCACCTCTCCAAAACTAGGAAGATGAGAAGTGGCTTAGGAGAATTTGATAGCTTAAAAAAAAATAGAGTGTGAGAAGACCCTTGATACCCAAGGTGTGTTGCTATTGCTGTTAGCAGCCATTATTTTAGTTTTAAGATGTAAGAATATATCCAGTTCATTAAATATTTTTTTTTGTTCATTAAAAAAAAATATTCCTCTCATCATACATTACACCTGGATGTTGAGGCTACAGTGGCAAACAAAACAGAGAAATTCCTTGTTCTTATGGAGCTTGCATTCTAGGAATAAATGATTGAAATCATGAATGAGTGATGTGCCATCTGCCCAAAGGCAGAGGGTTGAACCAATTTCTCACTGAAGATTCCTTCTGGCTTAAAAAAGACACAGCCTTTTATTTTGAAATAATTACAGCCTTAAGAAGAGTTACAGAGAAGGTCTGGAGAGTTCTCTTATTCTCTTAAGGTCAACATCTTACATCTTACAAGGCAAGATTGAAACGACGATATTAACACTGATCCTGTTTACCATGCTATAGATTTTATTTGTGTTTCTTGAGCCTTTCCCTGTGTCTTTTTGGTGTTCCAGTGTCTCAGCCTCAATGTCACATTGCAGTGTTGCCTCGGCCCCTTCGTCTCCTCTCATCTGTAATGGCCCTTCAGTCTTTTTCTGTCTCTCATGATCTTGACACTTTTGAAGAGTTTTGGTCACATATTTTGTAGTATGACCCTCAGCTTGGTTTCATCTAATTTAAAACATTTTTTTAAATGTTTATGTATTTTTGAGAGAGAAAGAGAGAGAGAGAAACAGTGTGTGAGTGGAGGAGGGGCAGAGAGAAAGGAAGACACAGAATCCGGAGCAGGTTCCAGGCTCTGAGCTGTCAGCACAGAGCCCGATGCAGGGCTCAAAACCACGAACTGTGAGATACTTAACTGACTGAGCCAACCAGGCACCCTTGCCTGATGTTTTTGTTGTTGTTGTTGTTCTTATTTATTTATTTATTTATTTTGAGGGCAACAGAGACAGTGTGAGTGGGGAAGAGGGAGAGAGAGAGAGAGATAATCCCAAGCAGGCTCCATGCTGTCAGCTATGAACCATGAGATCATGACCTGAGCCCAAACCAAGAGTCTGTTGTTGCTTAACTGATGGAGCCACCCAGGCATGCTGCCTGATATTTTCTTTAATGAATGACTGTGGAGATAGATTTTTGGAGAAGAATACATAGAGATGTGTTGTCCTCATCCTCTGAGAGCGTTCATGATATCAGTGTTTTATAACAAGTGATATTAACCTTGGTCATATGGCTAAGGTGGTGCCTACCAGGTTTTACTACTGTAAGCTTACTAATTTTCACTTTCCAAACGCTGTTCTTTGGAACTGAATCACTAAGTGCAGCTTACACTCAAGGGAAAGAGGAATTCGTTTCACCCCCTAGAGAGGAGTATCAAAGAGTTTGTGGATGTACATTAAAACTATGTCAGTAATAGATAATTACATGGAGGGACATACTGTGAGGGCCTGCAAATTTCCAGTTTCTCTTTAATTTAATATTCGCCCATGGATCTTGCTTGTAGCAGTTCTTACTGTGATTTTCTAATTGTGATTTCCTTCTATTTCCCTCATTCATCCAACTTTGTTAAAAAAAATTTTTTTTTAACTTTTATTTATTTTTGAGACAGAGAGAGACAGCATGGACGGGGGAGGGTCAGAGAGAGAGGGAGACACAGAATCTGAAACAGGCTCTAGGCTCTGAGCCGCTAGCACAAAGCCCGACGCGGGGCTCAAACTCACCCACCGCCAGATCATGGCCTGAGCCGAAGTCAGAAGCTTAACTGACTGAGCCACCCAGGCGCCCCTCCTTCAACTTTCATTAATCGAATTCTTCTGTGAGGAAGAGCTGTCCTTCCTCCCCAGTATTTCATTCCATCACTTATCTGTACCAGTATGGACTCGTGAATATGTATGCTATTCCTTGGGTTATAATGCAATCCTATTGTTATTTGTTGTTCAAATCGTTCTGACCAATTCATTTTTGGTTGAATGCTCTGCTGTTTGCAAATAAGGGTTGCTACTCTAATTTCTCTCCTGGATGACACAGCGGAATTGCCCTTTGTGAGAAGCAACTTTGTGTGAAGGTCCATGTGATTTGTCAGCTTTATAAAGAAAGTACAAGGAAAGAAATTGTAATAACTTCGAGAATATTCACATACATGTTTAAAAAAATCAACTGCATTTTGGTGAGCAGAAGTAATAGCTGTAGCATGGAACAACAATGAAAACACACACACACACACACATGATCTTGGGCTTATTTATGCGTTATTAAGAATAATCGTGCATTTATCTGAGTGAGATACCACGCTTTGACTGCACTTGTGAACCTTTGACAGTGTTGTCTGAGCCTAGTAAGATGCCATGTAGGGGAACCTAAATGATCAGAACTTACTGAGTTTCATCTGTATATTCTGCTTTGTTCATTTTCGCCTGGGGAAAATAACAACATACATGTTTGTTGAATAAAGACACAATTCCTGCACTGAAAAATTGTGGTGTTTGCCAGTGTGATGAGATGAAAAGAAATGAAGCGAGTAATTCAGAGCACAATATTATATATAGGTAAATTTACATTTTATGGACCAGAGAGTAAGGGAGTCTTCTAATGAAAGACTTTACCAGTTGTTTTCCTTCGTGTGATTAAGCTTTAGGGAATTTAATTGGACTTATATTGAAAGCTGAAATGGTTATGAGATGTAGTTTAGACGGATTAATTTGTCTTTTAAAAGAAGGCGGACAATATGTTAAATGTCATAATCATTTTTTTCCTGTCACCTGGAGCCTGATTTAAAATTTTGACAATTGGATTTCTAGCTTCTATATATTCTAATGCACTACACTTCATTGAAGGCGTCTCGGAATGACTTCTTGATTTAAGGACTGTATTGGTAATTTTGAGAGTCAAGAACAAAGTGTTTCAAAGGAGGACTGTTAAGATTCCACAGTGTATTTCCCCACTCTAACTTGACCTTATTCATCATAGCATGGAGAATGTACTATTATTATTCTATAAGAACCTTCTCCATTGTCCAGAGTCAGGAATAACTCATTTTAATGTGCAAACTCAAAGCCTCATGAAGATGTATGTGTTTAGAGATGCTAGGGTCACTCACTTACTCTGTATAACGACCTTATGTCCCTCATAATGGGTTCCAGGGTCATCCAAGTTACAAAGACATAGATACCATATATCAGTGGGGTCATTCAGAAATATCCAAAATGACAAACTGAAATTTGAGACTATCATACAACTAGTGTTCCTTCAAGACAATTTTTGGCAAAAGGATTTATGTCAGTGTCAAATATAATTTTCTTATTAAATCACCAGGGTTTTTGGTCTTTATATTTTGGTATCTTGAGATCCATTGGTCAAGATCTGTATTTGCAGGAACAATTTGACCTTCACTGAAGGATTAAAAGTGATTAATTCAGAGCACAATGTTATATATAGGTAAATTTACATTTTATGGAACAGAGAGTAAGGGATGTTTTTTAGTCTGAGAGTAAGATGTCTGTTGAGATGTAGGAACTCAGGAAGAACTGGCTCTTAAAAACAAAATTCAGGCAGCTGTCCCTACATTCATGTGTATATTTGATGAACTCAAGCTTGTGGAGAAGAAGGAATAATATATGGGAGTTTCCCTACCAGGACCTTTGAGAACATATTTCCCCCACATCTAACAATATATATTAGAGTGTAATATAATATGGTATAATAAATTTCATTTTATCAACAGTAATGTCTGGGCCAGCAATGATTGTATTTGAGAACAGAGCACCATAAAGATAAACATCTGAACTGCAGAAATTAGTGGTAAGATTAGAAAAAAATGATATGAGGAAACTGCTTTCTAGAAGTCATTGTTGGAAAGGAGGGACTAAAAACACTTACATAAAATTATATCTTCTTTTTTTTCTTAAGGGGAGTGGTTTTTCTTAATTTTTTTTTAGTGTTTATTCATTTTTTCAGAGAGAGAGAGAGAGAGAGACTGAGCGTAAATGAGGGAAGGGGAGAGAGAGAGGAAGACACAGAATCCAAAGCAGGCTCCAGGCTCTGAGCTGTCAGCACAGAGCCTGACGCGGGGCTCAAACCCACAAACCTCAAGATCATGACCTGAACTGAAGTTGGATGCTTAACCAGCTGAGCCACGCAGGTGCCCCTGCATGGTTTTCCTTTTGCTGTATATTTAGATTTAATTTCCGTCACACTCTTCAGTCTAAATGTAGCCGTCTCAATACTGTTACTGGTGGATTATTTCACCAATCCCAATCTCTTCACCTCCCTGACAATACTCACTTTTTTTAATTCAAGCAATTCCATTCTCCATCTATATGAACACTTAAATTTAGACTATCATCATCATCATCATCATCATCTTCATCGTCACCATCATCCTATTGTTACTGGCTGTTCTTATCCAGAATAATAATGGGTAAGAAAAGAAATGATGAAGGATTTTTGGTTTTTAAACTCCCAGGCTTCGATACTTAGATAATAGATATTTTGGATAAGGAACAGCATGGTGTTTCTCATTTCTCTACTTTTGAAATTCCTTCTTATCTCCATTCCAATACAAGAAATAATCTTCTGGGCCTGGTGATCATTTAAAAAAAATAGAAAAAACCAAAACAAATATAAACAGAAAATTCTACCAATAACAATGAGGGAATTACAGCCCTGTTTTTCTTTATTACGAATGCTGGTTTTCTTTATTACGAATGCTGGTCTGGCTTCTAAGAAGTCTGCTTATCTAATGAAGTAGCTCTACATAAATTGAGACTTAACATTACCCAGAAATTTGGCTAAGTTTCATAACTGACACACATCTTATTACTCTTAGATGAAATTTCAAGGAAGCAGACATTTGCCTGTTTGTGATCACGTAGCCTTAACTCTACATAGTCACATTTAGATTAGAGAAGTTTAAATTACAAATCTTATGTAAAATGTGAGTGCCACTATGATAAGAGCCTGGAACGCATTTAAAAAAAGATTATGAGCCTTACAAAAGAGATTCAGGAAAAACATCTCTTTACAGAGTGAGTTCTATAAGGGAAGCTTCCCTTGATGAGAGTCACTCCTACATTCAGAAATCAATATTATTTTTCCTGTAGTAGTAAAAAACATTAACCCACAATGTAACATGGTCAAAGAATCTACTTACTATTCCATCTAAAATTCCCCATGTAACATTATTTAGTTGGCCTTTTAGAAGTTTTAAAATAGGATCGTTTGTAAGAAAATTAAATGTCTGTGACAATGGAAAAATAAAAATAATGTGTGTATTAAGTTTTCATTTTTGAAGTCTGATGATATGTACTCTTTTGGTCATCAAATTAACATTGGTATATGACATTTAATTCTAGTGTCCTCCCTCCAAAAGAATGAGTAAAAAATGTACCCTTTTCAAGGACAGCTAAAAGTCTGTAAAGAATTAAATTGTAAGGAAGCCTTAAAGATAGGTTTCAGTCTGTAACTACTTCATGGTTAGAATAATGGACTGTGGCCTTGCATGTTATGAGATGTACCATCGATATATGTGAAACAGCCAGTGGAAAAAAAACACAGACTAATAAAAACGCCCATGTTAACCTCACACCCTTAAGAATGGACCATGTATCTTTGCCAAAGTGAAGATGCTTGTCTAAAGCATTTCACGGGTTCTCTGAAACTTTTTGTTTCAACCTGCTCCTGCCATTATATCCAGGTTCACAACACTCATGCCTATTATCTGCTTCCTCAGCACTCTTCCTTCTTCTGATTTTCTTTCCCTTCCATTATACCCTACACACCTACCCCAGACCAATTGCAGTCTCATTCTTATCAGGTCATTTTCTTACTCACAGATATTCAATGGTTCCCCATCCTCTTTTTTATATTGGGTAGTATCCAATAAAAATTTACCATTAGCTTTTAAAAGCTTTACATAATAACCAAGTATAACGTGACCTTTGAAATTAAATCTGACGCTGTTCTGTTTCACATTTTTCCTCAACTAGTATAGACTGTTCCCTGCCTCTCGAAAGAGACATGCTTGTTATTTCTGTAACATCTCGCTTATTAGAATTTTTATCCTTCGCCTCAGTTTGTATGACCTTTAATTCCAGGTACCTTTTCATTTACCTTTATTTCTAGGTCCCATTCAACTCCCACCTCCTTTCTGATAATTTCATAGGGCACCCACCCAGGCATTCATCACATTAAATCAATCTCTGACCTTTATTTATTTTTTATTAAAAATATTTTTTTTAACATTTATTTATTATTGAAAGACAGAGAGAGACAGAGCATGAACAGGGGAGGTGTAAAGAGAGAAGGAGACAGGGAATTAATTCTAAGCAGGCTCCAGGCTCTGAGCTATCAGCACAGAGCCCCACGCGGGGCTCGAACTCAAAAACCGCGATATCATGACCTGAGCCAAAGTCGGATGTTTAAGCGACTGAGCCACCTGGGCGCCCCTCAATCTCTCACTTTAATGTCATGATGCTTTGGGGCATGTCTTATGCTTTTCTAATGCATTACAGTTTACTTCTATGGCTGTCATTTAACTATTTTTATTAGGGTAGACACTGAATATTTTAGCTTTTGAAATACCATGCATAGAATAATGCATTGATTTAAAAATAGATAGTCCTAAAATCCAAATTATTAGCAGCTGGCCAGGGTCATCATAGAACCTCTTTCAGCTTCAGTTTGCCCATCTCTAAGAGTGAGTGAGATGAACTGGTTCATCGGATTGTACTGAGTATAGTACTTGCATAAGCACTTAGTACTCCACACATGTTCTTTCCCCCTTGTACTATGCACGATATAGTTGCCCCGCAATTATTTCTCAAATGGATTGGAGAAATATTCCCATCTGTCTGTTTTAGCCTTTCTTTTATTAGTAATTTAAAGATGTATCAAAATCTAAGTCCAAAAGATTAGAGAGCTGTGTGGTTCTCTGTGGAAAATCCTTTATGGATAGTAGCTCCCTGAAGCATTTCACCAGCCTTAGCTATGTTCTGGATTCAATTTCATATAAATAGGATGAGGTTACCCAGAACAAAATCCTAGAACAAGCCAGTCATCAGGACGCTAATGCAGTTGCCTCAAAGTCAGCCCTGCTGAAGTAGTCTGGAAGACAGATAGATGGCAGCATGATTCCAATGCAATAGCTCCTGTATTTCTCTATGAAGTTGGCTATGCAGCAAAGTCTGAGAAGCGTTATATTAATAGAGAGGGAAAAAACAAAGATGAGAGATCTGGTGAGTTATTTGGAAAGCAAATGCAATGAAGATAGAAGAAACCATATTTAGCTCTTTGGGCCTGTCCACTCCATGAAGAAATGAGGAGGAGCCCAAACGACATTAGACTGTTAACAACTACAACCAAACCTGCGTGAACATTATAATAATAATTATCAGTATAGAAAGTTCTGTGGGGGCGCCTGGGTGGCTCAGTCGGTTAAGCGGCCGACTTCGGCTCAGGTCATGATCTCGCGGTCCGTGAGTTCGAGCCCCGCATCGGGCTCTGTGCTGACAGCTCAGAGCCTGGAGCCTGTTTCAGATTCTGTATCTCCCTCTCTCTGCCCCTCCCCTGTTCATGCTCTGTCTCTCCCTGTCTCAAAAATAAATAAAAAGTTAAAAAAAATTAAAAAAAAAAAGAAAGTTCTATAGAAAGTAGGAGGGCTTACAATAATGCTTATTAATACAGAAAGTTATATAGAAAATTGGAGGGCTTCAAATCACTCACATATGTGAAAATACTAAAATAAATGTATCATATTTAGGAATATATATGTGTAAGGGTATGCAACCAAAGAACATTGAAGTTACTCATCAGTAATAACTCTCATGCAAATAAATTTATGCTCAATACTTAATTTGTCCAGAAAATGATTAAAAGAATGTGAGCACTCAGTATGAGTACACAAGTGAATAATATTAAAAAATTTGTTTTGGCCACAGAGATTTCATGTCAGAGAATATAATCCACCACTGGAAAAAAAAAAGGTAAAGGATGTGTTTGCCAGGGTGCTTAAAGTGTCATTTCTCTTTCCTTAAAAAATACTGAATCATTCCTAACATGTTTTCAAAATATTTATATATCAGGAGTGACAACTCTTTAGAATGCTCGAGAAATGCTCAAAAGGTGTTACTCATTACTGCTGATAGATATTATTACATTACTATTGGTAAATACCTAATTTAAGAAAAAAATTTTTTGAGAGAGACAGAGACAGAATGCAAGTGGGTTAAGGGAAGTGAGAGAGGGAGACACAAAATCCAAAGCAGGATCCAGGCTCTGAGCCGTCAGCACAGAGCCTGACATGGGGCTCGAACTCACGAGCTGTGAGATCATGACCTGAGCGGAAGTCGGACGCTCAACCAACTGAGCCACCCAGGTGCCCCAGTAAATACCTAATTTAATGATAGTTGTAATTCTTTTAAAGGATTAAAAAAGCAAGAAAAGATTTTGATGAGATGAAATGCTGAAATGCTTAGGGTTCAATATTCTGGGTAAGTTTTTATCATTTTTTTTTTCAACTCACTTGGCCTCAACTCCCTTTCTGGTTGTACCTGAGAACATTAGGCAGTGTGTGCACGATCAGCCAGCTATTCCTACCACCCAAGCAAGGATAATAAACTACACGAACATTTGTTTCTTTTTTCCCTAATATGTTTAAATAGTACTTTTCAGACTTCATTTTAAAACCAGAAGCCCATGGTAGATCAGCTGAATGGCTTGGCCATTCTCTGAGCAAGAATCAGTGGAATCAGTTTTATGTAGTGTTGAAAACACAGCTGATGGATAACTGAGTGATTCTTCATTTCAACTGGCTGTCTACCCCTTACCCAAGAGGCAGGAATAAAAATGTACACAGGAGCCTCACTTCGGCTTTTTGCTATTTGCTCTTGCAGTGCAGTGTGGTAGGAGTGTGGCTGGGGCTTAAGTACATTGGCCCATAATATAGGGGTAGTGACATTTGCGCGTTTTACATACTCTTTAATCTGGCCCTACCTACTCTTTTTACTGGATTGGAAGAGATAGACATCTCAGCAAGTCTCTTGTGGGTAGGTGAGTTTTGTTTTTTGGGTTTTTTTTTTAATTTTTATTTTTTCTTCTTTCTCCGTCATAGCAACATAGAGAACATAATTCATAATGTCAATTCTGTCACCTTAAACTCTATCATAGTGAATGGAAACTGGACAGGGAACGAAGATTAACCCTTCTGTTTAGTCAAGCCTTTGTCTAAAGGAAGTTTGTTGGACGGGAAATTTTATTTAAATTCATAGATGGTTAACTAGGGATCACTCTAGACTGAAGTCTATTGTCGTCAGCATGCAACTTTAGTTGTTTGTGGTTTCTGGTTTGTGTTTAAAAAAATGAACACTTCATGATGTGCTCTGAGGTATTTGATTACACATATAAACTAATAAATTCCAAAAAAAAAAAGAAATGTCTTTAACTAAGGGAGTTTGTGAACCAAAAGAGCAATGAAAGGGTTGTCAAATCTTCCCTAGAGACCCCAGATGAACATGGGAAAGCAATGGGTTCTGAAATTTTATTTTTCTGAAAATATTTTCTTATCCTAAAAATAGACATATAGACATAGACGTAGACTGGTTGGCTCAGTCAGTTAAGTGTCTGACTCGGTTTCAGCTCAGTTCACGATCTCATGGTTGGTGGTTCGAGTGCCACATTGGGCTCTATGCTGACTGTGTGGAGTCTGCTTGGGATTCTCTCTCTCTCCCTCTCTCTCTGCCCCTCCCTTGCTCATGCTCTCTCTCTCTCTCAAAATAAATAAAAATAAACTTAAAGAAAAAAGATGCAATAAGCACTTAGCCTATTGTCCAGAGGAAAGAATGAACATGTGGTTAAAGCCAAACCCCACTGGTGCCAAGTCAAAGATGTTTAGAAAAAGCATTTATTTTAATGTTTATTTATTTTTGAGAGAGGGGGAGGGGCAGTGAGAGAGGGAGACAGAGAATCCGAAGCAGGTTCCAGGCTCTAATCTGTCAGCACAGAGCGTGACACAAGGCTTAAACCCACTAACTGTGAGATCATGACCTGAGCTGAAGTTGAATGCTTACCCCACTGAGCCACCCAGGCACCTTAGAGAAAGCTTTTTTAAGAAAGAAAGAAAGAAAGAAAGAAAGAAAGAAAGAAAGAAGAAAAGAAAAAAGAAAAGAAAAGAAAGAAAGGAAAACCAGCTTTCCAGTAGTGTTTGCTGGGTAGCAGAAGAACGGTCTGATGGGGATTAGCACAAGTCATGTGGGTTAAGTAGAGCTGAGAAAAGGAACATCAGTGAACAGATTTATAGGCAGATGCCTTAATTTCTCTGAATCCCAGATTCTTCATTAGTAAAATTGAGATAATAACAATAGAAATATTGTTATTTATAAAGCTATTCATGTAACAAATAGAAAGGATTTCTGAGTCATATTTACTGAGTTCTTACTGTTAGCCCCATAACACGAAATTTTCAAAAATCAGTGTCTCTCCTGATATTCCATGCCTATGCACCTTTCTATGGTTTATGTTGATTGTGTTATTTGTTGGTACATTTAATATTGATTATAATCTTACTATGTAGTGTGCTCTTTTTTCAGTGTTGAGTCCAGTGTTGTGAAGGTATATGGAATTATGAATGAATTAGTGGCTAAGAAAGCTAAGATTTTTTTAAGATTGATACACTCTCAGTGGAGAAATAGAATAAAGTTTAATATAACACAAGTATCATTAGTTGGACAAGTTACTGGCTCAATTTGAAAACACATCGATTATACATAACTGGAATACACGTATCACTATGTACCAAAAGAACATTCATCTTGCCTCTGTGATTTCTAACCTGTTCCTATGTGATTCCACATAGCCAATCTGTGGTGGGGAATTTTCAGGGGAAGGATTTCTGTGGAGGGAGGAGCCTCTGCTTTCCATCTAGTACTATGGCTTTTAACACAGGAGTCTGCCTAGTGATTCCGGATCCTGGTAAGTAGATAGACAGAAAGGAAGGGAAAAAACAATAACAAAAGCAAACAAAGAAACAAAAGATTCACTTCTTCACCTAATAGCCATTTGTTGATTCAATCTTCTAATGATTAGCTAGCTTTCAATTGAAATCCTTCATGAGTATTTAAGGATTTATTAAGCCAATCAAAAATAAGTAATATAAAATAATTACAATTTGGACAAATCCTCTTTTTTTTTTAATTTGGATAATGTATTATTAAGTTCCCAAAGGTTAAAAAAAGAAAGTATACCTATGAAAGGTCAAAACAATGTTTTAGTTTTTAAAATTCTACGTATTATGTAAACATTTATGAAAAAGCATTAAGTTGGATGTAAACATACATTGGTTTTTAAAAATCTTGAAAAGCCAGCATGAAGAAATGACAAAGGGAATTAAGACATCCAAGAAGATTCAGAAACACTCAGAAAAGCACTGAGTTTTAGGAGATTGGGTCACGGGGCACATTTCTCCTTACCCTGTTTCTGGGTGAAGTGGTTTTAGGCGAAGTAGACTGAAATAAATAAAGTGAGGTCCACCTGATCCAACAAGAGTGACAAGTGTCCAGGTGTGCCAGCCTGGCTCCAAACCTGGCTCATTGGACGTCTGAACTGTGAGTGGCAAGATGAAGTTGAAGTTAATGATCCTCTGAGAACTTGCCTCACCATGTCTGGGATGAACTTCTGGTAAACATAGTTGGTACTTGGGCCTTCTTAAAAGAAAGGACTCCCTGTTTCTACTTGGGGTCCTTTTTGTTGTTTATTTTTTTTTAATTTTTTTTAACGTTTATTTGTTTTTGAGACAGAGACAGAGCATGAACGGGGGAGGGTCATAGAGAGGGAGACGCAGAATCTGAAACAGGCTTCAGGCTCTGAGCTGTCAGCACAGAGCCCGACGCGGGACTCAAACTCACAGACCGCCAGATCATGACCTGAGCTGAAGTCGGCCGCTTAACCAACTGAGCCACCCAGGCGCCCCATTGGGGTCCTTTTTGAAGAAGTTCATCAACAGAACATAAAATGTGGAAAAAGAGAACTTACAACATGCGGAGTTTTGTTGAAACCACAGGACTTTGGTGATCTCAGTAGAGGTAGCCTGGTGTTGATAGTGAACAGGACAGGTCATGGCCAGGAACCCCACTGCCTGGGTGGGAATGTTACCTGGGGTTTAGCTTAAAAATGGTGATGACCGAGCTCTATGCACATGGAGGATTTCTGCCAGAAAGTCTGAACAGTGCATTAGAATATCGTCCAAATATGAAACACACTAATTCTAATATTCCCAGAGCAGGCATTCGTAAGTAAGCCACTCATTAACTAATGAGACACAGCCTTACACGCGGCTTATAGGCTTCGTGAAGTGTGAACCGGCTTAGCTGCACATCCAGAGAAGTTTATAGGTACCCAAGATGTCCAGCCTTTTGCAGACACAGGATTCTCTAATACAGGTAAACCAACCTGCAGTATTAACTACACTGCATCCAAGGAAGACCTCTTGGGTCAGAGGCTCCCGTTCTTTCATTTTGGACACTAAGTCAATTACAAAATAGCAGTTGTGGTGCAAGGCCCAGAGTTTCTAGCTTCCTAATCGGAAAAATCCCTTTGGTGTGTCATATGTTTGGACAGCACCTACAGTAAGGGGAAGAGTGAAGCTGCAATCCCACTTGGCCAGAAATAGATGCTGGAGAAGTATTCTGTCAGAAAGCAGAGTAAGGACAGGCGGTCCTCACTTGGCATAGCATTGTGTTCAATGACACGTGTCCACAGCAAACGTGTCAGTGTTTTGTGTGGTTCTGCTGTATAAAGCGAGGAAGCAGTTCCAGCATGCATAGGTTCCCATTAACATAATACCATGCAAACCAAGGACTACAGTTAGTTACTCCAGAACATACTGGGTCAAGGTAGGTGACAATATAGTTTATTCTTCAAACTAAAATGGGTTTGAGAGTGAAAGGGGCCTTATTATTATTATCCCATGGGGACAATAGGCATAATTCAGGACCGCCCAAGGGAAAAATATGGTCACTGTGATCTTAGGCTTATAAACCAGGCAAGACCAGGGACAGATGGGAAAGAAGAGGTGACTGAGAATATCAGTGGTGCCAAGAGCTCTGCCGGGCACAAGGTGAGGTCTTGAGATGATTATTTAGTCAGACCGTTAGCCTGTCACATTGCTATTTCTTTGACATCTATCATATTGTGGTTCCAAAGGCAGGTCTTGACTTCTCCTATATCATATTGGCATCTTAACATGCTCAGGATGGCGAGAGTTTTAGGGTTAATGGAGGTCAAGCCTGAGCTTGACCATTTTCCCCAATACTGGTAGAATATTGTATTTACCAGTGACAGGTGTGATGCAAAATGGATTTGGGTTTCTAGTAGCACATAGTTTGACTAATCAGCACGTTTGGAATATAATAGACAATAAATATGCAGAAAGTGAAATACTAGGTGTTGTCATACAACTTCCTTGACAAATAACCTACAACAGTATCTGTGACAGAACACAAAGAATGTCAAAGTTGATTTCATTGTTCACCAATTCTAGCTGTTAAATATTCTTTATTTTAAAATTAAAAAAAAATTACCTTTAAAAGAGAGAGAGAGAGAGCATGAGTGGGGAAGAGGGGCAGAGAAAGAGAGAGAGACAGAGAGAATCTTAAGCAGGCTCAATGCTCAGTGTGGGGTCCAATGTGGGGCTTGATCCCACAACCCTCGAATCATGACTGGAGCCAAAATTGAGTTGGATGCTCACCTGACTGAGCCACCCAGGTGCCCCTAAATATTGTTTCTTAGATTATGTTGTTTCTGTACTTCCTACCCTTTTCTGTCTTCTGAGTTAATAAAGAGCAAATTTCTTTCTTTTCTTGCTGCTTTTACCTTACCTCTTGGGCACTTAGTTAAAAAAAAAATCCCCATAGCATCAACTATTCATTACATGATTTGTTCCTTGCTACTTACGAGAAAAGTGTATTAGAAGTGTCTTGGGAAGATGTGTGAAATTCTCTTGCTTTGTGTCAGCATTAACAGATAAGTCACAGTATTTGTTTTTAAATGATATAGAGCATTAACATCTTGATTCATGAGCTGTACTTATTACTGATGATAAATTTTAGTGCCCTGTTCTGTTAGCTATTATCTTTGTTTTGTCTCATTTATCACTTTTTAATCTACTTTGTGAACAGTCAGATCTGTCACTAGAATTTCAAGAAACTATTAAATAAAACTGTTTTCTAAGAAAATATAGTAGCTCTGCATTGTAGAGCCATTTTGTTTTCAAAATGTTAGTTTCCAATATCCCTGCGCCCTCACCTGCCTCTAATTCACCACTGCTGCAGTGTTAAGCTAATCTTCCCATGGAGATACTGATTGTTTTCATCAGTCATTACTTCCACAGATTTTTAAAAGACTATGTATGCATACTTGGCATATATGTTGCCAAATTTCTGGCAAGTAAATAAAGTTGTTTATGTCTAGATAACCTGATTTGTGTGTGTGTGTGTGTGTGTGTGTGTGTGCAAACCGTAAACTTCTCACATGCTGATGAGGGGGCTAATGAATAACTTAGGTTTGCTAGGCAATGGTAGAAGGGATAGGGCATTTATAAAGTGTCTCTGGGGTTAAAAATAAAAGTTGATTTTATTTTATGTGGTCCTAACAAAAATGTAGAAGTTGTTAAAGAAAGAAAACTCTGTGAACCATTTGTGCTATGAAGATGCTTTCCAGAATAGATGGCTAATTTTTGAAATGCAAAGTGATGCGCCCACAGGGAGAAAGTCAGTCCACTGGCCTGGGCAGACCAAGGAAGGCTCTGTTCGGTGCACGTGCAGAGGCCACTTCCGCCCAATGGCCTTTCTGTAGAATTAGCCACTTTGTGATTTGTGCTCTTTGTAGTTTATTCTCTCCTTCCGGTTTTGAAGCAACACATTTTCTGTAAACATTATCTGGGTGTCCACAGCAAGAATGTTAGCAGGTATTTCCGAAGCAGAGTGCAAAGGAGTAATTGTTTCTAGATTTAGGTTATTTGAGGACCGGGTGTTGTAAATTGGGGATTCGAAAAGAATCCGTTTATAGAAAAAAGTGTTATTCCAGAGGCAGGATTTCTTGAGTGTTCCTCCCCAAAAGCTTTAACTGCAGACCTATCAATTTTTAAATTACTCTGGTTTAAGATATGCATGTTTAGCTCTAAGACAATAAAGAACTTGAATTTGCCCGTAGGTCAGTTGTTGTGCTCTAATTGCAGGCATTAGGTGAATACCAACTGACTCAATCACAGTGGCTCCAGAAAGTTTTAAGGGGCTATGTCTGCACAGTATATGGCCTCATGTGCAAAATAGGGGATTGCTCACACAAATAGAAGCGTGCACGTGCAAATTCCTTTCTGTGTTGAGAGCTGCTATTTTGTACAGATAATTACCAGGCTGCATTCCCACTAAGTATATTCTCCTGCCTTAAATTGGGGACTTAATTGTGAAAATTGATCCTTTGAAGACATGAAACTCTTTGAAGGTTTCTTTCCTGACTGCAAAATTTTATGGGTTTTGTCTATAAATTGAGTTGTGCAGGATGGCTGGGCTGATGAATTCTATAGACTGAGGTCCGGTGGTGTCACATTACCCATTTTCCACTAGAATACCAGCTCTGGCACAGGACCCACGGGCCGTGAGTTGATGATGATATTAACTCTCCAGTCAGGCCTCTGGTTTTGGACATTTTCCCCTCATTTGGATAATCTCTCACTGTCAATAATGAGAGCAGCAGAGGGATTGGAAAATATGTTTCTATCTATCAGGATAAATTATGTCAGGCAGTAGTCCTATTATTATCTGGAGATGAAGGCAGTATTTAACATTAACAAATGATTATATTTGTTACCTGTGTGAAATGTTTGAGCACTGGGAAGAAATGGCTCTATAAAATCCAAGGTTTACACTTGGTTTATATGTCATTTCTGAGGGAGAAAATGGCTGACAGAACTAATATTAGTCCCCAGATCTTTCCACAGTGCAGGATTAAAATTTATTTGACATATAGATGTAGAGACCATCTATAGAGACAGGCATAGTTTGCACTATTTATAATCTTAGTCCAGAATGTTTATTTGGAGTGCTTCTGTGAGTTCCTTCCTCCCTTCCTTCTTTTTCGCTTGCTTTCTTTCTTTCTTTCTTTCTTTCTCTGTCCCTTCCTCTCTTCCTCTCTTCCTTTTCTTTCTCTGCTCTGTTGCTGTTGTCCTATAGGATTTAAAAGCATAATCCTAAAAATGATAGCACTAACCAGGCTGGGAAAATTAAAAAAAAAAAGCGCGTGACTGTGTGACCAGCTTGCAAGGTAGGCATGAGCACTTGTCTGTGGTCTGCACTCTAAATCAGGGCTGTTGCTATTAGCTACTCTGTAACTTTGCCTCAAACATTTCCATGAAGAGAGCCTTCCTCACTGCAATCTGCTGTGGTATGGCCTGGAAGCCCACATCTGTGCCATGTTATGAAGGTGGGTCACACTGTGGTTTTAAAGCACTGTCTTTAATATATTTTGTATGTGAATTGACGCAACCCTTCTAGAGGGAAGTTCAGCTGTATCCATTCAAAGACTTAAACATGCCTCCGTGACTCAGCAGTTTAATTTCCTGGAATTTATCAGAAGAAAACAAAATCAGTGATGTATGTTAAGATTTACGAATACAGTTGTTCTTCAAAGTGTTACATATAATTAAAAATTATGTTGCACAATGAAAGATTGCTCAGATAAGTTCCATAGAACAGGATGGTATGGCATCATTTAAAAAAGAGTGATACAGTAGTACAGATATCAGGACATGTTTATAATTGTTTAAAAACGGAAAAAGTAGTTTGGGGAAGTATGTTCACTTTAAAACTATTTTTTTGTAAAAATAGAGGTAAATATATATAATGTGTATTAGCATATTATATAATTTGTGTGTATGTGTACAATGTTATTCACTACTATCGTCTACATTATTATCATTATTAATCCTGGACTTGTGTGTGTGTGTTTCACTATTTTCCAAAAAACTAATGATCATATATTAATAGTATTATGATCAGGTAAATAATAGTTGCTCTATTTTTTCTCTTTCATATAGAATTTCCAAAGGTAGTGATGTCTTATGGAGAACATAACTGAATTTCATAATAGAAATGCATATAGAATTTCTAAAGGTGGCAATGTTTTATGTCTTAGGAACAGAGAAGCAATGACTAGGCCTTCAATTAAAAAAAATCCATTATTACTAATATACCTTTTACTTGATTTCTTCTTCCTGTGTGCAATAAAAATGGCTACAGTTTGATTCTGAAATTCTTGTGCATTCCTTTCCAAACATTATTGAACTGCAATAAATAACCTCCAGCATCCCCCACCCCACCGCCCCCACCCCTTCTCCCTGCTGCAGAACTTGAAATAGCCAATGCCTCTGTACCCGTAGCAAACTTAATACTTTAGCCAGTGAGAGAGTATGCTTTTACAAGGCTGTTTCTGTCACATTAGAAGCTGAGGAAGGATTGAAGAAATATTAAATATTAGAAAAAAGATCGATGTGGTGTGGGAATTGGGACCAGCAAGTTCAACTTCCAGGTTTCCAGTCTGGGCAACTCATGAATTGTGGCGCCATTATCCAAAATGGGGGAAAGGGAAAGGAGCAGGGATGTAGATTCTGAACACTTGCAGTATGAACAAAATAATGATGCGCCTTGCAAATAAATGTGCAGTGTTGTAATTTTTGCAGATACTGAAACAGTTTAACTGAGAAGTATTTCCCGTAAATGTACTTCAAAAAAATGAAAAGGAATCCTTGATCATGACTTCTTGCCACTTCCTTTGGAAGAGCAACACCACACCCTATCACTGATGCATCTGTTGGTTGGCATGCAAGGTACGGACATACAGAGGTGGCTCGGCCGCTGCTTTCCACCCAGGAGAGCGCTCAATGTGGAAGGTGAGAAACAAATATAATGCAGTGTGGCCAGTGTAATAAGTGACACATGTGCTTTATACTGCCAGCTCAGAAGAAGGAATAATAATATTCCCTGGGCCTTGAAGTTCTATTTAAGCTGTAAAACCAGAGTAATGCTTGATTTGGATCTCAAAGATTGAGTAGGCATGGAAATTATAAGTTCTTACAAATTATGAATACTTACAAATTATAAGTGGTAACATGTGGCAATGTAGGCCCATCATTTATGGTTTTCTTAGGCCAATTCAAAGGTCAAATTTAGTTCAATCAAATGAATCACAGGAAAATGTCATTTTGAATTCCATATATATAGCCTTTTCCCCACATGCCATCCAAGAAACATCAAAAAATATTTCACAGCTGTGAGAAATGATACACCTTTAATATCAAAGAAGCAAGACCTATACAGGCAGCAGATTCTGTTTGTGAAGCATAAACATTAGAACAAGAACTGATAGATGTTGGAGAGATGAACTTTCAATAATTTCATCAATGCATCGTGAGTCCCAGTGTAGATAACTGTTTCTCAACCTTATTTTCATGATCGCTATCCTGCCAAGGATACTTTTTTGATGTTTTTCCTAATTGCTGCTTCTTTCCCCCATAAAATTGAAATATCACAGATATACCTTATCTGTTTATGAGCAACCACAGACCATTGAAACATATATGGTTTATTTCACACTGCAAGAACCGATTTTTATCCCACTGGGGTTCATAATGCCCCCATGGGTTATGGGTGCTTTAGGAGTGTTAGCACAAAAAGTTTTGTCTCCTAGATTACTTGCAGGCCAATATTATTTTACAAGGGGTCTATGTTTTGCTTTGTTGTTTCCATGTCTCAGGTATATATATCCCAGGACATTGATTGACATCAAACCTTTTAATATGACCTCAACCAACCATTAAAAACAGAAGTTTTGTTCAGATATGAAACCATTCTCAATTTCTGAAGTGCACTTCTCCGGTAAAGATCTTGACTACCTCTTATTTCTTAGATTTTTCTAACAACATGTCATTTTGCTTCACAGTATCATGGGTACTAATTTTAAAAATAGAGAACAAAAAGTCTTCAAATGGACAGATCTCCTTTTTTTGGATGTAAATTTCCTCTGGCTAACCTCAACTATACAAAATCACAGCAACAAGCAGTTAGAGCAATTTCAAAGAACACACACACACTCACAAACTAGAAAGGAGGCATAATTTTATTTGGCAAACACAAGTTGTGGCCAAAATTGTTATGTAAAGTGCAATGCATCAGAAAATAGCATGCCCACAACTATGCATCATGGAAGCTCTCACAAAAGAAAGTAGAGATTGATTGGAGAAGGGGGGTAACCTCTCCAGGAAGATACAAGGGACAACTTCCAGGTTTGGAAAACTTAAAAGGGAAGACATTTGGAAAGGAGATGGATGGAGAACTTCAAGTGACATATTTAGGGTCTGAGGACCAAAGAGCTTTAGATAATTCCCTAGGATACCTAGTAGACATAAGGGGCCACAACCAAAGCAGACGGAGCTCATGAGCTCCAAAAGATGAGTGTCCTGGAGACTAAAGCACAGACATCAGAAAAGTGTGGAGGATACCAGAGAAAGACTTCCCTAGATTCCACAAGGTAGTTTGACCTCCATGCATCAGAATTTTGTAGCATCAGGCAAAAAGATGTTGCCAGTTCCATACATCAACCACTGAAATGGCATATTATTAAAAGCATTCATTAAAAACTATTTAAAATATTTTAAAATAAAATTATTGCAGATATTTTCCCCAGGAGCAATAGAAATTGAAATGAAGGGTTGGGTGAGGGTGAACCTATGTCACATTGCCATCCATGGGATTGTTTACATAAAAAAAAAAACTTCATGTGTAAACAGCCTGAGATGGGGTGGGGGTCCACAAGCAAAACTTGCCTCAGTGCTCTACCCCCACTTTGGTTTTCTTTTTCACCAGTGGGTCCCCCCTGCCCACCCCCCACAACCAGACCTCCCCTTCTGCCTCAGCACCTGCCCTCTTCACTCCTGGATGAGAGAATTACCATCTCAGACATACTGAAGTTGATGACTTATAAACTTTCTGTTTTGTCTGGGGCTTAAAGTTCCCAAACTGTTGGCCCACAAGGATGACAGATGTGTATAAATAAAATGCCCCATGGGAAAGTGATGTTGGAGAATCTAGGATAAATAAACAGGTTTACCAACATGCTAACAAGCACTTGGTTCTTCAAGAAGGATATAGAGTTTATGCAGTTTCCTAACATACATTGGAAGATAGTTTAGAAATGCTAAAATGCAACATTGTATTTTATCCTGGCTAACTAGAAACTGAAATTTGTCAATGTAAATTTCCCTTTGACTAGGAGACAGTAAATACCCTTGGTGAGCAAAAATAACTCTTCGTAGTGACTTGGAATCTGAATTAATATTCAACTTATCAAATTTGAAAAATTTTAAAAACAGCTTTTCTTTAGCTAAGTTTTTTTTTAACTTTTATTTATTTTTGAGAGGGAGGGAGACAGAGCGTGAGTGAGGGAGGGGCAGAGAGAGAGGGAGACACAGAGTCCCAAGCAGGCTCCAAGCTCTTAGCTGTCAGCACCGAGCCCAACACGGGGGCTTGAACTCATGAACCATGAGATAATGACCTGAGCCAAAGTCGGACGCTCCACGGACTGAGCCACCCACCCAGGCACCCCTCCCTTAGCCTTTTAATTCAACCTACATTGCTTGATCTTCTTTCTGAATACCTACTATTAACGATATGAAAATTAAATCACTTTTCCCTGCATCAAAACAGCAATCAATGAACTGAATTTGAACCGACTAAACCACCTTAAGCCATCAATGATATTTAAAATTCAGTCACATTTCTTTAAGTATTTTATCTGCATTTATAAATTTTAATAAGTTGACTTAAGTGATTCAAATATATGACAGAGTATACTTATAACCTTAAGTTGCAAAACCTTTCTAAACCCTTATAGTTAGCATTTATATGACTGCTTACTCTATGCCAGATAGTTTTCTAAGCTATATATATATATATATATATATATTAATTATATATAATTAATATATATAATTAATTATATATAATTTATATATATATATATATATATATATATTAATTCATTTAATCCTCACATCAATCCCATGAAGTAGCTATTCTGAGTTCTACTTTAAGGTCAAGGAAAACTGAGGTAGCAAAGGGATAAAGTAACTTGTTCAAAGTCACACAGATAATAAGTGGCAAAGCTCCAACTAATTTAAAACATTAAACTTTGCAGTGTAATAAATCAAATTCTCTTTTAGGCATTCTGATACTCTTGACTACTTAAATGCTCTAAATAACTTTTAGTTAAAAATTATGAAACTCATATGTCAGATTCTCTTATATATATAAATACCATGGATGACAAACCCAGATTATAAGGAATTTAACATAATCTTTTTCTACCAAGGATTGGGTTTGATTTTTATTTCTATGTCCTCCTAGAGTTTAAAAGTCTCAAATAAAGGACAGCTACCATGTCGGACACCCTGAGGTTAAAAATCCACAAACCTAATCCCACAATATAGTTACTTCTCAGATATTAGAACCTAGAACATGGGGCCTGGGAGAAAAAGCTACCAGATAATCCTTCCTAGAACCACAGTTAGAATGTTACATAATTTATGTAGGTAGTGCCCAATGGGTATTGTGGTCAACCAAAACTGTGATCTACTTCTGAAATTATAACCTACTTCTTCTAAGGTGTGTGTGTGTGTGTGTGAGTGTGTGCGTGCGTGTGTGCGTGTGTGTGCGTGTGGGTGAAGAACACTTGATTGGATTCATGTACTTCTTTTACTGTCTCATTGAACTCTACCTTTTCATGTTTTCCTTCTGGCAACAACTCTATAGTCTTCCTAATCATAAATGATTATCAGCAGTTTGCAAATAAGGAAGCTGAGGATGTGAGAATTCAGTAACTTTCCCAAAGTCCAGCAGTGGACAGATAATGGAGCTGAGATATGAGCCCAGGTCATCTCCACCAGAGTCCACGGCTTGCTGACTGCCTACTAACTGGTTCCCAGTCCACCTGTTGTGGTCACTGAGGCATAACTTCCCATTGACCACGCAAAAGCTCTGTAACTCATGTTGAAGTGATGTTCTCTTAACTTCCTTTCTCCGTCTGTGCCTTTGAAAATATTCACAGTTACTGTTAGGCCGTTCATTATTTCATCAGTAGCCAGAGTGCTCACTGGGTTCCTGTCAGATGCTGGGCACTGCTCTGGCACCAGCGATGTTGCAAGAACAAAATAGTTTCTGATTAGAGAAGGGTTAGAGTTGTTCAAACAGGCCCCTCACTCCTCGATTTGTCAGTTTTTTCCCCCAAGTAACAAAAATCCAACTTAAATTAAATTTAAAGCAAATGGATTGATTTGTGTCACTGAAAACTCTTTGAGCAGGGAGCCAAGCCGTCAGTGTGGCTGGGTCAGAGCCCCTCAAGACGTCATAAAGTCTGTCACTCTTGCTTCTACAATCGGTTTCCACACATTCCCTGTTTCCATGTCTCCATTGCGACATAATGGGTTTTCCCCTGATTTTTCCTGCTGCTGACTACTTCTTTTGTGTGGCAAATGAAAATAGCTTCAAATCTCTTCATTTGCATTTTCCTTTCATCTTGTGATTTAAGAGGAAATGAGCATCTCTTCCAAATCTCTTGGGGTAGACATCTTGGGAAGAACATTAACTGACCCAGCTTGAGCCACATGCACATCTCTCAATGGAATCTGGGGTATGGAGAGGCTTGGGCCACTAGCCGTGGGGTGGAACCACTCTCGCCTGGGTCACTTGGAATGGTGAAGGGTGGTTATTTAAAGGAAAGATGGTGGGCAGACAGACCTCTTGGACCACATGTGTATTTTTTCCCTCTACCTTCCCCATCTCTTCTTTTTTCCCTTCTTTAGTAGATATTCTGTGTCTACTATGTGCTAGTTGTTGCAAGGAGACAGAAAGAAAACATAAGCTTCTATGAAGTTGATAAACTACCAAGGAAGATAGACATCACTTGACTAGTTAATTATTTCGTTTTTAAATTTCAGTTGTGATAAATTTAAGAAGGAGAATACAAGATGTGAACACAGTATATAGTGAGAAAGTAGCCTGGCCTAGATGTTTAAACAATGCTTTCCTGAGGAAATAGGAGCTAAATGAAAAATCATAGTTAACTGGAAAAAAAGAAATGAAGAGCAAGCCAGGGAGAGGGAAGAGTGGTAAAGACTCTGAGGTGGCTGGGCACGTGGATTAGACAACTAAGAGGCTCCCCTGACTGGGTTGCACTGAGCATGGGTGGGGAGAAATGAGAGATGGAGCTGGGCGCGGGTAGAGACAAGGGGCCACATCATCCAAGGTTTCGAAAATCATGGCAAAGTCTATGATTTAGAGAGAGAATGCTCTATAGCCTCATTTATTGAGGATGTGTAACTCAAAGGAAGAAAAGTAATAGTAGGAGTTCTGGCCATTAGGAACGTGCACAGGTGGGCACCTGGGTGGTACAGTCAGTTGAGCAGCTGACTCTTGATTTCGGCTCAGGTCATGATTCCAGGGTCATGGGATCAAACCCTGTGTCAGGCTCAGTGCTGAGCATGGAGCCTGCTTAAGATTCTCTCTCTCTCCCCTTCTACCCCTCCCCTGCTCATGCTTATGTTCTCTCTCTCTCTCTCTCTCTCAAAAAAGGAAAGAAATAAGGAAAAGAAATGTTCACAGAGAAGACAACGACATGTCTGGATATTTGAGGACACCTCTTAAAAGTCTTACAAACTTTTACAAATCACTCAGTGTAGCTGGCTGGTGACCCTGCCCAGGGGTATGGTTAGACCAGAAAGAGAGTGATTCTGCCATCAGATTTTCTCAGTCCAGAGCACATTCAATTTAGTTCATAAGGACGAATGACTCCGATGAGTATATGTGAAAACTCTCCTGAAACATAAAGCCTGTCCTAGTTCTGAATTTTGAAAAATATGAAAACGCCCAGAACTATGTTCATGGATTCCTTCACTTCATCTCCAATCCTTTGCCAAGTTAACGTCTATTCATCATCAAGTATAAGCTTAACTACCACTTCCTTGGAGAGCCCCCTGATGTCCAGTCTGGATCAAAATCTGTCTGCTACATATCCTTTCTCTTGCATAGTTCTCATGGTTACTAATTATGCATTTGTGTAATGTTATATGAGGCTGTACTAATAACTCATCCCACTAGACTGTAAATGCCATGTGCAATGGGTATGTTTTCCAGTGTGCAGTCCAATGCTGAGAAAAGTAGGTTATCTATCAATGACTATTTATGAATATCCAAGTAATCTCAATTTTTCCAATTTATATTTAATTTTTCAGATTTAGTCTTAACTCTGGTGGTATTCTAAGATTGTGCTTGGTCTCCAGTTGACTTGCTCGTAATGGGCTCTCAATAGTATTTCCTGGAAGGGATTAAATGAAGAAAAATAAATCAGGGCTGTTTTCAGAATGCCTGAGCCATGTAACTTTCTACATATAATTTGATTAAGAGATCAAAAGCACAGTAGAACTATCCAAGTAATCTCCTTTTGAATTCCTCTCTTTGTAGAGTCACACATTCATGACCTTTGTTCTTGTCTTTGAATCCTTCTATCAGAAAAATGCCTGTTGCTGCAACCCTGGAGTGGGGTGAGACACAAGGAAGAGGGAGAGAAGCTCTGGGCCAAATAGCAACTTCCTCTTATTTGGCAAAAACCGTGATATTCTATGGCTCAGCTCTTGTCTATAAAGATCTTCCTGGACATTTTAATTTATTAACCATTTAGTGTTTACATTTGTCAATAAAGGAGTATGAAGCACACATATGCTCACGCACACACACACACACACACACACACACACACACACACATATTTATCATTTGCTGAAGATGTCTCTCATTTTCAGTTCCTGTCCCTAAAGCATAACTCTTATGATTTTGTTCTGTTCTTCAACTTTCAGTTTCCTCCTGAATAAACAACATGTCCAGGCCTCCAGCAGTAGCTGGTTACAACTGCTGTGTGGCCACTCGCAGTGAGATGTCAGTGATACAGAAATATTCATGGCATTTGTAACGGTTGTACTATTCTAGAAGGGGGATCTTGAAGATGAGTTGACATAGCTCCATCAGCAAACATCCCACCGGATGTTTTCCTAAGCATTCTGAACAAAGTTCAACTGCCCTTTGGGAGAGAACACACATTTCTTCCTATTTATAATTTTTGGAGTGATACCAACCAAAAAAAATCTGAAGAGTTCATTAGAGGAAAAAATGTCCAAATATAACAATACTTTACTTGCCCGGTATTCCATAGAATCGTATAGTTCTTTTTAAGTATCTGAGCCATCAATTACTACCATTTCTTTAGGAAGGCAGGAAATACTAGCCCCATATTGTAGCTGTTGTGGAAGAAACAGGAAGCCTTTACTCTTCTGAGATTAAGAAGCTTCCTGTATGAAGGTTAACTTCTTGGAGAATGTATTAAAATTTTCAGATCATGCAAAGGAAAAAAAAAAACTCAGATCAGATGTAAGAAGGAATTTAAGTCTGCACAATAATGGCAAAATTCAAAATGATCTATACAAACTTATTTTTTCAAATACAGGTTGTCTTAGGGAGTTTTTTTAAGAGATGAAGGACCTGTGATTTAGAAAACCTGTAATATTTATGTAGCCCAAGGTGGAAAATATTTATGTCTCATTTAATTACTTTTGCAAATTTATCTTACTTTTCTTTAGGCCACTAGACCAGAAGCAAAATAATCGTTTTCCGACTATAGCCTCTTTCCAGCAATATTACCGAAACCTGAGTGGTCTATGGCATTTTTCTCCAGTTTAGGTAATGTTTGGTTTTTCCCATGTATTCAGGAATAGGCTGAGGGATTCATAGGTTTCAGTTTTGTGCTAATCATCCTCATATCCTTGTTTGTTCTAAATGTTCTCTGGTTATATTCCTGTCCCCTAACCAATACCATTTAAAAATGCATAGATGCTTCTCTTGCTGCTGTTCTGCTGTCTGCTCCAGCAAGGACCCTGATGATACGGACTGCTCTGCTCCGACATCGCCATGCTGGGGAGGGAGAATATGGCAGACTCTCGGGCCATTTACAGAAATTCGTAAAATGTATCCTACACTGAATACATGTACTTCAGTTGGAAATAAAATATATAATGCATATCAAAGTGAATATAACATGCCCGTGTGTATAAGCAATAATAATAAAATAAACATTCATGAACCCACTAGCCAGCTTAGGAAATAGAGTCTTACTAACATCTTTAAATCTCTCTGTGTGCCGTGTTCCATCTCAGCCCTCCTCCCCAATAGAATAATAACCAACAGCCTGAATTTCCATTGACTTTCTTATTATTTTCTCACATATATTTGTATCTTAAAAGAATGTGGTATTTAGTTTTGCCTGGCTTTGAACTTTACATACATGAAAATTACAATGTATTTGTTCTTGTGTGACTTGCTTGTTTTTCTCATTATACGTATTATATGTATAGAATGTATACGTATTATATGTATATTTTATATATATGTATCTATATTTATACTAAATATGTATATATGCTTTATTTTTAGAGCAGTTTTAGATTCATGACAATATTGAGAAGTTACAGAGATTTCCCATATACCTCTGCCCTGACCCATGCATACCCACCCACCCCCCATTATCAACATCCCTGATCACTGTGGTACATTTGCAATTGATGAACCTACACTGTCACATCATAATCACCCAGAGGCCATAGTTTACCTTAGGGTTCACTCTATGTGTTTTACAGACTATGCATTTGGACAAATGTATAATGACATGTATCTATCATTATAGTATCATGCAGAGTATTTTCACTGCCCTAAAAAATCTGTATTCCACCTGCTCACTTCTCCCCCAACCCCAAGCCCCTGACAACCACTGATCTAGTTTCGCCTTTTCCAGAAGGTCATATAGTAGGACCATACAGTATACAGACTTTTCAGACTGGCTTCTTTCACTTAGTAATATGTATTCATGTTTTGATAGCTCCTTTTTTGTGTGTGTACTGAAAAACTACATTTGAAGAACAAATTGTCCTAATGTACCACTGTCTTTTCCATTTACCTACTGAAGAACATTTTGGTTGCTTCTAAGTTTTGGCAATTATGAATAAAGCTGCTATAACATCTGTGTGCAGGTTTTTGTGAAACATAAATATTCAGTTTCTTTGGAGAAATATCAAGGGGTGTGATTTCTGGAGTGCATGGTAAGAATATACTTACTTTTGTAAGAAACTGTCAAACTGCCTTCCAAAGTGGCTATGACAGTTTACATTCCCACCAGCAATGAAGAGACTTCCTGTTGTTCCACATCCTCACCGGTATTTGGTTTTGCCAGGAATCCAGAGTTTGGCCACT
Source organism: Panthera pardus (assembly GCF_024362965.1). Classification (NCBI taxonomy): domain Eukaryota; kingdom Metazoa; phylum Chordata; class Mammalia; order Carnivora; family Felidae; genus Panthera; species Panthera pardus. The sequence continues at coordinate 51,776,205 of NW_026527002.1, forward strand.
CTAATAGCTGTCCTTATCTATTTTTGAGATTCACTCACATTGATATGTATAGCTGGGTGCTGTACAATATTGTTTTGTATACATTGTCACTTTAAAAATTATTTCTTCTCTTCGTGGATTTATGGGTTGTCAGTAGTGTTTTAATATAAGTGATGCTGTTGTGAACATTCATAATTTGTATAATTCTGTATAAATATACACAAGTATTTCTCTAGGATATATGCCTTATGAGTGAACTAGGTATTATAGAGTTAATACAAGTTCATTTCAACATTACTAGGTGAGGCCCAATTATCTTCCAAAGAAATTCACTCTATTAATATATGCAGCCATGTAAAGGGAAATTCCTTTTGCTTTATAATCTCATCAATACTTGGTTGACATTTAAAACTTTTGTAAATCTGGTTCGTGTGAAATTTTATTTCACTATCAGCAAAGTTGAGTGTTTTTTCACATTTCTCTAGGTCACGTATGTTTCCAGTGAAATGTCTGTCCATGTCTTCGGTCATTTTTCTTTCTCAGTTGTCTCTTCCTTATATACTTATAGCAATATTTGCAGCTTGTATTGATTCTTGTTTAAGAAATTCTTCCCTAGGGGCACATGGGTAGCTCAGTCGGTTGAGCATCTGACTTCATGGTTCACCGGAAAATGCATTCGTCCATCACAGTTTGTGGATTTCACAGTTTGTGGATTCAAGCCCGTGTTGGGCTCTGCGCTGACAGCTCAGAGCCTGGAGCCTGCTTCTGATTCTGTGTCTTTATCTTTCTCTGCCCCTTCCCCGCTTGGGCTCTGTTTCTCAAAAATAAATAAACATTGGGGCGCCTGGGTGACTCAGTCAGTTAAGCAACCAACTTTGGCTCAGGTCATGATCTCATGGTTTTTGGGTTTGAGCCCCATGTTGGGCTCTATACTGATAGCTTAGAGTCTGGAGCCTGCTTTGGGTTCTGTGTCTCCCTCTCTCTCTGCCCCTCTCCTGCTGGCTCTCTCTCTCTCAAAAATAAATTTAAAAAAACATTAAGTTTTTTTAAATAAAAAAATAATAAATAAATGTTAAAAAAATAAAAAAAGAACTTCTTCCCTAAATACAGCTTATAAAATTATTCTTCTAGATATTTTCTAGAATTTTTAAAGTTTTGTCTTTCAGATTTCAGTTATGATTTAATCCATTTGGAATTGTTTTGTGTATATTGAGAGGCAGAGATCCATATCCACTTTCCCCACTTAGATATTTGTTTCAGTACAATGTACTGAATAGTAGTCCTTCCTTTTTCCATTTATCTACAGTGTATCTCTGTCCTGCACCCGTTTCCATGGATTTCATGTCATTTTTTAGCCCTCTATTTGGTTTCATTAGAAAATGTGTACAATGTTCTTTTACTATCACTCTGTCTCATTCACTATAGCTTTCCCTCTAGCTAATTCTTCAGGAATGTTTTACTTCTTGGCCCTTTTCAAATAAATCTAACATTCATCAAAGAAAAGTCCTATTAAATTTTAATTGGGTTTTATACAAATTTATAGATTAAATAGAATTGAAATTAATGTCCGTAAGCTACTGTGTCATATTCCAAAAGTGTGTTATATCTTTCCACTTATGTAGGCCTTCCTAAAAAAAAGTTTGATAAATTTGTCCAAAATAGTCTTATAGATCATTTAGTAGATTTATCCTAGGGGCTTTATATTTTGTTGTCTAATATTTTCTTTCTGGTATAAGAAAGTACATCGGACTTCTGTAATAATTGTATATCATTCTTGCTAATATCTCCAATTAATTATTGTAATAATTTGTCCACTTAGAATTTTGGGTTTTCTGTGTGTACAAACTCAGAATCCAAAATATATATATATATATATATAATTTATTCTTTTCAAATCATTGTGTATTTAATTTGTTTTATATTCTTGTGTAGCCCAATGATTTTTCTTTGTTACTAAAAAGATGTGTGTGTGTGTGTGTGTGTGTGTGTGTTTTGTTTGTTTATTTGTTTGTTTTTGGTTTTGTTTGGTAATAATGTGAACCAAAATATCAAGGCTATAGTATTTGGAAGAAAAATTTGAATGACAGATCAAAGTTATCAAGTTATCGTAGGATTATTCAAAGTTTTTCTTTTTATATTTATATTTTTATGACAATTTTGGCACTTTTTAAATCTAGGAATTTATTTTACCTCAATTTCCAATATTTTGACTAAAAGTTGTTTTTAATATCTTATGTCTTTGCTTCATCTCTAATTATGCCACCTCTAATTTATTATTATGAAATAATGACCAGTTTTAAGGACTTTAAATTTTCAATATCATTTCTTCTTGGACACATAAGTACTAATATTTTAAAGGTTTATTTCTTGCTTTTCATTTCTAAAACTGGATTTGGATAGACAACTATGTGTATAAAGATGTTTGAAATTTGTTTTGAAATGATATATGGATTTATAAATTATACATAAAAAGTAGTAATTATATATAATTCTTTATATATATATATATATATATATATATATATATATATATATATACTTTATTTATATTGGCAAGGAATATGTATTTGCAACGGTGACTCCAGTGGTCTGCATATGTCTATTAAATCAGTCTTGCTAATTGTGTTCAAATTTGTTACAGTCTTAGCAATGTCTTTTATCTGCTTGTATATCAATCCTGAGAACGAAGTAATAAAAGTAGGGGTAAGAAGGGGAGAAAATTCTGCACATTCTGTGGCTATTGAAAATGAATTGGAGGGCTCCTGGAGGGCTCAATTAGTTAAGCGTCAGACTTAGGCTCACAGTTTCATCGGCGCAGAGCCTGCTTCTGATCCTCTGTCTCTCTCTCTCTAAAACAAATAAACATTAAAAAAAAATGAATTTGAACACATAAAAAATGCCGTTCACAGATGGTGTCAGGTAAACCACAAGTGGAAAACTGTAATATTGCTTGGTAAATTTTGGTCAGAATCTACTGGCTCAAGATGAAGTTGGGAAAGTTAGATCCAGATGGGCAGAGGAATGTCAGGTTCAGCTGATGACATTTCCCAACACTTCCTTGAGCAAGCCATGCATGTGTGTGCTTAGAGAGGAGCTCGTGGCTTTTCAAAGAAACCTATTTTGGGGGTAGACTTCCAGCTGGCGGAGCAAATAATAATTCACTCTACACATGCTCAACTAATGGACATTTTCAAGGCTTTCTGCACTCTGTCGTGCTCTGGAGTTAGGAACCTGGGCTTGAAGATTTGACTGTTGATGTGTGTGGCCATGTAACATATTCCTGGGCTTGTCTCATCTGTTTCTGGCAGAGCTCAGTTAGAAAGCTAGTCTCTAAATTCTAAAGGGAAAGCAATGCAAGAGCTAGCTTTAAATGTTCTTTGGAAATTTTTTAAAAGGGCATTTATATGTAATTTTCTGTATTGGTAGAATACACATTTCAAATGTAAAAGGGGACATAGCTAAAATTGTCACTATTTATTGAGATTTTATTCTAATTTTATGTAAACTTTAGAACATGCCCTGGGGTAGTATTTAGTCCTGATAAAAATGTATTTGACTGTTACTATCTAATTTAAAGGATGCCTAAAAAATATAAGCTAGAACAATAGGCTTCAATACACAATGAGTAAGCAATTTCTTTTTCTATTCTTAATTCATATTTCTTTTTTTTTTTTTTGTATACTTGTAGACAACATATAGCTGTCTTGTTTTTCTTTAAGTGTAGTTGACACACAATGTTACATTGGTTTCAGGCGTACAACTTAGTGATTTGACAACTCTATACATTATGCTATGTTCACAAGTATAGCTACTGTCTGTCCCGTTACCTTGCTATTACAATATCATTGGTTGTATTCCTTATGCTCCGCTTTTTATTTCCATGAATTACTCATTCCACAACTGGAAGCCTGTATCTCCCACTCCCCTTCACTCATTTTTCTCAATTCCCCACTTCCCTCCCCTCTGGAGACCATCGGTTTGTTCTCTGTATTTATAGTTCTGATTCTGCATTTTGTTTATTAATTTTTTAGATGTCATTTATGAGTGGAATCATATGGTATTTGTCTTTCTCAGTCTGAGTTATTTCACCTAGTGCAACTCTCTAAGTCCATCCACGTTATCTCAAATGGCATGATCTCATTCTTTTTATGGCTGAGCAAACAATATTCCATTGTGTGTGTATACCACATTTTCCTTATCCATTCATGTATTGATAGGTACTTAGGTTGCTTCCGTGTCTCAGCTATTGTAAAAATAATGCTGCAGTAAACATAGGGGTGCATATATCTTTTCAAGTTAGTGTTTTAGTTTTCTCTGGGTAAATACCCAATAGTGGAATTATTGGATCATATAATATTTCTATTTTTAATTTTTTGAGGGAACTCCATACTGTTTTCCACAGTGGCTGTACAATTTACATTCTCACTGATAGTGCACAAGGGTTCCTTTTTTTCCACATCCTTACCAATGTTTGCTATTTCTCCTTGATTTTAGCCATTGCGACAGGTGTGAAGTGATCTCTCATTGTGGCTTTGATTTGCCTGATTAGTAATGATAAACATCTTTTTGAGAATCTCTTAGACATTTGTAGGTCTTCTTTTGAAAAATGCCTTTTTAGATCCTCTGCTCCATTTTTAGTTGGATTGGAGGTTTTTTGGTGTTGAGTTGTATAAGTTCTTTATGTATTTTGGGTATTACCCCCTTATTGGATATATCATTTGCAAATGTCTTCTCCTATTCAGCGGTTTGCCTTCTTGTTGTGTTGATGGTTTCCTTTGCTGTGCAGGGACTTTTTATTATTTCCTTGTCATCTAATATACAAATCTACATGCTGATGATCTTAAAGATGAGTATTTTAAAACCCACTCACTGAAAACAGGATAGGAAAATTAACAAGTGCATGCTATATAATGCTGTCCAGAATGATTGGTGTTAATGTCCTCAAATTATCACTTTTGCCATGTCTCATTTGAACCTCTGAAGTTTAGATCCATCTAATGCTCATAAAAGTATAAGCTTAGGCTTTTAGACTTGAGTTCTTAGCTGACAAATGACCTAAAACATGTGAAACAGCATTCTTTGACATGTGAGCTATGGAATATTAGCATCTAGGAATATTCACACATGTTAACTACTTACAAAAATTTCAGGTTTTAAATAGCTTGGGGAAATTCTGGATTAAACATATCTAAATGGGATTCTTTATTGAAATTCTATAATGTTCTGAAATGTCCTGTGGCTCTAGATAGCATTCAGGCAATGTTTTTTCCAGTCCCTACTGTGTGCCAGGAACAGCATCATGTTTTGCTCAAAGAAATGTCAGCAAATCAGGCATGGTTTCTGTCCTCACAGAGTTTTTAAAGTAATGGGAAGAGAGAGATTAATAAAGACATAAATATCTAGATTGCAATAAATTGTATTATGCTATGAAGAGAAAGAATACGATGCCATAAACATCTTGATACCCATGAACAAGGGTATCAATTTAATTGGAGGATGGATTTAGGAAAGGAAGTGAGATTTAAGATGAAGCACAAATAAGAAAAATTAGCCAGATACAGAGGGGCATTCCAGGCAGAGTGAACAGCAAATCCAAAGGCTTGAGGCAAAAGAAAATTTGCTACACAAGAGGAAGAAAAGGCCAATGTGGCCAGAGTACAGGAAATAAGAGGCCCAAGGTGAAGCAGAAGAAATAATGAAGGGTAGATTCACATAGAATCTTAGAGGCTGTACAAAGGATGATTTTTATTTTAAGTACAAAGGATTCTGATGAGGGAACTGGTGTTAAAATAGTATTTTCTTAAAGAAAAATATAGCATCATATTTACCTTTCCCCAACTGTATTTGACCACAGAAAACTTTTGATGAGAAATTTCCTGGTAGCAGTATCTTTGGAAAACATATTGCCAATACTTTTAGAAATCCCACCCTAACCAAGGATTGTGTGCTCAGATTGTAAGTATCAGAAAACAGTAAAAGAGACTTTGCCAGTTCAAATACATTTATCAGTATCAGAAACATTCAGAAGTAGGGTCACCAAAGTGGATGGATTTGGGGCTCAAATGTTAAGAGGACTCAGTTTCTCTATCTATCTTCATCTATCAGACCTTCCTGTCCCTGTTTCGGTTGTATTCTGAGGCCCAATAAAATGACCTCAGAAGCTGCAAGATTTTCCACTGTGGTGGCAAGGTGGCTGAATCATCTCCTTACATGCTCCCAGACTGCATACTAGTGGAAAAGGAGCCTCTTTCACAACATTCCCCTGAAATCCACTGCCTCTCGCTACCTCTCCCTGAAACGCTCCTCTGGGAACCAATGACCAGAGTAACCCTCGTAATATGATATGTGCACAGTTTAGGCCTAGGTAATCTGCAGCCTTGACTATTTGGATTCCCAGACATAAATCTAGTATGGATACTATGGGAAGGGACAATGCTGGGGAGGCAAAGAGCAAAACCCCAGTAGGGATTTTTTTTTAATTTATTGTTTTCAATTATGTGGATATAATCATGGTTGAAATAATCATGTTCTATTTCTTGTTAAAAGTACAAAAAGGAAATGCAATCAAGTGTCTAAAAGAGCATGGAAAAAATGTGCTGTTTGTTGTTTCTGGGTGGTTATAAAGAGTAGAAAAATTATGGAATAATGAAATAGGATACTTCTGTTATTACTACTACTGACAATTCACAACTATGACTTGTTTATTTATTTTTCTTTTTGGTCCTTTCCATCTACATGAAAATTATTCTACCTAGACTAGTAAATTATTCAATAAATAATGTCATGTACTTCATTTAAATTATTGTCTGTAGCCCTTCCACTGTGTGCTTCTAAGAACTATACCTTTCACTATAAGCACGTTCTTACATGTGTATGCATACACACACACACACTCACACACTCATATATAACATATATGTGTGTACCTATAATATACATGCCTTTACAAAAATATAAATCTTGAGGATCATAAAAGATGATTTTATGGTTAGATTCTTTAATCAAAATGTTCTCTAGAGTACTTTTAAGATAGTAATAACTATTGGAATTTATAAGAGGCAGTCCAACTCCTGAGCATGTAAAATAAATTTTAGGAGTATAAAAGGGAAAAAAATGCTCTTCTATGAGAAGATAATATGGCCTGAGTGATCAAAATAGACTGAGATAAACTGTGGAGACTGCATAAAACCTACAGGTCACAGAAAAGCTATGACCCTTACGACATCAACTAGAAACATATTTTTAGTCTTACAGATGGTGGTTAACACTTCTGGTCATTTATACTTTGTTCCTCATTTTATGACTATCATCTAAAAATAGTTGGGGCCATAACGGCGCAGGAATTGTCAAAGAGAGCCTTATGGATGAAATGAGACTTTGGGGGATTTTTTTAAAACGAGGTCCTAGAAGTGCGTGGTAGAGAATCCCAGTAGGAAGTCAAATAGAGAGGGAAAGAGTTTGGCAAATACTATCTAACTGTTCCCACATCAGTAACAGGTTCTATTTCCTTCACATCCCAAGAATGATCCCATAAAAAACTCTTAAGCATTTCCAGACTATTAGACAATCAAGGCTAGATTATACTTTCTGATTTCATTCTGGGTATTTGTGTTCCTCTAAATTCTCCTCTCATCCTAGAGAAAGAATAAAACTAAATTGCCTTCAGAAATGAAGAGAAAGGCAAATAGGCGTTTTTAAAGTCCTTTTGAATTTGGTGCTTAGGTACAGCAGTTTGAAAGCAGGTGGGTTTTAAGCATAAATATTATATAAATGTACTTTTATACCTAGAAGTCAGTGAGTATTAAAATAGTATATAATATATCCATCAGTTGTCCTGTGACATTTCTTTTTTTGGTTGATGTGCTCTTGTAAAAGTCCAAATTTACAAGAGTTTATCCCTGAAATCCAAAATTTGCAAATGTTAATTCCTAAATCTTTAGATTTGGGAATCTAAAGTATCTTTAGACTTTGTAAGTAAAGGGATTAGTTAACGACAATTGTCACATGGCTCCATGAAGTAAATAAAGCATCTTCGCAAATTCTATAAGAATTATTTTATTAATGTAACTTTTGTAATTATTTCCTAAATTATACATTATGCATGATATTCTGCTAATATAATGCAATGCTTGTAAGAATTAAGATATTAATTCAAGTTACACATGTAAATAAGGGTCTATTTTCTAAGTGATTCCTGAAAAATTAAGTATTATGCCATGTTGGCTTAGTCAGTAGAGCATACAACTCTTGATCTCAGGTGGTGAGTTCAAGCCCCATGCTGGGAGTAGAGATTACTTAAAAAAGTTTAAAAATTCAAATGATAGATTCTTGCATTCATATATGAAAGAACACTACCATATATATATGTTCATCAAATTAAATTATGCTAAGGTGTTACATTACTGTAAAAATGTTTTTTAACAGACACTAGCATATTAAAACTTTGACAATGCCATATACCACAAATAATCAGATATTATTAGCTAATATCAGTGCTAATTTTTTAGGGAGGATTTTCCCATTAGGCTAATATCCATGAATCTAGTTGTTTAGAAACATGGCATTTTTTTTTTTTAGCTTTATTGAGGTATGATTAACAAATAGGCATTGTATATATTTAAGGTCTACAACTTGATTTTTAAAAAATTTGTTTAATGTTTATTTTTGAAGGAGATACAGAGTGCAAGCAGGGGAGGGGCAGAGAGAGAGGGAGACACAGAATCCAAAGCAGGCTCCAGGCTCCAAGCTGTCAGAACAGAGCCTGACACAGGGCTCAAACCCACGGACTGCAAGATCATGACCTGAGCAGAAGTTGGACGCTTAACAGACTGAGCCACCCAGGCGCCCCCTTGATGTTTTGATATATGTATGTATTGTGAAATTAACACTACACTCAAGCAATTAGTATATCCATTACCTCACACATTTACCTTTTTCTTCCTTTCTTTCTTCTATGGTGAGAACATGTAAGTTCTACTCTCAGCAAATTTTAAGTATACAATACAGTTATTGTTTATTATAGTCATCATGTGGTATCTTATAAGAAGAAAACAACAGCAATGTTTTGTTTAGTATCCCATTTTGCATTGAACACATACATGAAGATGTTAATCTGCCACATTATATTGTTTGTTTACCTGCTTCTAGATTCTACATATAAGTGAGATCACACAGTCCTTGTCTTTCTCTGACTTATTTCATTTAGCATAATGCCCTCAAGGTCCATCTATGTTGTCATAAGTGCCACATTATTTTGTAAAACATGCAAACTAGGAGGGGATTATGATGAAAGCTGACTTATATGATGGCTAAATTCACATTAAAGTAAAACTCAAGAACCCCAATTTTTTCTCTTAATTTATGTGGTAACGTGGGTAGCCTCTTAAAAACATAGGCTGGGGGCTAGAACATTCCCTTTAGTTCATCTTCCTTGGCTTCATAAATAGGTGAAACAGAAAAGGTGTATCCTTGTCCAGGTTACCTCCTCTACCTTTTAAGATTCTACATGGCATGTTCTATTCAGCTTTCTTCACAATGAACTCCTGCCATCCCAGCCTGGGCTCTGTCTTCTAATTTCTATCAGCCACGATATAACTAATTCCTCCTACTTTCAGTAAAACACCTTTTCTACACACATGGCATGGAAATGGGCTTACCCACCCATCATCCAGTTCCCAGAGTCCTCAAACTAGCTGTCTTGGTGTGAAATCAAAGGAAACTCAGCAAAGATTGAACAGTGAACTTTGCTTTCAGGGTTGTCGCCCCCATCCAGTCTCCAAATGCACTAAATCATGCTACCTTATCAGAAAAAAAAATCACAAAACCCCAAGGTAAATTTTATTATTTCTAAGTGCTGATGTTTTTTCTCTTCAGGATCTACATTGCTCATTTCTTCCTCTCCACCTTCATTAATTAAAGTGTGCTTATCTCCCATCTTGATTACTATAGTTTACTTTTTAAAAATTCAAATTCTGGTATCAGCCCATTAAATTGAATTATCAGTCTTTTCATTTTGGAAAACACGACATCCTCCATTTTGGAATCTTGCACTGTTTTCAATTACCCTTTTCAATAAATTCTATTTTTCTAAAATTATGATGGATACACTAAAGAGTGCTTTTATGAGATATAGCTTTGTAAAAGAAGTTTTTACAAAGAATTGGTTAGGATTCTTCCTGCTGTGACAGATAAAAATAATTAAAATTTTCTTAAGTGTAAAAAAAAACTTCTTGCATGGCTAGATCAAGGGGCTCAAATAATAGCAACTGAACTCCATCTTATTCTATTCTTGTTTCACTTTGGCTTTCTTCTGTGTTAGCTCAAGTCTCAGAAAGACTCTCTTCTTGGCAGTTGCTACCAACTTCAACTTACAATTTATCTTTTCAGCATTCTACTCAATGATTCCAACAGATGTCTTAAAATTGAGTTTTATTGGCTGCGTTTGGGACACATGCTTATTCTTGAGCCCATCACCATGGCCAGGCAACGTCAGTACTCTAATTGGCTATATCTTGGTTACATGCCACCCCTTGGATCCAAGGATAGAGGCATCTTCTATAGAACCTCATGGACTGCAGTAGAAAAGAGGCAGCTTTTAAAAAATTAGAGTATTATTCTGCTAACTCAAAAACAATAAATATGAACTATATATGAGAGGAGGAAAAATATACAGGTATTGTGTCAATAGGAAGTAGTATATGTAAAGTATAAATAACTAATCACGAAGCTCAGTACATCATGACATAAATATATCTGACCTTAGACAGTCATCATAGGGTAATCCTTATTTTTTTCAAATACATGATATTTAGGCTTATTTGGAGAATCACCAAAAAGTAGATGAAAGGAGGGCCATTAGGCCCTCTCTACAAGTGTTCTTTTTTTTTTCCCTTCAGGAAACTTTCATTGATCTTTTTCTACCTAGAAATGGGCAAAAGTGGCAAAATATCTCAAAGGCACAGGCGAAGTCATAATAAGTCCCAAACTGTCATCAAACTCTTTATTATTATATATTTTTTGGCTGTCTTCACCTTTAAATATCTTTCAAAAGTGTCATTAATGGGATATTTAGCTTCTTAATATTATGCAATAATAATAAGGAACTTACGAAGGAAAAATGAATAGCAAAGATAAATGATTACAGTCTGTAACTTAAATCTCCTTCAGGTAAGATTGTTGCCCCTAAACTAAAAGCAAGTGAAATTCACAGTCATGTGCAGCATCTGCTTTTTCTGAAGTCAGATACAATCAGCAAAGTTATAATCAGGGTGGACTGGTAAAGGCACCTACTCTTATTGAAGAACAGTGCTCCAGACCCAGACACAACTATATCCTGTGGAGAAAGACCTGGATCATGAGTGGTGATGGTGAAAAAGAAATATCCAACTTAGTTTAGGAAGAAAATTAGTCTGTAAGTCTAGAAACCTGGCTTCTGATCCTGATTTATTAATTTGCTATGTGATATTAGCTAAGGACTTGGTCTATCTTGGCTTCAGTTTTCTCATTTTAAAACGTGTGTGTGTGTGTGTGTGTGTGTGTGTGTGTGTGTGTGTGTGATTTCTGTGTTCTAAATTTACTTCTAAGTGCCAATATCCTATAATCCATTAGGATGAGGACAGATAAAGGTACATGGACCAGATAAGCACTTTTGAGAACCTATAGGTTGTATCAGTGGCAGTTGCTGTGCTGCTAAAAAAATATAGCAGAAGGGTTCCATTCCTGGAAATAGAATGGCATCAACAACAATGGCAGCCAGGATGACCAAGAATGACTCAAGGAGAAGGGAGCTCTCCCTCCCCAATACATTTATCCCAACATAAGCAGAGACAGAGGGACAGGGTTGGAGAACGCTGGTGATTTTCATAGCCACCTGTGAAACTCCTTTCCTAGAAACTAAATTAATTGTTCCTTCCTACAACTAATCCCTTCCACCAACAGGATTATAACAAAGAGGAACCTGTCTTCAGTTACTGGACCAGCTATGGGCTCATGAGCCAAACTGGACTAGCAGAGCTTTCCCTCAGAGATTTGGATATGGAATGTAAAGAGGTAAGTAATTTTCCCTTCTTGAATGGCTGACCTTATAACCCTTGGGAGATGTTAATGGTCATAGCATCCACCACATGGCCAAGATAGGGGGACTCAACTAGAGAGGAAGAGAGAAGGATCAAGTGGAGATTCAGAAATGTGAATAGATGAGGGACAGAGAGATTCCTGCTAGCTCTGAAGTTCCTCTTCTAATTCTTCCTGAGACCCAGTGGCATTCTTGTCCTGGGGTTCTGTGAGACACCCCAGTATTATTTTAAATTACTATTAAAAATTGTTTTTTCCCCCTAATTTGAATTAGTTCTGACTCTTACCAGCTTGGGAGGTGGAGCTAAATATGTGTTTGATTGTAAGTTAAGCTTTTAATATTTCCAGTAACTATTGGGTTTTTCTATTGATGAATTACTAGATTTTAGGCATTAAGTATAGATTATCTTCTTTAATGTCCCTAAATTCTTTGAAGTAGGCAATATTATACCCTTTGAATAGATGAATAAACTGAGGGTTAGAAGATATTTCTAACTCACCCTAAGTTAGGCAGCTATTAAGTGGCAAGACTGCTTTCAAAGAGACTTTCATTAGTTGGATTCTAATTCCAATCAGTTTAGCCTCCAGCTCTTGCTTTTAACAATTATTTCATAAGATTAGGTAAGATGTGGGTTGCTAGTGGGAAATCTGAGATAGAGAAATTGTATGAAGCACTAATTTTCCTAATTCTTTCTAATTTCCCAGGAAAGGAAATCAATATGGTTTTGAATCAGGAATGGAGATATGAGGAGAAAATGGTCAGTGTTTAGGGAAGCCTGGTATCAAAGTTTATCTTGTTATGTCAGACTCTGTAATTCTAAAAATTGTAGACTTCATGGAACTGTTAAGGAAAGGAAATTATGTAAGAGTTAGTCATTTAGAAGGGAAGCCTGTGCACCATTGGCTGGTATTTACCAGTGCAAGAGGTCAAAAGCTACCACTTCAAGCATTAATGTGGATTCTCCCTCAATGAATTTCTCCCAAGCTGTAGGACCTTATAATTTTTTTCAAGTCCAGCAATGTTGCCTTCATAAGTATTTTTAATCACAAACATTCAGTTGGCCACAAACACATTCCTGTACAATTCCTTCATCTGTGTCTTCTAAAGAGTGAACTGAACTGTTAACTTACTTTTAAACAAAACTGAATAGTTGAAATGTCTGACTGCTTCCTATCAGTATAAAAATATGAATTTGTACAACAGCTGCAACTCATTTCAGTAGGATTAAGTTTTACCCAAAGAAGGACAAAAAAAAAGTTGTCTGTAACAAGGGAAGACTAATGTTCTCAATGGAAAGAAATGAATATACCCACAGCTTTTTAATGTTGGTTAACATAAAAATAGCTTTGAAGATTAAATGAGAAACATCCTTTCTATTATTATTAATCATATTTCCTGATGATTAGTAGTGTCAGATCATAAAAATTGTAAAATTATTAGGGAGTAGGATTTGAAGTACACTACACAAGTTCAATAGCAGTAACTATAAAGTAGCTGATCAAACTTTATAAAATGTCATACTGCTTCATAAGGAATGGTAAAAATATGCCTTTGAGGTCTTTCTTCACTGAGAGCCTTTGCAGTCTTTCTCCATGAATGAACTAATTGGTATCTTTTCAACCGACCAAAGTTATATGACAATATTAAATAGATGTAAAATATTTTATAAGCGCTCATAACTCACCACTGCAAATTAACAATTCCCAAGCATGCATGGTGCTGTAGCAATTAAAGGAGTGAGGCTGGACCTCTCGCGGCTAATATCTGGGCTGAGTCACAGATTCCATGGTCAATACTTACTTTTTAAAGTCATATCTTGGCATTCTCAGCTCACCTAGAGATGATCAGTTTCTTAGTAGCCAACTTGTTTATCAAATCATTCAATAAGTCATTCAGGAAGCAAGGCACAGAGGCCAAGAGAAATGAATCAAGAACCAGGTTCCAGGTGTGAACCTTATTCAGCTCTCCCACTTGTTCATATGGCTTACCCATCATGTAGCTTAGCTTCATGGTTGGTCAAATGGAGATAATTCTAATTCCAACCTCATGGGATTCTTATGAAAATTAGAAAAAAATAAATAATTATAAAATCTCTAGGACAGTGCCTGGTATTGTAGCAAGCACTATGTAATTGCTGAGCATAAAAATGAAATTCATTGATTACTCCAGCAGTATTTATTAGGTGGCTTCCAAAGGTCAGGCACTATGGGTTGCTTAAGACTGATAAGGTACCTGTCCTCATGGAGTTTACATTCTAGTTGGAGGAGCGAGAGAAGAAAAAAGTAAGTAAACAACTAAATAGACAAGTCTATTTCAGATACAGATTATTTTCATGAAAAAAAATAAACTGGGTGCTGAAGTGAGATTTGAGGTGGGGATATGGGGAACAGATTTGGTCAGAGAATCTTTCTTTAATATTTGAGCCAGGACCTGAAGGATGAGAAGTGAGCCATGTGAAGCACAGAGAGGAGAGCCAGAAGCATGAGGAGGACAACTTAGTACATGTGGAGTTTCGTTAGAAAAGGCTAAGAGCACAGGAAGAAGTTGGACAGTCAGGCAAAATGCTGACAATATATCACCTGGCAGGTCATGCTAAGGAGTTTCAATTTGATTTTTACTTTTAAAGAGAATTTATTTCCATTATGGCTCTTTTCATTTCAAGTGAATAAATTTCACTTAAACAATAGAAAAAATATTGCCTACAATCAAGATATATTCAAGGGATAAATCTGATCCAGGCAGAATTGGATCTTCAAGACCTTCAATAATGACTTCAGGAGACTGTTTCTCCATTTCTTTCCTTCTCTGCTTGGGTTCCTCTCTCAGGCAAGGTTTTTACCTTAACACGGAAAGATGGCCATTAGCATCTCCCCTACCAACATCTGCTTTTCAGTAACTGTAATGAAAATATCTCAAGATAACTCACTGTTCTGGATTGTCATGAACTCATTTTGGAACCAATCACTTTGACTCCGATCTGCTGTGCCTGAGTGACTTTCCTACCTCTAGAGCCAGGGGGTGGGTCAGTCTCAGAGAGAGAGAATGAAGACGAGGGCTTTCACAAAGGAAAATTAATGTGCCCTGAGCAGAATAAGAATGTGATGGTAAGGTAAACACAGAGGTAAGCAGGTAAACACAGAAGACCTCTGTCAGATATTTACTGATGTCACTAAAATGTATGTCATCTCTATTCTTTATGTTTTGGCATCTATCTCCGCTGGTATCTGGGGTGAAGTCAAGTTCCCATCTGTTGCTGCAGGTGCAGGGCCGTGCATACTGCATCCTTTTAGCTCCTAAGAGAAGCTGACCTTCTCTGGGACACTTCTATACCCTTCGGAGGACCAGAAAAACTTTCTGATTCTCTCTGATCCCACAAAAACTTGGAGAAGGCACATCCAGCCCTTCTGCCTAGACACTGTAGTGCTGTCTACACTTCAGTTACAACTGCCCCTGGTGTCAGGGTCACAAGAAGGTTTCATGCCTCCGTAGGCTCTCTCAGAGCCTGGGAATATATGATCTGCCCTGTGATCTTACTAAACCTCTGCTGGAACTGGGACAATATGGAGAAGACGGCATGAATTGCTCCTGCACAGAACTACCCAACCTGTGTTCTTACTGCTCTTTTGCATGCTTTGCTTTTCCTGCCTCAGTCCTGATTTCTCAAAGCAAATTTAGGGTAAAAAACAAACAAACAAACACAACCTGGCTCTCATATGCATTCTTTTCAACTCTATCGGTTATATACATCAGTTTGAATTTCATTAATAAAAAGTCAGGGTTTGGGAACTCAAAAATCCTTTATCACACCCTATACCCTTTGCTTAGCATTTTTAAAAAAGTTTATTCCTTTATTTTGAGAGAGAGAGAGAGAGAGAGAGAGAGAAAGAGAGCACGAGTCAGGGAGGGGCAGAGAGAGAGGGAGACACAGAATCCCAAGCAGTCTCCACACCATCAGTGCAGAGCCGGATGTGGGGCTCCAACCCATGAACTGTGAGATCACGACCTGAGCCGAAATCAACAGTTGGATGCTTAACTGGCTGAGCCACCCAGGCGTCCTAATATTTTTACAAGTTTCCTTTTATTCTTTGAGAATTGACTTCTCTTTTCCCTGTTGAGTGTGACTTCCCTTTCCCAAGGCAGTGAGCCTAATCCATACATGTGGATGTCTGAATGCTCTTCTATTGATAAAACCACCGTGTGCTCCAAATCCGTTGTCAGTCTTCCTGGGAGAGAGATGGATGTACATGGATCGGGTTAGTGTTTCTGAACCCCGTTTTCCAGGTGACTACTTACCTTGTTTATATCTTTCCTAAGAATTTCCAAGATCTCTTCCAATAAACAATATAAAATTCAGGTTTTGAATGTAAGCTACAAAAATGTACTGTGGCTATTTTAAGCAAAAGGGTTTACTTGGATCACATCTGGGGCTCACAGATGGAACAGCATACAGCAAGAATTGAGGTAGCTTGTCAATCCTACAGTGGGAAAGAATAACTTCTGGCGATGACTCATATCTTTGCATCATTTACTCAGGTCCAGGGAGAGAGTATCTCATTGGCCTGGCTTAGCTCACATTACACCCACTGCATGCACAGGGCCGTGGAGAGGGTTTATCGCTTCCCTGTGACTCTTTAATAGAAAGCAGAAGTTACTTCCCACCAAGATTATACACAATGGGGAAAGGACAACTCCTAGAATGGAAATGAAGATGCGATGAAGAATGAGAACTAGGGTGCCTGGGTGGCTAAGTTTGTTAAGCGTCCAACTCTTGATCTTGGCTCAGGTCATGATCTCACAGTTCATGGGATCAAGCCCCACATCGGGCTCTGCATGAGTCTGCTTGGGATTCTCTCTCTGTCTCTCTCTCTCTCTCTCTCTCTTTTTCTCTCTGCCCCTCTCTGGCTTGCCAGCACACATGCTCTCTCTCTTTCTGTCTCTCAAAATAAATACACAAACTTAAAAAAACAAACAAACAAGAATGAGAACTCCTGGTCAGGTACAATAACTAGGCTGTCTGCCACAACTCTATGATTCTATATTTTATATATACTATTACCTAGGGCTAGAGATATCATTAAGGTACTATTAGAGAATACTACTATAGCCTGTTTCTAAAGATCAAAAACAGAAGAACAATCTTTATCCAAATCCTTCCATCCAGAAAGAATTTCTTAGACAATTTACTTTATTCCTCTTCCTATGCAAAGCTTTAGTTGTGCTATATTATTTGCATAGGGGAAGAGAACACAGCATTGATATTCAGCTCCTCTGCCGAACTGGACAATTCCTTTCTACTAACAAATAGAAAATAAATGAACATAAGAAACCTAGTTTAGAGAGAAGTCAAGGGATATAGAAAGAGGAGGGTAAGAGAAGGAGAAAGAGAGTGTGGGGTGTGAGAAGGAAAGGAAAAGAATTCCATTGACAACAATGCTTCAGCAGCAGCTTTAAGCGGAAGACAACACATGAATCATTATCATTAACTGAAGGAATCTCTTTTGTTTTTCCTCATCCTTCTTCATGCCTCCCTCCTTCCCTGATTTGCCTCTCTCTACCTCTCTCTCTTCAATTTTATTTTGAGACCAGTACCCACTCTCTGGTATCTGCTATTGGCAAAAGACTCATGAGGTAACTTCTGCAATCTTAACTATACTCTCACGGAAACGATTACCACAAAATGACGATTTAACAATTCAACTAAAAATAAAAATACCACATAGGGATTTCTGGGACTTTTTTTTCCTCTTTCCCCTAAAACTTCTGGAATCACCTTTAATTTGTTTATTGGAGTCAATTTGTAAGTATTTCCCATACACAGCTGACTTACAGCTTTGGCTTTTTGTCATGGTAGTGTGGAAAAATATAGTTTAGTGTAAATTTAAACTACAGTTCTATGTAAACTTGCCCACAAATGCATTTCCACTAAATCTGGACAGCCTATACCCAATGGTGAGAAACATGTAGAACTCTGTTTCCCTAGCTTTAATGATTTTTTAAACAGAAGATTCCTTTAGATCGTAATTGGATGTAGACCAACAAATTCATTCACCCAGCTCAGTGAATATCAGATAGTTATGGCATTGGATTGGCTACATGTTTTTGATAGGATAAGTTGTATGGCTTCTTGTGATTCAAGTTGTATGACTTTTAATAAAAATAAAAGTAATCACTATTATCATTTATAATTATTGAATACTATCTTCTAGCAACTGCACTCAGTACTTTAAATGTGGTGTTTCATTTAATTCTTATGACTACCTTATGAGATTATACATTATGATATGTACTGAGATATGTATTATCATTGTTATTTTATAGTTCTCATAAACAGCTTATAAGTGGTGGGCCAAGACTACCAATCAAAGCATGCTTATTCAAGATCCCATTAGGCATTGCATAATCTTGAAAGTGATGAACTGGAATGTTAATTTGGGTAAGGGATGCTTTATCAAATTTAGCTTTGTAACCAGAATGTAAACTCATGAGACTGATGATAGCACTCCAATATATAATGAGTTGTTTTGTTGGAGGAAAGACTTTTGCTAAGTTCACCAAGACACTCTTAGTGTATGATTGTTTTACTTTCTTCACAGTGCTTTTCCAGTTTGAATGTAAGTTGAAGTGAGCAAGGATTTAGCCTATATTTTTATAGCTATTTTCAGAGCATCTTAAAGACTGACCCATGAGAAGTGTTCAGTGAATATTCATTGGATGTTTAAGTTACATATTATATCTCAGCCATAAAAATAAGCACTGCATCAGATATCCAGATGAAATGAAAATCAGGCCACGGTCCCCTGGGTACTATAATCTGATTTCCAAGTTCTTTCCTTGATATATTTATTTGTATATTTGTGGACATTGTATCTATGTGTGTGTTTGTGTACTAATGGAGGATTAATGAACTTCTTCTTCTTTTTTTTTTCTTTACCTTGGTATATCATACTGGTCTTGTTGCTGTTCCTTCACAGGTGGTTTTCCATCTTCCCTCCCTCCTCCCAGTCTAGCTACACAGTGCATCATTGAACCATTACCTTACAGCAGCACTACGCTTATTCCCCATCCCTAACACCATTCATTCACAGGGTCAAAGTTCTGGTCCACAAACCCTTCCCTCTAGGAAGTTCAATGCCTGTGAAAGAACTTGCAATAAACCAGACCCGCTAGGATGGTCAGGTCCAGTAAGATGATGATGGAAAGTAGCAGCTTGTTGGTTGTCACTTTTCTGGACATTGAACGGAGAATCTTTCAACTTTCGCTCAAGTTTTCACTTGTGTTTACAAGCCTACTCCTAGTACGTCCCAATGGATCACATTGCTCACCCAGCTCTTCTATGATTTCTGAGCCAATCTAGTCAGTCTCTGTGGCAATCCGATAAGAACACTCAGTACTCTGGGTGGCCTGGTTCAGGCTGTCAGTGCCTTGCAGAAGCAATGCCCTTTGAGACTGTAGCTGATTCATATGCTCATTCTCTACAGTGTATGTACCATATTTCATGTCTCCTCGGCCCCCAGGTGTGGCTGTCAAAGGTGTGCTTCTCACTTCCCGATGGAGTATAGCAAGGTCTTTCCGGTAGGTTCCAAGCTTAGACATCATAGGGTTACAGAAAGACAGAGGTGCATAATGTCGTTCCTCTTCCATCTCTGTCAACATTTCATTTGCTTCCTGTTGCTTTTCATCAAAATCTCTGATCACCTTTTTCTTTTCTTCTGCCCCTGCTGTCCCCAGGAGCTGCTCTGGCACCCCTTGCAGGTCTTCATGGAGGCAGCGGAAGATCTGGTAAAGTTTCTCGAAATGCTCCGAGAAGGCAGCAGAGGTGGCCATGGTGCAGGCCACACTCAAGCATCGCCCACCGAGATTTTGGGCACTGGGCCTGCTCCTATCCCGGCTGTCAGCCACGCAGTCTCACAGGTATCATCGCTGGAGACGAGGTGCTTCCGGGCCACGGCAGGGTCCTCTGAACTTCTATATCTGTGGAGAATACTCAGAGTATTTCCTCCAGCCTTAGTAGCATGAGTCTGAAAATGTGTCACAGACAAATATTTAAAGCCTGAATTGCCTTTGAATATTACTTAAAAGGACATGTTAAGGTAATTAAAAATATGAACCCTTAGTCTAGCAGCCTAGGTTAAAATCTCTGCAAATTCTAATTTTATAATTATTTATTATATTATGATTCTCATAATAGAGCACTAGAAAATTCTTCCCTTGGATTACAATGCTAATATGCTTTGTATCTTTTTCTGTCTTATTGTACTGGCTAGATCCTCCAGCTACTGTTGCATAGAAGCAGTAATAGCTAGAATCTTTGTCCTGTTCTTGATTTTAAAGGGAGTGTTTTAAAATAAATTATAATTGTTACTGTATATTTTTTGTTAGATTTTCATTACTAATTGTGCCGGTTAGCAATTCCTTTTTTCTCAGCTCCAAGCGTACACTTTTTTGCCTGCTCTGTGAAAATGGAGATGGGTCCTTTAAATATTTTTCCTTTGACAATGGTCATGAGTTAAATCTTAACAGTACAGGGCTTTAGAGAGAGATAAGGCAGGAGGTTATCCTTCCTGGCCCTCTTTTCTATCTCCTTGAGCAGCTGTTGTGAAATCTCTTTTCATTCTCTCTGCCTTTGCCTTAGATCTCCACCATCTTTAATTTGGGTTCTAACAAAGGATTCTGTCTGGCCTTACCCAAATTGTTTCTTCCCTTGGCCATATAGCTATTCAAGTTAACATCTTAAATTTTTTAAAAAATATATTTATTTATTTTTGAGAGACAGAGGGAGACAGAGCACAAGTGGGGGATGGGCAAAGAGAGGTTGGTGGGGGGGGAGGGAGGGAAACAGAATCCAAAGCAGGCTCCAGGCTCTGAGCTGTCAGCACAGAGCCCAACGCAGACTGCAAGATCATGACTTGAGCCGACGTCCAATGCTTAACTGACTGAGCCACCCAGGAGCCCCTCAAGTTAACATTCTAAAACAATATCTTCAGACAGTCTACTGTTCTCTAACATGATGATTTTCTTGAAAATTTACCAAAGTCAAATATGTGCAAGCCACCAATGGAATTATGTATTATAAGGAAAATCTCTCCCTAGAGGACTAAAAATTCATCCCAAATTCCTAATTACAGCTCACCTTCTAGAAAGGGTTGCTATAATTTTATAACTAACATATCATGCATGTCCTTTCACTTTGTTTTTTTCCTTCCTAATTATGAATGTAGTCAATAAGCTTAGGTTTAGCCTAATGAGTCCCATCTTTATCTCAAGTTTATTAAGTTGATGAGATCTTTGCTCGTTGTCTCTAATCTCAGAACTTTTTTGGGGTAATATTTGCTTGTAAAGTAAGAAGTGAAAGGCAATAAAACTACAATTTTGTTTAAATTTCTGTGCTAAGATGCTGACATGAATTCAGTGAGCAAGCACTACCATCAAAAGGTAACATACCAGATGGGGTACAAACATACATTTAGAACATGAAAAAGCAACTTTAGGGTTTTCGAACATACTGTCTGAAAGTGAGTGTTGTTTAAAAATATTAAAATGGTCAAGGGCTCTATTTACAAAAACTCGGTGTTTCTTCCTTCCCTTAACAAGACATCTAAACTTTTAAGCATGCTATTCCATATCACCTAAAATCCCAGCTTATTCTCAAGCTAGAGCACTCACTGTTTCCCCTCTTCTGTTACTCTGTGCGCCCTCACCATTCTCGCGTGTGCTTGGTGTTCATGCTATTTCTATAGTCATGTCTTGCTGCCAGTCTGGCTGTACCATCTCATCTTCTTTTTCAAAGTCACACTAATTTTTCCAAACCTCTTGGACACACTAACTCTGACGTGAATCCTCTCCCTTCTCCCTTAAGCATCCCCAGAACAAATTAATTTCTCCTCTATGTTCCCACAATAGTCTGATTTTTTTTTAAACTATCACCTTCTGATTGGCAATAACTATACCAGCAGGGGTATAGTGTAAGTCACATCTCCTTTTCATATTTCAGTTAAATAAAATTAAATAGTTTGAGTCATCCTTTAACCTCTTCCAACAATTTCCTCTCGTTCCCAGGGTCTATAGTCTAGAACAATTTTGAGAATACTAAAAGTTCTAATAACCATTGACCCTTAATGTACTACTCACAATGGGCACTCTGCATATATTAATGTATTTGGTTATGACAATATCTATAGGTAGATATTAGTATAATACTTATTTAACACAAAAGGAAACTGAGGTACAGTATGGTCACACAGCTGGCCTTTCATGGCCTGGGTGCATCACTTTGAGCCTTATGGAGAGCAAAGCCATAGGCAAAAGATGATGAAACTGGTTTTGTGAGTGATTCTGAAAACCAGGGCAGCACAGGCAGCTTTTGGGCGCAGGTAACATGGTGAGACACTGCTGAGTGGATCTCATCCTGGCTTCAGTCCAGTGAGGATTCAGGGAAAGGCAGTGGCTCATCTATCTTGGAGCATCCTGTTTGCGCAGCACTAGAAGCCGGCACTCTCAGCACGTGTGTAGACCTTGTCCTGGTGTATAGAGCAGCACTGATGGGAAAGGCTTTAGGCTCAGAGGATATTGATGAAGGAAAGCCCTGGGGTGTTAAATATTCGGGGGCGATCTCTCTGGGGACATGAAGAAGTAACTGGGTGAGACTTCGATAAACTGCACGTCCTCCCTTATGAGGGGCTGGGCCAGAGCCGCTGAAATCTGTATTGTTATGATTTTTTTAAGTTTATTTATTTTAAGAGAGACAGAGAGAGAGAGAGTAGGGGAGGGGCAGAGAGAGAGAAGGACACAGAGAATCCCAAGCAGGCTCTGCACTGTCAGTGCAGACCCCAACAGAGGGCCAAAGGCACAAAACCATGAGATCATGACCCAGACGCTCAATCAACTGAGCCACCCAGGCACCTCTGTATTGTTATGATTAATGAGACTCCAAAGTGCTTATGGTTTTGTGAAACCCAAAACCACCTTGGATATACAAGTGATCATATCTAGCATCCACAATTAACTTTCAAAATATGCATTATTATCATTTCTATCTTAGATGTTTAAGAAACTGGAATTCAGAGATTCTTGTAAGTTGCAGAGCTGGGGTTCAAACTATTTCAGACTCTAAAGTTCAAGTTGTCCCCACTGTACATCATAACTGTCTTCCTGTTGACGATGAAAAAAGAAAATAATGTTGTGTCTTCTGTTTGACGTATACATGCAAAGCATTCCTTTTTCAGTGCTTGGCATTTCTCATGACCTAGAAGTTAGAATTCGTTGATATTTTTATAAAATGAAATCCCCAGTGAAGAGTTTTGTCCTCATCCAAGGTAGATAAACCTCAGTATGCTGCTACAATGTGATGATTCTCAATGTGGTTTTCTTTAGAAAATGTGAGTTCAGATGTAGCCATCACTTTTAATGTATGAAGAAATGCTTACGTATACCACAGTCATTCACTATCAGCTCATACGGCAACCAGATAAAAGCAAGACCTTCCCTTGCCCACAGTACACAGTTCAGCCTCACACAAGTATGTTTTTAATGTTTATGACACAATGTGTTTCCCAAGTCATTTTCTTCCTCATAAATCTGTACATTATCCTACTTAAGCAATTCTTTGAACATCTTCCTTTATTAAAAAAATCAAAATAAAATTGTGTCTCAGTCACAAAAAGGAGAGAGGGTATTATAAATCAGTAGAAATATAAACCAATCAGGGGATTCTGTATTCAGGTAGATTCAATTCTTATCAGTTCTGATGGAATGATAAATTTGATTTTTATCATAGGAAATGTGATTATGCAGTAGGTTTAATTCTGAATAATTTGTAATACTCTAATTCAGAGGAAACTTCAATTCATTCCAAAGAAAGGGAGTGTGCCGTTGCTTATAGACAAAGTCAACAGTTTCACTGAGAACCTGAGTTCAATTGTTTGCCGATTCCATGTGACTCAGGGACGCATATTTGATTCATTTGGACACCCCAGCTAAGGCTGTCAGTGTTTCCCAGTGTGCGCAATTTTAATAGCTTGTTTTTCTCTCAATCTGAATGACGTGTCAAATTGTGAACTGATGCCCTCCTTCCCTTCTTGTACCTAATTCTGACTGGCTAATAATCAGCCATGTTTCAGAAAATAAAGCCTTCTTGATAGAGTTAAGAATTTAAATCCCCATGCTACACAAGTAAGCTTTGTATTAGAATGCACAAATGTGACAGATTTAATTTATATTAACATATATGTATTAAAATTTTCTTAAGTTTATTTATTTACTTTGGAAGAAAGAGAGTGCAAGCAGGGAAGGGGCAGAAAGAGAGGGAGAGGGAGGATCCCAAGCAGGCTCCGTGCTGTCAGCACAGAGACAGATGCAGGGCTTGACCTCATGGACTGTGAGATCATGAACTGAGCCAAAATCAAGAGTCATCTACTTAGCCGACTGAGCCACCCAGGAGCCCCAATTTTTAAACACTGTATGTATAAGCAGGAGGTGAGAAACAACAACAACCAAAAAAAAAAAAAAAAACTATGTCTAGGAGTCAGTCCCTTAAAGCTATGCAAAGTTTCCAAACTAACTGCCTGAAGGAAAATCTAGACTATATTTTGCCAAGAATGTTTCCCTCTAGTATTTTAATCCCAATAAATTCTATGTGTCTCAGAAAATGAATCCATTCTTTTCTTGCATCTTTAATTTGTTGATGTTCATGACTTTCTACATTTTAATTTTAATCAAAGTATGAAATAAAACATTAGTTCCAAAAAGATACACTGTGAGTTTTGTACTCGGTTTGAATCCAAATAGGTTGTTTTGAATATTTGAGGTTTTTCTTCCCTTTTAACAATCATGAATAAACTACTGTTCTTGCACAATGTGGAAGATTAAACGATAAAATTTGGAAGTAAACTCCATAATGGAATAACAAAACTCATGAGGGTTGTAGTGATGCTAAGACCATGGTATTTCATTGAAATGGTTGTTCTTAGCAATTGACATGTCACTGCTTTTGAGGCTGGTGTGTGGGTGGCCAACTGACTGCTGAAGATTTAGCCAACAGTTGGAATATCTTAGGCTGGAAAAATGTGTTGAAACTAATCTTCAAGTCAGCATTAGAATCTGAAAACCTTGCAAAATGAACGCCTGTCATATTCTCTTAGCTAGGAATGCATTACCCCACGATACTCCCACCACTCCTGCCACACACTCATTTCCAGACCATCGAACTCTTTTTGTATTTCTAAATCCACCTCAAATACCACCGTCCCCGCAAACTGCACCCTCATGTTCTTTCTCCTCCTCCGCACTTTAAAGTCAGTTCTCTTCTGTAAATGCTCGGATTATTACCTGTGTCTTTCTTGAGGCAGATTTACTCCTCTTTATTATGGCCATCTGAATCTATGCCTTTTTTCCTCTACTTGATTCTAAAAGCTCTCCCAGTTCAGGTTCATTATCTGATTCATCTCCAACTTCTTCATAGACCTTAGGGAGTGCTCTACACCGGCCAGGAATAACAATGCAGACAGCTTACATTTATTGGGAGTTTATGATGTGCCAATCGGTCTGAAAACTTCCATTTAATCCTTTAAAACACATACAAGCCAGGTACTATTATTATTTCTATTTTACAAGTATGAGACTTGAGACTTCAAGAGAATGAATAACTGGTAAATATTTCAACACAGGACCCAAACCCAGGTGGTGTGACCTCAGGGAAGGTGCCCCAAGAAAGGGGAGGGGGCACTAAGTCAGAAAAAAATGAATTTACCAAGTAATTGCCAAAACCAATACAGAGGCAAACATTATGTGTTCCAATCTTCTACCATAAGAACATTGAAATAATCTGATTCCCACGTTTCATGCTCTAGCTCTTTCCAAACAATTACAAAAGCAGAAGTGCACAATTTCCCTCCATCCACAGTTTTCTGGTCAGTTTTATTTTAATCTGGAACAGCCAGGATTTAAATTCAGGAACACTAAAGCCCAAAGCTTGGTATTAGCAATGCTACACTAGGTTCTCTAATCGCTCAAATGTTTATCTTCCACTTCGTTGTGGTCATTAAAACTCATTTCCACTGTGTCCCTCGGCTCCCCTGCTGACCAAGTCCTAGAACCTCTTCCTTTCAAGCCTGTTTCTCCATATTCTTAGGCTTCTGATTACTCTCCCAGCCTATTGTTGTCAAGGTCAAACAAGTCACTTTTTCACCTTTTCCCTCAAGTTCAAACTTTTAGGCCCTGCAACATTCTTGCTGCTCCTCTCTGTGCCCTCTTCAAGTTACACACACATGACATTAATATTAAGTGACTGCTTTCAGTTATTCAATTGTTGATCTAATAACTGTCATGTGCATTTTTCTGAAAACAATAGTTGCAAGATCGCACAGGCTGATTCGGTAACTCTGCTGTCACGTGCATGAATATAAAATAAACACAAGGGAGCAGATGAGAGTGAGGGAAAGCAACTGCCAGCTGGAACTTCAGAAAAGAATGATGTTCCATAACCTCAAGACGCATTGAGCACAATTGAACCGTATCTCTTTTTGGCAATATATTAAAGATACGTGAAATATTGTGGTTTCCCTCCACCTCCTCCTATACTTTGGGGGTATATGGAACTGATCTAGTGCATAATGGTGAGCAGCCTAGTAATTTTGGTTGCATGGTACTTTGAGTTAGAGTGTAGCTTAGAACTATTTCTGGCATTTTCTTCCTATTGAGATTCATAATGACATAGCAACAGCCATACTGGATACACATTTCTTCTTTGTTCCAGTATTTCTGTGCTTACTCTATAGAAATAGCCCAACATGATTTGCCTTATACACAGGGCATACAGATTTTATGAGGTTATTGTGTATAGCTTCAGTATTGATCTCGTTTTTTAAGTTAGCCTCTGTTAAAATACATGGGAGTAAAGAATTTCAACATTTTCTTACACACACCATAAAATACAATGCCATTTCCTCCCATACTCTTAAGAGTTTTTCCAAAAGAAAGAGTATATAAAAGGAAGCTGAAAAACCATCAAGTAATACAAGTCTTACTGTTATAACTTACAATTATTATCATAGTTATTATTATTATTTTTATTATTAGGCAGAGAAATAGTTATCACTAGCATTGTCTTACCACATTTTGGAATTTGAAAATTTAACTTGCTTATTTGGGTGATGAGTTTTTGTAAGGAATCTCACCTAATTATGTATTCAAGCCCATCTTTAATAGCTTATTATTCTTGATCCATGTATAATTTAAATACGTCCCTGCATTTCCCCCTTTTGGTTTTGATTCTATCCTGCTCTCTTAACTGCGTGTGTCTCTCAGCCCCAAGGCTGCCTCACTTTGCAACACATCTTAAACTTTAATGTGTATACAAATCACCTAGGGATCTCATTAAAGGCCCCATTCCTTGTGGTCTCAAGATTCTGTGTTTCTAATAAGCTCTCAGGTGATGCTGATGCTGCTGGTTCTGTGGACAACACTGAACAGAGAACAACTTTATGTTTAAAAAGTTCTCAATTAGACCCATGTAAGAGGTATCCTTGATTTTTCTCTCTTCCTAAATGCACAACTAATCATTCGTTGGTCCAACAAATATTTATTGAAGCCCACTGTGTGCCAGGTAAATCAAACTCTCTTCATTCTAATGCAGAGTAACCTATTTTTTCATTTCCACCGCTACTAGCACTCACATTCAATACTACAATTATCTCTCTTCTGCACTTTTGCAATAGCTGCTGAATACATCTCTACATACATCCTTTATTCCTTTGTCAGTTCATTTCCTTTAACTTGCAAAAAAAAAAAAAAGATTTAAAAAATCTATTTCTAATGGTAGCATTCCAGTGTATCTAATACTTCAAAACCCTCCCAACGATTTTTAAAATCCCAAAGTTTTAAGATAAAAAGTCAGCAAGATCCTGGTTACCTTCATCTGTCATCACTCCCCTTTTGGCTTTTGATGTTCCAGACATTTTGGCACTTTTCACTTGCTAAATTTGCTAAGCTTCTTTCATTCCCAAGTCCTTTGCACATGCTGTTCCTTTGCCTGGAATGCTCTTCCTCTCCTTCTTTATCTAATAACTATACCCTTCAGAAATTAGAGTAATATCACTTCATCGAAGAACCCTCATTTGATCTTCCAGCATGTCAGGATATCCTGTTACAAGTTCTTTTAACGCCACCTATTTCTTTGGGTGGGGGCACTTTTCATAGACAGAATTACATAATTAAATATGCAAATTAGCCTGCTTCCTCTGGTAACCAGTTGCATAGGGGCATGGGTCTTGTCTTTTTTTTTTTTTTTTTTTTTTTTTTTAATTTTTTTAACGTTTATTCAGTTTTGAGAGACAGAACAGAGCGTGAGCAGGGGAGGGGCAGAGAGAGAGGGAGACAGAATCCAAAACAGGTTCCAGGCTCTGAGCCGTCAGCACGGAGCCCGATGCGGGGCTTGAACTCACAAGCCGTGAGCTCATGACCTGAGCCGAAGTCGGACGCTCAGCCGACTGAGCCACCCAGGCGCCCGGGTCTTGTCTTTTTTAAATTTGTATTCGTCTAGTTCTTAGCACAGTGCCTGGCAAATAGTTGATGTCAACAAATACTTAATAAATGAAATGATAAAAAAAAAATAGAAAGAACTTGGAACATTCTGGTCCATCTGGATCCCTCTGTTAAAAACAGAAGTAGTTTGCCAATTTTCAAAAAACAGTCTATAACAAAATACACATCATAAAAATGTTATCTAGTTTCTTAGACATATTCATCTGGTGTTTCAGTGTCTTCTAGTGCTTCCATATCATTTATATGGTGTCCAATTTCCTCTAAAGTTCATGAGATGACTAATAGAAAACTTAAATTACTTGCATATGAAAAAAACCCCAACTGTTTATCTATTTGAGAAGTGTTTAATGTACTGCCACATACAACCTCCTACTGCTTCATAAATTGTTTCTGATGACACGCAGTCTTTGGATATGGTGAATAATTATATGTGTTTAAGTATCCTTTGTCAAAAAGGAAGATGGATCTCTGGGAGCTACATCCCAGAAAATCTTTGTAATTACATTATTTGGGTATTTTTAAAAGCTATGGTCTCATCGTTTCTCTGGTTGATAAATTTTGTTTGTACAAATATGTGTGGAATCTATTTCTTGAAGTCCTGCCACCACCTTGGGGCATAAGGGAACAGAAATAGAGGGGTTCCTGATAATGATCCTTGAGTCCTTCATGCCCCTAGATATTTAGGACCATAAACACACTGGTCTAGGAGGTCTCTACAATCTCTTTAGAAAGTGTTATTTTAGAAATATTTTTAGGTCTGGAGAGTCATCCTTAACTTTCTGAAATCAGTGGGGAAGCAAAAATAATTTTGGAAAATCCACCTATCCATCTTTTGCATAGTGAACAGGACAATAATTCAAATTGGTGAACTGGAGTAATAATATAGCTTGTGGCTTGGTTAACATATCTTCTGAAGGCATCTCTCTATTCCTGCCTGACCTTAGACATCTCAAGCAATGATCTCAGCCCTCCCTAGGCTGACACGCTGTGTATGTCCAAAGTGATGAGTCAGCTCTATTTTAAGCCCTGAATGGAGTGGGGCTTATACTTTTCAGGTCCACAGTGGGCTCCAGGCCAGCGGCAGCTGTCTGCTCAGCGGGTTTCAGCCTGCTGCTCAGTGCAGACTGACTTTGAGCCCTTGGCAGGGACGAATGAGATCCCTGTGCTTATAGGAAAATGCTTTTGTCTACTCTCTTTTTGTTGCTGTTGTTTTACAGTCCACGTTGCATTTAATAGACGTCAGGAAAAAGCTGTTCCATCCTCAGTAGCAGTGGAAACAGTCATTCTCACTGGTACATTGTACCAACATAGCTTCACGGAAGGTCATGGAACTCCTGAACCAACCCACAGGATGATGGTAGGTGTTCTGTAACTGAGGGGATCTCAGCACACATCACCACAGGGTTATCTCAGCCATATTCTGGCTCGAGCTCTTACTCACCTTCTCATATGTACATCTCTAATCTTACCTCATTCCTGAAGGTTTGATAATGTGGATATAATAAGCATTCTTTTCACTGTCTTTTTCTTTCTTCTAACAAACTGTGTTCCAGTTTTGTCCTTGATTTTCATTAATCATTTGAGTAAACCCACCTAAGGTGTTTAAGTTTTAATCTTGTAGCTGAGTTTCCCAATTTATAAACAGAGTAGATGGTTAAGGTAACCAGTTTATGAGTGAGTCAAGAGGCTTAGTTAGTTCTTATAGAGTATCTGATGACTTTTATTTTTGTGGCATTTTGGACATTCTCCTCTTATTTTCCTTTGCTTCCTTAAGTCAAATCCCATAGTTCTATCCTTAAAGAATCCTGGGATATGCTTATGTCACCTCATCTTGTCTGCTTAGGTTCTGGGAAAAATTAAGGGTTTAAAACGACCCACAGAAAATCAACCTCTCACCCTTATTCTCTCTCCTGTCCTTTACTGTTCCCATTTACTTCTCTTATCTTTTCATTTCACTGTGAAATCTTCTCTTCATTAACTTATTTAACAACATTATGCTGAGGCTTCCCTTGTTTCAGAGGCTATACTAGCTACTAGGGATGCAATAATGAACAAGACAGAACTTCTCCCTGACTAGTTTACATTCCAGTGAGGAAAACCAACAGTACACATGTGACAAAAGCCATAGTCAAGAGAGTAATGGGTTGCTGTTATATATCCTAATGGAGACAGATTCCTTTCTAGCTTAAGTAAAAGCACTCTACCTAGTATTCAGGAGAGTTTTCTCTGAAGAGTTGGATTTAAGCCAAGATCTAAAGAATGAGACCAACTTGAACATGCAAAGAACTTGGGAGAAACATTTTGGGCAGAGGGAAAGGATGAGAACAGAAAAGAGTTTGTGGTATTTTAGAGATTGACTGAAATCCAGCATAGCTGGAGGGTAACACAGAGTGTTTCCAGTTGAGCTAGATGAAGGAGGCTGGGGTCAGATCACATGAGAGCTCTATAGGTCATAGCAAACTCATGAAGAACAATGTTAGACTCATTGTGATATCTCTCTGTGAGAGCTCTGGAGGTTGCCTGGAAAAACCAGGGGATAATTTCAAGGAAATCATCTGCTTAGTAGATTAGGTATAGACATGTTCAGCCTGGACCTGGAATGAGGGTCAGGGGAGAAACTCAAGAAAGTCCATTTTCAGGACCATAGTCCACAAAGAAGTATCCAGAAGAACCAGTGTTCTCATTTTCAAGAGTACATTGTAATAATGTAATATATACAGTGTTGTATATTTCAGAACTTAGAATGTCTTCTCTCTGTAATTTCCAGGCCATACTTGCATGCACTAGGTTGACCACTTATCTCCACATTCTAGACCTATTTATCAGACATCCAGTTTGGGCAGACCAAATTTCTAGGCAAATTTGGCTGAGTACATCCTACTTGAATACAAAAACAACCTCAGGAAACTCCTTTTAGCTTTACATTGTCATGGTTCTTTCCTATGTGGATGCCTACTGAGTTTGTACTTTGTACAATATCCCACATCTGCTAGTATTTTACTTTTTAAAAAATCTTAATAAGCTTTCATCACCCTTCCAGGTTACAGGTTAAAACGTGATCATTTGATTCCTAAATATCATCTTCTACTTGTTTTTTTGTTGGAGGATTACCATCAAGCTGTAAACTCCTAATACTCTGGTAATAGTTTTAGACATTTAAAATACAAATGCACTTCTGCATTATTTTCCAACATAGCATTTTTTTCAATGCTACTTAAAATGAACAGTTTAACTGACTTCCTTAGGCTCTTTGAATAATAGGTTGAGCCAAAGGTGAAATAATATCTTATTATTCGCATTATTATATTTCAGAGCATGGGGTAACTCTGGTGGAGAAGTAGGAAAAGTCACATATAAAGGACCCAGATGGTGGGATACCATATGTTCTATGTCTTAGTATGAGAAACAGCTCAAGCAAGTAAACTATTCCCAGACATTTATTACATAGCCCAGGTTTGGAATAATTATTATGCTTCTGGCAAGAGACAAAGGTGGAAAATGGAAATTTAAGTAGAGTTACCATTAAAGGAATTATTGCATTCTTTTCTGAACATAATCACCTGTAAGTGGAAAAGTAATGGCTCCATATGTTGTGTTCTTTATTGATTTCTGTTAGATATTTGCACTTACTTGACCCAAGTGTAGGTATAGGATGTTGCTAACCTAGATATTCTTGAAAAGTTAATAAAAATCAAGTGGTTATTGATAATAGAACAGTATGTTTAGACTATGTAGCTCTATTTCAAAATAGGAGCTAATATTTAATATAATAGAAACTAATATTTCAAAAACTATAAATAGAATAATTTTGTTAAAATATCTAAAAACATGTCCTCCCTCTAGTATCTATACAATTTTCAAACAAATTGACACACATTTGGCCCACACAGTACACATGATGGGAACAATTTTGTTTTATCACTTCCGAATGTATATGGCAATACTCTTTTTCATTGTGTTTCTTTTTTTTTTTCTTTTTCTTGAGAGAGAGCATGAGTGAGCAAGGGGCAGAGAGAGAGAGAGGGAGAGAGGGAGGGAGGGAGAGAGACTGAGGAGCCCAATGCGGGGCTCCTGCTCACTTGAAGCAGGGGCTCGAACTCATGAACTGTGAGATTACGACCTGAGCTGTATGCTTAACTGACTGCACCACCCAGGCACCCCTTTTATGGCATTTCTTAATACAAAGTCACTATTTTTGAGCTAGCATTTCAATATCTCACTGATGTTATTTCTTTATTTACAAAAACTTTTCTTCTCTCACTGAGACCACCTAGTTTGTCTGAATAGATTTTTTATGGCCCAGATGAAGATTATACAGGATGACAGTCCTTTGATTAATGAAAATATTAGCTTTTTTAAAATTCAGAATTCAGAAATTCTGAAATTAGTAAATGAACCAAGACTGACTCCAGCAAATATCTTATTTTAGTTGAATTTCACCAACAAAGTACAGCTTGCATCTGTTAGCATAAAAACACAGTGACCTAGAAGAGACAGCTACTCACAACTCCAAAGAAAAAACTGCCACCAAACAACTCTATGCATAAATCAAGGCTCTCTTGGCGTTGATATTACAATGCATGATACTTGGAAAGAATCAAATATTTATTCCACATTTTCTGTGTGAATTTTATCTTAATATATACAGCTAGCTAGTGAAGGAAAATTTTTATTTGAGAATAATACAAACTAATCAACTTAAGAAAGAAAATCACCTAAATATATTCTTGAAAAATAAAACAAAAAACAAACAAACAAAAAAACAAACAAACAACAACAACAACAACAAAAGAAAACAATTGCAACTCAGGCCAAAGTGTCAAGATTTATATCCAGCTAATAACTTTAAAAGTATTCTGTATGACAATTTCAAACACATTAAGGTCTCCTTGTTTTCAGGATGGAAATTCAGACCCAGACAAGTAAAAGGACCTGGTCCATGTCATGCAGGGATCCAGCGGCTTTTTTCACACTACAATCATAAGCTACATCTCTTAAATCCTGGTCTTTTAAGATAACAAACTGCTTGCTGTTTTGGCGCTCTTCTACGACACTAGAAGAAGAAGAATGTCCCTTTGGGTAACAAGGCCGATGAGTCATTACATGGCTGTTGTCTTTATTTTAATTTTCTTAGGAGAAGGAGCCTGAAGATGAAACAGAGTGAGCAAACACTCTGAGGTCTTCCTCCCAAGACTTTTTCAAGGGGACATTTACAGAAGTCCATGTTAGCAGTATGTCCAGTGGTCAGAATCATGACTACCCAGTCAGTTTAAGCAAAACCTTTGGCTCTTTGTAATTAGGGGGGTCTGCGGGAAGAGACAGTCTCTAACACATTCTTCCCAGGCTTTGCCCCATAACTCTCCATGGCCTAATGCTCAGAAAGGAGGAAAAGTATGAGGAAAACAAACAGAGACAGACCTTCTTTGTGCATTGGCTCTCGGCCTCCCAAATCAGCTGGCTGGACGCAGAGGTAATTTCCTTAGTGTTTGCAGCCTTACGCTGACTTCTGCATGGGGAAGTTGGGCAATATTTATTGTTGAATGGGGCCCTGGGAGATTATTCTTGGAAGGAACAACCTCTGTGAACCTTTGTGTGTTGACTGAAAAATCTCTTCTAGTCAGGGTTTCACAAACTAGATGTGATTCCCTCCTTCCAATACAAAAATGACTGGAAAACAAAAATTTTTCAAGTTTAGAAATCCAGTCATATAGATGTGGTTTTTTCTTACTCGAGGAGATTTACCTCTAGAGTACTGAGTTAGGAAAGTATAGAAACAGGGAGAAACTTTAGGATACCATGAGCTGCTCTCTAGAATTTTGTGAACCACTGAGATGTAAAAATATCTATTTACTCATTGTTAATTTATAGAGCATTTTTTTGAGCTTCCTTTACACATAGAGTCATGGGTCAGTTACTAGAAGGGACACAAAAATGAATGAAATATAGCCTTTGACATTAAGGTGCTTACACAATTCACCATCTTCCAAAAGATAATAAAGTCAATCAATCACAAGAATAAATGAACCATCTGCTATCAATATTAGTCTTATTTAAATATTCCATTAAGTGTCATAAAATAGTCATTCAAATACTCTTACTCTCCTTAAGTTAGTGTCTGAGAATAGGGATAAGGAGGGGCTGAGCACGAAACCTTAAGTTAATAAGAAGGGCCAGGCCCTCAGGCTCAGTGTTATATGTCATGCTGGGCTCTAGGACAATGATCCTCATCCAGCTGTGTACCCAGTCCTCTTGTCATTTGCAGCTGAAGTCTGCAGCTGGTAAGATTCATGAGCTGGTCTTTCTCATTGTGGTCAGGGCTGAGAAGCCATCACTGGCAAATGAGCCTCATATTGACTTGTGCTTATGTACAGACCTTTCAGGGTTTAGCTCATCTGACCTTGAGCCTTGTGGTTTGCTCAGTAAGTCATGTGGTCAAACCAGTATGACAAGCTCCCCAGCCAGAATCTCATTTGCTCTAAAACCCAGGGTTACACCAAAACATTAAACTTTGGAGACTTCTCCCACTTGACCTCCTAGCATTGCCAGCTTGCTGTGGCCACTGCCCATCTTGGTGACTGGGAGATGTTTTAGACATGATATCTTTCTAGGAGTCTTAATGTGGAGAGAGAAAACTTCTTCTTTGCCTTCAGTGTTTCCCTCACCTCTATGGAATGTTCTCTCCTTTTCACCACAGAGAGGACATCAGAAGATACCTGTCTGACTAACATCCATTTTTCCCTACTCTTTCCCACAAATTTCCTAGACTTGAAAAGGGCTTGGCATTTCTTTTTTTTTTTTTTTTTACATTTATTGATTTGTTTTTGAGAGAAAGAGCACAAAGAGAGAGAGAGAGAGAGAGAGAGAGAGAGAGAGAGAGAGAGAGAGAGAGAATATCCCCAGCAGGCTCTGCTTGGGCTCAAACTCACGAACCATGAGATAATGACCTGAGCCAAAACCAATAGTTGGACACTTAACCCATTGAGCCACTCAGACACCGCACTGGGCATTTCTTCTATTTCCCCCAGATCTTATCTTTTCTTTACATTCATTTGCTTCAGATGGAGCACCCCCTCCACAAAATAGTGAGTCCTTTGAGCATACTTTTTATAACCTCAAAGGGCAAAAAAGGCTCTATGGAACTGGAACATTCTATTCTCATAACAACAGTCTCAGAGGCCAGGTAGCATCCTATTCTTTCTCTTCATAATATCCAAATGGAGGCTGAGGTTAATGGTTTTGGGTAAGTGAGGCTGGAGCGCTTGTATTCAGAAAGGCAAAAGGAAAAGCATATTGATAATGCTTAAGGCATTACCCTGTTTATGATTATTATACTTATTATTTGGACTTGTCTTAGCCATTTCCCCATACAGTCCCAAAGGACTGATGCGTCGATCCTCATGTGAAGAGCTCTCCAGAATTCAGTAAAACCTAGCTTATTTTCCAGTATAATCTCTATGAAGCAGTGATATCAGAAGCTTTTAACAACTACTTGTGATGATGAGAAGTAGTGTCAGAAACTTCTCTAATGACAGCAGCCACTCTTAGGTACATTCAGTAGAGCCCTTTATGTAAATTAGTTGCCTCAGGACAGATAATACAGACTGGCAAAGCCTTCCTTTGGTGCCCATCAACCTATGGCCAAACCCCAGAGGAGTGAAGGTGAAGTGCTGCTTTAAGGTTCATTAACCGGGAGAAGGCAGTGAAGAAGGAGAAACTGAGAGAGGCCAGATCCCAGGTTAGGGATCACATGTGTGATACTCTGCCCAGGACTTCCAGTGCTGTTCTGGAAGAATGTGAGAGGGTCTAAGTCCTTAAACATCAGTGACAGATTGGAAAACTTGGAGGTGGGGGAAGAAAATTTCACAGAGTGCTTCTTACCTTTTTCTCTTCTCTTTCCCTTCACTGAGGCCTGGGAAAAGTGATGGACACTTATTAGATCACAATGGAAATGACTACATCCATAACATTACTATTTAAAGTATTTTATTTTCTCAGTTTATATTGCTGGTTTAGCCTCATTCTTTAAGAATTAAGTGTTGTTCATTTTATTATTCTTTTTTTTTATTTGTAAGCATAAAATCATTCATGGGTCAAAGAGTTCTAAAGCTCATCTGGTTTCCTGATAACAGTAAAAGATACTGATAATGCCTCTTAGAGGTATTATCATAATGGTGTTAAAATAGAAGTCTTGCTGTTCCCTCTGCCTAGAAACCCCTTTCCTTCTATTCATTACACATTTAACTTCCTCATATTCTACTTCTCCACTTCTCAAACCCAACACTTACATTTAAATCAGATCCCTATTATGTTTTCTCACTGCATCTTCTTCTTTTCTTACTTAGCACTTATCTTGATTTGTAATTATAAACTTATTGTGCTATTTATTATTTTTAAAATTTGAAACAATAGTTCATTCTTCAGAGAACCAAGGAGGGAAGGGATAAAGAGACCTTCATCATAGATGGCCCGTGGTAGCTAGGGACCTGAGAAGAGCACAAAGACAGTGGTTCACATCTGGCCATTTCAGAACACTTGCCTCTTGGGGTTTACATAGAGGCCCCAGGTCCTTTTCAGCACTTCCTTCCCAGGACTTGCTGAGAGCCTGTATTCATGATCATTACTCTCCCATCCAACTACCAATTTGTTCTTCATCAATATCTCTTGCTTCCTCCACAACATCCTCTGCCTGAGACTCATCCCCAGAGCATTAGATTGGGGCCCATGTTGGGCCGGGGCGGGGGGGTGGATTTCCAGCTGGTTGGGAAGGAACAGATAATGGAGGAATGGTGGGAAGGACATTAAAAGCCACTGAAGAACTGAAGTACCATAGAAAATGTATTTCTGGAGTTCCAAGTTGGATCACCAGATGTATACTTTTTCTCTAAACACATGGTTGTGTGGATCTAAAGTAATAGTAGAAAAATTAGAGCCAGTGAGTTTAAAAACATGCCTGTGGTATGCAGCAGATTGGGAATTGAACCTTGGCCAACTGATTCCAAGGTGCATGAGCTTCCTGTTGTATCAGCTGCTTGGTGTTCACAGCTCAGCATCAAGATAGACTTTAATGCAACTGTATTTCTGATACTGTGCTCAGGAGCAACAGTGAGCTCCTTGCTTGTTTTTTGTTTGTTTGTTCTTGTTTTCTTATTTTTTGTTTTTTATTACCAAGCCCCTATTCTACCTTTTTTATTTGCCCCAGTACACCTGTGCAATAAGAAGCTTTCCTATCAGTAACAGTGGCCTGTTAAAACAGAGTCGAGGCTGGATGGGGGCAGAGTAATTGTGTAATTTCAAAATGGCTTGTTCTTACTTCAAGCACGTTCTGATCTAGACTTCTGGGGGTGGGAGGGGAGTGATCCCTTACCATTTTGGGGAATGCTTTTAAGGTCCTTTGATTTCAGAAGCAGGGTCACTTGTGCTTTACTCCTGGATTTGTAAGCCTCCTTATTATTCCAGTTTCTCTAGCACCTGCATTCTTTGTGGTATCAGAGATTTATTTCTGAACCTATCTCCCCTGGTACATGTTATAGCTATACTTTACAGGTCCTGACTGCTTTTCTTCCTATACTTTTGTGGGTTGCTTACTTCGCATCCCTTTCCACCACCTTCTTGGTGCTCTGCTTGGCCTCTCCTCTTATAATCCCAGGACGTGCTGGCACTGTGATTTCCTCACTAACTGAAATGTCTGCCAGCTGTTTACCATGAATCTTTGGCACATCTGTGTAGATCCCCCTCTCTTTTTTTATTCTTAAATAAGCCTCAGAGGACATCCCTGTGGTCTGTCTGGTCACTGGGTCTCCATCATTCTAACCACACTGCCATTTGTCTGGGCCTCCCCAGATATCCACACAATTGTCTCTTGTTCTCTATTGTTAACTTGAACCTTCTTTTTATAGCTTCACCATGGATAAATGAGCTTTTAAAAAGAGAAGTGTGTCTTCCTTACGTACATTTTTATATGGATTCTTGTTTTATAGTCCCTGAATGGGTTGATTTGTTCAGGAAAACACAATAGAGCACAGATGTTTAGGCCAAGTATGCTTGGTAAGTGGTATTCTCGACAGGATGCTTTTAGGCATATGAGTATTCACAACAAAAGGAGGACATGTTGCCCTTTTGGAAGGTTTTACTTTTTCTCAGTCTTGTCAAAAGTTGTATCCATAAACTAAATTGGTGGAATATTTATTGAAAAATATCACTAGTAAAATGTATGAGTCTATATATTAAAGCTTGTAAAGCTACTTTCATAAAAATAATAAACCTTTTCAAGGCTGGTATTACCAAACATTCTCCACTAGGTTAGGACCTGTTGGCTCATATTCTTACTCAGAGGAATCTATATTGTTTTTGTCTCTGAGCCACTGAGAATGGTTCTGTTGTGCTGTTACTGGGTGGGACCTTTGTCAAATACCTACTTGGTGGAATTCACTGAGGATAAAAACATTGTCTGTGAGATTGCTTTTGAGAAATCTTTGTGGTAACTGTGGCCATAGCAATTACCTAAAACAAAACTGGTAACTGATTTCCTTTCCCTTCCTCAAAGTAGATATAGGCTAACAGTATACTCTGAGGATTTTACAATGAGTAATTATGTTTTTTTTTTTAATTTTTTAATCTTTTAATGATTTTGTTTATAAAGGAAAGACTCACATAGAAGCTGATAAAACAGGCAGAACATTTTCATTTAGTACCAAAAATCACTCATGTTTTCATGTGAAGAGGTTTTAAATACCTGAACCTTTGGACTATCGTTTTGCTGACAATACCTGATTACCAGGTATTATATAGATAGTAGAGATAGATAGATAGATAGATAGATAGATAGATATACTGTCAAGATAGATAATAGATAGATGATGGATGGATGGATGGATAGCTTCAAATTTCAGTGAATTGATAGGGTTAAATACATTCTTTGTGCTCTTTCAGAATAGTTCAGGATAAGGTCACATCTGAAATATGAGCCCTCTTGCATTTTAGAAAAAATGCTAGTTTGGAATTTCCATATTTAAGACACCCCTACCCCCGCCAATAAAATATAGGTTATATGACTCTAAAGTTTTCAGTTAGAAAGTTTTTCTTTCATGGCAGAAGAAAACTACAAGTTATTATAGCCCATGATGTGTATTTAGGGAGAATGTGGGATAACACATAATTTTGACTTATTTCTAGACTAAATTAATATGATCATATATTATTTCATACCACAAGAGAAAAATTATTTTCTTATAAAAGCTGATTTCTCTCTCAAATGAATTGGACTATTAGTTATTTTGATCAATATTTTCTATGAATACCACTACTAGCCAGATATTTTAAAGAAAGAATAAAGTCACATTTGTCACTAGTCCTATCCCAAATTAATAAGTAGGTAACTTGCAGGGTATGTGCTATGTTTTCATTGCCTGTTGGTTTGAATGGGGGCGGGAGGGGGCAGAATCGACAGTAACTATGCATCTACACAGCTGACTTAGAAGCATGTAGTCATTAGAACACTCTAGGTTAAGTTGTATGGACAGGTCCACCACTAAGGACTAACTAAATATAGCTGCCCTCTTGAAGGAAAGAAGTGGAGGCTTGTGTAGGAGCATTTAAATAGGTGAGAATGCTGTCTCAGAAAGACTCAAGAACTAAGATCCTAAATTAATAATGAAGTATGTGCTTTAGAGGGCACATACACGTGCCCGCCTACTAAGGAATATTTAAGAGATTAATCACCACAAACTTACTCAAGATGCATTCAGCTGTTCTCATTCAAACAGGTCAAGTGACTCATTCAAACCCATCAAGTGAATTGAAAGATGTGCATCCTGGATGAAGGAAAATTGAAGTCTCTAATACATAATATCATAGTTCCTAAAGTGTTTTGGTTTATAAAGAAATAAAGGTGGGGGCGGGGAGGACAGCCCAGCCCAGCCCACTGGAATTAGAATCTTAAGCATAGCTACTTAGGAGAGAGTTTACCAGTAAAAAGTAAATTGATGAGCTACCCACTAATGGGCTCTGCCAGACCTCTAAGGAGAGGTGCATCTTACAGAGGGGGTAGTGCTCCCGCAGCCAGTGTGAGGGGAGCCACTCCCCAGGAAGCGCCCCGTGAACCAAAGGGGACTGACGATAATTTTCAGAACTGTGATCTCTAGGATAATTCTCTTTGTTCCTATTTTTTTTTCTTTGTCATATCAAAAACCAAATAGATGCTCTGCTAGTAAATCTGACTATGTATAAATTCTTCAGATAATAAAAAATATGTTTGGCTACAATAAAACAGTGGAAAACATATTAAATACAATTACTTGCAGCAAATATTGATGGCTGTTATATTATATTATGTAAAGGACTCATAAAAATAGTAAGAAAGCCTCAAGAGTCTCAACAGACATATGTACAAAATGTACAATAACCAACATATATTGAGAGAATGGAAATGTTGTCAACATTGGGAATAACAGAATATAAATGAAAGTGATTATGCAATGCTATTTTCTTCTGTTGAAAAACGAAAGGGATATTCTGGCCCCACTAATTGCAGCACAGAAGAGTGATGAATAAAAAATGTTATTCTAGAAATCAATTTGTCAATTCTTGTCAAGAAAAGTAAAGGAGTAATATCCTTTGGCCTACTAATTTTACTTCTAGAAACCTGCCTAAAAAGAGAAATAGTAATAAAGGCAAAAAAAAAGTTATATGTAACCATATTCACTGAATCTGACAGATCTGTGGTCACCCTAGCCCCTTCCCTGACTATTTCTATGACTTTGAGAGTTATTGCTCTCTGAGTAAGCTTCAGTTTTGTTTTCTATAAAACATGATAAGAAGCTCTACCTCATTCAGTCGTGAGTACTGAGATGGATTATGAAGTTCTGAGTTCATGTGCTCAGTAAATGACAGCAATAAAACATCACTAATACACCTCTAGCCATAGGAAATGACTATTAAGTTAATTTGATAGATCAAATTGATAGAATAGTATGTGCCTATTAATATTGATATTTATAAAGAATATGGAATAATGCATAAAATTATCTTAGACTGTTAGTAAAATATATCCAACTGCACAAAGGTGGTGATTTCTAATGCTTAAATAAAAAGAAAGGAAGAAAAGAAAGAAAAAAGGACAGAAGGAAGGAAGGGCAAATGTAGGTAATCGAGTCTAGAAAAATGTCCTGGAAAGAAATATATCAAAATGTTAGCAACAGTTATTTGTGTTGGGACAAAGACTTTTTTTCCTTGTAGAGCTGAAAATTATTGAATAAAAGATTTACTTCTAACATGGCATTGTGAGGAGCTCTGCAGATCTGCTCCCCATAGAATGACTATTAACTAATGAAAATGATAAAAAGACAATGATTTAAAATCCCTGCAGATATTCCTGAGGGCATAGAGCTAAGGAAAAAAAAAAATTACTCAGGAAAATGTATTAAATTTCTGTAATACAGTGAAGCTCTGTGGTGCTTGAGTATGACTCACTCCCTCCCCCCTGCCCCAGCTCAATGCAACAGAAGCTCTAGTTTGGGTCAGTGTAGCCAAGAACGTGAATTTCTTGCTTCCTCTCTCCCTGTCCCCCATGTCTCCCTTGAGGGCTATGGTATCTCAAGTCAGGTAGGACAACAACACTTCTCATCCCCTTCAGCTTTGTGTTGCAGAGGCCGTATTCTAGGTGAGTGAGGCTGACAGGCTGAGGGGAGGAGGCTTCTCCCCTCATAGGGGTGGAGGCTCTATTCCAGGTACTGCAGGCCAAGTATTGGGGGCCCCGATTCACCACACTTCAGCTCAGTTGTATGGCAGAGGTTCCACTGTGGGAGAGTTGACTGGTTGAAAAGTTGATAAGACTAGATGCTACTGTCCCTGCTAAGTGACCTGCTCACAAAGCAGACTGTTACTCCAGCCCTGGGGGAGAAGCTCAGAGATTCTTCCCAAGGAGAGGAGAGGTAGGTCATTGTAACAATGAGCCTCAAAGCTCTCCCTAAGGAAATGACTTTCTTTAGAATAGACTATGGGAGGTTCAGCCTAATGGCA
The DNA here is from genome assembly GCF_024362965.1 of Panthera pardus. Taxonomy (NCBI): domain Eukaryota; kingdom Metazoa; phylum Chordata; class Mammalia; order Carnivora; family Felidae; genus Panthera; species Panthera pardus. The sequence goes on from NW_026527002.1 coordinate 51,818,809, forward strand.
TGCTGGAAAACCATGGAGATTTAGACGGTAAGATCTAAGAGTGGGCTGGTAGCTCCATGAAATCAACAGACTAAATCCTCAGCCACCTAGTTCAAAGAGAGAAGCAGGAAAAAAAAAGACAACTAAGAAGAGCACTCCTGGGATCCAGAACAAACCTCAAAGCCTGGCCTCAAAATGTACCCCTTCAAAGAGACATCTGAATTTAATTAGGCCAGGCTGCAGAGCAGTTTATGACCCAGAGAATTGTTGAAAACAATAGAGCAATCAGATAGCAGTGAGTGGAAGCTAAGAGCTGGGCATGATACCAAAAGATACCAAAAGAGGCAGGTAGCTTAACATAAATCAGGGAAAAAGGCAAAGACCTTGCTAAAACTACTGTCATAGTAGGGAGCTGCGTATGATCAAGATTTACCCTCTGAGACGCCAACATCCAGAGATTTCACACTGAGAGGGATATAGACTTCTGTCCAATAGGTCACTAAACAAATAAATAAGCAAACAACTACAACAGTAAGCCTGGCAGCAGGGGGGTTGAGGGCTGTAGTATCCAGAGCCATTAATGTAGAAGTTCTAAAATGTCAAATTTTTAACAAAAAAATTATGAGAAATGCAAAGAAACCAGAAAGTGAAGCAAAAGAAATTGCCTATAAGAAGGCTCAGGTGTCAGACTTAACAGACAAAACTTTTAAAGCAGCTATTATAAACATTTTCAAGGATTAAAGGGAATCACGATTAAAGAAAAAAATAGGATGTCAATGTGTCATCAAGTAGAGAATATCCATAAAGAGACAGCCATTCTCAAAAGAACCTATGGAAATTCAGACTATAATAGCCGAAATGAAAAATTCACATGAGGGGCTCAATAGTAGATTTGAACTGGCAGAAAAAAGAATCAGAAAACTTGAGGATGAATTGGTAGAGATTATGTAATCTGAAGAAAAAGGAACACATTCTCAGGAGAATGCAGGCTACCACTAAGCTCACTCATGGGTGGAGGGCCAAAATGAGAGGGAGCAGAAAGGTTAGAGAAAAGAATCAAAGAAAACTATCCAAAATCTGATGAAAAACATTAATCTATATACCTAAGAAACTCAAAGAATTCCCAATAAGATACACGGAAAGAGATCCACACTCAGACATGTTATAGAGCAAATAATGAAAGCCAAAGATGAAGAGAGAATCTTAAAAGAGAAAAACAACCCATCACATATGACAGAAAGATATCAACAGATGATTTCCTGTTAGAGACAATGGAGGCCAGAAGCAGTAGGATGATATTAAAATTTCCAGAAAAATAAAAGTTACAAGAATCGTATACCCAGCAAACTCTTTAAAAAGTGAGGGCAATATAAAGGCATTCCAAGACAAACAAAACCTAAAAAAATTATTGCTAGCAGACCTGCCTTGTAAGAAATACTAATGGAAGTTCTTCGAGCTCAAAGCAAGTGACTCCAGACAGTAAGTAATTCAACCCATGTGAAAAAACAGAGCTCTAATAAAGGTAATTATGTAGCTAATTACAAAAGACAGTAAAAATGACATATTTCCTCCACTGTCTTCTTTTAATTGAGCTAAAAAGCAATCACATAGAAATGGATATAATTGTTATTGGCTTATGGCATAAGGAACCAAAATATATTTTACAATAACAGCAGGAAGAAGGTGGGTAGGAATCAAGGTATAATATAGTAAGGAAACGACATCAGATAAACTGGAATCCATAGAAAGAAGTAAAGAGATCAAGAAATAGTAAATAAGAGAATATAACAAATTACATAAATATACACTAGTTCTCCTTTCTTCTCTCAGCTTCTTAAGAAGTCATAAAATAACATAAGGGTATAGGTATGAAAACGTGTTGTTGGCTTACAAGATATAGAGATGGAGGAAATACTAGCACAGAAAAAGGGGAAGAAGGACAAGAGCTACCTAGGGTAACAAGGCAGTTATTTATACTAACTTGAATGAAGTTAGTATAAATCTGAAGCAGATTCTAATAAGTTTAGGTATATACGGTAAGTCCTAAGGTAACCACTGAGAAATAACCACAAAAATAGTGAACATACCATTAAAGTAATTGAGTATGAGTAAATCTTTGTGACGTGGGTGAGGCAAAGACTTCTTAGATGTGACACCAAAAAAGTATAGGCAACAAAAGAAAGAATAGATAAATTGGCTTTCATTAAAATTAAAACCTTTTCGAAAATTTATTTATTTATTTTTATTATTTTGTTTAAGTAGGCTCCCAGTGTGGAGCCCAATGCAGGGCTTAAACTCAGGACCCTGAGATCAAGACCTGTGCTGAGATCAAGAGTTGGATGCTTAACTGACTGAACCACCGAGGTGCCCCTAAAACCTTTTGTTTTTTAAAGGGTACCATCAAGTATGTCAAAAGACAACCCACACAATGCAAGAAAATATTGCATTGATAAATAACTTGTGTTTAGAATACATAAAGAACTCTTACAACTCAATAATAAAAAACAAATTTTTTATCAATCAAAAATGGGCAAAGGAATTGAATAGACTTTTTCCAAAGAAAATATGCAAATAGCCAATAAGCATATCAAAAGATTCTCAACATCATTAGCCATCACGGAAATGCAGACACAGGCAAAACCATAACGAGATACCACTTCATACCCACTAGGATTGATTTAATTAAAAATTCAAATAATAATAAGTGACGATGAGGATGTGAAGAAATTAGAACACTCATTCATTGCTGTTGGGGATGGAAAATGATGGAAAATAGTCTGGTAGTTCCTCAAAAGTTCAAACAGAGTTACTATATCACTCAGCAATTCTATTCCTAGAAATACACCTAAAAGAATGCAAACATATGTCCTCACAAAAACCGCTACGTGAATGTCCCTAGCAGCATTACTCATAATAGCCCCAAAGTAGAAACAACCCAAAAGTCCATCATCTAATAAATGACAAACAAAATAGGTATACACACACACACACACATATGTATGTGTGATATATGATTCAATTTACATGAAATGTCCAGAGCAGGCTAATCTACTGAGTCAGAAATTAGATTAATGGTTACCTGGTTTGGGGGCACCAGGGTGGCTCTGTCAGTTAAAAAGCCTAACTCTTGATTTTGGCTCAGGTCATGATCTCACAGTTGTGAGTTCAAGCCCCACATCAGGCTCTGCACTGTGGAGACTGCTTGGGATTCTCTCTCTCCCCCTCTCTCTGACGCTCCCTTGCGCTCACATGCATCCTCTCTCTCTCTCTCTCTCTCTGTCTCCCTCTCTCTCAAAATAAATAAATAAACTTAAAAAAAGTGGTTACTTGGGATGGTAAAGTTGGTGCAAAATGAGGAGTCCTTGCTAATACCTGTGGATGTTTCCTTTAGGGTATGAAAATGCCCTAAAATTTATTGTGGTGATGGTTGTGCAACTCTGGGTATACTAAAAACCGTTGGACTGTACACTTTAAACAGGTGAACTATATGGTATGTGAATGTTACATATCCATAAAACTGTTATATTGAAATTAGCAAATGAAATGTATTGAATAAATGCAGCCCTTATAACAAAATGTACACAAATGCACAAACACACAATACATGTTTCCCTGTTGAAATACACTATTTTATAAGGTTCTTCTAAAGGGTCATACCATATTTAGGGAATATTGAACAAGGAAAAAAATAAAGATTTTTATAGTGATAAATTGAATATAATCAAGTAGCAAAGAGTGAAGAGACTTTAAGAATGAGAAGGAAGTGGTGAGATCAGGTTTTGCCATGTTTGGGGAAACATTACTCTGGAGAAGATAAAACTTGATAGAATCCTTAATGGAGGGGTATTTTATTAAGTAGCAAATATCCCATGGATAAACACGTTTTGTTTTAAAAGGCTCTTTCTCTTTAGTAGCTGCTATTTTGTCAGGCACTTTTCAAGGTGTTTTACATACATCATCATTCATTCTCACACAACAAATTTTACAAATGAGAATATGAGAGCTTTGTAAAGAGGTAATTTCCAATTTTCATACAAGGAGTACATGATGGAATAAAGACTAGAATTCAGGAATGCTTATCATATCATTCTATGTTGATGACTGTAATTGAAAACTCTGTGGGTTTTCAAACACATTTTATTAAAATGCTTTTTGCACATTATTTGATTCAAATGAAAAGGAGAGAACTGAAATTTGAGAAGTCATTAATTCATGAATAAATCCTAAGATTCCAAGGAAAATTCCCAAGGCTCTTCAAATATTAAGCCTTAAAACTATAGCACCTTAGGTCACATTAATAACTTTTCCAAGTGAAAGTAATGCATTTTTTAGTTCTTCTTGGATAGGTATCATCAACAATTTTTTATTGCTCATTCAATTATTTAAAAAATGATTTCTTGAGACCAGTCAATGGAAAACTCTTGTTCATATTTATGAAAAATCTTAAGGGATTGTTTCTCTCTCAGACTGGAGAGTATAACATATTAAGTAGTTTGTGAGCTGAATACATTAGAGCAGTGTCCTTTATATAAATGAAATGTCTTAATGTAAACAGTATATAATGTACTATAATACTGCACTAACCTTTGTATCTTTAAAGGAAGAAAAACAGCAGGCCGATGAAGATTTTAAAAAATTATTCAAATGTTTATTTTTGTGCAGAAAAAGGATTGTTTTCTCCTGTTGGAGGAGTAAACCAGCAATAGAATTTTGACAAGAAGATTTGTGTGATTCCAATTATAATTTAGGTCCCAAAGTAGTACATGCATTGGTCATAGCCTCCTGCTTGTGTGAGCTGGTTAGAATTCCTTCCAGTGGAATTCCTGATGCGGTCGTCCCTCTGCAAACATCTCTTCACCAGCATGTGGTACTAAGATACCTCCAGTTTTATTCAGATAGTTTCAGATTTGGACAGGACCATGCTGATTAGAGGGGAGAGTTGGGTGTGCTCCAGTTAGAATAGCCAAACCTTAAATAGACTAGAACATTACCTTTAGGTATTAATTAATTTAATGTGTTACAAGTTTATAGAATTGGATCCATTCACCCCCCCCCAAAAGAACCCCAAACAATTCCCAGACAGGCAAAATGCCCAACATGTCTTTGAGAACAGACATGTACATTACATGACAACTGTTTATGTCTTCTGATATAAGGGGGGAGATCATTTGGCTTTGGAATCTGGCAGTGACATGTTCTCTCTGGTCAGCAGAGCAGATACATTGTGGATTAAGATGAAAGGCAAAAAGAGTGAAAGGTAGATCATAGGAAGCAATCACAGGGTGATGATAAATCAGAGCAGGAAATGCTTATTTAGATAAATGAGACACATTAAAGGCTAAAACGTCATTTGTGGGAATCCCCAACCAAAAAAGGATTTTAAACTCTAGAATAGATTGAGATAAAAGCCCAGCTGGCGTTTTAAAATGCATGGTCACATAATTACAGTCCCAAACCTCTTATTTGAAAAAAATCTTATGTAAGAGAGAGAACATTAATTAAAACCCCTCCCACATCCACACCAAAATAAATGCTATTGAAAAGCCTAACACTGAAGACATCCCTGCATTTGCTTCTTATCTATAAAAATCACAATAAAAATACTTGTGTGTTTGAACTGTGACCTCTGAGATTTTTTTCCAAGTTAGTTTTTACAATTCTAAGTAAGATATACTTACTGTAAATTCAAGGTGTCACATTTAGCAGGAGCGTGTGAATTTTAATAAGTAATTAAGAGGCTTCAATACCCAAAGGGATGAATCTCTAAGGGTTAGCTAACATGCAATCTGACAGGTTTGTAACAGACATACTTGGCGTGTGGTGGGGGGGAAGCCTTCCCACAACCCTTAAATCATACTGCCATTTTCCAAAGCAAATTCTAATAAAGAATTCACAAGCTTAGCTGCCCATTACAATCTGGGGAGCTTTAAACAATCCTGATTAGGTACATCTCAGATCAATTAAATCAAGATCTCTGGTGATGGGACGTGTACTTCAACATATTTTAAAGCTCCTGAGGGGATTTCATTGTGAGTCATGATAAGCACCACTGCCTCTTGCCTTCATGTTGTGGAGGAGAAAACAGACTCTCCTAAGCTAAACGATTGAGTTTAGCTCAAGGAGACGGTGATAAAGCCAGGACAAAAGCCTCAGTCTCCCAACTCTCCATCTTATTATTTCCACTACACTCCATCTTTCTGTCTCTCCTTGTTTCATATGGTCACCTCTGATTGACCTGCCTGTGATTTGAATTTCAGAAACTCCATTAGTAGTAACAAGGCTGTGAACAGCCTCTCCCAGTATAATTTTTGTATATTCCTTTCCTTGTTACAGGCATTACTTTCCTAGTAATGCTTGCCAGTTTAGAGGTGCCCCAACTTCTTTCATCTTATTGATGAGAAAATTGATCACCAGAGAAGTTGAGTGACTGGCCTGGGGTCATTTAATCCCAGAAAAGAGCAAAGTCCAGAACTGAAATTGCTTAACATTTCATCCAAGTTCTTCCACTCTTCTAAGACTCCAGCTTTGAGGATGGAAGTGTCCTGAAGGAAACACGTGTACTCTTCATCGAGAAGCCAACACTTTTGGGAGCACCTGGGTGCCTTAGTCAGTTAAGCCTCAGACTCTTGATTTTGGCTCAGGTCATGATCTTATGGTTTGTGGTTTTGAGCCTTACATTGGGCTCTGCACTGACAGCGCGGGACCTACTCAGGATTCTCTCTCTCCCCCTCTCTCTCAAAATAAACTTAAAAGAAAAAAAAAAAAGAAGAAGAAGAAGAAGCTAACACATTTGTCCCAAGAGTAGAGAAGCTGAACGAGGACCAGGAAGGTGATGCATTTGCACAAGCATCTTTTTAGGTGAGAGGAGAGCCCAAGATGCTGCTGCAGCTGCACAGGTGAGCCTTACATCCTGGCTCAGCTGCTCAGGAGCAGCAAGTCAGTCCACAGTTTCCTCCATGTGGGTTTCACATCAACCTTACAGGCTCCAGTTTTTCCTTGCTTTTCCTTGTGTCTGTTCTCCTTACACACGGCCCTATGGTTGAGTTTGCATTTCCACCGTACTCAATACTAACAATACTCAGACTTTCCAGTAACCTTTTCTTGATACCCTTTTGACCATTTTTATGATTTGCTATGCCTTTGATTTCCATGATTTTTCCACCTCCTCAAGTATGTTTATTACTAATGTTTTCATTTGTGCTGTTTCTTCTTCTTTTTTTCCTGTGTCACACTTTTTTATTATTAATTTAAATTCAAGTTACTTAACATACTGCGGTCTTGGTTTCAGGAGTGGAACCCAGTGATTCATCACTTACTATGACACTTCGTGCTCATCCCAAGTGCCTTTCTTAATGCCCATCACCCCTTTACCCCACCCCCAACTCACCTTCCTTCCATTAACACTCAGCTTGTTCTCTGTATTTAAGTCTCATGGTTTGCCTCCCTCTCTGTTTTTATTGTATTTTCCTTCCCTTCCCCTATATTTGTCTATTGTGTTTCTCAAATTCCACATATGAGTGAAATCATATAATATCTGTCTTTCATGCTGCTGTTTATTATTTAAGATTTTAACTCTTGGGGCTCCTGGGTGGCTCAGTCGGTTAAGCGACCGGCCTCAGTTCAGGTCATGATCTCAAGGTTTGTGAGTTCGAGTCCCACATCGAGCTCTCTGCTGTCATCACAGAGCCTGTTTTGGATCCTCTATCCCCTCTCTCTCTCTGCCCCTCCCCTGCTGCGGGCTCTTTCTCTCTCTCAAAAATAAATAAACATTTAAAAATGAAAGATTTTAATCCCTGAGTTTAGAATGCAACCACTCTTACACCTCTTCTTATCTATATGATTAAGACAGAGTTAGGAATGTAGGAGAATCTCACTTAAGAACTGTCGAAATGAATAGATCTTTAATGAAGGTCCAGTGTTCATATGTTACTGTGCTTGTTCAGTTGGAAGAAGGCTGTCAACTCGCCTTTCTGCACGTGCTTTAAACAGAGCAAGAGCATTTGTCTTTAGGTCATCTTCTTAACACCCAGAGACCTGGCTGGTAATTTTGTTAACTAGTTGTACAAAGACAACTCCCACATATCCACTCTGCAAACTTTTATAGCATAGTATTTCTGAAAAAGAATACTTTATACCGAATGACTGAATATTAAAGAATCATTGTCTTTGAATAATTTATTTTAGTCTTCTATTTTTAGAGCAACATCAGTTACCAGTTTTCAAAAATGTGTATTATGATAATATATTATAGGACATACTTTTGTTAGCCTTGCTTTTGAAGTCTAAGGTGATAGACTTGATTTTAAAAGTCAAAACCTGCAAATGATGGTCTCTTTACACTTACAATCAATGTTTACAAATGCTTATATAATGGCTCTGTATATTTTTAAATAGGGAAATTATGTTACATTTCTGATCATAAAAGAGTATACAAAATTTAAAAACTTGACACTTGAAAAAAATAACTTCCCCTGTAAAGATACAAAAATTTTTATTTCAGTATAAATATATGTATGATTACATGGATAGAGACTTATTCTATATGGAAAGTTTTATAATCTGCTCAATTTTTACTAAAAGGTAAAAAAATTTTACATTAAAGCATGATTCTTAACACCACATAATATTTTATTCCATGAGTATAACCGATTAATCTCCTATCATATGAAATTTGATTACAAGGAATGGTTTAGCAAAGTCTCCTTGTTCATCAGTCTCTTTGCCCATGATTTTAATAATCATCTCGGGGTAACCATTTTAAGGTGAAGGTACTTAAAATAAATGAGCATTTAAAAACTCTTGATACATCCTTCCTGCTTTTTCTTAGAAAGGGTATACCAATTATATTTCCATCAATAATCTATCCTCTTTTTTTATTTTGCCAAGTGGATAAGCCCAAATTATAATTATTATTTTAATTTTTATTTCCTCAAACCTATAGTTGCAAGGACAATACATATTTTTATACCTTGAGATAACTTCTGGTTTAATGAAAGATGCAATTCTTTTCATTAAACTTTTATCAGGTTTCTTTTATATACAACAAGTAACTAGTGATAGCAAACACTATTTTCAGAAGAGTAAAAAAGAGCATAATTTTGAAATGAAATGAAACCCAAGGAGGTAGGAAAATAGCAGAACAATTATCCTTTCCCCATCCAAAATCATGGTGGACAGGGAGGAGTGAGATTAGCTTAAGTGGGGATTAAATTGCTCTGGATATCAAATGGAGAGTAAGACTGTGCTAACAGCTTTGGCTGGAACTCTGCAAGTGTTAGATGTTATAATTGACAGGGCACCAAGCCAAACATTATACATCCAAGACTGATAAAGGATGTTAGAGCAGAAACTGGAGAAGTCAGTCGATATTTTCACAACTTTGTTGAGCTCAAAATGAGATCCCTGAAGACAAAGATGATGATTAACATAAATCCATTATGATAAAAAGGGGGAAGGGCTGGTAAATTACTCAGAAACTATACACTGGTCTATTCTAATCACATTTGGGAGAGATATTGTACAAGTCTTTTGAGCAGTCCAATAGAGCTATACTTAGCAAGCCCAGGGTTTGATGGAGACCAGCCCCATGCTCTCATTCCTTGGCTCATCACAATTCTTTGAGGATATCATTATTTTGAAGGTGCTAAGCTATTTTCAGAAAAGAGGAAGCATAGAGTGTGTGTTCTTGTGGCTTTGAATGGAACTCAGCTTGTTTGCTTGGCTTTGGAGCTGATACTATCTATTGAGAGGAGACTTCCTTTATAATCATATACAAGCTGTGAATGATTTGGTTTCTGCAGGAGTGATCTGTATGAGGAAATTATTTTTAACTCTTTAAAATTCTGGTGAGAAAAATCTTCCTCCAACCAAGGGAATTGTCCTTCTATAAAAAAAGATTTGAGAACATGACAGTTTTGACAAGAGTGGGCTAATCTGGCAAATGCATAAGGTTGTTTGTGGCCAGTCCAAACCTTCAGCTTCTCCAATATCTCTGGGGACTGCTGAGAGAAAGAATAGGTTGAAGTCTTGATTATTGCCCAAAGTTCAAAGCAGGGGAAAGAAAACACAAGAGAGGGGAAGATTTAAATGGCAGAAGAGAGGTAACATTATAACCAATAACTCTCATAGAAAGGCATCCAAGGACAGTGCTCTCCTACCTACTTTTTACTCTCTGAGTCTTTCTTACAACTGAGGTCCCCTGGGCACACAAAACTGGGCAGAAAATTTCTGTGTCAGTTAGTTGCTTGATATTTCTTTTCTGACATACAAGAAAATAGCCAGACAACAACCTATCAATTACTGCTTTAGACATGGCCAAAAAGAAAGGAGCACAACACATGTAATTAATTATCAAGTATTCAGTCAGAGTGAAGACTTATTATGAAAAGAAAAGAAATGTTAATAATCTGCCTGAGATAGTGGGTGCACTCTGCTATTCCATGGACCTATGCTTGGCCAATCTAGCAGCTCTTTCAGAAACAAAACAAAACAAAACAAAACAAAACAAAACATTATTTAAAGATTTAAGTCACTATCTTTATCCAGCAATCGATCTGGATTGTATCTATTATAGATTTTCTGTCCTAGTTTGGATATAATTCCCTGTAATCCAGACCTCGTGGTTGTGAAATTAAATAGCTATAAAACATTTATAAGTCCGTTGAATAATCCACCCTGTCTGGGAAACTGTTTCCTGCCTTAGGTTGCATCTCTGAAACAATGATCAGGGCATCCTTAGACAGAATCTACTGCCCTGGCCTGATGGGCACCGGTGCATGTCCAGATGTCCACCCCTAATTTATATTTATTTTAGGAAACTAGGGATGATATAATTCCATTTTACTGAGCCACAGTCCCAGTTGTGGGAGATCACTGAGATCAAATGTACTGGCCTAGAACAAGCTTTGGCAAAGCCTCTTGGAAGAACATGTCGTTTCTGTCCTATGTGAGCATGTTTCCAAGATAATTCCTTAGTTCAAATGGGGTCATCCAACGGTAACTCATCATGGTAGTTTCTTTTAATAACCCAAACCTACCTTTTATCTGAATATGCCTAGATCTGAGTTCCTCATGTAGTTTAAATATTTTATAATGGATAAAATAATTATGGTCACTGTGCAAAACCTTATATCAACCACCCTGTGTCATAATGGTCAAGAGGTGACATAGCAGGTAAGAAAGGGGAGAAGAGGATTTGGCAAGATCGCTATACTCCCCATTAAATCAATAATGAAAGACTTGAGGGTCAATTCAGAAGCAGAGGAGCATAGCTCAACAAGTAAGAATGTTTCTACAATTAGGCAAAGTAAGCAACTATGCATGTTTAATTGCCACAAACATTCTTCATTATCTCAGCATGGAGAATTGGTTTTCCTATCTTCATACTTTCACATGACATTTCTTCCTATGCTATGTCTTAAACTAAACATTATCTCACTAGATTGCCACGTATTTCTTACAACACTACTGAATTATAACCAATTTGAGGGCAAGCACAAGTCCTCAGAGAGCTTGCCACAGTGCTTTGCAAGTGGCAAACTTTCATTAAAAACTGTTTGCTCTCTCACTGGCAAAATTTAATGGATATCAGATAGCTCATCCTACTCTGGCATGCATTTAAGTATTTTCCAATCTAAATACATTTTCCATCCTCAACACCAGTTAAACCACTTGATTTCCTAACAGTAAGACTCATTTCTTTAGGCTTGGAAGTTTTCTTCATCTTTATGTCCCATTAAAAACTAAAACACACCTAGACAGAATGAGCCTAAGGTCTCCCCTATATCAATGGATGCCTGCTTTCTCAAGGTATTTCTCTTTCAGGTCTTTACTTTCTAGTATCTTCTTTATCTTATATCTAGAGAAGGGAACCAGAAGATAATATGGATATTTTATTTACCCTTGCGTGGAACATAAAACTAGTTGCCAGTTTGCATTAGTTTATTAAGTCAAAGAATTTTATTCCAACTCTTCTTGAATTTCTTAACTTGTTAGAGGCAAGTACCTGTTGATTGAAAACCAAGTTCTACTTAGCCATGTCTAGGTTGAGTTGTTTCACTCAGGCCCAGAGTTGCTTATTAGCATAGCTAGCTTAAATAGTGAGTAGCTGAACCCTACTTTCCCTGAAAGGCTTCACCACTTAAACTACCATGGTGTTCCTTTCTGGTATTTGGGCAAAATAACATTAATTTTTATAAAACCCACCAAGAACACAAGATTAGACAAAATAGTTATGGTCTATATACCCCTATTATGCATAAATATTCAGTGTTTGAAAGAAAACATAAAATTTCACAATTTTCAAAAATTCAACTCTGTCTTAATCTGTAAAGGGAAATGTCAGGATTGCAACAGAGGAGGAGACCTGTTTCTAATTGAGGAAGCCCTGCCCTGCTTACCAGCCCTGCTGTCTGTGGATCTGAAGCCTTTTAAAGTTTGGGGAAATTCACTCTCTTGCTCCTCACTTCTTTATGAAGTCTTTGAATGTTCTTCACTCCTTTCTGGCTCTTTCAAGAATAATTAGTACCCTCATCAATTTCCCTGCCCTTGCGCATTTGACAAACAAGTGCCATTTGAGTGAAATGTTTGCATTCTTTACTGAGCAGAATTTGGGGGCAGTTCCTAATTTGATAGATTTCACAGCAGTGATGCTCCCAAGAGAGTCATAAATGAATCTGTGGTAACTCAAGCAGGTTTTGACGACCAACAGTGTTGTGTTACATCTTTGAATTGGCCTTTCATTTCAGTGATTAACAGGTGTGGTGCAGGAAGGCTTGGTTTCAGCTCCACTTAATTCAACAGGCTGCTTCTGCTTTGCTACTAGTCTAAGAAACAAGAATACCAGACTTCCAGAAGAGTAACTAGACTTCCATATCTAGATTGTTTCAGGAATAACTTAGCTAGAAAAATCTAACACATAGCACCAAGCAGGCACAATTCCCCAGCTCTTTCTTTTTGCAATTTTATAAATAGAGTAACTTCTTTCAAGCTCTGTGTCTAAACTAAAAATCCTTTTTCTATCAGAATTACATAATAAATTATGATTGTTAATCAATAAGATCAATCCTGAATTATCAGCCTAAGGATGAGCCATTTTCCTGAATTTCTTCCCTTTTCTTTCCAAGTGCCTGCCCTTGGGCAATATCATTCCAGATTGTTCCTATTTGGATTGATAATCAGAAAGGAGAGTGGTAGGATGTACCATGTAATAGTAATTCATGTTACTGTTTGTTTTCAACACAAACAGTTGGTTAGGAGATTAACAGAGAATTTGTGAAGGGATAAGGCAACTTTACTAAGAAGTTTTCCCAAATGCATTGATGTCCCCTTGCTCATCAGCATGTGGGAAGCATCTACTGTATACGGAGTATTTCAGTTGGCTCTGGGTGAAATACTCAGGAAAAACCACATTGTTTTTGTCTTTTTGAGAATGACATGTGGGAAAAAAAAAAGTCGTACCAACAGCTAAATGTGTCAGGAAACTAAAAATAAAGGGAATGAGATCTTGGTACTGAAACTGTCAGGAAAAGGTTTTCTGACTTTGAGGCAAGTGAAAGGAAGGGCATTGAAGGCAAAGGCACAGAAGCAAGAAAGATCAAGTATGTCCACTGAAAATGTAAGGCTGAGTTCGCTGCAAATGCTGAGAACTAGGGCATCATTCAAGGGGCTAGGGAACCAGTTATTCTCAGGTTAGGAATAATGAAATTTGTAGGGAGAGAGAAAATCTAGTTTCTCAATCAGAGAACTGATGCAGAGAAAGCTTTTGTGTATATCATTACTGCAATCTGAATTAGATTTAATAGTCAGTATTAGTTTAAGCTCACTTATGAAGGAACTTGAGACAAACACGCATTAATAATAATATGAATAATCAAGGAAATGCTGAAAATACACTAACTTTGGTTGGAATTGACATTAGTTAAAACAGATTGAAATTAATGAATCAGCTTGAGTTCTAGGTAACCTCAAATATTATTTCCAAAGTCACTCTAGCTATCCACGTTTCCAAATGATTCACTTTAAATAATTATGAAGCAAAATTATTACCCGAGATGTGATCAAACCCAGACATCTAAGACAGGAAACCTACAGAGCAGGTTATTAACATATTCCTTATCATGACACTTAAGACCCTGGAAAAATAAGGGCTTCTTATTCACAAGTTTATGGATTTCCCTGGAACCAAGGATGACCTTGTAATCCCTTCAGTCAGTCTTCAGAGAGATCTCACCAACAACATAAATGTTTGAAAGCAGACTTGTCATTATAAGATCTGGACTTAAAGTTGGGATTTATGATCAGTACCATATTCATGATATGTACTGCAGGCTTTGATACAGTTTGACATTCACTGGAGGACATTTTAAAGGCAAAACTTGGCTTTAGTTTTAGTCAATGGTTTCTTCGTTATCTAAAACAGAAGAAAGCATTTATCAATGCATCAATCAAAGTTTCAGATGTCTCCAGAACATAAAATTATTTAAGGGGACTCAGGGGAGCCATTGCAAACTGTCTACCTAAAATGACTTCAATGTTATTTTTAATTTTAATGTGAATACTAAAGTTATCTGATTATAGCAACTTTGTGTTATACTTACACAAGAACAGATTCATGACCCTGCTTTCAAGCTGAGTTTAAACCTTAGATTCCCAAGTATAAATAAAACATTGTAATCAATACCACCCTTTTGACAAAACTCTGGGAAATAAATTAGAAATTCCATTCTTCTAAGATGAAACATAAACTAACAAGATTTTCTAAATGTAGAGAACATGATATATTTTGGCTGCATCCTCAGTGTTGTTTTCAAAACACAGAAATTACAACTATAGCATTTTGAATTAAGAACACTGCGTATTTTGGAACCACTAGGAATACTTCCATGTGCTACTACTGTTTACGCATTATTTTCATGTGAATTCATACATTATACCAATATTTATTTAGTACCTATTATGCATCAAAGACCATGATAAATGCTAGAACACAAAAAAGAAAAGGGAGGGAAAACTAATGTTGCAACTGTCTGTTCTCCCATCATCTCAAGGTATTCCTTCCAAGTTCTTACAGTGTTTGGCCCATGATTTTTTGTTTTCCCATACAATCTAAAAAGTTCCAGTTAAATGTATCAATGATTAACCTAGGTTCATTATTAGTGGAAAGTTAAAAATAATCAGTATATCTCCCTGTCTTTTTAAGATTGGTGTTGCAAGTAGGATGCTTCAGTGAATTCTTGATCTTTGGTGGATAAGCGTCTTAAAATAGTTTCTAAACTCAAGAAAAAGTTTGCACTAGACTTCAGATGTCATAAAAGAAAGTATAGCACTAATAAAGAGAATGAAGGGGTTGAAGGTAACCCAATGTTTATCTCGATTCCAGGAGTCCAAAAGAAGAAGACAAAGACTGCAAATAAGGATACACATGTGGCTAACCCTGAAGCCATTCATTTTTTAAAGAGTTTATAAAATCCTGTAGAGAAATGGTGTGAACATGTGTGTGAATTAATCATGTTAGAATCTTTGACAGCCACATTTTGTGTGGACAGAAAAAACAATCCAAATCAAATGGACAAAAGAAAAGGGAGATCAGTATTAGCATAATTCCTCCATGTGGTTAGCAAGGCATGGATTTCACCTTTTATGATAAATGTGGATATTTTGTAAATATTATCGACAAAGTACAGAAGACAAAATGAACCAAGAGAAATACAGTGACCTCCGCACTGGCTGTCTATGACAATTGCAGGGCTGTGAAGCTCATACTACAAATGAAGACAAGCAAGATAGGAATGTGGCCTTGGGGGAGACAGCAAGCATTATGTTTATCCATATGATGATAGGTTTGCAGGCTGTTAAACATGTGGGCAAAAACATCTGAAAGCTTAAAGTGCAGGTCTGGACAGGAGGAGTAGTAAGGTTGGCTTAGAAAGGTAGATCTGGGAATGATCTGCAAAATGATGCTATTGTAGCTGGGTGAGCGTAGGGGTCTGCCAGGGAGAGGGAGGTCTGGGCGCCACGTAATCCAGGAACAGAGCCAAGTTGGAGCTGGTCCCAGACACAGATAGAGGGGGGTCTGAGGTGGGAATGTTGAGGGTACTTTACTCCTGTCTGGAGTTTCAAGATTTTGTATCTGTACTAATCCTGCCTCTCTCTATGATTAGAGGGCTTGCAATTCAGAAGCTTAAAACTACCAAAAAAAAAAAAAAAAAAAGCAAAGAGAAGAAAAATGTTTGTAAAAATGGGGACAAGCAAACATAATGGTGTAATGATGATGTTTCCATAGAGAAAACACGGTGAGGATGGGCAAATAGAATGTCCACCAAAGACGTTTAGGTTACTTTACTTTTTAAAATTTTAGGTAATTTGCTACAATGCCTTACTGTGCCACTTAAAATGTATGTTTGATTCAGGTTTTAGCTGTACTTGTTTTCATTGACATGGACTGGTATTATGGATCAGTACTTGAGAATCTAATTACTCTGTGCAAAGCACCTTGCTGATTTCCTGGGTAGCACAGATGACTTTGAGGAGCTGGGGTTGGCAGTCTGGCTGAGAAGCTAAGATGGATAAAGAAACATTGAGCAGGAGTCAGAAATATGCACAGTTGAGGAGTAAAGTGTGAGTTACAAGTCAATTGCCGTTATCGAACTTCACAATTGGCAGGATCAGTGCAGGCTAGAGAAATACGGGGAGGGTCCAAGGAAGAGGATTCTGAGCTGGGATTTGAAGGATGGGTAGGGTTTGTGACTGGACAGGGATGGAGAAAGGCAGTAGTATTATTGGTTTGAAAAATGGCATATTTTTGGAAAGATAACCAGGCTCTCAAACATAAACAAGTTATGTTTAAAGGTTGTGGTAACAGAAGTTATCTGGATGAAAAAGAATTTGGAGAGCTGGGATGAGGAGTTCAGATTTTAAGGTACATTTAGGTGACTTTCCTTTATGCTAGATGGTGAGGTCAAATTGAGGCTGCTAAGGATCCTGATATACAGGATCAGTGGAGCCTAGAAGTGAAAGAGAGATACGTGTCCTTTCCCACACCACAGCTAATGTAGAGCCAGCTGTGCCCAAACTCCATTCGCCGCAGTGGAAATGTTTCTCTGCATCAGCAGCTAAGAGCTGGTCCCAGCACCGCCCCACAATCCTTACCTCTTCTTATCTTTGAGAGGCTATTAGCTGTAATTCTAACACTTAGTCAAACCAAAGCCTATGCTTAAGACTTGGCAATTGTATAGTTTAAGTATGTTAAACGAAAGCTAGAAATTTAGCTCCTAGCACACAATGCTCTACAGGATAAATGGCAACAAACGGGCGATGTGGATTCTTATTTCCCTGAAACCAGCATACTCTAATTTCTCTACCCCACCTTGGATTTTCTTTCCACAACTTGAATGCTATTATGTTCTTTATTTTTTAAAACTGTTTCTGGCTATGATCAGCAGCGGTGGTTTACAAAGTGTGATCCTTTGAACAGCATCACCTGGGAACTTGTTAGAAATGTACATTCTTGTACCCCACCCCAGGGCTGCTTAATCAGAAATTCTGTAAGTGGGGCCCAGCAATCTGTGTTCCCCAGGGCTGCTTAATCAGAAATTCTGTAAGTGGGGCCCAGCAATCTGTTTCAAAGAGCCATCCAGGTGATTCTCCTGATGGTAAAGTAGAGAACTACTCACCTTCAGGATTCAGTGATGGTTCCTTAGAATATCATACAAGACTCTTTAAGGTCCACTTCTTAACCTACTTCTCCAGCCATGTTCAGCTTTTGCCCTGTCCTGCAACCCAGCACTAACACTGAGCACAAGTGTATTACAGACACGTGCATAATTTTCATTCTCCTAACCGAACTCCTTTTTTTTTTTTTAATGTTTATTTTTTATTTTTGAGACAGAGAGAGACAGGGCATGAACGGGGGAGGGTCAGAGAGAGGGAGACACAGAATCTGAAATAGGCCCCAGGCTCTGAGCTGTCAGCACAGAGCCCGACGCGGGGCTCGAACTCACGGACCGCGAGATCACGACCTGAGCCAAAGTCGGACGCTTAACCGACTGAGCCACCCAGGCGTCCCACCCAAACTCCTTCTTAAATGCTTGCTATCACTTCACTCAGTTTGGTAAAGCCTTACTTTTCTTTTTTTTTTTTTTTTTTTTCCTTAATTTTAGAAAGAGCAAGCATGAGCAGGAAGAGCAGACTCCACTTTCAGCTCAGAGCCAGAAACCGGGCTCCATTCCAGGACTCTGGGATCAGGACCTGAGCTCAAATCAAGAGTTGGACACTCAACTGACCGAGCCACCCAGGTGCCCCCCGACCTTTTTTATTTTAGGGAGGGAGAGAGAGACAAACCCCACTTTTCAAGTACACCCTCAACATCTCCTGGCTGTGGCCAGCAGTTACTCCCTCCTCTAGTCCTAAAGCCCTTTGTTTACCCTACTAATATAGTAATTATCACAATGAATTGAATGCTCTGCTTATGTGTCTGTCAAGGTTAAGGACAAAATCTTATTTCATTCAACTCTGAATACTTACCCACATCAGAGAGTCAGGACACTCGGATTCTAATCCCAGTTCTGCTGACCAACGAGTGCTGTTGGGCAGAGGGCTTGACCCTCTGTTGTCCTGCCCTGATTTCTGCATCTGTGAAATGAGGGGCCAGGTTAAATAATCCCCAGGAGGTTTAACATTAGAAACCTGCATTTCTAACAAGCCGTCAGGTGATTGTTATGCACTCTGAAGTTTGAGAACCACTGCTGATTGGCCTCCCTACCTATAAACATTGAAAAACCTCCAGCTGTGTATTTAAGACAATTTTTATCTCCCTTTACTTTTGCCACTGAATTCCTACCGGACCAGCACACCATAGAGTAGACCAGCCCAGGTTTTGTCCCTGCCATCAGCTGAGAACTCACCTGCAGGAATTTTCTCCTACTTTTGTCTTTGGAGGCCTAGCAAAGAGCTTAGCTGGAAACTCCTTAAAGTTATCAATCACTTGCAGGGATGCTTGGGTGCCTTGTTGGTTAAGCGTCAGATTTTAGCTCAGGGCATGATCTCGTGGTTTGTGAGTTCGAGCCCCGCATCAGGCTCTGTGGCTGACAGCTCAGAGCCTGGAACCTGCTTCGGATTCTGTGTCTTCTTCTTTCTCTGCCCTTCCCCTGCTCATGCCCTGTCTCTCTCTCAAAAAATAAACAAACATTAAAAAAATTTAAGGAAAAAGTTACCAGCCACTTGGAGAAGCCGCTGAAGTAAGGCCTGGGAAAGAAGCAAGAAATTAAAAAAATAATAATAATAAATACTTTGGATACTTTTCTGTTTGTTTGACTAAACAAATTAAAGAAATGATTTAATAAATCAGTAATCATACATTCAAATAATAAAATTAGTTCCCAATTGAAGATAAAATGGCATAGCCTCTCCAGCCCCAGCAGCTCATAAGGCAGTTACATGTTACAGTTTTTGTAAAGCGGTAAACATCCAGGAATGTGTATATATGGACTATAAGTGTATTCTTTTTCTTATCAGCAGTGGCTGCCTCAGTGGCAGAGACAGACCACCCACAGACCCTTGAAGCTGCAGGTTGCTACCAGCAATGATTTGGTTAACCTTTGATTAAACATAGGAATGTAAAGCACGAAAAGGTCTGGAGCCTGACACAACCCTTTGACACCATGCTGTCTGCCATTAATGATAATCCACCATTAGATGTTCAGCTTTGAAAATGAAATTAGACGACTTCAGTTTTCAGCCCTAACCCTGCTGTACTGTCAGCTGAACCCTGCTGTGTTTGGAGACTTCCTGATTTACTGCTTTGCCTTTTAACTATTTTCAGGCAAATGGGAGTTTGGGGCAGGGTAAGAGTCCAGGGATCAAGTGAGTACAAACAAGGCATCTCAACTACCATCAAGGGAAGCGACTTTCTGCTTAGATAAGTCACCGGGTCAAAAGAGATTTATTCCCACAGTTGATTTAATCTTCCTTTTTTTTTTCTTTTTCAAGCTAGGTGTAAGAATTTCCTTGCTGAGACATCATGCAAGAAATATTCAGTATCCTTTTTCACTTCCTTTTAAAAACAAGAGCAATAATGTCAGCGTTCCATGGGATCCCTCCTATGTCTCAAAGGTTCTTTTCCTTGTAACAATATATCGGTGTATCTGAAGGCTCCACATCTCATTTCACATGCAATGTGGTGTTCAGTGCAGAGCACAATGTATGTGTAAGTGTTCATTGAATGAACAAATGACTGAATCTGCCTCTTAGTTCAATAGCTGTGGTTTTCACATAAAAGCAACTTTTAGACAAGAAGTGAAATTATAGGCAGTTGACCCATACCTCTTCCGGTTAACAGCTGACTTGATATTCTTAGGTTCATAGGTTCACTTTTTTTTTTTTTTTTTTTTTTTTTTTCTATTTTTTGGCTCTTGAGTCTATGGCCATTCCTCTTGGCTTCCCTCTGCCTGCCATAGCTTTTTGCCCAATTGGACTTGGAAAACCCTCTCAGCAACTGCTTTGGTGGACTCCTGGGATTTCAATGTCAAGAGATTCCTACTTCCATCTCCACCTTGTAGAACCCTTCAGGGAGGTGTGCAATCCAACTCCCCTGTTCCCTGAGAGGAGAGAGATTTGGGCATCATCCTGTATCTAAGTAGGTGAGAAGTGTTAGAGCAAACTGTCCTGTCTTTGGGTCTCTCTCACGTACAGAGATGGCTTAACGTAATTCAGTCATTTTTATTCTGCTCACCAATGTAATTACATTGTATCACCATCATACAAAAGATTTTCAGGTGTATAACCTCTGCAAAATTTGTTCCAGGTGAAAAATAGGGCATTACCCCTATAGCTGCTGTATCAGCATTACTTTGGAAATTAGGCTGTTACAGATTAAATTAACCAACCACTATACTGAGAAATTTTATTTTACATAGCATGTTTACCATGAAACAGGCACACCATTTTATGTACTTCATAAGTATTAATTTATTTAACTTTCAGAGCAACATAAGAGGTAAGTACTATTATTAGCTCTGTTTCAAAATGAGGAAATTGAGACACAGGGAGCTACGTGACTTACCCAAGGTCACTCAGGTAATGAATGGCAGAGTTGGGGTTCAAATCCCTTACACTCCAACTGCAAGATCTGTGCTCATAGCCATTCTACTTTGTTGGCTGGCCGCCTAACTCCATCTGGTTTTTCTCAAAGAAACTTAAGTTACAGATAAATGATAATGTAATGATATCATTAAATATCATTAATCATAAAAATAGGATAGTTTTATTAATAATAGTGGGAAAAAAAGAATTTCTCCTATTATTTGAGGGTATGGTCCATGTTCTGGTATATATTATGCCAGACACAATTTTGATATTCATGTTAGAATGTTATTCCTGTTATTTTTACTATGATACATAGGCACTATAAAATCAATATTTGTTTCTTTTTAATTTTTATATTATACGTATAATATGACATATCATTTTATATTATATGTATAATATAGCATAAAATTTTATCTTCCTTTTTTCATACATTCAATTCAGTGCACAATTCAGTGGCATTTTCACAATGTTTGCAACCATCACTACTATCTAAGATTTTTCATTACCCCAAATACATACTATGTACCTGTTATGCAATAATTCCCCATTATTCCTTCTGTAACTTCTAATATACTTTCTGTCTCCATGAAATTGCCTACTCTAGATATTTCATGTAAATAGAGTCCTTTTGTGTCCTTTTATGTCTGGCCTATTTCAGTTAGCATATTTTCAAAGTTCATCTACAATGTAGCAGAACTTCATTCTTTTTGTGACTGAATAATATTCCATTGTGTGTATATACCACATTTTGTCTATCCATTCATCTGCTGATAGCTACTTGGGGTGTTCTGGCCACTCTTTGGCTATTGTGAATAATGCCTCAATAAACATTGATATATGTGTTTCTGCTGGAGTCTCCGTTTTTAATTCTTTTAGAATTGTTAGGTCATATGGTAGTTCTGTTAAGCTTTTTGACTGTTTTCAACATCAGCTGCACAAGTTTATATCCTCATCAGTAATGTAGAAGGGTTCCAATTTTTCTATATTGTCAGCAACACTTGTTATTTTCTGGATTTTGTTTAATTATAGTCGTCCTAGTAGGTGTGAAGTGCTATCTCATTGTGCTTTTGATTTGCATACCCCTAATGATTAATAGTGTTGAAATCTTTTGAAGTTCTTATTGGTAATTTATACATTGATATGTCTTTCAAGAAATATCTATTAAAGTCTTTTGTATGTTTCTTTAATCACATTGTTTGTCTTTCTGTTGTTGAGTTGTATGTATTCTTTATACATTCTGGGTATTAAACCTTTGCTAAATTTATGATTTTCAAATATTTCTTTTATTCTGAGGGGTTATCTTTTTACTTCTTCATATTATCTTTTGATGCACAAAAAGTTTTAATTTTAATGAAGTCCAATTTACCTATTTTTTTCTTTTGTTGCCTATATATCCAGAATTATCTTTAAGGAACAATTGCCAAGTCAAAGGTCATGAAGATTTGCCCTATATTTTATTTTTAGAGTTTTAGAGTTTTAGCTCTTGCATTGAGGTTTTAATCCATTTTGGGATGATTTTTTTCATATATGGTAGAAGGTAAGAGTCCAACTCTATTCTTTTACATGTGGGCATCCATTTTTCCCAGCACTATATGTTGAAGGGACTATTCTTTCACCATGGCAAACTTTGTAAAAAATTATTTGACCGAATATGCAAGGGTTTATTTCTGGGCTCTCTATTGTATTCTATTAGTCTATATGTGTATCCTTATGGGAGATCACACTGTTTTCCTTACTGTAGAAAATGATATTTATAACTATATTCTAATCAGCCACAGTAAGATTTGGTCAGCAGCTTTGTATAGGTAGATCATTTGTGTTCCATTAAACACAGTTCAATTAATTAGAGCTAATTACTGTAAACATGTAATTCCAATATTAGAGAATTGGATCTAACTAATATCCAGTTTCCTTTTCATTCCAGCAATCTGAAGATTTCAAGGGTTATATGACTCATTCTAGCCAATAGACCGTGAGCAGACCTGATGGGTGTCATCTCTAGGCCAAACATGAAAGAGTAGCCATGAGATTTTGTGGCTCTCTTCCTCTATGACAACCAATGATATGGGGGGTTCTATATGGGGCAGCTATATGGAGTCCAGCCTGTGTCCTTGAGTGACTATGTGGGCAGAGACCCTCCCGTACGTCTATCCTATCTTAGGTGTCCTGTGATGGACAAGTAGCATGTATGACTTTACCTTGTGATAAAGTACAGGGATTTGGAGGAATGTTTGCTAAAATAGCACAGGTATTCCCAGGGTGTGTTCCCTTGACCAAGAGCATCCGCCTTATTAAGGAACTTATCAGAAGTACAAATTCTCAAGTCCCACTCCAGAATACTCGGTCACAATCTCTCAGCCTGGGGCCCAGCAATCTATATACTAACAATCCCTCCTGGATATTCCTATGCAAGCTTAAGTTTGAGTACCACTGCAATAGCATAATCTAGTCTCTCCTGTCTAATACTTTGTGATTTTTTTAACTTGTTGCATAAGTATAGGAAATGTGTATAGGAAATGGTAAAAGTAAAAGTGTAACTGCACGTTTTTCATCATGATCTCCTCTACCTTTCTTACTACTACCACCTTAGTCAGGGTGTATTGAGTTTAGCTGCAGTATAGGGCACGTGAGGGGAGTAACAGGAAAGAAGCCTTTCCTGGAATGAAGGTTTGGGCCACATCAAGCATGATAATAGGCACAATCACTGCTCACTATTTGGTGATTCCCTTCCTCTGCCCTTCAGCTCTTCGGTACCTCTTGATTGGGCCATTGCAGAACCCCCCTAACTCTCTCGTCTGTGTTCAGTATTTCTCTACTCTAGTCCCACTACATTAAATCTGCATT
Source organism: Panthera pardus (assembly GCF_024362965.1). Taxonomy (NCBI): domain Eukaryota; kingdom Metazoa; phylum Chordata; class Mammalia; order Carnivora; family Felidae; genus Panthera; species Panthera pardus. The sequence goes on from NW_026527002.1 coordinate 51,842,716, forward strand.
AACCTTTCAGAAGTTCAGGTTTGATTGCATTATTTTTGACAGCTTTCTTGTGATGTAATTCATATCTAGGAACTTGGATTTAAGCGAGGATTTCCACTATTACCAGAACCGATAATAAAGGTTCACTGTGGCTAAACTGTTTGCACAAAGAATGTGGTTTATGCCAAACTCCTGCTTTCCTTTTGTCTGGTATTTTTTTTTCAATGTTTATTCATTTTTGAGAGAGAGAGACAGAGCGTGAGTGAGGGGGAGACAAAGAGAGAGGGAGACACAGAATCTGAAGCAGCCTCCAGGCTCTGAGCTGTCAGCACAAAGCCTGACGCAGGGCTCGAACCCACAAACCATGAGATCATGACCTGAGCAGAAGTTGGACGCTTAACAGACAGAGCCACCCAGGCGTCTCTCCTGCTTTCCTTTTGGGATTCTGAAATTTTCGTCCATGCTAGGCAGAGTGCCTAGGTGACGAGTCTCCGGTAAAAACCAAAGTCTCTAAAGAGCTTCCCTGCTAAACATCTTTTCACATGTCACCACAATCTGCAGTGAAAGGAATACTAAATCCTGTGTGACTCCACTGGGAAAGGACTCTTGGAAACTTACACCTGCTTTCCCTGGGCCTCACCTCATTCACCTTTTGTTTTGCTGATTTTAATTGGCCACCTTGCACTGAACTATAAATCAAGCCTTGAGTACAACTGTATGCTGAGCCCTTTGATTTGTCGTAGTGAATTGTGGAACTGAGGGCAGTTTTGAGGGCCCCCAACATAACCGCCGAATGGTAGCTCCCACTAATTTCTAAGTAATTGCTCTATTGTTTTTGACAATGCCCTCAGGCATAAATTGTTCCACTGTTTCATCCAACTTCTCAGCCACACCTGCCTGGAGTAGAGCTCCCCTTAGGCTGATTAGCGGCAGGAGTAGGTTGTGACTAATATGCCACAGACTCTTACTGTTCTTACTAAGAGCTCATAGAGTTTATTGAATAAATATTTCCCCATTTAATATTTCCAGAGACATGTGGTTTTTAAATTGTTATTTATAATTTTTATAATTTTCATGATTTAAATGGTTGCTTCACTGGGGAAGTATTCCCTGAGCTCCTCGGACCATCATTCTCAAAGCCCCGTTTCTGATCATACCGCTATTATATACAAAATTGTCAAAGGCTCTCTATTTCCTACTAAAATGAAATCTATATTCCTTAGCTTGATTTTCAAGGTCCTGTATGATTTGTGTCCATAGGGTATCACCATAACCACGACAGAAAAGTCTGGTGTTCCTGGGTATATCCCACACTGTTCACTGCCAAAACCTTCATCTCCTTTCATACCATAACATATATTCATGTTCTTCATCATGTCCATATAAATACCCCTTTTTGGATTCTTTTCTAATTTTCCAGCTCAAGTTGCCTCTCCCTAAAAACCTGTGTTAGAATTTAAAGACACCAATCACTTCACCTTTTTCTAATTTTCCATAAGTATTAAGCGATACCACCATTCATTGCAGATAGACAACATCTGGCATGTACTAGGCCCTCTGGAAACATTTCTTGTTCCATGAACAAGTGGCCAAACAAGAACAAGTCATGGTGGAAAGTGTGTCAAATGTCAAGACATTACCATTTAAAGCCTCCGTGGCTCAGTTGTTTGGGCATCCGACTTCAGCTCAGGTCATGATCTAGAGGTTCATGAGTTCGAGCCCCACATCAGGGTCTGTGCTGACAGCTCAGAGCCTGAAGGCTGCTTCGGATTCTGTGTGTCTCTCTCTGTCTTCCTCTCCCTGTCTGAAAAATAAATAAACATTAAAAAACAAAGTAAAGAGCGCTTTCTCACACAGATGTCCCATTTGCTAGCCCCAGCAGCAGTTAGTCAAGGTTGTGGCTATTACTCCCATGAGGAAATTAGGGCTTTGAAGTTTAAGATTCCTACCTAAGATCATACTGAGATCCTGAGTAGCCATTGCGGATCTGAGTTCAAAGCCTGTGCTCTTTAAGAACCAAACTCTTTCTGTAATGAAAGGGATCAGGAAAGAAAGTGCCTTCTACCACTGAGCCTGCTTGTTTTTCAATTAGAAAGGAATAAGGGCCATTTAACAATAAGGACAAAAAAGATAAAGGAACTCCTTTCTGACATTTTTGCTTAGATATCTAAAATGTAAACTTAAGGCTTCAGTAATGAATGTTGGTTATATAATAGATAGGAACAAAGTAGGTCTATTCTGCACAAAAATGTTCTGTGCTAACCTAACCACATGGCCATTTTATTACAGTGACTATGTTGTTTTGAAAAATAACTCATTCCACTGGAGATGAAAGATAAGTGACTACAGCATGTGGAGCAAAAAGGGGAACTTTTGTTGTATGTATGAGCAAGGCTAAGGTCAGGCAAGAGGGGCCGGAAGAAAAGAATTTGAGAAGGAATTAACTTCTGGGTGATGGTGCATGCTATTTAAAATGACAATTTGCCACCTTTTTTTTTAGTCACTGAATCACCTGTGTAGTCATTCACTCACAGCTAGTTTACTGCCAAAAATGTCCTGCTTAATTGATGCTCAACAGATTTTGTTCACAACCACACTTGGCATTGTCTGATTCCTCCATTTAGATGGGAAGTTATCAACAGAGAGACTTTTTTTTGGAGGTATTAAGGGGTTGAAAACTGTATCTTTAGCAGGCATGTTGGACAGAACCAATATCAACACAGTACCCTCTACCACAAATCCTGAATCTTCAGCATCACTTTGCCCATCTTTAAAATGGGCATTACATTGCTATGTATGTATTTTCCTAAAGATTAAAAAAATTATGTATTTCTAGCAAAATGCCTGATGCAATATGTAGTCAAGAAGGTTCTTCTTGTCTGCCTTGCTTTTTCATGACCATTGCACTCTAGACGTGGTCCTATATCCCCTGGTTGGTTTCACCAAAATGAATAAGAACATATACAAAAGATTATTGATGATGCAACCATATCAAGGGGGCTTGAATTTCCCCATCATTCATTTATTTTAATCATGTCACTATAGTGGTGGTTGGGAGTGGGTGAGTAGTGAAGGAAACCTGAAATAGTATATTTACAGATCATAAAAATAATAGATGACTTATCCTGTGTATTTTCCAGTTTGAAAAATATTTTCATGTATGTAGTCTCACTTCCTTCTCCCAAGCATGTTGATGTAGATGTGCTTATCTTCATTTTACAAATAAAGAGACTGAAGTTCAGAGAGGACCAAAAGTGTGAGAATGAAAATGTTCACAAGGGTGATCAAGTTTTCTATGGAGGAAAAAGAAGTGGTCATCTTATAATATCTTGTAGAAAGAAATATTGCAATAGATAGGTAACTGTAGATTAGGAATGAGGCATTATATTTATGCTTAGGGGTAATGAACAAAACTTATTTTGGGACTATACTTGTGATTATGTAACTTCTCACCTCTGGTATAAGATATCTTTCTTTTTATTTTTTATTTTTTTTATTTTAGAGAGAGAGAGAGAGAGAGAAAGCACATGAGAGGGAGAGAGGGGCAAAGGATGAGAGAGAGAGAGAATCTTCAGCAGGATCCATGCTCAGTATGGAGCCTGACATGGGGCTTGATCCCATGACACTGGATCATGACCTGAGCTGAAATCAAGAGTTGGTCACTCAACAACTGAGCCACCCATGCACCCCAATTATCTTTTTGAAAATAATTTTCATACTCTTTTTGTTCTTATTTCTGTAGAATGTCTGATGAATATACATCACATTTTATACTGAAAACATACACACTTTCATTTATCATCCTTATGAAAAGCAATTACTGGATAACAAAAAGAATTTGGAGTGGTATTTAAAACTTGTATTTTATCGACCATTTTCTCAACTTTGCTTCACTTTTTTTTTTAATGTTTATTTTTGAGAGAGACAGAGCATGAGCAGGAAGGGGCAGAGAGAGAGGGAGACACCAAATCTAAAGCAGGCTCCAGGCTCTGAGCTGTCAGCACAGAGCCTGATGTGGGGCTCGAACTCACAGCTGTGAGATCATGACCTGGGCTGAAGTAGGACACTTAACCGACTGAGCCACCCAGGCCCCCCAACTTTGTTTCACTTTTAATGAAGAGGTTGAAGAGTCCAATGACTAGGTTGAAATACCATATTTTGTTCGTATATTTTTATTCATTTTGTCTTAATTTTAAAGCCCTCAAATATTTTAACTTCCTGTTGCATTATTTCCATTCTCTATTATTTGATGGTGGCCAATACTCTTGTGACTTCTTTCCAGTCAAAACAAAAGGTGTGTAAAAATAGGTACTTATTTTTAGTAACCAATTTGTTTTCACAAACATAAAAATATTTCAATGAGAAAGTACTTAAGAACCAAAATAGATGAGCTACAGAAAATAAATAAATAAAAACAACTTAGGCATATCTGAGTTTTGGAGAAATAAAATAATGTGAATGGTTTGGATTATAGTCTTCTATACTAATAATTGGATTATTTGGATGAAATGTTTTCTTCACATTATATTATTATTATATTACTATTATTATTATCATTATTTAATTAGCATAAAACACATAATTTTAGAATGCATGGCTATAGACAAAAGAGATTTAACATGAACTTAATACTTTTATTCTTCCCTGGAAATATACATTAAATTGTAATCCAGGTTCATTTTAGAGAAAATTTAAATCTTGATTTATTTGTAGTTTGATTCTTGCTAAAAGATTGAAACCCTTTTTTAAAAATTGTTGTCTCTGATAACATTGCCCAGAACACTTGCTGAAGATAAACACAATGGAATCAACACCGTAATATGATATTTCCTCATGGAATACCAAGCTTATCCCTCATGGGACACAAAACCCATAATCAACTGGCAGGGTTGTGAAGGTCTTTCTCACACACTAGATTGATCTGATAATCCATACCATGTTTGGACATATTTTATGCATTACAACTTATATTCTTTTGCTTCCATGGCAACTGATGGCTTTGTAAACTTTCAAAACACTAGGAAAAGAAACATATTGGCAGAATGCTTAGGTTTTCATTTTTTCCATAATATAGAAAAAGTAAGATACTCAGCAACTAACTGTGATGATGTGACAAGAGATTATTTAATTATTCTTGACATGCTCCTATGTAGCCAAGAAGTAATCTTAACTTTGTTAAAGGCCTGCATTGATTTAAAAACAAACTCAAATACAAAAATTTATTTTTCTTATTTAATAAAATAATAGGTTTTTCAGCCCAACAGCACGCATGTGAAGCATATATACTATTTTGGTACAACCTTGGAAATAAAACATTGCAATGTTGAGTATCCAAATGGATTTGAGTTTTCAATCATTGTGTTTTAATGGTAGAAAGTTAGTTGGCTATTTAAAAATCTCAAGTTTCTTAAATCTATTTGAGAAAATTTAGTTAAATATTTGCAGGTTTTGGTTAAAACATTTTAGTTTTCTTAATTGGCTAATGATTTCCATTGAGATAGGTCAGGGGTTGGTAAAAACTATGGCGTATGAGCCAAATCCAGCCTTTTGACGTTTTTGTGCTTGTGATCTAAGAATGGTATTTGTATTTTTAAATGGTTGGAAAAATGTTAAAGAATAATATTTCATAATGTGAAAATTATCTGAAATTTACGTTTTGGTGTTTAAAAGTAAAGTTTTATTGGAACATAGTTACACCCATTTATTTACATATAGTCTAAAGCTTCTTTTGCAGTATAATAGTAGAACTGAGTAATTGGGACAGAGATCATATGGCCCTTATAGCTGAAAATATTCATTATATGGCTCTTTACAGAAAATGTTTGCCGACCCCAGAGATAGTAACCTCTAAATCCCAGATGGCTACTGAAATGCACACATAGACACACACACAGACACACACAGACACACACACACACAATGCACCCTGAGTATGTGCCAAGTGAAAATGTTTTCATTCCAAACACTTTGATTCATGAGAAATATCATTTCGTATTTTAGATATTCTTTTTAAGTTTAAAAATTATTAGGAAAACTATCTTTACCTTGAAGATGATTAGTTAAAAACAACAACAACAACTAAAGGCAGCATATCATGCAGATGTAAATCCCATGGATTAAATGTATTTAAATCCTGGGGTCACAAATTGATTGCAGTGGTTTAGGAAGCATTCATAGTCTCCTTCCTTATTCCCTAAGGACTAAGCATCAACATTAGACTGAAGCATCAGCACAGTCATTATTTGGACATTTGCTGCCCATATAGTTTTTCAGAGTGTTGTGTTGGATTATTATTGAAAAATGATGGAATCTAGAGTTGATTTTAATAATTTGTATTATCTTGACTGTAAATCCAAGTTTATGTTACCTAAGAGTCTCATGCCTAATTGACATCATACGTCTATGATGTGATAGAACGTATCCAACATATTTTACACACTGATATGTATTTCCCAGAGAAAGAGAGGTCAACTAAAGTTTGCTTTCAAACTGTGAAGAATTCTGGGGAGGGCAAGCTGTGGAGGAGATACAAGGAATAGGCCAAAAGATTTAGGCTCCTTAGTCCTTGCCCCCTTCAGCTAGAGTACTTTTTTCCCCTTTTTTCTGATATTGCAGGTCTTTATGAGCATTTATAATGCTTCTACTGTTGCTAAATGCAGTGGCTTTGGACTGTGTCAGTGAAGCTTGACTAGAACTACATTCTCCAGATTCTCCTTCCCTGAGTAGTTCCAGATTAGGGCTGGCTGCAAGAGAAGGTTGGTGTAGATCTGGCAGGTAAATGCAGAGGTATCATCATACTCTGAAGTTCAGTGGAGAGGCCATCACATATATACTGTCACTGATCTGCCAGATTACCTTATTCGTAGGGCACAACTGGTTCCATAGCTCCTTCAGCTTTTCCATGTTCTCCGTTGGTCCTGATGCAACTCTGCTGTTGCATAGTATATATGCTTCACATGTGATGCAGTGGGGTGGCTTCTTCTACAGGTCATCCACATCACCACTGCTGGAGGTGGTAAGAAGTGGAGGTGAACTCCACTTTGACCTCATGGGTTTCTGTCGTCCTTGAGGGTCTGTTAGTCCGTGCTCTCCCTGCTTCATGTTTAGGATTCTTCCCAGATGCTGATTCTGCTGACCTACAGCCATTTCAGGCCCACTACCCAACAGATGCATTAGCCTTCCATAGACTGATCTACAACTCACATCTTGGGATATGGTATCATACTGAAAATAAGCCCCTTAGTCCACATCACTCAAAAGGGTTTGCTTCCCTAATGGAACTGTAATAGTAATTCTGAAAGGGTTTGAAAGCTACTCATTATCCATACATATTGTTTCATAAGTGAAGAAACTGCAGTCCAGGGAAAATGGCAGCAGTGGTAGTCCTCGTCCTTACAGTGGTAGTAGTAGTAATAGTAGTAAACATTTACCTGGTGCTTATTTATTACATACTTGAACACCTCAGTCCTGAGCCTCATTATAACTCTAACCTAATCTTCATTATGACCCTTTGAGTTAGGGTTACTGTTTTCCCCATTTTAAAGGCAAAGAAAACTGAAGCATTAGAAGATGTAAATGTAAGGCTTGAGGTCACAGGTATTTCAATGGTGGAGTTGGAATTTGAATGAAAGCAGTTTGACTCATTTCAAGTTCTTAATCATAGTTTATCTTTGATGGTAGAGTTTTATAGAAATGTGATGAAAAAGAAAAATTTTCTAGCTCTATATTTTCCTAAGGAATTGCTTAAATAATTTGCAAATATTTTTTGAGTACTTACCATAGGATTTGTTCTAGCAAGCAAGAGAAATATAGTGTCTGCCCAGATGGAGCCAATATATATTTTGCTATACCTGCATTTGTGATATGGGGATTGTGCTCCTGTTTGAGGACACATTTCTATCTACATCTCTTACTCTCTCTATATCTACGTGCAGTTATATTTCATTTCATTCAAAACATAAATATATTAGAGGGGATTTGAAGAAAAGCATGGGCATTTAGATCAAATGTATGCAAAAGCAAAAAATAAACATTATAATTTCCAAAATATTTAAAATAGAATTGCTATTCTTAAAAGTATAATAATGTGACGTGAAAATTACAAAACACATACTTTAGGAAGAAAATTATTTAAGCCCATTTCATAATTCACAAATGAATAGACAGGTCAAATATGTACTGGAGTTGACCATATGTTATGAATACACAACAGTGGTAGAAACTCTTTAGACACTTAGACCTTTTGGAGAACCCTGGTAGTGTTCACTGTAGATTCTTGGTAACATGCATAATTGACTATAAACTAGAGCCAGTAGTAACCCTGGTTCTAGTATGAACTCTGTAATCCAAGAATTGTCTTTCCAGAAAGCTCAAACTTCTGTAACAAGTTATTACCGAAAGTGTGCCTTTCTTTGCTTGTGAAGAACAAGAAGGACTTAGGGCAAAGGCGTATCAAGTAACAAAGAGCATTTTTGCCTAACATGTCAAGTGGGTGGGCATCCCTCTGGGGACCAGGGATGGAAAAAGGCACCTACGCAGGAGGGGGCTACTCCTGGATTCTGGCTATATTACCTTCTTGGCTTCAGAGGTGGTTCTGACAAAACTGTTACCTTTTTCTCACAAATAAGTCAGCAGAAGCTCATGGTCAATGTGTCTAGGGATATAAACTCTGGAAAACAGTGGGTTAATCTATTGAATTCTGCTAAACTATTTTTTGTGATACATGACATTCTTAGCTTACAAAGGATCACCATTTAGGTTAATATTGTAACTTCTCTTTTTGAGACCCTTTACTTTCAGGCCTCATTTCTATACTTAGAAAAGTCACCCAATCTTTAGCAATCTTTAGCAATTTTTTTCTTCAGAATCCTATCTTGAAAAGGTTTTGCAGAATATTGGAGTGTCCCAAGTATGGTGTTTGTTTGCTTGGTTCTGTAGCTCTCTGTGGCCTGAATGCTCAGTTCTTTTTGTCTTCTCTTTGCTGGATGTGCTCTGTTGACACAGATGATGATATATTCTCCTCCCTTAGATGGTGGGGGTGGGGGAGAAGTTCTCACTTATCAGGGTTAGTGTTGAAAACTAGCTCCCCTGTTGCGTAGCACCATGCAAGGATTTTTGGGTAACACCATTACAGTCAGGTCAGGGGCACCACTGTTAAGCAACTTCACACCCACTATCATGTGGGATTTGGGATTTGGGGACTTGCTTATCTGTATTTCACTCCTATGGCTGTTGAAGGCATTAGAAACAATAAGATAAGCCAAAATATAGCACATCTATGAGGATCAAAATACTGGTTGTACTATAGATAACATATTTCACAATATGTGGCATTTTCTTAAATGTGTTCTAGGGAGCGTGAGATTTTAGACTTTTGAATAATAGCTCAATGCAAAAAGAGTTTGATACTGGGAAATGCTGCATGGTTTAACTACCTCATGGAAAATTATAACTATGCTAGCATATTAAAGGTAAATAATTCTGCAATAAATATGCCTACTTATTTTTTTCCAGTATTTCTAGTATTTACTTGAACATAGACTTCCTTGTACTCATCAAATCCATTTTTCATTTCTAAGGTGACATTGAATGAAACGCAAAGTGCAGAACTGCATTATTGATTGTGTTCACATGAAAAAAGAAAATGGATATCTGTTTGTACCTAAAAATGTAAGGACAGGAAGGGTCAATGAAGCATTATAACATAGATTCATGCCCCGTTTCATATCAGGTTAACAAAGTGCAGCTATTGAAAGTCTTTGCAGACCTCAAAGACTCAGACTCCTTGAGTGTGAGGGATACGATTAAGCATCTCATTGAGTGATGGCTTAAGACTGTGCTCTGAGGGTCTTTTGGGGCCTCCTTGGTGCTTGTGAAGGAAATTGCTGGGTCTCGTCAGTGAATGCTTCTCCTACTCTGCCAGGCCTGAGCAAGATTGTACTTCACAGTCATCTCACTGTTGGCTGGGCAATGTGACCAGTACTGGCCAAGGAAATGTGAACAGAAGTGACAGACTTCACTTTCTGGTAAAGAATAAACTCTATCCAATTATCTAGTCTCTTTCTTCCCCTGTCCTCACAACCAAGAAGTCTAAGCATTTTTGTAGGTAAATCAGTAAGATGGAAGAGACTCCTTTAACTTGGGTTTCTGAGTGACCAATCCACTACCTCCATTTTCCCACATCTCTTCACCCCCACTTATGTATCTTAGACATATAGCATGAGCAAGAAACTCTTGTTGACTGAAGTGACTGAGAATTTGAGACTGCTTGTTACTGCAACATAACTAACCCTCTGGTGTGTGTGTGTGTGTGTGTGTGTGTGTGTGTGTGTGTATGTGTTGTGGGGATAAGATAACCCAGGCCTCCCCATTCTGTTTACTCCCTCTTTAAATTTCCTACTCTTCCCTACTATAATCAGAGAAGACATATGATGATTTGTTTACTAGGCTTTTAAAATGTATTTTCTTTTTTAATAAAATGTTTATTTATTTTAGGCAAGAGAGAAAACATAGTAGGGGAGGGGTAGAGAGAGAGGGAGAGAGAGAATCCAAAGCAGGCTCTGTGCTCAGTGCTGAGCCTGATGTGGGGCGTGATCCCACAAACTGTGAGATCATGACTGGGTGGAAATCAAGAGTCAGACACTTAACCAACTGAGCCACTCAGGTGCCTCCTAAAATGTATTTTCTTAAAGAATTCAATTGTTAGAAATATTGAAAATCACTGTTAAATATCACCCTTATTTTATATATAAGAATACTGAAAAAACACTGAAGTGAACAACTCAATAAAATTACTTTCGACTTGGTGGAAGCAGAAGTAGAACTCAGACTCTTGTTGCGTTTTATTTTATTTTAAGTTTGTTTTATTTGTTTGCACTGTGGAGTTGAGAGTTAATTATTTAAAAAATTAAAAATAACACAGAATAATAGAAGAATAAAAATAGTATCTATCGGCTTACCACCCAAAGGCAAGCACTCTTGTATTTCTTTATGATGTTTTAAATTAATAACAATAGCAAAAATCATCTGTATTTATTGAGTCCTCCCAGATGTCAAACACCCAGCAGTTACAGGCAAGGCTTTTGGAGTCTGTCTGGTCAGCATCCACACTCCTACATCTTTCAGTTGTGTGACCTTGCTCAACCCACTGTATATCAGATTCCTCATCTTTAAAATGAGGAATTTACTATGGTTTTATGAAGATTAATTTTAAAATATATATAAAATATTAACCCTTGGAAGAGTGCCTGGATTATTGTATGCACTCAATAAATGTTAGCCATTTTACTTTTCATTTTCCCCCAGTTAATGCTCAGATCAAGCGTACATAATAGGTATTACTATCTTTCTTTTATAGATAATGTAAGGGAAGGCTAGGAAAATTAGTGAAGTTAGTAATTTCTCACAGTCACAGAGCCAACAGGCAGTAAAATCTTATCTCAGAACATGTTCTCTTGATTATTATAATACAAAAATATGCCATTTTTGTGCATCATTAGTTAAAGCACAAATAACAGGTATTTCTGTTTCTGATTTTTTCAGTATTATAAATAATATCCTGTATACAGTGAGTGTTACTATGAATTAAATACCCTTTTAATAAAAAATTTTGTGTGTTTGGATAATTGTTCCTTAAGATAGACAATCAGCAATGAGGTGCATTAGTAAAACAATGTTGTTTCTTTAGATTCTTGATTCATACTCCTAAGATACTGTCTAAAATTGTTTTACCAAGCCTACCTGTTGTAAATAAGGATGTGCTATTAGAAAAAAATATATATTTGCAGCTCAGATTTAAAAAGAGCTGTGAAGGTGGTTAATTACATAGGTTAAAAAAGGGGGATCTCGTTTTAATTTGGAGTGTTTCACTGTGCATTCTTCAACCAGCAACATTTTATTTACAGTGATATTGTATGTGATCAGGTGCTCAAACTGAAGTATTATATGGCCCAGAGCCACTCTTTCATTGAAGGAGACATTTAAACTTTTTTGGAAGTTTATTTATTTTGAGAGAGAGAGAAAAAGAGAGAGAGAGAAAGAGAGTGAGCGAGGGGCAGAGGAAGAGGGAGAGACAATCCCAAGTAGGCTCTGCACTGTCAGGGTAGAACCCTCTGGGGGCTGGAAGTCACGAACCATGAGATCATGACCTGAGCCGAAATCAAGAGTTGGATGCTTAACTGACCGAGCCACTCAGGTGCCCCTAATTGAAGCAGACATTTAAAGTCATGTTTCTCTGTGGCTTTGACCTCTGCCATCTCTTGTCCTCACTACTTTCACTCCAGGAGAAATCCTCCCCTGAGACTTTCCATTGCTATCCTGCTGATATCCACATCACCCTGTCTCCAAGCCTGCAACCTAGATATTTCTTCTGAGCACCACCAAGAATCTACACATGCTCTGAAAAATGCCAGCTGATTATTGCTTGTGCACACTGACCTCAAACTGTCCATTGTCTCATTCATCTCCTTACCTCCAGACCAGTTCCTTTTATTCTGTTCTGTATGTGATGATTCGATGATTGAAAAAACATCTATCAGATTGCTCAAACCTGAGATTGGTATTTTTGTTGACTTCTCTCTTTCCCTCACACTCCCAGGACTTGGGTTCTGGGATCCTAAACGTCTTTCAAATCCATCCCTTCTCTGCACCCCAACCGCAATTGCCGCAGGTACCATCCCTTGACCTGAGTCAATAGACTCTGGTCTCTCTGCTTTCTGTATACTTCCCACTCAGCTCAATCTTTGCACTACTTCTAAAATGACATAATGCCCATCTTACCATACCACCTCCCATTTAAAAATTAATGAGGGGCTCTTGGGTGGCTCAGGCAGTTCAGCATCTGACTTCGGCTCAGGTCATGATCTCACAGTTTAAGAGTTCAAGCCCCGCATCGGGGTCTGTGCTGACAGCTCAGAGCCTGGAGCCTGCTTCAGATTCTGTGTCTCCCTCTCTCTGCCCCTACCCCTCTCAAAAATAAATAAACATTAAAAATTAATGAAGAGTTCTCTCCTCTGCTTATGTGATGAGACCCAATTTTCATAATCTGTAAGGGAGATGCCCATCTCCAGCATCACTTTTTGCTACCTCTGCACCCCTTTTCCCTCTCCCACATGCATTTTGCTAGAGCAATAGTTCTGAAGTCTGGCTGTACATTAGAATTACCTTAGAAGCTTTAAACGAAGACCAATGCCAAGTCCCCATGCCCAGATCCTGTGATTTAATTGAGTTCAGGTGAAACTTGGACATTGGTATTTTTCTATAACCCATCAAGAGATTCTAATTTACTACCAGAATGAGATCCAGTTCTTATCAATTCTCCCAATTCTCTTTTTTTTTTCATCTTGTTTTTCTGCCAGGGATAGCCTTGCTTCTCATTTCAATCTTGAAAACTTCATTTCAAAGTACTTAGTTGAAATTAGTCATGATACTGAGAGGGGAGAGAGACTAAGAGTGATCCCTCATACCTGTCTTGCCTCCTCCATATTTTTTTTCTTGTGAACAAATGACATTTTATCAATTTTGTATGAAGTGCTATACAAATACAACTTCAAGTCAGCCACTTGTGACCAGATTGTCCTAGGCAGCTATTCCAAAGCCATTGGTTCAGGTGTTACAACCTCAGTGAAATCTTTTCTCTCCCTAGGGTAAAGGAACTGCCCCCTTGCTGTAGGTATACATGGCACCTTGCATTCTGGCAGCTCTTTGATAACTTCTGTTACCATGCTGCTCAATAACTCCTCATTTGCATGTTTCTAGAGCCACCGGATGCTACAGAATTCTAAGGTAGCTTAGTTAGGGGTGCCTGGTTGGCTCAGTTCGTTAAGCATCTGACTCTTGATTTCAGCTCATGTCATGATCTCACAGTTGTGAGATCGAGCCCATGTCGGGCTCTGAGTTGAGCATGGAGCCTGCTTGGGATTCTCACTCTCTGCCCCTCTCTTTCTCAGGCTTTCTCTTTCTCTCTCAAAATAAGTAAAATAAACATTAAAAAAAAAAAGAAGGATCTTAGTCATCTTCGTGTTTCTATAGTCTGGCGTAGTATCTGACAATATAATAGGTACTGAATAAGTGTTTATCCAATGAAAACTTTGATAACCACCCCAGCTGCTGCCAGTCAACTACTACAAGGTCTGCAGATCTCTTGGGAACTTAGGTAGGTGAAGATCAAGTCATAAGGAAATAACTCTCTGACCTCTTGAATCTTGGCTTACCTACCAAGTTCACCTTAGGTCTGTGTTGTATTTCTATTATCAATCTTTATTTGCAAATCTTTGCAGTGTATCTGGAAAAAAATCCTTTCCATGTGTTAGTGAAATTGTTTCAACCCTTAAAACATTGATTTCTGCTTCTGAAGTATGGACTATATGCTTACTCCATTCTTTCTGTAGTTCAGGAGTTTTGGATTTATAATAAGTTCAGGATGTGCATCTCTCCAGTTTCTTACATCTAAATAAATCAAATTAATGAAAAGCCATTATTTACTGTGTGTTTAATAAGGCTTATAGTCTTTAAACTGGGATAGTCAGAAAAATCCAATTTATTTCTGCCTTTCTTAAGGGAAAATGTGATCCTTTGTCTTAGTTCGCTTGTAAGAATGTTTCTGTATTTTATAATTTGAACATGACTGCAAATGTTTGTTTGTTGGTTGACAATCCTTATATTTGACCCAATGCACTCTGATAAGCCCTCATTAAGCAACAATTTTCATCTTGGGTTGGGGGGGTTAAGAAAAAGAATAGTAATGGTACTAGTAGTCGCATACTAAATGCCTACTATGGACCAAAAAATGAGCTGTGTGTATGCAGTACATTGTCTTATTTAATACTTTACCAGTGGAGTTGAAATAAGTGATGTTATTTCTCAGTGTCACATACCTGCTAAGCCATGGAGCTGGTGTTGCATGAATGAACTGGACGCAAAGCTGGACTCCCTGAAAGTCTGCCAGATATATGACCAATGCATAGAAGCAAGGTGCTGCACCCTTCTTACCTGTGGGTGTAAGCTGCTGAATATACCCAAGAGGTGGCTCCACAGAGGTCTCAAAGCCACCTCTCCCCCAGTCCCTGTAACCATGAGTCACGCAATGCAAGAAGGTGCCCAGAAGGTTCCCAGAAGGTACCTGAGCTTTTCCACCACCAAAATATTTCCTGGTGCTTTTGTATTGATTATTTGCATAGTAAGAAATAAGATGATAAAGAGATTTTTTTAAGGCATGATATGAATCATTGTACCTGATAAGTTTGACTTTTGTATCTTTGCATTCTGAGAAGTGTTCTCTTTCAACTGAGAATGTGGAGAGCTTGTGCTTACCAACTAAGGGCTGTGTTTGTTGAAAGCTCATCCTAAAGGCAGAACATAGAGTGTATAGAAAATTATGAGAGGAAATTTTAGATTCAGAGCTAGTTTACTTGTAATAAATTATACTTTTAGGGTTTTTGGATATATTATTTAGTTTACTAATTTTTAAAAATACTCTTAATGTGTATCATCTTAATTCTACATGGATGCCTGTCCTGTTGTGTCCTGTCCACTTCTGTTTAGGACGTTCAAGAAAAACCATTACTAACATTCTCAAGAAAACTTAAGTTTCTGAGTGTTAGTGATTCTGCAAAATCAGGAATTTGTCTTTGACAGTCACACATTTGGTGGTATTTACTTGCTTTAGCAAATAAAATGTCATCTATTATGTTAACACTGGAGAGCTGTGCATGTTTAGTGATTTTCTGATGACTGGGGGCAGGGCTAAAAGCACTGTGTATGGACTCATAGCATGGGCTTTATTTTCATTAAAAGTGGACTCATTCTCCCAAGGGAAATCATTTTATAGCACTCTGTACACAAGAAGATGAAATGCCTTTCATTTATCAAAAAGTTTTCCCCCAAGACAGCTTGATTTCTATAACTAGTGTAATAATTATTCTTTTGTTTAAACATTACACTATCAAAGAAACTGAACCACATTTCCCAGGGATGAGTAATTGTTTGATAAAGATATTAGTGAAGAATTTTTCTCTCTTCCCCACTTTCCCTCCCTTCTTTCCACTCTCTTCTTTGGGGGGAGGGGTCTAGTGTCTGAAATTCTCATCAAGTGCATTCTATCTATGAACACCTACGAATGCATGAAGCACAATGTATACCCAAAATCATGCTTACTGCCTTACATCCCAAGCTTATAATTTAAAAGAAAATTTAAATTCAGTCCATACCAACAACGATAAGAGCAACAACAAGAGGTAATTGTATTTTGGCAATACAGTATCAGCATATCCTTTATCTGTGTTATTAAACAACTTCAAATCATTCTGTTTCTTGTGGTACTCTCTCCCTCTAAAATTAAACACACATGAAAGACACCTGGGTTTGAATTCTGAAATGCAATGCAAACCAGATGGATTTTATTGAAAATGTGGTCCTCGGCTCTTATGCTGAAGTGGAAAGTTGATTTTTTTAAAAAATGACATCTACAAATACACACTTAAAAGGCAGCTTTAGTTGGTTAGATGTTAGGGCTTTTGGGGTTTTGGCCTATTCCAAAAAGTTGTCCTATAGAGTATGTGGCCTCTTACATTGGAAAATAATAAATATAGCCCCTATTGAGACATAGCATTTAAAAGTACAAAAAGAATTTACTATTTCATAAGTTTTGAGAGAGTTTTGAGAGAGAGTTTATGCTTTAGCATAATAATTCAAGTCATAAAGTGGCAGGGAAATGTTGATCTTCACTTTTGTTTTTCAGATTAATGATATAATTAAAGTACTCTAAATTATAATACTGACTTATTTGTCAGTGCCTATTTTGTGCCAAGCCCTGGTATCTAATGGTAAACAACAGATTTGGTTCTTACCTTCATGCAGCTTAGGTGTTGTGAAACTATTTTATTCATTCCTTACAAACAAACAAATAAATTAAGAATCAATGAGTCCAAGACAGGAAAACTAACACATCTCAGATATTAACTGTACCAGGACTGAGCTAGAATTTTCCCTTCTTATTTAAACTTACCAATAATCCTTAACGTAGTTACTATTATCCTCATTTTATAGATGGGAAAATGAAGGCTCAGGGAGGTGAAGTAACTTGCTCAACTAGTAAATCAGTAAATGGCAGAGTGAGCACTTGAATCCAGGTCTGATTCTGTCTTTTGACATCTCTGCTGAGTTTAGTGTTCTCTCTGCTTTATAGAATTTTAATACAGCAGGCCAAATTTCCTTTCCTCAGTGTCACTAAGTGATTTAACTTCATCCAAAGAAATAGTATAGTGCAGTTCACAAAATACCAGAGTGAAAATATGGAAATCGGCACTCCCAATAATATCATAGGCCATTAGATCTTGGATACTTTTTCTTGGACTCTCATCATAGACAAGTGAGTAAATGTACCCAACAGATTTTTTCAAATAAAAGTCCATAATATAGTAGGAACTGGGGTTTTTCTTTTAAATTTAGAAAAGGGGCCAATATTTAACTTTCATTTTGATTGTTTTGACTCGAATATAGTCAGGCTGAGGTCTTTCCTGGGTAAGATGGGACATTGTGAAAGTTTCCAATCATTTCTATTTTTTCCTCCAGAGATATTCTCGGTGGTGGCTCAACTCCTTCCAGGCCAACTAACACATAACTTAAAGCTGTTTTTTCTTTTTCTTTTTTTTTTCTTTTTCACATACTTCCTAAATTCTCTGTTTAGCTTACTTGCCAAGTCCTTTCTAGGTTTTCTTTTGAATATCTCTAATGATAGGAGTTTCATTATCTTTTGAAAGAGGTCATTCCATCTGTGTTTAGTTCTAATGATCAGGTTATTTTTCCTCAAAATCTGACAATGCACAAGTAGTTCCCAGGTACAGACATATTTAATTCCTATTCTAGGCGACAAGCATTCGGATCTATCCTATATGACATAGCTAATTTGTCTCTCTTGTGGCAGCTGTTCATATTGACAGCTGATTAAAACTAACTCTCTAGATCTCTAGATGTTACTCCTGTTGAATATCCCCAGTTTCTTCATTTGCCCCTAGAATAACAGAACTTTGAGTTTCTTCACTTGAAACAAGATGGTACGAGAACTAAGCCCCACAATCTTAATGTAATTATACCAAATAAATCATATAGCAAATCTAAACCCTTTCCCCTTATTGTAATATAGTCACTGGATTTCTATAAATAAGGTCTAAGTTTATATTAGTTTATTCTGGAAGCTGCTTCTTAATTTTGGCGGAAATTGAGTTTACTCTCAACTCAAAAGCCTGTGGTTTTGAAACTTATGCTGTGTTTCAATTCACAGCATACCTTCAATGTTGCTCTTTGGTTGTTTACTGTCTAACTTTACTTCCCTTGTATATTGTCTTTTTTCCCTACTTGCTTTTACATTTAAAAAATTTTATTTTAGCTTTCTCTAGCTTTATTATGATAGCCCTAGTTATCAATTTATGGTCTTTCAAAAATTTAAACATTTATATCTATCATTAGTTTTATAACTTTGTCTTCAAAATTTGCCTCTCCCTTGGGGCGCCTGGGTGGCTCAGTCGGTTAAGCGTCTGACTTCGGCTCAGGTCACCATCTCGCGGTCCGTGAGTTGGAGCCCCGTGTCGGGCTCTGGGCTGACGGCTCAGAGCCTGGAGCCTGCTTCCGATTCTGTGTCTCCCTCTCTCTCTGCCCCTCCCCTGTTCATGCTCTGTCTCTCTCTGTCTCAAAAATAAATAAAATGTTAAAAAAAAAATTAAAAAAAAATTTGCCTCTCCCATACAATCTGAATTTTCTGTTTCTGATTGTTTAATATGACATGTTAGACTACTTCACTGTATCTTCTATGTCTCATTACCTTTCTTTTATATTTGTGTTGTGTTGTATTCTGAGTATTTTATTCAGGTCTGCATTTATTTAAATGAGATTTTTAAAAAAAATTTTAACATTTATTCATTTTTGAGAGACAGAGACA
Source organism: Panthera pardus (assembly GCF_024362965.1). Lineage (NCBI taxonomy): Eukaryota > Metazoa > Chordata > Mammalia > Carnivora > Felidae > Panthera > Panthera pardus. Next base: position 51,861,626 of record NW_026527002.1, read on the forward strand.
GAGTGTGAACAGGGGAGGACAGAGAGAGAGGGAGACACAGAATCTGAAGCAGGCTCCAGGCTCTTCTGAGCTGTCAGCACAGAGCCTGACGCAGGGCTCGAACCCACACCTGAGTCGAGGTTGGACACTTAACTGACAGAGCCACCCAGGTGCCCCAATTGAGATATTTTTAAGATTTGAACTTGAATATGGACATATCTAGGGATATCTAGGGATACAAGTTTGTAAACTACTATTTGTACCTTTTGATCCAAGAACTCCACTTTTAAAAGCTCATATAAGTGCATAAAGATTCGGGTGTAAGAAAGTTTAATTCAGCATTATATATAAACAATCTGAATTTCGATCTATAGGAAATTAGTAAATAGATATTAACTAATGTAATAGATTGTTATGCAACTGCTAACATGAATTAAGTGTGTGTGTATACACATTTCTTTTCCTTTCCTTTCCTTTCCTTTCCTTTCCTTCCTTCTATATATAAAAATATATATTCATATTTATAAATATTTGTTGGTATATAACATATCAAGCACTGTGCCAAGCATATTTACTTCTTTTAGACAAATTTAGAATTTGAAATTATTGACACATTCACCCCTTGTGTATTAGAAAATCACCATCATCTTTCCTGCATATCAAAACTGGTCGGGTTACTGAATTATAAAATCCTTATTTTGACCATTTCTCAAATTTTTTAAGCATCTCCTTTTATTATGGCAAGATACAAAAGCATTTTTTTACTTACTTTTTGCCTTGTGACATTCATCAACATCCAGGTTTAAGAATCAGGGAGGAGACCAACTTGAATTAAGAAAAATTGTTGCTGTGAGCCACATAAAGTCTTTGGTTTGAGTCTTTCCTTCCATTCACACTTCTTCAATGTATCATCAAGAGCTCGAGTTAAAGATAAAATTTAAACTGAATTTTGCCAAATCTGAAGAGAGAAGTGGAAATGCTTTCTAGGAAATAGGTTTTTTGTAGTGATTGAGTTTGATTTCCCTTAGAACAATGCTGCATCTGACTATACTTTGGTGAGGTATCAAAGAGCTGAGAAGGTAAAAAGTGCTTCTTTGGTTATTGTGCATTTTCAGCTATGTCGTGTCTTCCAAAGGTCTCCAAGCCCTGCGGGATATTACTGAAGGTCCCTGGAAGACCATCCAGAAGATTTGTATCTCCTAAGCTTTTCTATTAAATTCCTGGAACACAATAGGACCATTGTTTTGCAGTCATTATTTTGGTTCTACTCATTCCTAGATAATATGCAAGGTGTCAGTCTGAAACCACACATCTTTGTGTTATATATAACTCTTCACCTTTGGCGGTGCTTCTGCTCCCCCTCTGCATTCCGTGAAGATTAATCATTTCACTCACCCCAGTTGGATTCCATTGTTTTTGAAAGCTTGGTGTGAGGATATTGTCCTTTGGAGTCTCCTGGATGATATTTAGAAAACAGTGAGCATATAATTTTAGGTAACCTGTTGCTAGGAAGTCCAGAGAGTTTACCTCTTTTTAGAAGTCATCTAATATATAAAAATTTGTGTCTTTTAATATATATGAATTGCTTAAGACATGGGACCCTTTACAATCAATTCATCATTGTTTTAGGCATGTAAACCAATCTGAATAGATAGAAATGAGGGGCCTACATAAAAATTAATGTTATATTATTTTTCTTATAGTTGGTTGGTCTAGGTTTCCTGACTGCTACTGAATTAGGCTTCAGAAAAAAAACAACAAAATTGCGTGATTTCAGAATCAAGTTTACCTGAGGTAATGTTTACAAACAAAATTGGTGCACCCATTCTGACTGATGTGAATGCTGAAACTAAATTCTCATACACTCCACAGACTAAAACTAACTAATGTTTGCCAGGAGGGATTGATAGTTTAGCTAAACTACCCTGTGAAGCAATGGGAATTGTTTATATGGTTAAATATCTGACCCAATACATATAAATAAAATCAGTATTTTTTCCCTTCTAAACTGAGAAGGCTATAAAACTTAATATAATTAGGTCCACTGTGCTTAAACACTTTACATGATTTATTTTATTTTATCCTTGTTATAACCCTAAATGGGAGGAACTAATACTGTTAGCTCCATTTTGCAGATGAGAACTGAGGCGTGGAAAGGTTAACTAACAGGCTCAAGGACACCCAGCTACTACGTAAGAAATCTGTTACTAAAACGGAGATCTCAACCAGTGCTAGAATCCAAGCTCTGAACCATTCTAATACCTTTTCAGTATCCTCACCTTTCACACATTAGGTGAGTATGATGCCGTCTGGTCTGGAAACTCAAATTTCCAGAAAGTTACAAAACTGGTCTGGAGAATTCAAGTTTGCAGCTCAATCCTAATCCATCTGAAATAGTAAAGATTTTTTTTTAAGGCAAGCGGCTCATAATAGTGGCTCACAGTAGAAATCATAAGGGTGTCACAGGTCAACAGTGACTGAGGAGAATTTCAGAGATGCTTGTACCAGGTCTGGTTCTAATTTGTAGTTCATTGTGAAGAATACTAAACACAGACAGGCACTCAAGATTAAATGAAAAAAGAAAAGGCCATTTTATCCAATGGAAACCTTTTAAAAATTGTCCTGAATAAATTGTTGCATACCTCACAATTTTCTCCTGGTGTTTATTACAGGATGTTGCCAAAGTTTGCCTATTTGGTGCCCAGCCAAAAGTTTCACAATTTCCCTCTGATCTGAAAACATTCTTGTCATATTTTCTTTTGAGTCATCAACTTTTCCAGACATCACACAGTTGAGTCAATTAAAATAAAGTTAATTGGTATTTTAGTCCTTTGTCAAATTAAATCATTCCATATGGACGGGTTTGCAGATTGCTGGAGATGTGTTTTGGGAAGGTGAGAGTTCAGAGGTGAAGGCCAAGAAACTGTTTTACTCCTTTGGAAATAATAGGTGACCTCTTTTTAAAAATAAGAAATGTCATTTTAAAATAATCTAGATGCCAATCCTTGGAAAAGTAATCTCTTGAGTTTTGTAGGTTTTTACTTAAGAGTGCCCACAGAGGAACATAAGTAAAACAGATAGTCATAGAGAAATCATCCTGAAAGATTGTTCTCATTCATAAATGTTTATCATATTATTTTATTCGTTGCATTCCTTATTTAATTCTTAAAATACACATTTGGAACTTGAGCTACTACATGGTGAGTTTATGTAATTTTTAGTTAAAAATATTCATATGTTCAAATAACTTCATAACCTTTCTTACAAACCCTCTTGAAGGGTTCTCTGAATTTCTTGAGATGGTTCTGGGACCAGAAATGCTTATAGTTTCACTATGTTCTTTTCTTCATTAAAATAGTAGGCTGCACTGGTAATTGTTATTTTGACAACTTATTAACAGCAAATCTTCCATTTATTATATATACCATGTATGTGGTGCTTGAATGTGAAATAAATTTATATATATATATAATAATATATATATATAATATATTATATTATATACTATAATATAGTATATAATATATATTATTATATATATATTATATATATATATATATATATATATATATTATATATATATATATTAACTCAACCTTTATAATAGCTTTATGAGGAAACTGAGGTCCAGACAGTTTAGGTAATTTGCTCAAAGTCCCATAGCTTTAAGTGGAAGGGATTCATTCCTTTCTCTGCATGTGAAAACGTTGTCTTCCAAAAGCTCATCTATTTACCTTAGATATAGTTCTTAGTATAGGCATAGAAATGATTTAAAAAGAGGATCACTTGGTAGTGAGAATTAACTGGAAGTTTTATCAATATAGAGACATAGCCACGCAAGTGACCCCTATGAAAATAAAAGAAGCTTACAGAATGAGAGGTTTTTTTAAGTTTATTTATTTATTTTGAGAGAGAGGGAGAGAGAGAGAGAGAGAGAGAATGTGGGGGAGTGGCAGACAGAGAGGGAGAAAGTGAATTCCAAGTAGGCTCCATGCTGTCAGCACAGAGCCTGATGTGCGGTTTGATCTCACGAACTATGAGATCATGACCTGAGCAGAAATCAAGAGTTGGATGTTTAACTGACTGAGCCACCCAGGCTCCCTAGAATGGAAGTTTTTCTTTTTTCTTTTTTAAATCATGGTGCCTGTCCTGGTGGCAAATGAGAGGTGTCTCTAGGTACAATAGGAAATGTGTCAAAAAGGAGGTGGCAGTCATGAGAGAACACACCAAGGAGCAGTTCCTGAATCAAGAAGCATTCATCTTTTGCCAGAATTCCATTCCAATGGATTATTTTTATTCTGATCATCACTTAGGAATTTTTGGCACCCTGTTTTTAAAAGAAGAAGTTAACTCCACTGCTACTAGATTCTGTACCAACAGAAGAACTTTACTATCGTTAGGAACATTTTATGCTTAAAATTTTTTTCTCCATGGAATTCACCTTTAAAGATTGTTTTTTCTATTTATTTATTTATTTATTTATTTATTTATTTATTTATAATTGGTTATATATATTTTTATTTTTTTTAACGTTTATTTATTTTTGAGACAGATAGAGACAGAGCATGAACAGGGGAGGGGCAGAGAGAGAGGGAGACACAGAATCTGAAGAAGCTCCAGGCTCTGAGCTGTCAGCACAGAGCCCGACGTGGGGCTCGAACTCACGGGCCGTGAGATCATGACCTGAGCCGAAGTCGGACGTTCAACCGACTGAGCCACCCAGGTGTCCCTATAATTGGTTATATTTTTATTTATTTACCTTTCTAAAATTTTTCTCAGTATGATACGCTCGAGAGAATGTATACCTTTGACTGGTGGACGTTCTGGAATAATACTTAGGATGAGATTTGATGTATGGTCTGTGCCAGAGTGGTGTCAGTGATAGGAAAGAGGTGTAGAGTATCAAGATCCAGCAATAGCTCTCATCATAAAGCAAGGAAAAATGAAATAATTTTACAGAATTAAATTAGATTACATTGCTTTCTGCTCAAAACCTTCCACTGCTTCCCACAGCACCTGGAATAAAACCTCAATCCTTAACACACACTATCCACACCTACAGGGTAGGGTGCTACAGACCTCTGCAGCCCAGTGACCTCTCCCAGCCCTCAACAACCTCCATGCTGACCTCTGCTCTTTCCCTAGCATGCTAAGTTCATGCTAGCCTCTGGGCCTTTTTATTTGCAGTCTCCTCATCTAGGACGCTCTGTCCTCGGAGCCTTTGCCTAATTCACTGTTCGCATTAAAGTCCTCTGTATGTCTGATCACTTTCCAAAATGGCCTCCTCATCCCTTGCCCATTCATTCTGACATCCTACGCTGCTTCATTTTCTGAATAGCATCTTTAGTTATCATTAAATTATTTATGTACTAACTAATTAATCTCCCCCAGAAAAATACAAAGTCAGTGATGTAGAGGATGTATGGGTCTTGTGATCAGCCTAGGATTGTACCAGCTATGCAGCATTTACTTACTGCATTCGTTAATAAACAAAGAAAGAAAGACATACTGCAGAAGAGGGCTTCTAACTACTTTTTCACACTTGCGATTGGGCTCGCCCTCTCCATCTCCATCTCTGTGCTTTAGATAGGGCCTAAGAGAAAGAAAGATTGCCTCTCAACAACCTAATAATTGCCTTCTAAGTCAGTACTTCCTCTCCAGGGTTTTTGACATGAGACTGTCCTCTGTCCAGAGGAAACATCATCCCAAATAATACATTTTTTTTATTATCCATGACAACTTCCTGAAACTATTTTTCTAACTTATTGCTAGGCTTCTCCAGCCTCACTTCCTACAGTACTGGACTGGGCTTTGCTACTGTTCTGCCTTGTTTATGTTCAGATTTCCTGAAATAATTCAGGGTGGTCTGCTATTTGCCCTGACTCCACTAAAATGTTAATATGGTTACCCCCTTTCAAGGTCAAAGTCTCCTTGAGTGCCATCCACACACCTATCCAGATATATATATATATATATATATATATATATATATATATATATACACTTATGTATATATATACACTTATGTATATATATGAGTGTATATATACATATGAGTGTATATATATATATACACACACACACACACACACACACACATATATATATATATATATATATATATATATATATATACTCGTATTTGAGGCCTTCTTCATTTTTTTTTTAATTTTTGTTAGCATTTGTTCATTTTTTGATAGAGAGACAGAGTGTGAGTGGGGGAGGGGCAGAGAGACAGACACACACAGAATCCGAAGCAGGCTCCAGGCTCGACAGCACAGAGCCTGAGGCGGGGCTCGAACTCAAGAACCATGAGATCATGACCTGAGCTGAAGTTGGACGCTTAACCGACTGAGCCACCCAGGAGCCCCAAAGGCCTTCTTATAATGCTAGTATAATTATTGATTCTGTTTTTGGAATACATTTAATTAGTGCTTTGGTTCTCGGACAATCTTGTCTTTCTAGACTGAGTATTCCACCAATCCTAGCATGCTTGCTCAGTGATGTATATTAACCTCTGGTTGGGGATGACCCTTTCACTTATCATTGCTTACTCTTAATTTTTGAGGTATCCTCCCAAAAATGTAGGAACAGCGTTTCTTTCTACTTCCTTGTTTGAGAGTTTCAGTCTGCTCTTTGGAAACAGGGCTCTAATTCCCACTCATTAGTGTATGGAGAGGAAGTAAGAGACTGCATGCAAACAGAGCCTAGGAAATTTGCCTCAGCATCCCAGCAACCTTGGATGGAAATGATGGATGAGCTCAGTATGTTGCAATTAGCACTCAGGGTATGAAGGAATCAGGGACAAGACCTCAGCATTGCAGAAAAATAAAAATGCTTGAGTGAATTGAGTGAATTTACTTACTAATGTACCATTCAACTTCATAGCAGAGTGACCAGCATGATATTGAGGGTTTGACACAGGGTGACCGAACTGAATTGTTCATTCCTTGTCATAAAATGTTTACTTTGTTTTTAGCTATCCATGGTGCCACTACAACATTTTCCACACAGTGGGTACTCTATAAATATTGACTGGCTGGAATTTGAAATTTCAAGTGTCATAACGTAGGGGGTTATTGCCTTCTTAAAATTGTATCTGTGAACTGCAAATGTAGCTAATAGCTAAAATTGGATCTCTACCTTGAAACATTTCCATTCAGCTTCTGGTCCAAGTTACACAGCAAACCCTCAATGTAGAAATTATCCTTTTCTCTCTCTCTTTTTTTTTAAATAGCTCCAACTCTATTATTTAAGGCCAATAAATAGTGGTTAATAATAGAGAAGTCTTAAATTTCAGGCATGTTTCTAGAGACTAACCTTAATGATATTATTAAGTGGAGGCAAAGAAATATTATTTGTTTTAGTCCTAGTCATTAAATATCCAAGGGAAGCACACATATCATGCCCCAGTAATGGTTTTGTTTGGTTTGACGCTTGTTTCCTTAAATGTAGAAAATGGCACTGAGAATAGTAACATAAGTCTTTTTTTTTTTTTTTTTTACGGTTACAGTTTACCTTTTAAATATAGCAGATCTCTAACTAAGATTTCAAATGCTTGGATAAAGTCTACTTTTTAAGAATCATGATAAAATATATCTCACCTTAATGAAACTGGTATTAATTAAACACTGATAGATCTATAATCAATCTCATTAAAAGGAGAGGGACATGAACTTTAGATAATGAACTAAATGCAGTAAACTAGAGAAAATGTCCTCCTTTGAAAGAGTAAGAATATATGTAGCTTAATTAAAATCTAGTAGTTCAGTTCTTTTTAACTCTACAAACAGTTTTTTAGCTTGTGCCTAACACTGAAATTCAATCTAGGTTTACAAACATGAATATAAGCTGGTCCCCCCTGGGGGCACTTACAGGAGAGAAGATTGGTTTCACAGTAGGAGTCATTTACCAGACCTATCCAAGACAAGCCTTGATTACAGGGAGAAATATTACAACTTCTACTTCTGTTGATAACATTTAAAAATTTGAAAAGAATAAAGAATACATTAGTAAAATACAAAATTCAAAGATATCCAATGTAAGGAAATTAAGACTTACTAATTATCTCCATGGCCTCTGGTGCCTTGCTTGACTCTCACATTTAGTATGAGAAATTTTGGGGGAAACAGTCAGAACATAAAAACAAATATCTATACCTTTGTTTATTGCTTAAAGCTGCGAGACACCCAACCACACTTTGCAAAATTTACTAAATAAAACAATCAATGTTTAAAGGATTTTTTTTGAGGTTTGTTACTTAATAATGAAAAACAGAAAGCCAAATGCCTTTAAGGATATGCTTATTCTTCCTACCACAACAAAAATGGCTACAGTAATACACAGAAAATAACATGAAAATGTAGTTACATAATTAAATGCATGCCTTTGTCATAAAATCATCCAAAGATGAACAAGATTGATACAGATGGATAGACTTGAGTATTAGAAAGAAGCCACCCAACTTGGGAATTTTGCAATGCTGTTGGAGGAAAGCACAAATGTTGCTAACATGTCTCAGCTGACAGTATTTTCTAAATTCTAGTTCAATAATGAAATACACAAAGAAATACTTATTTTTGTAAACCACCAAAAGAAAGATGTAGCAAAGATGATGCACTCTCAGCAGAATATCATTTTGTTAATAAAAGCAATGTTTTGTGGAAATAACTGTGAGGTGCAACCACTGATGAAGCAGCTGCTCTCCCGGAATTTCCCAGAAGGATTCCAATGCAATATTGAGCAGAGAACACTGTTTTTTAAATCCTTCATAGGTAAGCGATTTAGGCAAAAGGGTACATAAACCCGGAAATGTTTGGTACATAAACTCTTAAAGAATACCTTCTATATAAAAGCAAGACATCTGAGATACAGCAGAATCTTCAAAATACTATGTAGTGAGATAGGGAGCGGTCATGAAAATCTTTCTGTATAAGCACGGCACAATTAGAGACACTTAATACTTTAAAGGAACTTTTCAAGAATGTTGGACTTAAGTGGACTTAAAGCTAATCTACACATTTACTCTACATAAAAGAGTATTCTAAATTTGTTGAAGATAAATGGATAGCACTAACATAACTAATGGATTATTTTTAAAAATCACACACTTATTCTAAAAAAGTTGAAATTCAAAGAAAATTTTGTTATGGAAAAATCATTTTATTTTTATTTATTGTTGAGAGAGAGAGAGAGAGTTGGGGAGGGGCATAGAGAGAGAGGGAGACACAGAATCTGAAGCAGGGTCCAGGCTCTCAGGTGTCAGCACAGAACCCAACACTGGGCTCAAACTCATGAATTGTGAGGCAAAGTCAGATCCTTAACAGACTGAGCCACCCAGGTGCTCCGGAAAAATCATTTTAAATAAGGATGCTAAGAGGAGTGCCTGGGTGGCTCAGTTGGTAAGTGTCTGACTCTTGATTTTGGCTCAGGTCATAATCCCGGGGTCGCAGGATTGAGCCCCATGTCACGCACTGTGCTTAGCATGGAGTCTACTTGAGATTCTCTCTCTCTCTCACTCTCTCTGCCCCTCTCCCCCACTTGTGCATTCTCTCTCTCTCTCTCAAATAAAAAAAAATAAAATAAAAAAATAAAGATGCTAAGAGATTTTTCCAGGTTCAATAATAACAAAATGATATTTTGTTTCTGAAAGTGGTAATTACCAGTGTGTTTACTCTGAAACATTAATCTCTGAATTAAAGAAAAATATATTGGAAACTTTTTTCCACCTGTTAAGAATCTTACAAATAAAAAGTTATTGTGGGCTTTGAATCCATTTATTAAAATAGTCAAAGGTATTATTTTTTGCCAGAAAAAATGACTTCATGAGGAAGATGAAAAGTCACTAGCCAAATTTCAACAAATTATTTGCATAACTTATAAATGAGGTTGAAAATGCGTTTATTGGGTAAGCCTGCTTTTTGATGCCTTTGTAATAACATTGGACTTGCATATCTTTTTAAGATTTCTCTTTAAGGGGCACCTGGGTGGCTTCTTTGGTTAAGCGTCTGACTTTGGCTCAGGTCATGATCTCATGGTCTGCGAGTTCGGGCCCCGCATCGGGCTCTGTGCGGACAACTCAGAGCCTGGAGCCTGCTTCGGATTCTGTGTCTCCCTCTCTCTCTGCCCCTTTCCCACTTGTACTCTATGTGTGTGTGTCTCTCTCTCTCACAAAAATAAATAAATGTTAAAAAAAATTAAAAATAACTTAAACAGATTTATCTTTCAAATTTCCCTGATTGTCTTATAAATATGTTACAGTTTGTTCATTTCAAAAGGGATCCATCCAGTAGGGGCACCTAGGTGTTAAGGTGCCCAGTTAAGACTTTGACTCTTGATTTTAGCTCAGGTCACGATCTCATGGTTTGTGAGTTTGAGCCCTGCATCGGGCTCTGCTCTGACAGTGCGGAGCCTACTTGGGATTCTCTTTCTCTCTCTCTCTCTCTGCCCCTACTCTGCTTGCATTCTATCTCTCATTCAACAGAATAAAAATAAATTTTTTAAAAAAATTATAAAATTAAAAAAAGAATCAAAGGGGATCCTGTTAGCTAGTAGTTAGATCTAGAGGCTGGATCAGATTCAGGTTTGCCTTTTGTAAACAATATGATTCAATCAGTAGTCACATGATATTTAGTTCTTTATTTTTATAGATATTAACAGCCATTGCTTAGATCTACTGGTCATTAGGGGCTGCAAAATGGTGATATTGTAAGTCTATCATTTTATAAGCAGAAGTATTTACATCAACTATTTGGTTATCCTGAGGAAAAGTTTGTTGAAGATAGGCGGGATAAATGCCAGATTCTTTCCCTTCATTTACTAGTTTTCAACATGATGATTTTGTTCCCTAGTATTGACTGCAGTATCATATACATAAAGCATATGATATACCAAATATATGGATACACATAGTACACAAAAGCATGTGAACAGAAGAGAACTAGATCAACAGGATGGACTAAAAATTCAATAGAATTAGAATACAGAGTGTCAGAGAGGGAGAGAAATGCTGAGATTCTTTCAACAAATATATTTTTGGATGTGCAGCAAGGTTAAGCTTTGTGCTAAATTTAAAGAATATGGCAATTAATGAACAAAATTCTTTCTCTCAGGAAGTTCATGATCTAGTGAGGAAGAAAGACAATCACAAGCAAGTAGCTATAATACCTTGTAATAGGTGTTTCTATAGATTTAAAAGTATTATAGACTCATGGGCACAGGGATAAGGCCACTGTGGATCAAAGAAGATATAATAAAATAAGTAATGTTTGAGTAAATTCTTAAAGAATATTTTCGGATTTTTAATAGCCCTGGACACAGAGCAGAAAATGGAAGGCATTCCAGACAGCAGGACCCAAATGCACAAAGATACAGGACTTGGGACAGGGGAGATTTCTGTGTTTGAGGAATCAAATTAAAACAGTTTGGCTGGGATATATTTCTGGTCCAGTTCCCAGCCCTCCAACATCCCAGGACCAGATGAAGACGATTGGGATAGGGAGAATGGGTGCCTCAGGGGTCAATGATATGGAGAGTGACTGGAGATGTGGTCTTCATGAGCTTGGTTCTCCATAAATCTCTTGGACCATTATATCTGCTGGGATAGGGCAGCCCCCAAAACGACTGAAATGATTTTCTTGCTGATCTGATGGGGTTTGAAGATAAAATTAAGGTGATTTAAAACATATAGTGTGTTGTATATTATTACAATATAAACTATTGTGATATTCCTTGCTTGCTTGCAAGTGTGAAATTGAGATTTATACCCATAATAGATACTTAAATTATCTCATTTGATTCTCACAGTGATACTGCAAAAAAAAAAAAAAAAAGCAGATAAAGATTATCATTATCCATGCTTAATAACTGAGGAAATAATTTCAGAGAGGGTAAGAGAATTTCCAGGGAAAATATATCAGTGCGAGGTCACTGGTCTAGATCTTCTGAATATATATATATATATACACACACACACACGTACATATATGTATATATACATATACATATATGTATATATACATATAGGTTGAGGCATTTATCTACAGATATGTCATCTGTTGAAGATTGTTTCTTGAGTTATTAACCATATATGACAATGTGTCACTGCACATCAACCATTTCCAAAAGCCTAGATCTTTTTCCTGATAAGCAGAGTATTCTTATACCCTTGGTTTATCACAAATGGTAAGCAGAATTCTGTGGTGGCCCCAAAGATTCCCTGTTCTTATTGTACTTACTCTATATAATCTCCCAGACTGTGAATGCGATGGATTTCACACTTGTCTCTGACATCTAGGACCTGATTTAAAGGGCTCCTGTGATTATGTCAAGCCCATACAGACAATGTGCTTTGAGAGCAGCCAGGAGCTGAGTATGGCCTCCAGCTCACATCCAGCAAGGAAACAGAACTTCGGTTCTACAATCTTGAGAACTTAATTTTGCCAACAATGAGCTTGGAAGGGGATCCCCAGCTCTAGATGAGAAAGCAGCCTACGGAAGCATTGATTTGGACCTGTGGGACTCTGAGCAGAAAGTTCAGTGCAATAATGTAAAAGGATATAACAGTCTGAAATAAATATTTTGATAAAATATTTCTTGGAGAAAATAAATAAGGTCTTTATGTTAGAAAACAATAAAACATACTAAAATATTTTAAGCCAAATAGATGTTTCCCACTGAAAGAGTAATGCTGAAAACCAGCTTGAGTTTGCATGTAATCACGTCTCAGAATATGAAAGACTGAGTTATGCGGTTTACAGGACTAAGAATGTGGTGGGTCTATATAGCTGGGAAGGAATAAGGATGGAGCAATAGAAAGTTGGCAGCGAAAGGGGTGGAGCAGTGAGAAATGCTGAAATGGAAGACTAGAGGAATAGGGTGGGCGTAGGCACTGGCTTGGATCTGGGCTGACGCAACCACTACATGTAGGGTACATTTAAATTGAAGACACACTAAAGAAATCGGCTGACTCCCTTAATCTGAAATACTCTGAGGTTACAGTAGAGGAAGCATTCTCTCCTGAGGAAGAACAGTAATACTTGGCTATTCTAATTCATTTCCCTTCAGATTCACCTCCCCCTCAGAGAACTTCTCAGTCCCCATAGCCAACCCCAAAATTGCCTCAGGGAAGATCATTTTTCACTATTCTGCTCTAACACAGAGGGGGCATATATCCTTCTCTCAGTTACCTATAGTATATATTTGATTCTGGCCTGGCATATTTAACAAAACCATGCAAAAGGAAGCATAATGGTAACAGAGATAAAATATAACTCATAACTGGTAACTAGATGAGAGATCACAAGCTCCATCTGTCCTCATAGAAACTCCTCTGTGATTGCTTTTATTCAAATGGACTTTATCTTGTTGGAGGCATCTGTTTCTCAAGAATGTATCTTGACACATGTAGACTTTGCTTGGTTTTGATTCTACCAGAGGTAGAGCATGAGAAAAGGAATCAAGGGCAAGTAGTTTATTCAGGAGGGGATTCCAGGAAATACAGGTAAAGGATTAGAGATAAGACATGGAAGAGAATAAGTCCATAAATTGTGTGCTATCAAGCTAGTTGCCTGTGTGAGCAACGGGAGCTCATTTCTGCTGGGGAATCTGAGCAGGTGTATTCTACACCTCAGAGTCACTTCAGTCGAGGTGAAAAGAAGCGGAGGCATTTATCTGCAAGTACCTATCATCTGTTGAAGTCTGTTTCTTGAGACATTAATTATCCCTTAGTTTTAGCTCGCCGCATCCAGGTGCTGAGCATGCTCTCTTGGCCAGCAAACAAACAAACATGAAAGCAAACAAAACATCTCTTTGCTGGATTGTCACAGTAAACATCTTTTCCTTTGTTGAGGTCAATATGGAGAGGCACCAATAGTGTTTGCTATAAGACTTCTCAGATTCTTGAGGCTCAGTGACAGTCAATAAACAAATTTCTACAGATCCCTGTCTACCCAGGCACCCTCTCCAAGTGGCTCATTCCCACTCCTAACCAGAAGTCTCACAAAAGCACTACATCAAAACAAGAGAGACTACAGGGGAGTCTTCTGTCTTTTTGTGTAATAATGGAAATCCCTGAGTCCCTCTCTCCCCCTTTCACAGGCCAAAGAAAGGCTGTCATCCTGCTCTCTGGCTCTTCCCTCCTGGAGGGAAATACTTAGACTGGTATTGCTGCTCTCTGAGCCCTAGACTCACTGTTAATCACTAGTTTGGACATAGGCAGTTCAAAGATTATCAAATGGTTTGTTATGCTAGGATTCAGTGCTTGTTTCCTGGTTTTCCTTAAACTTTAAACAAAATATCTTTAATTTTGAAGAAATGTAATCCACATGATTCTCATTTGTATATAAATAATCCGATGTTCTTTTTACATGAGCTCTTTGATGTTTGGGGAAAAATGTGTCTTCATAATCTTCTTGTTGAAAGCAGGAAAGCATTTTTCTTAAAATATAAACTCCCGGGGAAAAAATGATTTGGTAGATCCTTTTGAATTCCTGCTGTTTTCATTCATGTGTCATGTATCCATCCATCCACCCATCCACCCACCCAATGAACAAACCTTTACTTACAACCAAATAAAATAAGTCACAACAAGAACTCAAGGAGTTTATAATCTGGAATGGAAAAAGACCGTGCAAATAACCTGCCCTTAATTGTGATTCAAAGAATATTTTAGGTAGTGTTAGGTCCTACCAACACAAAACTAAGTTTGATACCTGACCCCAAATGCTCTTGATCTGGAGCAAGAACAAGTATGTTAGCAGTTGACTGGAACACAAGTCAAACTGTAAAAATCCTGCAATATAAGTAGAAGTAAGATGCTGTGGCAGCACAGCGGAAGGGTGAGTAATTGAGTTTATGGGAATTTGGGTCGCCTTTAAAGAGGAGGCAGTGTTTCCTGGGTGTGAACATTCACAGGCACAAATGGTGTTGGCTGAACTAGACACTAGAAGGTGTAAAGAAACCTGGGTGTGGCAGTGTGAAGGTGTTACACTAAGTGGTGCTATGCATTACACCATTTTCATACATATAGAAATCACTGGAAAGAGTGGATTAGTCTCTTCACATTCATGATTTCCCATCTAAGTCTTTAACAGTGCTTGGTAAAGTTGTAACTCTTCTGGACAGTTAGTTCTTCCATTATGTTAAGTGGTTTTTCCAGACCTATCTTCAAACAGTGTTTAATTGAACGGCCTATACTCTCATAAAGCTTCCTTTTCTTCCACTTCCTTTATAAAACAGGCCATTAGGTGGCTGCTCCTCCTATGGCATTTCATTCCCTCCTCGCCTCTTCTCTTAGAAGAAGGAATAATTCTCCTACTCAAATTCAGCCTCCTCTCACCCCTCTGTTCTTCTTCTTAAGTTTATTTGTCTTGAGAAAGAGAGAGAGAGACAGAGAGAGAGAGAATCCCAAGCAGGCTCCACATTGTCAGTCCAGAGCCTGACGTGGGGCTTAATCTTGCCAAACATGAGATCATGACGTGAGTTGAGATCAAGAGTCGGATGTTTAGCTGACTGAGCCACCCAGGCACCCCTTACCCCTTCTATTCTTAACTCCAGATCCTTAGCTATCTCAAAGTACTTGCTCCATCAAGGACTTTTCCGCTCCTCCTTTCAGCTCCTCCTTTAGCTCTTTTTCCTTAGCCTTAAAATTCTTTCACACACCTCTCATCCTAAAAACCATCCCTATCCTTGTCCTTGTCCTTCTAGTTCCCTCCCTATCTCCTTCCATTTTCATCCATTTCCTTGGAAGTATTTTCTAAACCAAAGCTTCTCAAACTTTAATATCCATAAATCACTTGAGGATCTTGTTAAGATGAAGGTTCCAATTCAGTAGTCTGGGATGGGGCCTGAGATCCTGCACCTCAACCTAGTCCCCAATCTGTAATGCTGCTATAGAGAGGTCATTCTACATAGCAAAGGTCTAAACTCTAGTTCCCCTTATGTCTTTATCTACCATTTATTCAGAACCCTCTTACCCTCTGGCTTCTAACCTCTATACCTCTAATGCCCCCCATAAAAAATCACCAATTCTTCCTGGAATGCCAAACCCAACGGACACTTTGCAGTCATAGTACCTCCCACCCTCTTTGGGGAGTTAAGCATCCCTGACTGTTAATGCAATCTACTATGATGTTATTCGCTCCTGGTTTCTCTTTTGTCTAACCACAATTTCTCATCTTCTTTTTGAATTCTCCCTGTTTACCTGTTTTTTAAAAATGTTTATGTTCCATCCAGTTTATATTTTACTGTATACTCTCTTGAAACAATCTCATCTAGTAATTTTAATTTCTGCCTGGATACTATAGAGTCCCAAATCTTCCCTTTCGGTCCTGATCGAGCTCAGACTCATGTATCCAATTGCAAAACTTGAATCATTAGCATCTCAAGTTCAACATGTAAAATTAACTCATTAGCTACTCTTCAAAACCTGTGATTCCTCTTTTGGACATCTGTACCACCTTCTATTTAATTAATCAGGACAAAGATATGAAATGACCTTCGTCTCTTCCCCACCTTCCATCCAATCATTACATTTTTTGATTTTTTTTCCTTAGTATCTCTCAAAATCCAACTTCTTCAGTCCATTCCTACTGCCACTGCTGTATAGATCAGGTCTTTCTTCTTAACAGGCTTATAGAATAGCATCTTCACTGACTCAAACTTCTCTGGTCTTACTCCCTTTCAATTCCTACTAATTGCGGCACATTTAGTCTTCCTAAAGTGTGTAAAACCCTGCACTGTCTCCCTTTAACAAGAAAATAAAGCCTAAGCTTAAGAACATGACTTAAAGTCCTTCCTTATCTGGCCCTATCTCCAGCCTCATCTCCTGCTTACCCTTCCCTCAAAGAAACTTTATAGTCCATTCATACTGAACCACTTGGAGTTCCCCATAACTCCGTGCTTTCTGACATTTTTATGCCTTTGTAGTTCCTCTGTCTCTCTGTAAACTCCCAATAAACTTTCAAAATAAAGCTCAGATGCCATCTTTTGTGAAATCGATTATGTGAATTCAGAGGGGCCTACATGTTTCTTTTAATTTTAAAAACATGTATATATAAAATTTACTATTGAGTTATAGTTACTCATTTTTGTCTTTACACACTAATCATTATTATACACAGCTATCCTACAACACAACCTTTAGTGGACTTAATCACTCCTGTCTCAGTCTTCTTTTTGTAGCTTAATCCTATTAATTAAAATTTTTCTGCCTAATGCTTCATCTGGATGCTAGTAATGATCCAGTATATTTGTTAAATATAATTCCCATTCTACCATTAAATTACAGCTATAAAATAATTTCCCAAAGGAAGAGCTTATATAAGTATAATCCAGCATCTCATTATGACTATTATGGTCGTACCTTTCCTAATGGAAATATATTTAACTTAATTTAGAACCTTAATAATGTCTTCTCTAACCTTTTATACCACTGTTTTGATGCTTACACATTGTATTACAATGCATACAAATGAATATTCCTTGATTATAATTTCTTTTAAATCCATTTTTAACTTAAAATGTTTTAGTACCCCCCCTCACTTTTCTTTTGTTTGATTCTGGTTCCTTACAGCATATCTGGGAAGCCAATGTGTATTTACTTAAAAAAAAAAAAAAAAAAAGAATGTATATAAGAGAAACTTAGGGTAGTTGTAGTTCTGTGGCAAAATTAGCTGATAGTGGTAACTTTCTGCTTCCCACCATCACATCATGAACACCAATTCCCCATGGAGGCCAAGATAGATTGGATGGATGGTCAGGAGGCACACTGGTCTGATGAGTGGATGAAGTAGGAGCTTGCCTGTAAAAGAGGATAGCAGGAGTCATTCTGCCCTCCACGAAAATAAGATAAAATAAACTATACTTTCACATTTTTCATCAAAATGAGAGTTAATATGGCAGAGTTTGCAATTCTTTTTCCTTGGTTAAAAGGCAAAGCCCTGGGAGTTATTAAACCTTAACCATTATCTGCTATTTCAGGTGAGTCTGTTGGTTTCTTTTTTGAAAGAATGCAAGAGATGTAACGACTTGTTTAACGTCAATATTTCCTAGGAATTTTTTCATTATGTTTACCTTTATTTGTATGTTCAATTTTAATTTTAACCTCAATGGCTGATATCAAGTAAGAAATCAATACAGTAATGATCAGAAGAATTCATAAGAATGTACTGACCTTGAGTTAGACAAGACAATGCTTATTCGAGGAGCAAAATCCCAAAGTTAAATCCATATATCTAAATTCAAAATTGTCTTACGTTAAAATAACAATAGCAAATGTGTAATAAAGGTGAATAATTACTATTCATTAGCACATTTCTTATATTTACATAATTTAAAGTTAAAAGAAACACATAGACCTCTTTCAATCTACACAATAAAAATGCTCCAGCAAAGTTGGTAATGAAATAAATTTCTGAGCTGACTAAAATTATAAATTATAAATTTGGACATCTTTTTTTTTCTGGAAGAAAATGAGCTAAGTTTAAAGTCTGCTTTAAGATCTTAAATGGCTTAAGATCTTAAATGGCTTAAGATAGTGGTCAAATCTACAGGTATTGGATTTTGTATAGATAGAAGGGATTTCTTCATCTTTCAGAGCAATTCAGTTCCATTGAACAAATAACAAGAGTCTAACAGGTACTGTGGGGAATTAAAAAAGTGAGTAGGAGACAGCTTCTTATAAAACAGTAGAAAAGAGAAAACAAAGCTCAAGCAAAATGTGTTAAAAACTTTGTGAGTGGAGAGAGGGTGATGATTATTAGAAGACATCAGAAAAAGTATCAGGAAGGAACTAAAATTTTGATGCACCATGGAGGACTGTTAGAGCATTTGCCCATCTGAAGGAAGAGAACATAATTTTGGGGAGTGGTTCTGAAACCTTAGGATTCACAAAAATCTTGTGTGTGTGTCGAGAGGTTGGTTGTTATTTCATTCTGTATTAGTTAGTTATGGCTACAATGATGTTTAATAAAACACCCCAAAATGTAGTGGCTTAAAACAACCATCCATTAATGTCTCTTATGATTATTCTGGGCAGTTCCGCTCATCTGAGCAGGGTTCAGTTGATCTCAGCTGAGATCCCTCATGTATCTGGTGTCATGTGGCAGGTCAGTTGGGGGCTGTTGGGACTAGGGGCAGAGGTCTCAGCTGGTAAACTTGCTTCCTGTGATCTCCAAATTTCCTTTAAGTTACTTGGGGCTTTTTCACCTTGAGAAGTAGGCTGAAGCTGAATGACTCTTGAGACCTTCGCTCAAAAGTGACATATAGGCACTTCTGCATTCTATGGGCTAGTGCAAGTCTCAAGCCAGCCATTTAGGAAGTAGACTCCACCTTTTTATCGGATGAACTGCAAAGTCACATTGTAAGGGCAGGAGTAGAGAAAGGGGAATGGTAGTGGTCATATTTGTAATTAGTCTACCACAGAGGCTTCTTCATTTTGATTGAAATATGGAGTAGGTGGAGTGAAGTTATCTGGAGATGTAGGCTGGGGTTAACCTGACATATTTATTTCAAATTTAGGCAGTAGTGAGGAAACACTGAAGGGTTTTGGGCTGGGGAGAAACTTTCAGAAGTCTGGCTCTAAGAATAAGCTTATGTGGATATGGGTAAATAGAAGCAGAAAATGGGAGAAAGGATATGTTTTTCAATCATGTACATGGAAGTTAATAAATGTTCAAATCAGTGTGGTGTTAGTGGGTGCAGGATCAAGGGGCAAAGTAAGAAACTTCCTTCTAAGGACTGACCTTATAAGACCACTGATAGGATTACAGGCATGATGGGCTGGTAGCACCTCCTTATGCTTTCCCTTTTATTCCATTCTCAAATATTCAACACATCTCCCATTATTCCAGTTCAGAGCTCCCAGAATTTATTGTCAATTGTTATATGATAATATGGCATTCATAACTGGTAGAACATACAACCATACAGAGATGTGGGACTGAGACCCATTGCTTTGATCTAACATTCTAATGGAGCTAAGCTTTCTTATCACATCCCAGACTGGAAGTTTTTCAGAGATTGAGGGATTAGTTAATTTAGTAGTTTTTTTTTTTTTTTTCCTCCCAGTGATTCCATACTTCTACAGATCTCTAATTTTAAAATTTGTAAAACATTTATTGAAAATGAGATGAGGTTGCATGAATACATTTTCAGTTTTATTTAAAATCAAATAAATCTGTGACTGATGTGAGAAAAATGGTCTAGAAACCACATAAAGTTTAATGAGATAAAAACATAAAGACAAGATCCTAATACCTAATTATCTTATCTTGAAATAATTAAATGTAAAGGATACACATATTAAATAGTTGCACAGCTGTAAGCATTACACAGTACACATAATGAAGTCATAAAACATTTTATACTGCTTTATTATAAATAATTGGAAACAATATTTCATTTTTTCAAACCCAGATAACAAAACAGTAAATATCATGCTTTCTTTTTTTTTTCATTATTTCATTTTATTTTTGTAATATGAGTTGGGAAATAGTATTTATCAAAAGACTGGTAACAAAAATCTGTAGGAACACAAAAGAACAAAACACTCACTTTCATTCACTTAAATGAAAACTATCAAGAAGGACTTTAGAGGGAGAGGCTGAACAGTGCTATGAAGGAGTCACCAAGAACTGAACAACTGCATAATATGGGAGAATGTCACTTGTGAGGCAAAATGGGGTTGTTACGGATGCATAAAAATGAAGACTTGATGGCAAATTTAGAAAATATTTTCCTAAAAATGGAATAGCTTTATTCTCTCAAATAGAGGAAATCTATATTGTTGCCTTGAACAAACTTATTTTTCTAAGAAAGGACACTTAATATGTATTTCAGTTTTCTTACCTCATAATAACTCACATTTTGATAAAAATGCTTCACTACTGTAACCCTGAACACTTAGAGGCAGTGTTTATTTTTGATAAAATACTGTAGTAAATTCAAATTGCCACAAAAACTTGTGCCCCCAAATTCACTTAAGATAGATTATCCCATAGGAATATTTTCATTGAGAGAATTATAGTAGCTAGAAGTCACAATTTTTTAGATAACTGATTAATTTTCTCTTTTGGGGTGTTTTCCTTATGTTTAATACAGAATTTTGACAATTTTCTCCACTAAATAATTTTTTAAAAATCAGAAGTTGCTTATGAAGACAGAGCCTGAGAGAGAAAAACGTGAAGAAATAATGTAAAATAGTATAGTAGATTTCTTTCAAAACTTGTGTTTGTTTGCTTCAATGAAGGACAATCTTGCATATTCCAGATTAAACAGCTATTAGGTTTACCATGGATATAAACATGCTACGTACAATGGTATTTATAATTCTTCTTTTATTTTTATAGACTTCAAAGTGTATCTCTCCTAGAAACTGGAACAGGGTGAATCTGGAAAACATGCTTCACTTAATTAGCAAAAATTAAATTAGCATGAAATAACAGAATGAGGAATTGAAATGGTGATTTTAAAAATAATGAAGTTACACTTAAGTGCACACATGCAAGAAGATATTGTAAAATGAACTGTTCCAGTTTATTTGGTTTTACTCCAACTGAATACACTCTAAAATACTGGTTTCATGTATAATATCAAAGGAAATATTAAATGCATGTATATTATTTTAAGAGCTTGATGGTATATTTCACATTCTTTAAATTTTACTCACGCTATAAATATATTTATATGTCACTCAGTTTTTAAAGTAAATGAAAACTGTAGCATGGGGGGTAATTTTTTGCTTTATATGTCCATACTTGGTCATGTCTATTTCTTTTCTGAAAACTGTATCAAAAAATCAGAGTAAATGGAGCATGTTTCTAACTCACACTATTATTCTTCATGCACTACAAGTCATTATGGTTTACCAAAATGGAATTTACATTTGAAGATGGGTTAACTGAAATCAACTAGTAAGTATGACTTAAGAGTTAGGCTTCTGAAATCCATTAACATTTAACCAACTTAGAGGGCAATGCTATTATTCTTAAACTTTTATCAAAATTGTGCAAAAGTATAAACTGATTTTTAGTAGGTTTGCATAGAAATAACACCATTTCACTTGTGTGATACATCTTTTCCAAAGGATTACGGCAGGCCTGTTTGTATTTTTCATGTATATTCTTTCTTTGTTGTTGTTCATTTCCCTCCTTCTCCCTTCTCCTCCTCTTCCTATACATTCTCTCCTTCTTCTTCTCCTTCTCCTTCTTCCTCTTCCTCCTCCTCCTCCTCATCCTCCTCCTCTTCTTCTTTTTCTTCAGTTTTTATATGAAATTAACCGTATTTATAATCTGGCTACCATAGTTCTAAAATAAGATCCAGTAGTAGTTTGAAGCACAGTGAACTGAGCAGTTTCTTCCCTTTTTAAAACATGATGGTGAGTGGCATTCCCCACAGTCAAGACTTATGAACACGATTAATCCCATCTAGAGACTTTTGTGAACTCTAAAGGCTCCAAGTCCACAGTCAAGAACCTTGGTGACTTCACATAAATGCCACTTGTGGCTGGAAGGGAGACAATATTGTTTGCTTCAGAAGTTTTCAAGCAGTTTCTTATCTGGTAGCTTCAGATTTTTTTTGTTGCTTTTATGACTGCTTTCGACATTATGCCTTCAAAAATCCAAAGGTCGAATCATCATAGTTGTGGAACGTAAGGAGTAACTGGGCCCTTTGAAGTAGTGCCACTTTATCCCATTCAGTTTTCCATGGTTTTGTCCAGCAGTATAGAACATTCCATTTAGATTGGATGGGCCACAAGCATCAAACCACCAGCCTGAAAAATTAGTTAATAATGAAAGAGAAAAGAAGGAGAAGAAACAATTATAAGTAAATTGAACATCTGGAAATTAGTGGAATTAACCAAGGTGGAATTCATTTATACTTTTTATGACAATTTGCAAATACGAGGCATTCAACAAAAAGCTTCTGGGTAAGTGCAACTGTTTTAAGCGACATCCAATTTAGGCAATGTATGAGTAGAGAGGAAAGCTTCCATGGAAACCAAGCTTCAGGGTCACTCCATTGGGACTCATTTCCCATTGTAATGATGGGAAACTTCTGGGATTCAAGATAAGATCTATTTCAGACCTAGATTTATATGTAGGGCAAGTAAAATGCAGATACCCTTAGTCATTCCATGTTAAGCTTGTTATTAGGACTAGAACAATAATTAGCGAGGAAGTTCAGAAGCTTTGACAACTGATATCTACATAGAGTGAAAGAAATGTTCTCCATCTACTTCATATTTTTGCCAACAACTGGCCCTCAGCTCCTTCTGAAACTAATTGGATACTGGGCAATGACTATGATGCACAAATTGAATTTGAATTACTATGTTCTCCCTATATTTTACAGCTATATGGGAAGTGTTCATCAATAGTAGCCATACAGTGTCTCTACAGCAGTATTTTTTTTTCTGTGATTGTTCAAGCTCTTTCAAAACTTATTAAAAAGAAAAACAACTTGATGAGCAACATGGAGATCCTATGCTTGTATAGTTCTCTGTAAGGGTAACTTAGTAATTTATTTTTTTAATGAATTAAGTTCTTAGATTTTTAGATAAAACATAGTACTTTTTCTCTGTCTCCTGAAGTAACACTACTGAAATCTTTAGGGAGAGATCTATGCCAGAGACATTCTGGCATATTTTTATTTGGATACAGCTGACCTCCCTTTGATTACAGAGTTATACCTAAGGGACTAATAGCTAAAGAAAGAGAAAGCTGTACAACTGATGTTTAACTGATGTTAACTTGTGTATAACACAAGCATCATTTTGCAGAAACTTTAGAAAAAGTTAAATGGAGAAAAGCTTGTTCTCATTTTTCAATTTTGGAAGATGAATACAGCAAGGTTGTGTTTATAAAGTCATACTAGAGACATAGCAAGCTGTATTAATCACAGCGCGTATTAGAGAAGAATAAGGTATGTCTTGAATTTGGAAAGACTGTATTCAATGCTATTTTTCCAACTGTATGCAGACAACATAGATGTTAACGCAGTCAAAACATGAGAAACGAGAAAGTTCTTGTTTGGCAAGGAAGGAAGAACTGTAAAATTCCACATTTTTTTCTTAAGATTAATTCCTTTAAATTTTTTTGATAAATACAACTAGTAAAAATGTGTTATTTGTGTTACAAAAAGCATTCTAATATTAGGGAATGCATTTGCCCTAAAGACTCTCAAAACACCAAATGAAACCCAACTTGATTGCTCCAGTGTTTCGACTTTCTCCTCCTTTTCTCTGACTTTCTTGATGCACTCTCCCATCATGTTAATGATCCTTTCATAGTGTTTCAAATATCCACCATGGTCTCTGAAGGAAAGGCAGCTACTCTATTATTAGGAACTTCTATGAATCAGAATGATCCTCCAACTTACATTAGGTACTCGAGGTAAAAGTATGTATTTTTGTTTGGTTTAGAGAAAGTCACAAGAGTTCTGGACAACTGTGGGAAGGCAGAAGTCTGTTTCCAACAGCAGCCTGGCAATAAAGGGCACAGGCTGAAGGGTAGATTCATTAGGAAATTTTGGATGAGTTTAGCAAAGACACAAGAAACAGTAGGGGCACGTGAGAGAATCAGACAAATTGATCTTCTGTATTTTTTCTGATGAGTAAAGGAGGGTAATGTTTGTGGTAAGGGGAATGGCATTTTGGATATCTTGAAAGAAGACCATATGGCTGGGTCATAGTTAACATGAGAAAATAGCAGCCTCAAGCTGAGAAGGTCAGAAGATCAAATCACAGTCTTTTATCCAATATCCTAAGGACAATGTAAAGGCATGGTCTATTTACAGGCCTACCTCATGTACTTAGCACCGTACCTAACAGTTTGCTTAACAAATGACTGGGGGAGTGACTATAAGCTTACTGACAGATTGGCTGTTTTTGACTATTTCTCCTTACAAATTTTCAGAGTCTGAAGTAGTTTAGTTTACTAAAAAGTTATATTTGATAGACACCACAATACATAACATCCACGCCTACTGTGTTCGTTCATTCATTCTTTATTTATTCCTTCAATATGTAATTATTGTGACTACTGTTAACACAATACTCAACAAGACAGAAGTGGTCCCTCCCTTCATGGAACTTACTTCTCATGTGAGGAACAGACAAAAAGCAAGCGAATAAGTAAAATACTTACGATACTTCATGATTTAAAAAAAGAGAAAGAAAAGAATCAAGGAGCTATGAAGGAGAATAAAAGGAGACCTACTTGACTTTTCACATTCACAGAACAAGCTGGTATTTAATGAGATCTGAAGGATGAGAGGGAGGCAGCCATGTGAAGATGTGGAAAGACTCTTTTAAGCTGAGTATAGCACATGCCAATGTTCTGAGGAAGAAAGAGAGCTTGACATGGTTAGAAACTAAAAGAACATCAGTGTAGCTTGTTCACTAGAACATAGTGAACACGGGGGAAACTCTCAGGAAATAAAGGTAAAGAAACAGGCAGTCTTGGTGGAAAGTTGAACAACGTTCATGGAAAACTTTAGAGTTTATCCAGTCTACTTGTCCATCATCAGATGAATAAGCAAAACATTCTCTCGAAATAGGAACCAATATTTAACCAAGGGAACCAGATCTATCAGGCTGAATGTTTAATCAAATATTATTGAGAACCTTCATTCTGTAACTATGGTCTGCCAAAGTCATCCTGAGCATATGTGGCAGAATGATGAAGGGGAAAAAAATGATTTTAAAATCAAGTCAACAAATATTAACCAACAGAAAGATATAGAGGTCAGGGTTGAATAAAACAGAAATCCTGTCTTCAAAGACTGCACAGTTTTGTTCATGGGAGAGACAATAAACTGCTTAACAATGAGGTGAGGGTTGTTAAACAGAGAAGAAGGAAATCTACGGATACAGAGGCAGAACGTCCTGTCAGTGGGTCCACAAAGTTGACTTATTTACCACCTGAGCTGTGTCCTGAGAATGAATGTGAATTCACTGAACAGAAAGAAATTCTGAACACAGTGTGTACCCTGAGAGAGTAGGAGAGAGTGTCTGTCAGCAGCCTGGCTTGACTGGACTGCCAGTGGGTAAGGGGTTAGACAACAAAAGCTTAGCAAAATAAACAGGAGAGAGAACACAGAGGTTTTTATTTTATTTTCAGAAATTTTCTTGTGGGCAATGGAAAGCCTATAGTGTACCAGACAAGAAATTAGAAGACCCAGACTTTGATGCTGATGGCACCAGTTAATAACCAAGAGATCCTAAGCAGTAATAATAATGATATTTGCTATTTATAAAATAGTTAATATACATTAGGGACTATGCTATAGCATTTATATGCATTCTCTTATTTCATCCTTCAAACAACCTGAGTTGATGTGGCAAGTACTGTAATAAAGACACTGATGCCTAGCAGTAAGGAGATGGTTCCAAGGTCATGGTCACTTAGTTCCTCATTCATAAGATGTGGTTTATAATGTCTGGCCAACCATTTTCCCAGCATAGTCGTATGGCCCAAATAAGATGACACATTGACTATTCGGCCCTGTAAAATCCTAAATAAGTGCTTAGTGTAAGTTATGTGGAAAGGAAGATGGAAGGTTTAGGGTAGGAACGAACACAAAGGATTACATCTTGTGGGGCAGGCACCATAATGATTTAATAATAAAGACCAGGTCATCAGTGCCAACATATCTCCTTATTTGCTTGGTAGGGTCTCTTAGAGAAATATGCAATAATTTGGACCCAAATGAGTAAGTTGTGCAACGTTTGCATTGTAAAAACAATGGCATTTAAGTAACTAACATGATTTGAACAATTGTTTTCAGTGATTTCTTTTGACATCATGTTGAAACCAAAGACCTTAATGTATTTGACGCTTTATCTTAAGACCAGTGGGCCATGCACATAATGGACTATCGCAGAGCAGTTGATGATAATAAAGATGACGAATTAAGATGGCACGACACGAAAAGAAAGGGTGATTATTTCTCATGACAATTTTTGTTGCAGTGTCCTTTATAAGATATTCTGAACTACAAGGAAACAAAAATAGCTATTTGTGTGCAAGTAAGTATTCCATTTCCTCTGACACATGCAGTAAAACAACAAAGGAATTTCTACTTTCTACTTTTCTTTGAAAAAATTGAACATGGCCAGCTCTTTTAAACATAAATCCTGAAAAGACAAGGTTTTAAAGCATGATTATAGAAAACAGGCAAAAGTATAGTGGAGTCCTTGTTACTCATATGTACTCCTTGACATTCATAGATAATCCTGTGTGCTCATGGGTAACCAGGACCTATGTAAATTTGCATGGAATGAAGGTGTTCTTTGTGAACATATAGAGAGTACGCCTGGGTTTGCAGTTCCTCTCTGATAAGATACCAAGTAGCTGGATAATATTATATGTGCTTTACAATCTTGGGGAAATATTAACTCTGTGTGCCTAGGAATAACAAATGCGCCAATATGCTAAAGAAGTTAATCTAGGAAAGACACTTTAAACTTAAAAGAACGCAGTGATGCAAGCAAAGGACAGAAGAAACCAGCAGTGTCCATCTGCTGTTGGGACAACTGATAAAATGTCTCAAATGTTTTAAGATTGGCAACTGCTGGCTTGTACGTTGCCAAGCATTTTTCTTTATAACCTGTAACCTCATGTATATTTTAATAAGAAATCTGAGATGCATGTTTCTAATTCATTTACACTTAACTCATTAAAATTTAGCTTTGTCCTAACTATGCCTGGCTCTCCGGCCTTTAAAAATCATTCCAGTCTTTTATCTTTGAAGCAGAAAACTCACATTTTATCACCAATAAATAAAACGTTGCCCAGAAAGTAGGAATTTGATTCTAAACTTTGTACTCAGGAAGTCCAAATTTATTTGAAAATCAGGAAACCTAACTCTCAAATTCTTCTGATCCTAAACAAAATGTCTCTCAACACTTCCTTTCTAAGGTAAAAAGTACAACAAACTGTAAAGATATATCTGTTCTTATGGATTTCTTTCATTCATTTTCAATGCATACAATCTAGTCAGCAATGCACAACAGAACTTGCACAGAACATAAGAGTTCCTCTCTTGCTAACTAAGAATGAGGCTGCACAAAACTGATGGTGCCATTTTTCATTATGAAAATCACTTACTGAGTTCACGTGCACAAACTTGGCCTTATCCATAGGTAGCCTCAAGGAGTAGCACGCGGGAGGCAAAGGACCTTTCCTAGATGTCTGCGTTCTCTCTGTCACCTCATACTATATCCCTCTCAGGCCAAGGACTTGGCTTTTTTTCCCTTTCTCTTCTTTTTGTTCCAAAGATGAAAAGTTGTTGATCCTGGACAGTGATCTTGAATTCACTTAAAACCTTTAGGTATTCTCTTACTGTCTCTTCCCTCCCTTGCACTTCATTTCACTTTTAAGGTTTAAATGAGGAAATCCCTGCTAACGCGCTGCAAACAGTAAAATAGATACCTGTTGCCTTTGAATGCCACTCATTTTAAAAGAGGCCGGAGAAGGAGCAGATAAAGTGATGGCTTATCTGGAGGTTGTGTTCAAATCTTACCCTTAGTGCTGATTCTGTGACCTTTGGTAAATTATCTAATGTTTCTGTATCTCATTTCTTGCCAAAAGCATTACTGTGGTGCTGATTTAAAAGGGTTTTTAGAAGTGTCATGTAAGTTATTAAATATAAACCATTTAAGATAATGCAATAATGCCTGTTCATATGAGTGCAGTAATATTTGCTATATTATTATGAGAGTAAAATAACACAAAAGTAAGCGTTTGATGATTTCTCATGCATTGTCAATTATTAACCTTCGGTGGCAGACTTGTACTATGGGACTATCAGTTCTGGTTCACTTTTTTTTTTTTTTTCCAAATTTACCATTTGAAAGACATTTTCTGATATTCTCTGCTTTTCTTTTCCCAATAAGCAAAAATTTCCTTCAGAAAATAGGAATATAAATTTGTACTTAGAAATGTTCATATTTACTTGGAAGACAGGAATCTAATAAATTTTTCCAGTTCTTGAGCTTAGTCTTCTGAGGTTTAGTTATTCTTAAAATTTAGTCCCAATTCTCATATCTTCTATTCATCAAATTGTTTCACGAGTGTGCCTGCAAATACATATGCATACTTCTGTATTTTAAACCTCAGTTCAAGCAACAGTCACATTCAGATTCACACTGATTTACTTTTATGCCTTCTCACTGGGATCATTTGTGACTTTGTAATGCCCTTTCAGAGCCTGTGATAAAGTATTCATTCACTCGACCGATATTTATTGAGCACATACTATGTGCCAGGCACTGTGCTAGGCACTCAGTATATAGTAGTAGACAGCACAGAGTCTCTGCAACACACATTTTGTGGAACATTTTGTGTACTGGATATGTACAAATGAGAAATTGCTTTGAAATAAAGTAATGCAATGTAGATTTCTGTGGTCAACCTTAAATTATCCATATGGATCTTTTCCCTCAACATTTTTGCCTTAAAACCTAGGGAATGCCAGTTATCTGGCAATGCTTAGCACATCCTTCCTGGATTATTAAAAACTCTAAGATGATTATATTTTCCCAAAGATCTTGTCACTTAGCGTCATTTGCCAGTTGGAGAAGCTGCTAATTTCTTTCATTTTCTTTGTCCTCAAGATTATATAGCAGGCAATATCAACTCTTTCTGCAAGCATTTATCAATTCTGCTGTTAGCATCTGGGAAGTTGTAGGGTGTACTAAGAAATTTATGTGTATGGCTTTATCCTGTCTTTTAAGGGCTGAACTGAGAAATATCCTTTGTTAGCTTTAGCAAAGTCTTGTCTGTCGTCTGACATAGTTTATGCGTGGGAAAAGAGATCAGAGTTTCTACCACAACAGATTCTTTCTGTAGAAGGTTAGGTCACATTTTTACATAGTTTTTATATTATACACTAAATGTGGAAACTGTGTTGAAAGAAAAGTAAGGTAAGGAACAGAATGTAAAACAATACCATGTTTTGTTTTGTCAGCAACCTTTAGTAACTGTAGTTTCTAATAGTCTTTTAGAAAGACTATTTGAAGAATGCTAATTTAGTACTAAAGACCCCGTTTTCTTGAAATGTAATATTCGCTTTGAATGTGACAATCTAAGTTGTTCCTTTTCAGAATTTTGGAGTCAGAAGATTTTTACATATTTGTTTTTATATACAATAAATCCCTATAAAACAAAAGCATGCATTGAATGAGATTACATTTTCATTTTCTTAATGTTAAATACTAGATAAAACTGTTAAGTTTAAAAGAAACTGATTCCTTTCTTTGGGCTCAGGAAGGCACAAAACGAACTGTCCTACAGGACTGAAAATATTGCCTACAATCATCTCTTAACTTGGTCCCTCCCAATACTGAAGTATATGGATTTTTCACAATATCCTACATATAGGAGGAAACCTAAGGAGAAAACTTACAAATTTTCCTAAGGTCAGTTGCATCATAGAACAAAGACATTTCTGGCTTATAAATCTGGGCTGATAAATCACCTTTATTTAACTATTAATTAAAAGGGCAGTTGCACAGAAGCAACTGTATGGGGCAATTTTGACCTTGAAATATATATTCTGGTCCCAGAAGAAATCTGTAACAAAACATGAAAAATTTTCAACATTTACATTGGATGGAAGAATTGCTGGCTTTCTGGTAAGGTAGAAACAAGTACATATACTTCTGGGAAAGGAGGTATAAAGCACTGTGGTATCTATTTCTATTGATGTAAATGTACTTTCTCAGCCCATTACACCTCCTTTCCACTCTACACTATACTACGAATCACAACCCATGCACTGAAAAATAATATCACATGGTTTTCCTTACATTAGCCACAGTGAGTACATGGAATAATAGAATCACAGAACCAGAAGAAAGTAGAGACTTTCTTGTCTAGACCCTCAACTGCAGGAACATGCATAAGTAAGCTCTTTTAGATAAAATAGCTTTATATTCTCTTCTTGAAGATGTCCACCACTAGAAATGAACAATCCTCCTTGGCAGCATTTGATCCCTGGACACTCCATCTAAAGTTACTTCCCCTTTCTCCAACAACTCCATCACGTTATATTTTGCCTCCGAAACTGGTTATGGTTTGAAATTGTTATTTATTGCTTACTCTTTTGTTGATGGTCTCCCTCAATAGATGCAAGTTCTATTCTGTCTTGCTCATTTCTCTAAGAGTAGTTGATCTGTAATAGTTACTTGTTAAAAATATGTTAAATTGATAGAAGAAAGTTAAGAAGTTAGGATATTGGGAAAGAATAAAGAAAGATCAAAATGTTCTACTTTATGCCTAACTGAAATACCTTCTGCTTTCAATTAAGCTCATCTCTTGTTGTTCAATCTCTGTCATATAAAGGTGGCAACGATACCACATTCGCCAACCCAAATCCCTGCATGTATTTGCACAAAACTATTTAGGACAGTTAGTGGGCGATAAATCTTACTCTACCCTTAATTTCTTTCAGAAGAAACAAAGGAAAAATTTTGTAAATAAACAAGATGAAATAAAACTTTAATTGATGGTGACAGAAAACTATGAATTATTAGCTTCAAAGACTATAAAATCTTATTGCTTAAAGGAAACTATTTAAAATAGGCAGCAAGTTCAAATACAAATTAAAAAAGAAAGGAAAAACCATTAGATGAAGAAAATGGTTCTAAGGGAAACTATGACAGAATAAATACTGGTAGTGGGGAGTAGCTAAGTAGGACCTAACGTTCCAGGCAATACTCAAGTTACCTGGACTGTCATTGACATTCATCCTTATGCTCTCCAGTTCTTAGCCATCGAAATTCCACATTTTAGCTTTGCAGAGTGAATAGGTTTGCAAGGCCTGGATTCTTTCAAAAGGATATTTGATAGGGTAATGGCGTTTATTACAAAAACACATTTAGTTAGACCATTCCAGCCCAAGCAATAAGTGGAAATTTTCTCTCCCCAACATATGTGTTTATTGGTGAGTAAGAAGCAGATCCAGGAATGATTATGGATGAAAGAACATGACAAAGTTCAATCATTTGAAGCAGAAATAAAATCATAAATCTGAGCAATGAAATTTTCTCACCAACAACCAAGAGGTGCATTTTCCTCTTTGCTTAGCTCTATATTTCTCATTATTATGACAGAAATATGAACATATTGGAATGCTCTTCTAAGGCAACATTAGAAATATTTTACTGTTGTTCTTTCAGGCATTGCATTTATTTGGTAAGAAAAGCTATCTGTAAAAATAGACATGGAGAAAATGAAGCACATTTCAATATTAAAATGAACAGCAAACTAGACAATCAAAGTCCTTTTGTCTCTGTATAAAGTTGTTGACAATTCCATTTATGGGATCAGGGAAGTAATGAAAATTTTTTTTCTTTCAGGAAAACAGTTTAAAACCTAACCTGTGGGTACCAATCTAAATTTTAACAACTGTTTTGGGGAGGGGGTCATAAAGTTACATATAGAGGACTTTTACCTATTTGATGAGGTTGCAAATGATGCCAGAATAGCATTTTAAAGTTTAAGGAGGAGGATATGATAGAAGAAGAATCATAACAGGTTGGCTTTGATAATACTAGAGTTGGTCCCATGTTGAAATGATGTTAATGTAAGTGCGGTGGAGGGGGGTCAATGGGATGTGATTTGGTGGTGGTAATAATGGAGGACGTGGGGATGGGAGGAAGGTGGAAAGATTTCTGTAAAACCACCCCTCCCTATTCTTCCATGCTCTGTTAACTGATGACAAAGTGTCAACCTAATGATCCATTTCACTGGCTTCAAAATTTGAACATGATTTCAAGGGTTACAAAATGTTCATTTATTCATGTGCCATATTTTTAATTGAGTTCCTGTGTGCCACATCTACTGTGCTGGGTGTTAAATATAAAATGGTAAGCATTAACTTGCTTTTATTTTCCTTATGTACAAAGCGGAGATAGAGTTTGTCTCCCTGCTTATCCCACACAGCTGGTTTGGCATTCAACTAAGGGAGTACAACCTATGCAATAACATATACTAATATATAATAATGGATTTCGAGGGTTTTTTTTTCCTTACTGTCAATGAAAACATGGTTTGTTGTAGATTAACACAGAAGGAGAACCAGGAAAGCTGAGGGTTGGAGTGACTGCTATTCCATTCAGAGAGAGAAAGAACACAAAAACTGTGAGAAGAGAAGCACAGGAAAAAAGTTTTCCTTTACAGTTTTGCTGGGTGCCAACTCCTTCCTTGCCAGAACCTATAGCTTGACTTGAGCTAACTTGCTTGCCATTGGGTTTCAGCCACATGTTTCTCAAACTTCAGCCAGTCATGCATCAACTTCACAGATTTTTGCCATCATCCATTTATAATTTTTATTAATATTTAATTTTTTCTTTAAATCAATAATTTGTTATAGATCAAATATTGTGAATACTTTAAAAATGCAAAGATTATATAATTCTTTTAAAGAAGAAAACAGTACCACTTGCTACAATAAAAGGGAGATATAAAACCCAATACAATTAAAACAAGATCACTTTATTCACTTCTAGGTAGGTTCCATTGTCTAACCAAGGCCCTGAGCCTGAGGCCTAAGGGTTTTCTCCTTCTTTGCTCTAAAGATTATTGAATGATTATCGAGTAAGTGTTCAAGAAGTATTATAGATACACTAGCACCAAACTGAGAATTTCTCTTTTGACACAATCAGAAGGCTCAAAGACAATGAGAAGGTTAAAAAAAGGATTTATCTTTCTTACTTGGTGATATAGTACTATTTAATGGTATCTCTTATACCAGCTCAAATGTCTTGCAGAAGTCAATACCATACATTGAAAAGCCCTAGTGTTGCTGGTCTGAATTTTATAACTTTAGATCTCAGTACACTTCTTTATTCTTCTTATTCCATTTCAATAGAATGGCCAATGAACTGTACTACATAGTTGCAAAATACTTTGTAAGAAGGTTTTTTTTTTTTGTTTTTTGTTGGCTTTCCCCTGTATGCTGAATTCCCAAATTGTTATCCATTCCACTATGGGTATCATTATGATTATTTAGAAGGTAGAATAACTGGCACTTTAAGAAGCTAAAGAATTTTTTCAGAACCAAGCTTAGCATGCCCCCTTTACAGACAATGGGGGAGGAGGCAAACTTATAAATATGCTAGAAATGTCTTGCACGAGAACACATGGTAAATTAGTGGGCAGAACAAAATGATCTCTAGGGACTTGCTCTTAAGTTTCCTGACCAGAAGATCACAGTCCTTTCTCATAGATAAGAAACTTCAAGCCTCAAACCAATGAAACATAACTTAGAGAATGGCCCCATAGGACTTACCTCCTGTTAGCATGAGGGCACATTTGCACATACAGTTGTCATTATCTGCATCTTTAGTGCTGAAATCAGCACCATGTAAGATCAGGCTGCTCTGTTTTCCTGCTGTCCCAGTGTGACCCTTTAAATACAACCTGAAGTTAAGAAAAGGAAAAAGATAAGCTATTCAACAGAATTACAGAACCCATAAGACCAGTTTGTTGAATGTTTGCCTTTTTCATTATTTCCTCCCTTCTTTGCACTCAGCCCTTTTAACAAACTACTGCAAGACCCAATCTAGGAGAAAGAGAAAAAGAAAGAAAGAAAGAAAGAAAGAAAGAAAGAAAGAAAGAAAGAAAGAAAGAAAGAAAGAAAGAAAGAAAGAAAGAAAAGAAAGAAAGAAAGAAAGAAAGAAAGAAAGAAAAGAAAGAAAGAAAGAAAGAAAGAAAAGGGAGGAGAAAGGGGAAGGAGAGAGAAAAAAAGAAAGAAAAAGAAAAAGAAAGAATAAAGAGAAAGAAAGGAAGAAAGAAAGAAAGAGGAGGGGGGAGAAAGGGGAAGGAGAAAGAAAGAAAGAAAGAAAGAAAGAAAGAAAGAAAGAAAGAAAAGAAAGAAAAAAAGAAAGAAAGAAAGAAAAGGAAGACTCCAAATGACAGATAGCAAAATTCTCTATGGCTTGTGTGTTTGGTGTTTTTTCACAATGCATACTCAAACTCATATGGTTCTGATAGTGCAGGATCCACAAAAGGAAAATGGGTTGATTTTACTACAAGTATTAATCTCCAAAGAAAAAAATGCCTTGTAGAGTGCCATTACAGCATACAACTATGTTAATGTTAAACAGTGATGATGTGTACACATTATTCTTAACAGCAATACTAATAATAATTGTCATTGATTGAGGACTTGCTCTGTGCCAAACAATCTGCTAAGTGCTTTCCATTTATTCTTTAATTTACTTTTATATTAAATCTGTGATCTAAGCATCAATATACCAATTTTGCATTCCAAGATTTAGAGAAGATAAATAAGCTGGAATCTGGCTATGTTTGACTTTAAAATCCAAGTTCTTAATCATTATACATTCCCTGAAGAAATGTTTGTTGAGCACATATTACATACCAGGAATTTTTCTAAGCACTTAAGATATACCAAAGGGCCATGCCATTAAGGGGCTTATATTCTAGGAGTATCCCTAAAATTAAGTTCAAAATGCCAACTGTTTAACCACAAATATGGAATTCTTCAAAGAACCTAACCTACCTTACTCTCTAGAAACATTTCTTATATAAAATTTAAATTAACGTACATCCGAGGCTCTGCAACAGTTGTACATATAAAAAATCATCTGGTTATTTGTGAAAAAGGCCTTTTCACTAGGACTGGGAATTTATGTTCTCAATTAGTATCTGATATTACTCTTTGCAGACTGAAGAATACTAGTCTATAATTCAAAAACTAGTGGATAAATCACATTTGATGCCTAATGTAGTTAGTTCTCTGATGTCTGGTCATTTCCTACTGACCCTATATATATTGTTTTATATTCATCTGGGCAATTGGAACAAATGCACACTTGCTCAGGTCCTTCAGTGGTTCCTTGGGGCTCAGAATAGCTACACTCAGGTTGTCAGGTTGTCAATTTGATATACAAGGTCTTCTCTAGTAGACCCTCTACCTTCTTTCCAACTCTACCTAACATGGTTCCTCAGTTCTCATTCATCAAAATCATCTAGGAATATTCTTTTAATATCCATGTGTATTACCACTTCTGTACCTGAGTCTTATTTATAAATCTTATCCACTCACAATATAGTTAATATCTCTGTATGAGGGTGACACTACTGGGACTTAGGCCAGCTCTGAACAAATGTTACATTATTATTAAACAGAAATAATATGAGGGGCACCTGGGTGGCTTAGTCAGTTAAGTACCTGACTCTTGATTTTGGCTCAGGTCATGCTCTCATGGTTTGTGAAATCGATCCCACATCAGGCTCCCTGCTGACAGCACAGAACCGGTTTGGGATTCTCTCTCTCCTTCTTTCTCTCTGCCCTTCCCCCACTCACGTTTTCTCTCTCTCTCAAAATAAATATTAAAAAAAATAATACAGATCAATTAATATTTGGATTTTCATTCTTTGATACCTATATTTGACTTGGGTTTGCACCTAAGTATATGTAAAGGTCCCCTTATTATTTTGCAAGGTTGATATTAATTTTAGAAAATAACAGTAATGTTATATGGTTGTGTGAAAACATTTTACAGATATTCTGCAGAGATCTTTGAGTCAGAGCAAAATATACAATTAAGCCCTACTCAAATTTTGTTGTTTTCAATGATTAATAGAACCTATAGTTAATAGTAGGTTGGGGGAAGCTTCTAAAGGTAAATTCTCATATATAAGCCTGTATTTTAAAACTCTGAAGGGCCAGCTAAAAATCACTGGTGACAAAAATTGTAGATTTTTTTTTGTTTTATTTATTTTTGAGTAGAGAGAGAGGGAGACAGAGTGTAAGCAGGGGAGGGGCAGAGAGAGAGGGAGACACAGGATCTGAAGCAGGCTCCAGGCTCTGAGCTGTCAGCACAGAGCCCAACACGGGGCTTGAACTGACGAACCATGAGATCCCAACCCGACCTACTGAGCCACCCAGGCACCCCAAGAATTGTAGAATTTTTTAAATGTGGATTTACATTTCAGGTTGTAGACCGCCCACTTGGAGGCGGGTTTCATCAGGGGAAAGTAAGGTTGAGAGGTCACCAGTTGGAGCCTGGGACAAGTTACCTGTGTGAATTCACAACCTTCCAGATTTGATCACTTTCTCAGCCTTTCAGAGACAGCCACGCATTCTCTCCAAGCTAAGAGAGACTCTTGTTAGTTCGCCACTTACACTCAAAATGGGAACATTGTGGAATCCAGGCTCTCGTTTTTCTTAGAGTTTCACACAGAAAGCCAAATTATAATTGGAAAGTTGCTTATTTAGTGAACACAGAATCAGTTTGGGGAAGAAGATGAATGATTCCAAAATTATGTGGCTGCAACTGCAGGCCTAAAATCTCCTGCTCCACTGGAACTGGGTGAGTTTTGCCCACAGGTGCTCTTGGATGAGCCATGCTAAATTCCAACTCTAATTCTTGGCTTCTCTATGATTACTGATGACTTTCCTTCTTTTTTCAAAAGGTAAGTCAATACCAGTATCCTGTTAGTAGCTCTAAGCTCACCAATGGGGCTAGAGATTCCAGAACATGATAATTTTCTACACTATCATTTGCAGGTAACTTAAGCACCAATGTTCTATTGATATTAAGTAAGTGACTGCTATGTGCTGGATACAGTTTATACTTTTATCCTTTCACAAGAGGGTTGCAGTTTAAGCCTCATAGTTTACAATGGTTTCTTTGTGTTACCATGGCAATAGGAACGCCCAATTATAAATTTAGGAAGTAGAGAAAAGCAAAAAGAAGAAAACAGAAAGTAACACAAATCTCATCTCTGAATATAACTACTCTTGACATTATGGTTTATGTGCATTTAGTCTTTTCCTTGTTTTCCCCTTCCAAATTGAAAATATTTATTTTAAAATATATACGTAATATCTAATCATATTCTTATAAAAATTTTGAACAATGCACATAAAGCTGTTGCCCACAGGCCTGCCTCAACTACCTGTCTAGAAGTAATCACTTACATTAGTTTTGCACCTTTCAAAATAGTTTCTTTTCATGTATAAATACAAACTGTATTCTACATATTTCTTTATACCATGCTTTCCACACATAATTTTATAACCATTTTTTCATGCTATTACATATCCTTCTCCACCTTCATTTGGAGCTATTGTATGACTATACCATCAGTTGTTACAAGTTTAAGGACGCCTTCATATATCTCTAAATATGTATGCAAGCATATAAAGGGTAGAATAAACATCAACGATGTCTTTTCCTGACCTTTGCCTCTACAAACTATATTATTGCTATATGGTAGAGTCTGTAAGTAAAAAGAAACATTTTTGCAGGTCCTTTAATCAACATCAAAAGGTCAGTCTTCTAGTCCTGGCAGTTCTTCTGTATTAGAAAAGTTTTACAACTGGTCTCACTGCCTTGAACCTTGCTCCTTCCCCTTTGCCCTAAAATCCATGCTCTGTAAGGCTCATTCAAAAACCTGCATCTCATTATTCTTCTACTCTGGTTAAAATCCCTCAGTTGTTCTCCCAACACATGAAAGATAATGTCCAAATGCCTTATTGTGGTTTACAAAGACTTGGAAGATCTTGCCATCCTCTATTTTTTCCCATGCCACCTAACTCCATACATATCATCACTTATTTCCTGACCATTTCCTGACCAGCCTTATCAATTACTTTATCCCTCAAATCAACATATTCTCATTTCTGTGCACATTTCCATGTGTTGCCCACATTCCTAGAAGGTCCATTGTGCAGTATATGCATATATTAAATCACTGTGTTATACACCTGAACCTAATATGTTATATGTCAATTATATCTCAATGAAAAATAAATAAAAGTGAAAAGATCAACGTTTAGAGGATTTTCACTGTACAAGACTGAGTTAAACCTGCAATTTATATATAGTAGTATTCACTATGTCTGAGTCTATATCCTTAGCATGTCACAGGGGAATGTTCTAGGGAAGAGGCACCATGGAGAGTCATTTTCTTGCACTGAGAAACAGGGATGGTGTTTCATAAAAATATGTTTCTCACCACTATTTTAAGAAATTTACAAATGAGGACAACTATGCCTCTGTGGAATCCCACAAGGATTCTGGGAGCAACTGTGTAGTCAAGGGTAGGTCATCTGAACAGTTAAGGGGCTCAATCTTTCTTAGCAACTATTTAGCTAGTACAGAACAGCAATTATTGACCCAAAGCCAACACTCCTAGCTAGTTATTTGATACAGGCAAACTAAGAGCTGGCCATTCACCAACACCAAGTATTTTTTTCTAATTAGATAAGGAAACTTATTTAAATTGAGGTTCAAACAGAATATTTAGGTGGTTCTTTTACACAGCGGTTCTGTCTAATTTCTGAAGTCTTTATGTATAGTTAACTAACCATGGCTTTCTCTTCTATGTTAATGATACTTCACTTAACAAAAGAGAAGTCAATATACAGAAGGGCCAAAGTTGGCCTTGCATATGAATGTAGTGAAAGGAAAATTGAAGTGTGAGTCATTATAAAGAATACTCCCCCAAAATAACACCATGGGAATCCTGGACATTTATTTCTTATGTTCAGCCAGTGTAGATGTGGTTTTCATGAAGGATGATGTGTTAGGAGATAAAAACCAAACATTATTCCAGAGTAAAGTATTTGGCTTAGGGACAGAAATATGGAAGATGAAAAAAAAAAAACACTAAAAAACCCCCCAAAACCCAAAATGAAAATAAACAAAACACCTAAAATAACACAAAAACTCCAAAGAACATGATTAGATATGATTAAAACGGTAGCCACTGAGTAAAATGATGGTATTCATCCTTTTAAACCCATTTTTCCTAATTAATGAGGATAAAACCCCCACATTTCTTAGCATGATTTGGTCAGTGGCTGTACAGAATGTCAGCATTATGATTGTTTTCAATTAGCGTCTTTTTTAATGTTTATTTATTTTGAGAGGGAGACAGGGAGAGATAGATTGAATGTGCATGACTGTGGAGGGGCAGAGCGAGAGGAGAGAGAGAATCAGAGAGAATCCCAAGCAGACACAGGGATTGATCTCACCACCTTGAGATCACAACCTGAGCCAAAACCAAGAGTCGGATGCTTAACCAGCTGAGCCACCCAGGCGGCCCTCAATAAGCATCTGAAGGAAAAATGAAACAGACAGGTGCACGTTGAAATTAGTCACTACTCCCTAGTCATCTGAGATGGTTCTCTAGTCATCCTCAATGAACACATAGTTATCCCTTTTCTTTCACTTATAGAAATTTAAATAACCAGAAAGGCTAAATTGTATTTCTTAATAAATGTAGGACAATAGCAAGTTCTATTATTAAATAAAAGACTTCAAAATAGTTATGGATCATACAAATGATTCTATAACTTTCTTTTCTTTAAAATAGGCAGCCCAATGTCATGAAGTTGGTTTCTCACTAATTTTATCTACTTAAGAGACTCCTATGCTTCTTCCATTCTTACATCTTTACGGTATTCAGGAAGTCAAGAGGCTCTTTCATTACCCAAGGCAGTGGGAGTTGTATGTATGACAAATTGAAGTTTGGCCTTGGCTCTTTAAAACAGTAGAAAGACTCTCAGATATCTGAACTCTAAGGTCTTTCGAACTGACAAGCTGAGCAGATCTCATGCAGCAGATTTCTCTTCTGCTCTGAGCTCTTGCCCTGCCACCATATGGAACTAGTTTGTCTTCCTCACAATCACTTGAAGAAAATGCAAAATGACCTCCATGGTTTTCTTTCAAAGCCTGGTAACAATGACTCAATCTGAGTTTTCCAACATTGCTCTCTCCCAGTTCCTCCTGCTCCAGGGCTGTCTCGGCTCTAACTTCCCTCCTGTCCTTACCGAAAGAGCTGGGCACCATTAGCAAAGAGACTAGCAGAGCATGTCTTTTAGATGGAGTGTAAATCATACAGGTGGCATCTTCTGCTGAAAATAAAGACAATGTATCTCTTGTCAAAACATATATAGAGAAAAGAGCTTTTGTTTTAGGCTTCTAGCAAGATTAAGCATTTGTTTGGTGTTATGAAGACATCGTTGGGAAGTATACAAATAATTAGTATTGTTGGAAAAAAGGGTGAGAGAAAAACTCAGAAGACGCTAAACTGTTCAAAAAATTAGTGGAAGAGATAAGCTTTGGAGGATATGGAGGACATGGACTTTTGGAGAGGGATGAAGAGGATATTTTCAGTAAGGGGTTGTGACGGGCACCTGGGTGGCTCAGTCCAGTAAGTGTCTGACTCTTGGTTTCAGCTCAGGTCATGAACTCACAGTTTTTGGGTTCAAGCCCCACATTGGGCTCTGCGCTGGCAGCAAGGAGTCTGCTTGGGATAATCTCTCTCTCCTGCTCTTTCTCTGCCCCTTCCCTGCTCAAGCTCTCTCTCTCTCTCAAAATAAACGTTTATAAATAAATAAATAAATAAATAAATAAATAAATAAATAAATAAATAAATGGTTATGAAATCCATAGCACAATTAAGGTTTGAGGTTATTTAACATAAAAAAAGATAAGAAAGAAAAGGGTTTTCATCAGTCATTTGAATGTGCTGGGAATATCAAGTGAAAAGACAGACAATGAAGTTATTTGGATACTAAACATTTAAGATAGATTTTATTCCTTTTATTATATTAGTATTTGAAGCTGAAATTCTTTATGCTTTAAACGCCCTTTTGTTAAGTATATAAAGTTCTAGTGGAAATTACTAAGTCTGGAAACCCTGAGATACAGGAAAGAATATAAATTTATCTTACCACAAGGGGAGACTTGAGTCCTATATTTTATATATATATATATATATATATATATATATATATATATATATATAGTATCTTTTTTTCAAAATAGTATTTTTGAGATAAACATTTTATTCTCTCTAGTTCGGGACTGTCTAGTGTATCTTGTTCTTTTAAATGAGGAGAGCTTTACTGA
The DNA here is from genome assembly GCF_024362965.1 of Panthera pardus. Classification (NCBI taxonomy): domain Eukaryota; kingdom Metazoa; phylum Chordata; class Mammalia; order Carnivora; family Felidae; genus Panthera; species Panthera pardus. The sequence continues at coordinate 51,903,507 of NW_026527002.1, forward strand.
TTTGGTAACTTTCTCCCTATCTTCACAATTCCAAAATGAGCCAATCTTCAAGACAAGCACAAATATTGCAGAGGATGCCTCCTCTCTTCCTTCTCCTCTAACTTGTCATTCCATAGATAAATTGCTTCTCTTGTGGCACATCTCATTTTGGGTACTGTAGTATTATTATCTACATGTGTGTTTTCGCTTCCTTACCATATTATAAGCCAGCCATCTTTATAAACTCCATATACTGTAAACACAACAGGCATACAATAAATATTTGAGTCAATTATGAACTAAGTTAAAATTGTTTAGAATTTAAGTTTTACCCATTCAAGATATGGCTTACATGTAATAACATTTTAACTCTATAATTTAATTATGTTTTACAATTCAAGCCCCCTGGGCATTTATTTTCTGATGTGAAATTTGCCCAATATTAATGACTTTAATAATCTGATGAAATTATATTGGGATACTGCTATAATGAGGATGTAATTCATTTGTATATGTTGATATTTGAAGAAATAGCTCATGAAATAACCCATTGAAATAAATACTGGGGAGTCCATATGAGAAATGAGACCATTGAGTTTACAAAGGGACCTATATCTGTACATGTGTCTCTATTGCATAATTCCCTCTGGAACCTAGATATTCATTTAGAAATCTGTTTCAAAAGCTTTACCTTAGGGTTCCTTAGTCGGCATCCGACTCTTGATTTTGCCTCAGGTTGTGATTTCATGGTTCATGGGTTTGAGCCCTGCACTGGGCTCTGCACTGACAGCACACAGCCTGCCTGCTTGGGATTCTCTCTCTCTCCCTCTCTCTCTGTCCCTGCCTCACTTGTGTTCTCTCTCTCTCTCTCTCTCTCTCTCTCTCTCTCATCTCTATCTCTCTACAAATAGATAAATAAACTTAAAAATTAAAAAAAAATCTTTACCTTGTTTGTTAGAGGACAGAAGGTTTGTTTTCCAATGTTGGATCTAGGGCTGCGATCTCTGTTGGAGGAGGCTCTATTAAGTCAGTGTCATTATGTACAACACTGTTTTTCAAAAGTTGGAGCTATATTGTTTTACTCCGTAAGTGAACATAATTATTTATTTGTTTGCAAGAGCCTGTCAAGGAGTATGTGAGACAATGATAGGAAAATATCTAAAAAAAGTCAGTCCACATATGAAAATATAAGCGAATACATCCTACAATAGACAGCTACATGGCGATGATCTACATTCATAGATATAAATCTATATGTAGAAGGAAAAGTTCAAAAGAAGTTTCAAAAGAAAAGAGGGTGCAAGTAGGGTGATTAAAGACCTAATAATGTGAAGTTTGACTCGTCAAAAATGAAGAATATGACAGAGATTTAAAGATGCTTAAAAAGACATAAAGATCAAACAGCTATAGGTGGTGTGGTACAAAATATGTATGAATGAAGAAAATGGATAACAATAAAGTCATTAGTAAAAATTCTTCTTTCTTTCCTTTCTCTCCTCATACTGCACACACACACCCACACAAATGGATAAATAAAATATTCGCTTCTGAAGAGTAAGATTATGTCATGTACATGTGTGCCTCCAGAATTAGAATAACAGAATAGAGTTTGGAACTTAACTTTCTGGGTTTGCAACCTAGCTAATCTTTGTGATCCTCAGTTGCCTCGTCTGTAAAATGGCTCTAAAAAGTATTATGTTCTTTTAATACTGTCCTGAAGATTAAATGAGGTGATACATATAAAATCCTTAAAGGATTGTTACAACTTAGGGAATCAAACTTCCCTAACCAATAACCATAAAATACACAGTAGCTCAGGAAACATAAGTTATATGAATAAATCTAAATTAAAATATATATGATATTGATAGATATACATAAACATATGGAGAGTGATGAAAATAACGAGATAGAGATGTAGCTAATTAAAAACGTGCATGTAGGTAGTAAGCTGGAGAAATTAAAAATGAAATTTTCTCAAATTCATAAGGTGCCATTTCCTTTGAAAATTATTCTCATTCTATATAGAGCAAGCAGAATACTAAGTACAAAGGACAAGAAACTTGCTGACTAACTACCTAGTTTAAGGTCCATATTATTTTTTTAATGTTTATTTATTTTTGAGAGAGAGGGAGAGAAAGAGAGAGAGAGAGAGAGAGCATGAGTGGGGAAGGAGCAGAGAGAGAGGGAGACACAGAATCTGAAGCAGGCTCCAGGCTCCAAGCTGTCAGCACAGAGCCCGACGTGGGGCTTGAACTCACAAACCATGAGATCATGACCTAAGCTGAAGTCAGACACTTAACCTACTGAGCCACCCTGGCACCCCAGGCCTATATTATTTTTAACCCAGATGCCTGAAAAATGATCCTTTAGTTCAAATGTTTATTCTTTATAAATTAAAATTTCAACTTTTTGAGAATCTTATGTTTCTTTTGACATAATAGGGTGCTTTATTGGCTGAATCCAGCATGTGATTTTTTTCCCCCTTTCTTTACTCATAATTGATACTGGGGAAAAAATCCCTGAAAATGATCACCCATAGCAACTCATCCTGTAATTGTCAACCTTCCTCCCCAACAGCTTTCTTCATCATATTCAATCTTCCTGAATTGGTGTCATTTGTTCTTAGATGGAATTGGATTATTGAGTAATCGGCAGCATTGCTGTATATCAAACTAACCATTATGCTAAGAAGGAGTGTGTTATATTTGCTTCTTAAGCCTCAGGTGCCCTGAGGTAGCTGTTATTTAGTTTTGATCATGTTTAGTGGAAGATGTGTAAGTGAAAAATGTTTGAGATAATGTTGGTCATGGGAATCTGTGCTCTGATTGAGAAAGATAAATTTCCAGTTTTATTTGTTCTCTGTTTCTGATTGGTTTTCATTATACATGCATAAATTGCATGGTAAGTTTCCACCTATTTGTTTTCACAGCATACATTTTAATGTCTCTCCCTTGATTTGCAAATATTAATATAATGTAGAACTCTGTAAAAATGAGTTTATCAGCCACCCAAATCTCCTCAAGGTCTTCACACTGGAAACACTGTTACCAGCTATCCCGGTTCCAAAGTCCAGTAAAATACAGTTTTCAAAGTTTCTCAATGGCATGAAGGTTGCCTGTGTTCAAAACTCAGGAAAAATTCTTCCTATAATTACGGAAAATAGAGAACTCGCACACTGTTATTTCTGTGCCTCTTCATAGTGCTGAGAGAGTACACTCTATTCTGTACATGTAAAGATAATTTTCATGAAGTCTGTGACCATGAAAACTATACTTTCCAAAGTTCATAAATACACACTGTACTCATTCTCTAGTTTTAGTTCTAAATACAGCGAAGTTCTTCCAGTATTCCTCCCCTTTTCTAAGAATATGTAGAAAAAAATGAGTGCCAAATGAATTATATGGCACTAAGACCTCTCTAAAAAATAACAAACAGTCCCTTAAACATACTTCAATTCCCCTGGGGTCATGTGTGGCTGACAGAGTCAGCTCCCCATGAGTGGATCACTGACTGGACACCCTTCTTGTGCCCAAAAGACCATGGCCATCTAAAAGAGGTTTATGGGTTTGCTTTTTTTCCCCCCAAATTAAGTCAAGACCTTGTAAAATTTGTGATTGAAATTGGTGATTTTTTAGCATAAGCAAGTTCAAGGGAGGTAGGTTTGTTCTCATTTTAATGTCTGTTTAAAGAGCAGCAACAAACTTTCTTTCCAGCATCCCCTAGGGGAAGACAGAGGGGAAAGGGTGAGTAGAATGCTGAAAACCATTGAGAGGCATTGTCTGAGGTTTCTTTGCAAAGAGGAAATACTTTCTCTTGTTGTACTTGGATAATGTGTTGCTATAAGTTCTACAAATAAGGCTCCAGTGTGCATAAGCAGATTCTTCTGTTGACCAAAATCATCAGTGTGCTTATTTCTCTTCAAAATTAGTATAAGATAGTATCCAAACTCCTTATCATGGAACATGGCCTTCTGTTTTCTGTAGCACAGTGAACTCCCACATATGAGATACTTGCTATTTCTAACTGGTGCAGGCTCTCTCCCATCTCTGGGTCTTTGTCCACGTTGCCTCTTTGGCTGGAATCTTATGACCTTTTCTCCTTCTGCCTTCATCCTCCATACTTTCTCCTTGAACACCTACTCACATTTCACAAATCCCCAAGGATTTCCTCTGTGAAGCCTTTCCTGGTACCCTTTAATCTCCTCCAATGTATCTCATCCATCCTCAACCCCAGCTGAATAGACCACTTTTCTTTATTGCCCAACTAGAGTCTAATTCCAAGTGTTCTTACCCATGGACTTTGAGTGTGGAGTTGAATCACACAGAAATATAAACAAAATTCAGTTTTTTCAGTTATTCTGGGGGAGAAGATCCATAGTGCCATCATTTTTTTTAAAAGGTCCATGATTCTTTGATTAAAAAAATAAAGACATGCTACAACATACTGCAGCTGCAACTTTTGTTTGAAGCCAGCTATATCATGTTTTCTTCTATCTTCTAAACTATCAGCACCACAAGACCAGCAAGGATGGTGTCTCCTCTTAGAGTCATTAAAGTTTTAGTTCTGCATCAACATCACCTGGGTGGATTTGGTAACACTGACAGATCTAGGCCTTATATCAAGATCAGAATCTCTGGATATGGAACCCAGAAATCTACACTTTAAACAAACACCCTAGTTGACTATATGCACACTCAAGTTTGGAAACAACTAAATAGTATCAGGGAAATATTAGCAACATGATAAATTTTTGATGACTAGCTGGCTCGGCAAATAAATGAACGCAGGCTCTGATTTCAAAATAATTATAGTAACTTTTAAGAGAGTAGTTTTAGTGAAGTTATACAGATTAAAGCAAAATTATACTCAGTTAAGAAATGAACAGAATAATAATGTATATTAGACAACTGCATCTTTGAAATTATTGTTTTTTAAAGGAAATATTGACTTGATGTTTCTCATAATTAGAGTATCTTCTGGATTAGAAGATGTCAAAGAAACATACACCATTCAGATGTAATTCTTCTGCTAGGAACACAAGGTGTACTTTAAGAATCAGATTATAAATAGGTACCAACTATTCATTTGATCTTTAATCACATCTATTATTTTTAAAGCAGAGTTCATTGAAATAGTTCTTTTCCTATAACAATGATGTGACCTTCAAATTTGTATATAATGATCAGACTTAGAAAGTTCTCTCTACAATTGATTAGGAAGGGTATGTGAGGGAAAGGAAGTTGAAGCCTAAATATGAATAAAACTAAAATCTTTATGCAGCTATTTAGTTGAATTTCTAACTGAGCCAGGTAATAAAATAGTACTTTTGATTCTTTCAATAGAGAATAAGCATATCAGCATAAACCCTGGCCTTTGTTTTGTTAGCACCAAGAGACATATCTAAGCACTTTGCAGATATTTTAAATATTTAGCTGGATACTTTATTTAATATTAAAGCTGAATGTTATGATGCTACTATTAAACAAGATTTGTAGTTGATGCATTTAATGTTGATATTTATTGATACTTGGGCATAATTATTTATAATGCTTTTACGATGTTTATGATTGAAATGGGTAAAGACTCTTAGAAAAGAAATAAATCATCTAGAGAGAAAAAAATTATAAGTTACAGAGTAATAAATATTTTATACTTTCATTGTCACAATTTTGAAGTTTCTACTCAAAAAGTATAATTAACTAAATCTTGTAATTTTCATTAAGCTCTCAGTTATTCATCCATGATGAATTCTATAAAATCAATGTTTACTGTCACCTAGTGGCAGTTATCAAAATTGTAGGCAGAGAACCTAGTTCTTGTAGCCAAAAAAACTACCTATCAGTGTCAACAACACAGTATCCTTTTTCAAGATCAGTTGGCCTACAAAACAAGGTACGTTGTCTTTCTATTTTGTTAATATCGTATTTCATTTGCTTGGCATCATACAATACAGAAATTCTTGCATATCATTTACAGGTAAAGAAAACAAAACAAAACAAAACAAAACAGAAGAGCCTAGAGTTGAATAGA